>NC_138866.1:104587041-105787041 GCF_965194805.1 Balaenoptera borealis | reverse complement strand
CTTTATCTTGATGGTCTTAATACCACCTATATATTTGTACTTATTTGTAAGGTCTATTATAACATTGACCACAGTTTGCTTTTTGTAAGAATTGTCTGTCTCTCCAACTAAATTATAATCTTCTAAACAACAGCTACTATCATTCAGAGCTCTAAACATACACAGAAATGTCTTTCTCAATTCCTCTAGGGACAATGAGGATTCAGCCATGAGGGGAAGTGATTTAGAAAGAGACAGGACAGGGACTTCCCTGGCAGTCCAGTGGTTAAGACTCTGCACTTCCACTGAAGGGGGTGTGGTCAGGGAACTAAGATCCCGCATGCCACACGGTGCAGCCAAAAAAGAAAAAAAAAAAAAAAAGAAAGAGGACAGATGCAGGAGCTGGTAAGAAGATGACCAGTAAACACTGAACAACGGTTTGCACAGGGTCTCATCCATCAATAAATATTATAATTGGCCCAGCTAAATGGACCAACTGGAACCCTAAATATCTACCCTGTACATTCATGCAGTAGTACTACTACTATTTGGAATTCTGCCACCTAAGATGACTTTTGATTCACAGATGTCAATCTGACTGTGAAGAAGGTGACAGTGCTCCAAAATGATACCTCTGTATGCACTACTGCTGTAAACGAACTATACAGTTACCTCTATAATTTTCTTGTGTTTTATGGTTCAAGTCTGTGCTTGAAGCAGTGACCGTACTAGACAGGACTGAATGATTGCCATTGAGACTGACAGAGTCTTCTCGATGAGTTCCGACCTAAAGTTAAAAAATAAAAATAAAAAAAATAAAAAGAAGTTCATGGTGCAGTAATTGTTCAAATTCTTTCACTGGGTTTAATAGAGAAAACAGTTACCACTCATCTAAATTTAGCAACATTTTTTGGATGCTACTTTTCTGGTTTTTGGATTGTAAAAGACTTGACAGTAGTACTGTTTGTGAATAAAAATATTTTAAAAAATTCCAGCTTTCAAATTTTATATCCCACAGAGGGTTGCTGTGAGAAGCAAATGAGCTAATAGACAAAAAGCACTCTATAATCCATACAGCACTACATATTACAGCCTCTATTGTGTATCAATCAATCTGAAAACCTATTCCATGTACTACCTAAAAATGTTAAAGTATCCATGAATTTGCATTTAGCAAAATAACTGCTTTGTTCCAAGTAATAATAGTATTTATCTATACTTTAGCATATCCTTTTCTAACACACAGTGTCTTGTTTTTTCTTCCTCTAATTGCTTCTCCTCAAAAATTTTAAAAGAGCAGCAAAAGCAATACAAAATTAAAATAACTTAAAATAAAAGTTCTACATTGCCAGGCAACAAAAATGCCATATATTTTTATTCTCAGTTTTAATCAGATTTAGACAAGTCACAGTTAACCTGAACTGAGAAGGCATGCAAACACTACCAAGTGTTTTCAGCTATTGCAGTATTTTTAGAAAAACTGGTTACAAATGAACCAGTTTTTTTTATTAGAACAATAGCAGATGTGGCTATTAGAAGATTAAGACTTTAATTAAATAGGTTTATTGCCTGGAGTTATACATGAGAACCACTGTTTTTCAACAAATCCTTCAATCCCAGTAAAATGCCATGCTTTGAATCCCTCTTGAGTAATTAATATAGCTTTTATCTTTCATGACTTTGTATGGATTTTACCCTAAGAGGTATAAATACCCCTATGCAAGTTTATCCTTTGGTTTCCTGTGAGCCAAACAAAAGAAACCAAAGTTTCAGGCAATGCAGGCTACTGGTAGTGTATCTGATTAGAACATATCAGGTCTTCCACCCAACTTTTTAAGAAATGTCTGTCCTCTACCTTTATTCTTATCTTTAATGTAGTTTTGAAAAACTCATTTAATGTATTCCATAGCTACTTTTTAAATTATTTGAGGATTAGTCATTGCTGAGAATTAGCTGTGTCACTACTCCCTTGGATGATCAAGCCTTGACCATAACCTTTTTCTAAACCACATAATTTCATCATGCATTAGAATCATAAAATCTTAAAGCTGGGAAGGGACCACAGAAATCAAGACAGCTTTCTATTCCGTTACCACTTTGGAAATCTGCCCTTAGACCCTGAACCTTTACTTCTGCCCTGAACCGCAACCCGCCCCCAGTAAAAAATCTTGAGAAAAATCTGAAGAACCAAATCTAACACCAAGTGAAGAAGTGGACTATGAAAATTACATTTGAGAGAGGAAATTATTTTTAAAATAGTTTATGATATCCTATCTCTAGGGAATCCTGGTCATGTTTATTCATAACACATAGGTTGCTTTCTTGCTAGCTATGAACTACTCAATGACCTAATGATCTGAGAGGAAGGTCAGTTCAAAAATTGCATTTTATAAAAATAGATAGGGTAAAATACAACAAATAGTTACAAATTCTTTGGGACCTTAGGAGTCTAGGCCTATTTTAGAGATAGTATATTACTAGAATAATTTTGACTGGCTGAGGAAATCACTGCAGGATAAAGTAAAAGCTAAGATTTTTATGTCTGTGTTTATAATGTGGACTTAAAACTTCCTATGATCTTTGGTAATATATGCCAGTTTTGCTCTTATCTAGTATTTTGAGCTATCACACCAAGTAAGTGAAAAAGAAATAGCCTTTTAAAATTTAAACTTTTAAACATACATTTATTTACTATATATTGTACCTGTGAAACCCATTTTATAGCTCTGTAAGATAATACCATTGAACAGTAACAAAATGAATTTCACTCATTTGAGTGATAAGTGATGATGCATCTGTGAAATTCTTATTCTTTTATTTCATGAGTATAAATCATTCTTTGATTTTTCTGAATCTCAACTAATAAAAATGTTCTATCACCTCTTTTCTGATGAAAGGCTTGGCAGACAAAGGATCATTATCTAAACAATAGATCTTAAGGAGTTTGCTTTTCCCTGAAGGAAAATCAGAAAGGTTGCTCAATTTGTTTTGGGATATAAAATGTCAGTGAATATCTTTGTCTTTCTAGAATACTACAAACCAAGTATTTTCTCACACCAACCTTGAAAAAAATTAAACCTTTTAAAAATGGCATCAGACTAGCAAAAAGTTTTAAGTCTGGAGTTTTTCATGTTAATGAAGTTAGCAGGAACTTTTTCTTTGTAACTTGATTCCCCTTGCAAATGGCCCTCATATATTTTCTGGAGAATTTGATGTTCACAGTTCTTACAGTTTTCTTTAACCCTTGCTCACCCTGGCTCCCATGTCCTTCCTTTAATCTGAAGCTACCCATTCAAATGGCTCTGTCCACACACGGAACAGGTGTATAAACAGTTCTTTGTCTGAGCTCAGAGACTGTGAGGCCAGCCAGATAGGACCTTGTTTAATTGTTCATCTCGTTAGCATACAGCTGACAGAGTGCTTCTACTGGGGGACTAGCAGGGGAAGGAAAAACCCCTAGGCCTGCTATGCTCTAAATTTCAATTATTATGAAGAGCTCCGTTTCAGAATAAAAGGCCCATTCCATTAAATGACATCATCTTGCATTCTGAATCTTTACAATCTACCTATGGCCTTATTTTTGTGGGAGCATCTGACAAGGGACTTGTTTTCATTTAATTTGGCCAATGGCTTCAACACCCACAATGGAAAAATGTTAAATCTAATTAGTTGATGAATAAGAGGTCTTGTGAATTAAGGGACAGACTGAAAACTACTCAGTAAGAACTCCTCTCTGATTTTGAATTCTAATAATTTGTTCAATTTGTACTATTCACTGAGTACTAATGATTTAAATTAATCACTATTAATCTACAGACTGAATAAAGGCTCTTTATGTACTGTTAAGTATTTTGTTTTACCCAGAGGGTTTTATGCTAAAACTTGGAAGAATTCCAGTTGTTATGATTCCTTTTGAATAATATTTCCATAAATATATAATCTGTATGGATTTCAGGCTTAAAAAACTTGACATTTAAACAATTTTGAGTTTAAAAAATCATATCAAAACCCTTTAAAAGCACTATAATGTGGTCTTAACGAAATTTTAAAAAATTTAAGTTGCCCATTTGGGAAAAAAATCGGTTAGAAAAAGTAAAATACAGTTAAAAAATAAACTCCTTCAGTTTAGCTGAAACCTACACATACCATTTCTACTGTATACAAACCTATACTAATAAAATTAAATACTGTCTAAATATAAGGTTAAAATGATTCCGAATTTACTCTGATAAAGTGACAAAAAGTGCCAAAATGTTGAATAAAATATTACTCTATTTGCCTGTTAGTCTTTAATAACTGAATCTTAAATCTTTTAGAACTAGGAAAAATATAGTTTCTCTAACTGCTTTAGGATTTAGAAAACAGACATGATTTATATTTTAAATCCTTATATAAGGTAGCTTTAAGTTCTACAATTGAACATTATTTGCTCTCATATAAGACACACATCTCCAACCACAGCTTAAACAACAAAAAACCCAAGCAATGCCCGCCCAAACCCCCCCCCCCCCCCCCCCGCCCAAAAAAAGACATGCCTGAGTTAAATTTCCTCAGGACTTGTAACAAAGAAATCAAAAGACCTCCTGGATGTAATTTTATCCTGTATCATAAATGAGGAACTTTTTAAGATTTGCATCAGCCTTCCATTAACACAAAAGCTTCTAATCTAACTTAGTTTGAAGTTGAAATCACTGTCTGAACAATAACTGAGCACTTTGTGTTAAAGATAAAAGTGCTATTACAGAGCTATCTCATCAGGCCTCGGTATTCTAGATATTACAGCCATAAACTGATGTGATGTACAATAACTTTATATTGCTGAGACCTCTTTGTAATGCCTAAATGAAATTAATGAGTCTCATTCCTTTTCAGTTTTCCACTTAATAACATTATTTTTTTGCTGTCAGCAGTTTATTTCGAGTTTATTCTTACATTAAATAAATGGGAGCAAAACTATATAGTCCGTCCAACGCTGACATTTCAATAGTTCTAAAAATCCTGATTTTGTGTTTTAAAATTTAAATTATACATCAATCACATCCTAATAATAGTGTCTGATAAAGCCTTAAGTTTTAATTTGCATTAAGAAAATATGGAGAAACTATCCAAAATATTGAAAGGGAGTAGGAAATTAAGTAAATGAAAATGTTAACCCTATTCAAAAGTAAGATCAAATGTTAAAACTAGGGCAGGCTGGCTACACTAATTATATGAGAAGGAGTAGTAATTACCCACTTCCTAGTCTCTTTTTCTGATATAATAATCTTCAGGAAATTTAATTTTTGTGTATATTAGATAGCTAAAATATGTTAAAAGCTTTCTGTGGTTGAAACCTCATTTAATCCTAACCTTTGATGCTAGTCAAGTTTGTTCAGTTAAAAGAAACAATAGTCAAAGTTAAGTCTTTTGATATTGACTCCTATTAATATTTTTGGCAGGTGGTAGTCTTATTACCTTTGTGTGAAATATAAAAATTGTTTTCTGGAATAATGAAAAAATAGTAATTATTTCATCTATAAGACAAGAAGATGGATCTACAAATCAGTAGATCAGCTGTAGATGATCTTACTGGCATAATCTTGCTATAACTGAAAATAATGTAAAGAAAGGTTCTCAGCAAGAAAGCTATTTCCTTGATCAAGGAGACTATTTTGGTTAACCTGCCCAGGTAGACTTCACACCACAAGTTATCTTGATAGCACTGAAGGCTGAGAGCAGAGCTCTCTGTATTACTTTTATACTGCCATCAACTCTTACTCTTCTACTCCCAGTGCATTCTGGCTCGCCTCAAATATTCCAACTACTTCAACAGAACTCCCAAACTACTCATTAAAACAAAATAAGAAAAAAGTTATAGGCTCCAAGAAAAAGAAAACAAAAAAACCCCCCAAAAACAAAAAAAAACCCAAAAAACAAAACTTGCTAACTCTCATTTCCTGCACTGGGAAGCTAATTTATGTTCTAAATCAGGGATTGGCAAAGTATGCCTATGGGCCAAATCTGGTTCTGTTTTTTTTTTTTTTTTTTTTAATTTATTTTTTTGTTTTACTACTTTACTACTTTTTTTTTTGTTTACTACTTTTGTTTTGTTTTTTGTTTGGCTCTTTTTTATACATAAAGTTTTATTCAAACACAGCCACACCGATTTGTTTTCATAACAGCTATGGTTGCTTTCGTGTTACCAAATCAGAGTTAAGTAGTTGTGCCAGAGACCATATAGCCTGCAAAGCTGAAAATATTTACTATCTGGCCTTTTACAAAAAAAGTATGCTGACTCTTCTCCTTTAAATGCTAGGAGAGAAAGTAACATCATATTTAAAACTTGGAATTAGGATGGTGACCTCTAGTAAATGCCCACAAAAATCCATTACATCAAAAATTTTATTTGAATGTTCTGTGGAGTTCCTGGAATGGTATTTATGTTTAGTAGACCAGTTCTACTCTCTGCAGAAAAATAAATGAAGTGATGAAAATTAAATATTTTTGAGAGGAAACTGACCTTACAAATTCTAAATGGTGATATAGAATTGCTGATAAACTGATATTTCTGTGGTTACTTTGTAATAATGGCCATGTAACCTCCATTTTTAGGGGCCTAAAAAATACTAATTTATGTTAATGCAGAGGAAAAGTATATAAAGTACCAGAAAGTTAAACAAGACAAAAAAAGAAAAGTGATTCCAGAATGTAAAACTGTGTTATTTCTTAGTCATGATCAGTTAGAAAACATGGGGGTGAGATAATAAAAGCAGACTAACTCTTAAAGATGGCTGGCAACAGTTACAAGATGTCCCCCAAATCACACACCCTCCCAGAATATGAAAAGAGTTGATTCCACATAAGTAGGTACAAAGCATGTAAGCAAGGCTCCTGGCAGTACTGATGCAAGCCCTCAGACATGAATAACATCCACCAGGATAAGAGTTTTCCTCAACAATATGCCTAAGACTTAGCTGGGACAGTCACTGGCTGACTGTGATCTTCATTTCATTCCATTCTTTGGTCTTTCTGCTGAAACTGAGAACTGAGTACTCACAGCTAAGAAGTTCATTTCAGAAGGATGGGAGCTGAATACTAACTCACCTGACATTGTCAGATTTTGTCAGTTAATAACTTTTTAGGGTAAGCCTGGCAGAAACATCTGCATCTCCACCCCCATTAGTGACTGGAGAGGGGGTGGATATAGTAGATGATGTCTGGCAGACTTTTCTCAGCTCTGTGTCCTCTAAGAAGGTTATAAAAACTGAAGGAAGACGTTGATAGACAAACTCAGCAATAGCTTGGGCTTAGTTGCTGCAGCACTGATGCTGCTTCTCAAGACTAAGCCAGACTCACCTCATGTTTCAGGAACTCTCTTTTTCTAGATCACCTTGAATTTTTTTCCTTTTTAAAGAATATCTCTGGCAGCTCTGAAGTAGGGAGCATATTCCTAGTGAATATAATGGAAGCTACTTTCTTAATTAAAAGCTTCAGGGCAGTATCTAATATTAGAAACAATTTTTCCCTTAACAAGTTCTTTTAAAATGCACTAGGTTTTTACATGGTTTGGAGGACTGGATTTTGAAAAATCTCTTTTCCAACTTATATCCAAAGTTGGTAAAAACAACCTCCCAAAGATAGAAGTTCCATTTCATATAAATCCTATATTTATGTGGGAGGAGCCAGAGATATATCATATATTGTAGCAGATAAACTGGAGAAAGGAGCAGTGGGCTATTAACAATGAAGAATTAAAAAAACGATTAAGAGGTGAGGACTAAGAATTGCAAATACTGCAGCTGAGACAAGCTTAGGATTCAAACATACTGATTTTCAAGTCATTCTTCTAAATAAGGATAAACAGTATTTCAGCAAAGTAATAATTTATACTTGCAACAAATGCTATCTTATTATACTGTTAAAGTTATTTTATTACTACCACTAATAGTGATTACAATATTCCCTTATATTTCTAGGAATTCAGTAATTTAAAAATGTTTTCACATTTATAAGTTTATCAATAGCAACGAAAGCTAATTTAAAAGGAGTCTTAATTTCAAGATCTTCTGATATTAAAAAACAAAAACAAAAAACTGGTTGTTAAGATATGTGGGCATCTAACGTCACCTATGTTGCTGAAAACACTGTTCTTAGGAAACCAGGCAGCCTTGTTTGATGTTTACTTCAGCAACTCCAGAATGAATATAAGTGGCTGTCTGATATATGAATGTGAATGTGAAAATCTGGAACCAATCCTATTTTACAGAACACAAGACTTCAGCATTTGGGGCACCTAATTATTGCGATGATAGGTGAATTTTAGCCTTGATCACACGGCTTACAGCTAGAAATCTGTTTCATAGGAGAATATTTCACGGCATGCAATGAATCTTAAAAACCATGCCATAAACATGCAAACACATGGTTTCAGTTAAATAGCAGATTCAAAAAGAGCTTCATTCCTTTAAAACATAATTTGTATAAAAAACAATGTAAGACATTCGACACAGAATTTTTGATGTGCATGGCTGCAGAATTTTACTTTTTTCCTCCTTTAAAGAACTACCACGTTAAAAAAAAAAAAGGGATTGAACGATTTTACTCTCTTCAGGGATTAATCTAAAATTGTTTCCTTTCATTGTCACTTAAATTACAGTCATTCTTAAAACTACCCCACATTTTTCCTTCATTTGGGAATAAAGCTTAAATTTGGACCTGTACAAATAATATTACATTCGTTCTACTATTGAAGGCTGGTTCCAAATTATAATAAACAGCTTTTCTAGACCAGAACCCTTGAAATTCAGTCTTGCTTTATTGATTTTGATATTAAGACTTTCTACAACTGTTTCAAGGCAAAAACTGTTCTGCCAATTATTACATATCTGGAAAAAAAATCCAAGTTTAAGCTAAAATGATCTCTGTAGAAAGTTTCTGCTTTTTGCACACGGTCATAGTAGGATTTTAAGGGCCAATGCTCAGCCAATGACCCTGCCCAAGACAGTAAAAGAAATTCTTAAAAGCCCCTCTACCTTCCTTCCTTACAGAAAGAAGGAACCTCTCTCCCTGAAAGATTTCATGAAAAACATGTAGGACAATACGCTTCAGAAGTTATTTCAAAAAGGATGAGCACTATTTTACCATTGAAGCAGGTCGACTGCTTGTAACAAGGCTTGATCCACCATAGTTTGAATTGAGGCTTCCAATTGGTGCATTATGGGATGGTCCCAATAAACTGTGTATATCACTGTGACCAGCAGGCAAACTGGTGGAAGGTCCCACGGCATGGTTCCGCAGCACATGGATAGCATCATCCAGTCTGTCCAAACGATCCTCCATTCGAGATTGCTGTAGGGATTGAAAAAAGACATGGAGGTTACTGATGTTATCTATTACATTCATTAAACTGCTATGTTTCCTACTTTGAGATATAGGGAAGACAGCAAGTGAATATGCAATATCAAGTAGCTTCAAAAGAAGCTACCTGTACTACGAATCAACAATTAAAGAAAGGATATTTGTAGACTATGCTAAATTAACAAAGCTTCAGAAGCAAATCACTGCTTCATAAAATCTATTTACCAATATAGCATGAGGTTATTTCTTTTAGCTTCTACAAAAGCTGAAGGCTACTCTACTGTGTCTGATACTCAATTAACATTGATAAAAAAGATAACCTGTACTTTAACACTGATCTTTGAAATCAGGGCAATTTGGGGGAGGGTCTTCAAATCCATCAAATTTAAGTTGTAATTTTGTTTTAAGTGAATATTTTTAATACCTATCTGAAATGGTGACCACATCCAAATGTGCTCTTTCAAAAAACTGATGAAATGATATTGTCTGTCTGTGAATATACACATGCCCCATCCACAAACATATTAGAATTTAAGAAAATAAAAGCACATGCCAGTAGAGCTCTTTTGAAAAGAATCACACTCAACAAAAGCCTATTCTTACATATTGTTACAAAAACGAAAATAGTCATTGTTTGATTTTAAAAGACTCTGGAGTCTGTACAGGCTTGATGATTTTAAATGGATAATAGGAAGTATAATTAATTGAAACACAAAAAAGGCACCATCTAAAAGAAATAGTACCTCACAGACATCCTTTAAGAAGGACATTGCATCTTGCAAATGCTCGTGAAGTTGCTGCTCAACTCGATTTTTCTGGCAAAGTCAAGACAGAACAGGAGGCAAAGCACAGGTTAAGATTAACTCCAAAAGAGATGAGGAAATAGCTGATGTGCATGTCAGCATAACATGTTAGTAAAGTTAACGCGGAGACCTGCAAGATCTACTTGTATTAAGGTATGAGAAGGCTGGGATTTAACAGCAAAGTTATAAGGTTAGCATCTAAATAGCACACATTGCTTATATTTGCTTATATGTGAGAAGAAAACTTTCCTTTAATTTAAAATGTTCTGTTAGTCACAGAAAAAGAACTTTTCTATTTGCAACCTGGAATTACTGAATGATAGCATGACTTAACATTCCATCAAGTCATCCTTATTTTGTTTTTATAATGCTTCGTAATTCTGTGGTAAGTATAGAAAGGCAACAGTAGTTAACATCCTACCACAAATTCTTCACGCTCAATACCTAGACAGGCTCCTTTATTCTACTGCTTTGTTTGTCAATGGTTTTGCTTGTACAATTTACATAATACATTCTTTTTTAAAAAAGAAAACATGGGAAACAATAATCTTCCTGACAAAAATAACTGATGTTACATTTAAAAATTTTAACAGAAATGTAATAAACTATACACAGTATCATCATATGAGAAAGAGTAAAATACAACCATTTTGCAATGCTGGACTAATTTTCTCTTACTTGGTCTGTGTTTTTTTTTTTTCTTCTTTAAATTTCCTTTACATGTAAACATAAAATTATAGTAAAATTAAACCCTAGATCTGTCAAAGAAACAAAAATCCCATAACACTATTTTAATACCAGCTGTCCTGAGACCAGAAGCCTGATGTCCCAAAGAACAGATGGTAAAAGGCACACCCAATGTGTCTTATATAGTTCAACTAAATCAGGCCATTTGTTAGCAAAGAATTCGTGTGTAATGCTACCCTACTGTTTTTTCATTGTTACTCAAGATTTTCTGGAAAAAAAAAAAAAGAACTCCACACTATTAGATAAAAGAGACCTTGTATGTTTCTCGGAGGCTCTTACCAGGGAGTGGAGTGAGTTTTCATAGCTTGGGGATGAAGGGGCTTGCCCTCCAGGTCTGGGCCACTGACTGGTACCTGTTAAAACAAAACCCAAAAGCACCCACACACCTTGGTTAACTCAGTGATCTTGATAATGTTCTGAAGGAAAGGGTAAAGATATATTGTAAGTATGCATAAATTTACGTGAAAATTTTTGTTCAGTCTTCAGCATGTTACTGGCTACTGATAAACCCAACACATTAAAAAATTTTTTTCATTATTAATATAACTGTGTAGGGAGTTGAGAAAAAAAACTATACTTTAAAACATAACTGGGCTTCCCTGGTGGTGCAGTGGTTGAGGGTCTGCCTGCCAATGCAGGGGACACGGGTTCGAGCCCTGGTCTGGGAAGATCCCACATGCCGCGGAGCGACTAGGCCCGTGAGCCACAACTCCTGAGCCTGCGCGTCTGGAGCCTGTGCTCCGCAACAGGAGGGGCCGCGGCAGTGAGAGGCCCGCGCACCGCGATGAGGAGTGGCCCCTGCTCGCCACAACTAGAGAAAGCCCTTGCACAGAGACGAGGACCCAACACAGCCATAAATAAATAAATAAATAAATAAAATTTAAAAAAACAAAAAAAAACCCCCAAAAAACACATAACTACATTTATGTTTTCATGTTCTTCACACTCTGTCCACATGCACACATATCTTGAGAAAATGTACTTAAAATATGCATAATTTAAAATTCTGTCCCTCCCCCCATATTTTTAATCTTTATGATCATGCTATTAATGACTTACATTAATATTCACCTGATTCTCTACATCATAATTTGCTTAACCACCGTTACCTCACTGCTAGACATTTTGGTTGCTTTCATTTGGCTATTATGAATAGTAATTGAATATCACTATATTATGAACGGTAATACTGTGTTTTTTCTTTTGGGGAATATGTCTAAGGATAAATAGCATTTCTAAGTTAAAAGGTATGAACATATTTATGATCCTTAATTCATAAGGCCAAAACTGCTTTCTAAAGGGTCATGTTAACTTGTGCCTCCAGTAATGCACAAATGCACCAATTTCAAATGATTGCAAATACATTTAGGATTATCTGCTAAAAATTTTCCCAACATAATTTACACCAAAACATATTATTTAATTTGGAAAATATCATCATGAAAATTTTTCTTTTTAAAATTTACTTATTTATTTTCTTTTTTTGGCTGTGTTGGGTCTTCATTGCTGCACGCGGGCTCTAGAGTACAGGCTCAGTAGTTGCGGCGCACGGGCTTAGTTGCTCCGTGGCATGTGGGATCTTCCCGGACCAGGGCTTGAACGCGTGTCCCCTGCATTGGCAGGTGGATTCTTAACGACTGAGCCACCAGGGAAGCCCCATCACGAAAATTTTGTTAAATGTTGTTTACTCTTCAACTTTAGAAAAGTGGCAATGTAATAAAAAAAAGAAGACAGAAGAAGCAAGGATACAAGTTCAGAACAGAAAGAATAAAAAGGAAAAAAAAAAACAGAAGAAAAAAATAAAAGGATTAATTCATTCATGTATTGGGGAGAATGCAGTGTTTTAAAATAGCTTTAGGGACCTCCCTAGTGGTCCAGTGGGTAAGACTCCACGCTCCCAATGCAGGGGGCCCAGGTTCAACTGGTCGGGGAACTAGATCCCACATGCATGCTGCAACTAAGAGTTCACATGCCACAACTAAAGATCCCACGTGCCACAACTAAGACCTGGCACAGCCAAAATAAATAAATAAAATAAATAATAAATAAATATTAAAAAAAATAAAATAGCTTTAAATAGCTTTAAAATAACCAAAATAGCTTTAAAAAGAAAAAGACAAAACAAATGATTGAAAATCTTTACTATTTGAAAGTAAGTTATGTATAGAAAATAATGAAGACTGTTCAATTAAATACATGGTTTTGTTCTTAACAAATCTTCAGTGACAAACTGAATTATCAATATATTAGAAATCTGAAGTTGGAGAAGGTTTACTTAATTTGTCTTGTTTATTGCTAAGTGAAATTTTAAACTATGTTCCACCAGAGCTTGTTGTTGCAGGTTAATCTGCCATATTTAGGAAACTAAAAACTTATGGGTAAATTGGAACTATTATAGTTCACTTTAGCTGAGTAACCTAGTAATTGTATTCTTATTAGTCATTTACATTTTGTTAAGTTGGATACATAGATTCTTAATAACCTGATTATATTTCACAGTTACATGAATACTGTTCTGATTATACAAAACAATTTTACATACTAAAATTGTAAGAAAAATATATGTTATATACTTCATCAGCTAACAATTTTTTTTAACTTGTAAGCAAACTACAAATTATTCTGAGTACCATTAAAGGCTTCCTGCTAGACATACAAATGTAATCATAACTACATAAATTATGGACAATCTAAAACTGCCCACTGAAACAGAAGCCTTGTGGGCTAATTTTACAATTAGCAAGTAGAATTTAGCAACCAGAAAAATCCAGTAACTGACTACATGAAGAATTCGTATAAAAACAACCAGCTATCACTTTACCATTGATTTCAGTGCATCAGTGCTTTCCAAAACTGATGTAGAATTGTGAATTTTTATGTGGATAAGAGGTTAATCATGATCTATTTTGAAAAAGACCCGAAATTATTTTTAAAAGTTTCCCTTAATGTTTACAATATTTTATTTTCAATCATTTCCCCCAACATCCTTGGGTGATCAGCCTGTGACAGAGCCTGATTATTACATTACTTAATTTGTGTGGATTATTAATACAAGTTTATATTTAAACACCTCAGAACTGTTAGCACACATCTGCTTTGCAAAACAGGCAATTTTTGTGGTTCTTCACTAGCTTAGTGTTGAGGAATGAGATGTGTGCACAGAGTTATTACTCAGGCAAGAAATCACCTATATTCATTATTTTTTTGACAGTGACATGAAGTAACTATGCTAACGTATATCTTCAAAATATACTTTATTAAACTGGAAAAATATACATATACTCAAACCTATTTTGTTTTTATTATAGATTGGGCTGCCCCACTGTGACGTACTTGATTAAAATAGAATACTGACATGGTTAAATCACTGTTATCTGTTTGAACTTCATACTAATGCCAAGTTGTATTTCATGGACTGAGCACTTTAAACCCCACTTAGTCATTTCAAAAATTCATGCTATTGGTCACAAAGGGGATGGCTGGATAGTTAGACAGACTGAGTTAGCTCAACAGAAGTCAATCCTATGGCTGGTAAAGCTCAAAAAAGGGCATGGAAGTTTAGTGGATACTGGGAATCAGCAGACCTGCATTCTGGTTGATCTGTACTATCAATTAATCTTGAGTCCTGACTATAAAATAGGCACCCACAGTTTTTTGTTTTTGTTTTTAATCTGCCTTTATGAAGCGAATGAGGTAAAAGATATGAATGCACTCACTCTGAGAGCCTAGAGGTCTTTTTGACCATGAGACATTATTATTATTTCTTCCTAATGATAGATCTATCATGTAATCAATGAAGAAAAAAGATACATAGATTTTTGTAATTCTGGCCCACTGACGGCTTATTAGCTATGGATGAGAACTTTGGGGTTGTGAATGGAATTCAAATTCTAGACAGACACCATAATGCTGTAGAATACCTCTGACACTAGACAGATCTCCATCTTTGTCTTTTTATAAAACTGGTGCATGAATAAAATATACAAATTTATTTAGAATCATACTGGTATCTTTATCTCTAGCTTGTAATCACCAACTGTAGCATTATTACACAAATATGGAAAAACAAAAGTACAAAGGCTAAAAACCTAAGGGGCTTCCCAGAGAAGAGGTTATTTCCCCCTTTCCTTCCCTGTCACCTGCTATCTGGTGGTAGACATGCACAGAGGTTTTGGGCTTATACTACTTCCTTCTGTTAGATAAGGGCAAGCTTTCAACTATTTATATAGTTAACAATTTTTGTAATTGCCCTGAGCTTTTTAGTGACCACCCCCAAAAGCTAGCTGTTATTCAAGGATTATAATAAACGTACTTATATCAAAATTTATTGACTACGTCCAGAGAACAAGTTAGCTGACAAGGATAAGAGAATCGAATTATTTGGCTAGAAAATCTGGAAAGGCTTTCTTTGATCACTAAATCTAAAATTCACCCAGTGTTTCTGATCTGTTCTCACTCTGAGTGGGATTCAGTAATATGCCACCTAATAAAACTGGTTAATAAATTTAGAGAATAGATAATATCATTTTGCATGGTTGAGAGAAATTCTTAGGACTATTTACCATGCATTTTCTTATTTTGTTAGTTGTTTCCCTTTGTAATCTCACCCTAAACTCAAACTTTCATGAGATACTCCACACTTGGAAAAGGTTAAATAATCCTAAATGTAGCACTGAATGCTTTGCTTTCCACAATCTGGCCCCAGCCAACCTTTCCACTTCCAATATGTGAAGAGTTCATAATCAGTCATCTCAATGACTCTGGATGAACAGGTGATGATGCACTTTCTTACATCTTGATCTTTGTCATGCTCTCCTTTTATACTCAAAGTTTTTTCTCCTTTATACTCTCTTCATGAAGTACATCCGGAGAACTGTAGTTTAGAGTAAATTCTGACGGTTCTATTTTCATGTGTTTATCTCTATTTTCTCAACTAAACTGAAAACTTGCTGAAGTCAGGTAACTGCTTTAACACCAGGCATACTGACAGATGATAAAAATAAATATCTCATTGATGAAATGAGCCTAAACTGAGGAATCCTTTCTCCCCTATCTCCTCCCACTCCCTCTTTATTTTTATTGTGGATGTTCTGAAGATTGTTATTGAGTACCGCGATTATTAAACTTTTATTCATTGATATTCTAGAAGGAGGTAAAGAAAGGTGAAGAGTGGTTTTGTTTGTCTGCTTTCCAAGTTCCCTTAGTAAACACATTCTCTTTTTTTTTTCTTTTTCACATCTTTATTGGAGTATAAATGCTTTACAATGTTGTAAGTAAACACATTCTCTTAACTCAAATACTCATGTCTTTTCTCAAAGGACAACTGTATTAGACACAGCCATACTTCTACCTCACTGCTAGAGCCCAGATTTTGCTCAGAAGGTGGGGGAGGGTGTCCATCCTTTCCTACTGTGAACAAAGAAAGAGTAATTCTATTCTTAGCTCTTGGGAGAAATCCTAATGACTAAGACAAACATGGTGGTCCCATTTCTGTTGAGTAACTCTGTTAAGCCCAGTGCTGGTCAATGAATCATGAGGGAAAATCTGTTGAAGAGGCTTCTGGAAAAAGATTCTTAAAAGACATATAATAGATGATCCTTTTTCTTACATGAGACATGGTTATGTCCATATGTGGTACCTTCAACTGCTGTCTTGCCACCAGCCTAAGAAAGAATTGCAAAGAAATAGAGCTGGAGCCCTGACTGGTCCAGGAACTTGCCCTGCTATGGGCTTTATACAAGATATCCAAAATCCCCTTATTATTTAATCCAGTCCAGACAAGAGTTTCTCTTCCTTTCAGCCTAAAGTATCCTAACTAAAACAATATCATCTCAGAAGCTTCTTTCTCGTAAGCATTTTCTATGCAGGAATGTTATGTTCTTAGTCTGAAAAGTTCCCAAGGAAAATGAGCAGGATTTAAACAAGAATGATGAATGCCTTAGAAACTGCCTATGTTGCTTTGCACCTGTGCAACTATTCTTACAAGGTCTGTCCTGAGTCTGACTGATGCTCAGGCATAAGGAAGAGGGCAAGTGTAGAGCGCACATAGCGGGGAGGAGTTTTTACTCTAGATGATAGGCTCCTGCCACACAAGGTACAAAATAATTTGTACATATTATATAGGAGCTCTGGTTTGCTCTATCTTTTTCATTTTTCCTTCAACTGTGAATACTTCATCACCCATTGCTTTCCTTTTTTTCTTCCTCCCTTTGCATGTCTGCTCTGCCAGTCTGGGGTGTGTGTGTGTGGGGGGGGTGTGGTTATAAGAAGAAAACACTAGATACAGGAGATGAGAGACAGAGATGCACCTGTATAAAGTCAGTCTTTGATGCCATTTCAACAGGAGTATATGAAAATATTTTTCTTTTGAGTATGACTGCTGAATTGAAAAAAGAAGCCTATTAATACCTTCATTACACAATTTAACATTTCACAGATTTTCATTAATCAGCTGAATTAAAGGTGGAAAGAGGATATCATCCATTAAACATCAAATAAAAATGGAGGAGAAGGGAAGGGTAAGCTGGGACAAAGTGAGAGAGTGGCATTGACATATATACACTACCAAATGTAAAACCGATAGCTAGTGGGAAGCAGCCTCATAGCATAGGGAGATCAGCTCGGTGCTTTGTGACCACCTAGAGGGGTGGGATAGGGAGGGTGGGAGGGAGACACAAGAGGGAGGGGATATGGGGATATATATACATATAGCTGATTCACTTCGTTATAAAGCAGAAACTATCACACCATTGTAAAGCAACTATACTCCAATAAAGATGTTAAAAAAAAATAAACAAAATAAAAAAATAAATTCAAAAAAAAAATGGAGGAGGAAATGTGAGATTTTACTTTGGACCATTATTTTTTGAAAAACGTCTAAGTTTCTGATTCTTCATTTTACTGATGTCCCTGCATAGATGCTGAGCTCCTCTGCTGCCTGCCTTCCCAACCAGTGTTAATGGAAACCAAAGGACACTTTTATCTTACTGGGCTGGGTAGAGGAGAAGAGGCAGTGGGAACATACAGTAAGGGCCAATATAGCTACCTGAGATGAGAAAGTGAAACAGGCTGTGGCAAAAATGACACTGATAATTTTAGTAAAACTCTGCCAAGAGGGTGAGTATGGTTAAAGTTACATCATTCTTCCTGTAATTTCATCCCTCTGTTAAACAACAACTTTAAGTCAATGGGTCTTTCATAGTCCTGTCTATGTGGGGAACAGCTGTTCAACTTTTACTAGACAGCTGAAGCCATGGTGTCTGAGAAAGTGGCAGAACCCACTAATAGCTGAAAGCAGCTGCCAGCAGTTCATCATTTCCACACTGGAATGCTTCTTAGCAGAGTCACAGGCTAAATCACAGAGCACAGGTGATAGCCAGGGCCCTGATACACCAGAGCCTTGATTTTCAGAAACCCTGAACAATGCAAAAAGGCTTCACAGCAACAACAACAACGCCACATGGACTGAACTAGTGACTTTGATCAGGAATAGAGAATCATTTCTGAGGTCAACTGTTGGAGGAAAATGGCAATTTTTACACAGTTGTCTAATGTCTTTTCCTTAGAACTAATACATTTCTTCTTTAGCATGGTTTTTCTCCAAACACTGCTCAGGAAACACATTCCAAGTTTTATAGCTTAACAGATCAGATCCAAGCATCTTCCTGTAATTTGATTTATTCCTAATAAATCAAAAAATTCCTATTTACAATAATAACAGTTGTATCTCAACAAATTTATACTGTAGGATAGTATCTGGAACTTGTTAAAGCTACTGTAAAAAAAACGGAAAAAAGCAATACAAATCTGAACACTTATTTAACTCCACTAACAATATTCATACACATTCACAAAGAGTTTTCTTTAGCAAAAAAAACTACATTATCCCCAAGAATTTATATATATATATGAAATAATAACTCAGTGGACTTAAAAATAAAGACAAACTAGTGCAGAGTTTTTCATTTGAGTCTTATACATGGTATGTGGAAAATGCAGAGGATAAGGAAGAAAGAAGTTATATGTACTTCTAAATAGGTTATTTTATTTTCTATGTTAGCTTATCAAAATTTCTGATTCATCTCCTTCTCTATATTTTACCTTCATCCCAATTGCTTAGCCTTATTTTTATCCTGTTATAATAATTGTTCTTAGAAATTATCACAAATTATTTTAAGAATCAGAGAAGACATGAACAAATAATTCAAACAGCAAACACTTCAATATTTTCCAAAATGAACTCAGGAGAAGGCTCTGTTTACATGTTTTCTCAGGATAGAAATGATTTTTTTGGTATGAGTTCTTACTATATTTTAATGAAAAATAAACTTCGAATATTTCCAAGTAGCCCCATGCATGTTATCAAGTAGTTAGATAAAACAAAAGCCTACCTGTGAGAGGTGAGGGTGATCCAACTGGTGTTGACGGATTTGATGGAAAACTACTGCTGGTATGGTCAGGAGAATAAATCTAACCAGAAAACAAAAGATATACACATATCAATGTGACAAAAGCAAAAATGTAAATCCATTTGCATGGAGTTATTTTTATAATCTAAGCTGCCACCCTTAAGGCTCAGAGTGAAAAACTGTTTAATCAATTTTAGAACTATTCCATTACATAAAGGCTATAGAAGCCCCAGTTTTAAAACTCGGATTAAAGAATATCATATATATTCTAATATGAGAGGAGTAAATAGATCATACCTATTTCTTTATTATCCTAGTTGAAAGTAATTTAAATTTCTAATTGCTAGAACAAAAAAGAGAAGTGATAAAAAAAAAGAGAAGTGACTATAAAGTCAACAAGTCTGATAAACAATCTTTCTAGAATATACCATCTAAATAAATTTTATTCATTAAAAATAATCTTAGGAAACTGTTATCTTTTGAAGAGAACAGTCCTTAAAGATAGTTTTAAAAGTCAAAGAAAGTGATTTTTAAAAATAGTTATCCCTTATTTCTTTTAGAAAGTTGTTTGATTAACTACATTTTTGCCAAATTTAGCTCCTAATGATGTGTGAGTGTTGTAAAAAAAATCAAACTTGCTTTCAAAGGATATTTTGTCACCCTTGAAGAAAGTGAAAAAACCCTGAAAGTTCTTAAAAAAATGTTCCCAAAATAATCTGTGGACTTTACCTCCTAAGAGGATAACATATCTGGATGCATAAATTTTGGTATTTTGGCTAAAGGTTTTGTTGCAACATTTTATATTTACTTCATATTGCTAAAAAAAATAGTGACAGAAATTCATTCAAGTTTACATAATTAACCATTAAACACTTAAAAAGTCTCCTTAATCCACGCACCAACGGATCCTAGGAACTCCTCTCTAGGACAATCCCATTCCTATAACAGGCATCATAAGTCATCTTCACATCTCAGCACTTAGGGCAGACAAATCAACTTATTTGGAGAAACTGTGGTCAAATACTTTAAATAGGAAAACTACTTGTGGGTGCAAAGTGTCATCCAACAGAAATAATCCTGCTCTGAGTAAGTTTAGCGCTCTAATAAATTTAAAGAGGCCCAAATTATGGCATATATGGGGTCTCAGCACTGGTTTTAAAGACAGTATAATACGTTGAAAAAGTCAGATACTGGGACAGGCTCACGTAAAACAAAATTCCACAGGTCACAATCATCAAACATTAACAGCTTTCATTTTTTTTAAAAAAAGAAGATAGCACCAATTAAATTGTAAGCATTGACTACAAATGAGTATATCTATACCAATTTGTATGATGTTACTAAATTGTAACTGGAAATCCCTTTACACACCAACTCTTTCCAAAGAGCCAGATCTAAAAGTTGTATATTCAGGTTGGAAAGTCATTTCATTTTATTAAAAAATTTTTTTTTTGCCACGCCAGGCAGCTTGCGGGATCTTAGTTCCCCGACCAGGGACTGAACCCGGGCCCCCAGCAGTGGAAGTGCTGAGTCCCAACCACTGGACCGCCAGGGAACTCCCAGGTTGGAAAGTCATTTTAGAAAAGCGCAGTTATCAAGAAGACTTCAAAAAACTTTATGGGAAGACTTAGTAATAGGGAAGTAGTATGCTACAAGATCAATGTTGTTTGTCTTAAAGTTGTCAAAGTTGTTACCTTTTAAAAGTTACTTTTCACACCTGTGAAAATTAGCTAAAGGTCACATTTTGGTTCCTAATGGCTTGCATACATACAGTGATTTATTTCAACCATAAGTAAATTAGGTAACGTCACCGAACTTCAGCAAAAACATATCTCAACATACCCTTTTATTTTTGTAAATCACTATTTCTCATGTTTACGATTCAAATAATTATAACTTTTATTAACAACTGATGCTAACATATGAAATATGTCTTTACTATAATACTGGTAAGGGAGGGAAGGGTTGATAACACTGATGGTGGGTGGCTGAGGAGTGAAAGAAGTTCCATTTCCATGCAAAACTTTGATTATCATAAACTAGACTAACTTGCTGACTTTCAGTTTCCTTGACCGTATGAATTAATCGCATGAAAGCACTGGAGAAACAGCATTCCCTGTGTATCATACCTCTCGCTTTGTTTTCTTCATACTGCTTCCATTAATCCCTAATTGTCTAAATTTGTTTACTTGTTTATCATATGTCTCTTTCACCCTTTTCCCTAATGAAATGTATGTTCCAGAAGAGCAAGGACTTTGTCTTATTCAGATCAATGTGAATTACACAGCATCTGCAGTAGCTTCCGATTCTACAACAGTGCTGGTAAATAAAGAAAGAAGTTAGCATTTGAGCATCCCTTTTCAATCCTTGGATGTACAATTTTTACTCAGGCTCCTTCTCTCTTTTACTCTCTTATACAGTTCACTTAATGTAGGTTTTCCGAGAGCTCAGTTTTCTTTTCTATTTACCTGTGTTTCCTCTCTTTGTAATACCATTCTTTATAAAGTATCAACTATGACATCCATGTGAATGACTCCTAAGTTGACACCTCTATCCTCCTACTGGTTGCTGGACTTCTCCATCTGAGCATATCTTTCTTTCATCTCAAGCTCAGTATGTCCAAACCCAAACTTTGCATCACTGCCCCAAGCTTCCCACCCTTCCCATCTCTACTGTCCTGTTTCCTCTATCTCAGTTAGCACCAGTATTCTCATGGTCACCAAAACCACTCTCACTCTCCCTCCTTTCTCCTGTTCCTCCACTCTTCCCACCATAGACACCAATGCTCACAATTCTCTATAATGTTTCTGGGATGGGCATACATCATTCTCACTGCCATTACACTACCTTAAGCTTTTACTAGAACTTATGGCTGGACTATTTAAGTCTTTATATTTTTAGTTACTCCCCGCTCCTTTCATCCCATACATAATTGACTGAGCTATTGTCCTCAACCAGTTTTGAACAAATGCCATATAGCACTTCCTGTTGTCTACTAAATAAAACAGAATGACATTTGACATATTCCGTTACCTGGTTACAAAAATATCTTTCTACCTTATAACCTACATAAAGCATTATATCAAACAAAATATTTTTTTCATTTTCTGAACACAGCTTGTCCTTGCAAAAGGCCTGTTTCTTAACTTCTCCCTGATGGAATTCTGTAACACATCAAAGCCCAACTCAAATGTAACCTCCCCACTTACACTCATTTTCACTTCCCTTATATTCTTAGTGTAACCTGTTACTTCTTTTTGGTATTTTACTTCACACTATGCTCTATGTTACCATTTTTCTATCTTCTCTCCTTGACTGTAAGCTCTTTGAAAGCAGGGACCTTATACTGTTCAACATTGAATCCATCATTGTCTGTCACTGTTTTGCACAAGTAGGTGCTCAATATTTAAAAAAAAAACAAAACAAAGCTTGAGCGATTAAATTGCACTTGAAATTCGCTACAATACTTTTTGATAAAAAAGCGGAATTCAGTAAATAGTTTATCTCAGCATTTATATAGTGGGGTTCAGTAACAGGAATACCAAGGGGAGAAAAAGATACTACTATAAAGATGGATTCATTTGCAAATCAGTTTTATGGTATAAGCTTTGAGAACAATATGGTAAGGTTCCAATATTTCTGAGAATTAGTGTTGATGTACTAAGCTGTCCATACCACATCGTTAGGCAGGTATGGGCTTTTGAGGACATAAGCAGACTATCAACCCTTATTTTCCCTGATAACTCTGCCATTACAGCTAAATAATCCCTAAGCACGTGAAGGACTGGTGACAACTTCTTTATCTCAAAGAAGGAAGTTTATACTTTAGAGTCATTTTGCAATGACTACCTTGCAATGACTAAGCAAAATGATGTTATATATAAAATGGGTGTGGGCTCTTAAAAATCACTGTGAAAACAGGAGAAGCAGTACCAAAAGCATATCAACATATAATTTCTGGTGTTTTTATCAAAAGCACCTTCTCCATTTGTATAATAAAAGGCATTTTCTCCACTCACTCATCACATTCCCTGGTTCTATTTTGCCCTAAATTAAAGTGATGACAGACAGAATTGTTACTAATACTTTTCCTGAACTGACAGATAGCCTGGCAAATTACAGGACTTTTTCTTGTTCCTTTTACTTTCATAAAAAGAACATGCATGTGGGAAGGGAGCAACAACATTAAAAGAGCAGAATAATACAGCCTTTTAGATCACAGATCATGTCATTAAACTTCACTTCTGCATATTTATTCTATTACCAAATGACAAACTATACTGATTCTACAGAAACTGTTGTGCTACTTTAAGAAATTCTAAACATAAGGCTTTATTTGACGAAGAGCATTCTAAATCAGGAATACATTACTTTTTGTACTTTCTGACCTTAAAGAACTCCTAACATAGATGTTTCAAAGAAAAAAAAGAGAAGGAAAAAAAATCAGTTACTTAAAAAATGGGGATGGGAGTGATTTAGAATCTAGAGCATAAACACAAAGTAAGAACTCATTCTGCATGCAGTCCGTGGTCCTCATACTGTTAAGTGACCAATGATGAATAACTCCCAATACCTTCTGCCAGGCTTAAACGGTAATATGCCTCATTTTACTGCAACAAATGAGGCTCCTCCTCCTATCAGTCACGGTCTATTCCGATCAGCAGGGTGCCAATAAGCCAGAAGCTAATGAAAAGGGCTTCAGACAAAAAAGAAACAATGGAGTGCTCCCAAGCCCAACCTTGGAACTGCAAGCCCAATTTTTTAAACACTACAGTGCACATTTCAGTTAATCTTTATTATGCTAATGTTATTGAGTCTAAGGAACAAAGAAACTTATTTCATGAATTACTTTTAAACATCAACTTCCCTGAATTTTCTTTTCTTTTGTTAGAGACTACTGACCATTTAACTATCTAGATTAAAACACACACACACACACACACATACACAATACACACACATACATATACTCTCTCCCTTTCCTTTGCTCTGAGGTAGAAATCAAAACATAAATTGTCACAAAGAAGTCTGATATAATCAACAAAGTTCAACAGTCTTCTTGTTTGATCTCCTCTAAATTAAAGACCAAGTGTTTTGATATGGTATTAGGCACTGAAATAAACCAGATGTTTCTTCTCTATATAACTCTCCATGGGCACAATCTTAAAGGGTTATTGTCTGGCAGACGTTCAGGGAAACACAGAAATGGCACGAATATCCAGATTTTCCTTTCCCTCTATCTACCCTAGTTTATTATCTAAACTAATGCATAATCCATAGGGCTTTGGGAACTTTGTGTAAATACTTTCATGTACAATTCTCTTTCTAGCTATCCTGAGATTAAGACCACAATTATCCAGGCTTAAACCTAAAATAAAGGAACCTTTGCGAATGTATTATCTGGTCTTACATGTTTAATCACCCAGTATTCTGTGTGCTTTTTAATACATAAACTGAAGAACAAAGGTTGTAACCTCTGTTTCACACATGAAAGGGCATCTAAGACATGTATCAGACATTTGGGGAGCTATTAGAAATAACTTCTAATGGCAATAGCATGGCATTTCTCCATCTAAACCTAGATGCTGTATTTAAAACGTCACATTCTATAGAACTTAAAATTTCAAATACTCATGGTCACCATTTCCAAAGATCTGTAATACCTAACATCAAATTCTGAGACGCATGTCAGACTCTCAAATGTAATCCTCATAAAATTCCTTCTACTCATCTCTTCTAATCCTTCCTATCCCCAATGTATTTTTTTGTCTGTTTTTCAGGACATTCTAAGAGCACTAAAGTGAATATGAGTTTGTAATGGAAGTTAGAGAAAGAATGTGTTTGGGGGAGGTGTCTGGTGCAGAGCGGGGCAGGAGATGGATTGAAGGAAGGGGTCTGAAGTGTGCAGACTATGGCATGCCGTGATGGAGCAGATGGAATGCATCACCGTCAGCTATGACAGAAATGATTTATGGAATGACCTGGCTGCTCCTGCCTAGTAACAACACAGGATGACAGGGCTGAGTTTCCATGACAACCAAAGCCCACCCACTAACTAGATTAAACATCCTCCCCTGGCTTCCACTCACACTGAATTTAGATTTTCTTTTCCAAATGCCAATTGGTTTAGCTAGTATGTTGGTCGTAATATGGGAGAATAGTCAAGGACCTGAAGGGTAACTGAAAAGGAGCTTGGAGGACCACTGAGAACATCACAAATTCCTGCCTGCCTATCTGCCAAGGATCCTTTATGGAAGTTTTCCTTGAATGAAATAAACAAAAACTTTTGAGAAAAAAGCCCCTGAAATGCAGGTTATACTTTTTTAAGTTGTCTAGTATCGAAAGTTCAAATGTTATTTGTCTTTCTACCTGTGAAATATCTGCTACTGGATTCTTACAGAATCAGCAGAAGGAATCGGCAAGTCAATCAAATACCTGGGAGGCACTCATTTAATATTACAGAATAATTTTCTTCCAAAGTAGGTAGTTTTCATCATGTGGAATAAGTCCAGAATAAGTGAGACAACTCCCTTTAATCCTCATCAGCACCTTGTAAAATAACAGTCCCTGTACCACTGGTCTTTCTGAAAGTGAAGCTAGTTAGATCAGATCTAATCTAATATCTAGGCTTTACCTTTCCTAGCTTGGTGATCCCTAGGGCAAGTTACTTAATCTTTCTGAGCCAAAGTTACTTAACCTTTTAAACCTTAGTTCCTCATCTGTAACATGGGAATAATAATGCCAACCTCACAGGGCTTTCTTGAGGATTAAATGAAACGACGCATGTAAATGCTTAGTATAGTGCCTAGCACCTAGTAAGCATACAAACTACAGATGATATTTTTGTGGGTTTTGTTATCATCATCATCATTTTTGTCATATGATGCAAGACTGAATTCAGCAAACATTTACTGAGCTCTATTTTGTGTGAGCCACCACTATGTGGTAGATGAATTTGACTTGGCTTCATTTCTCAAGAAACGTGTACTGCTCTGGAGTAAGGTTTATTTACAGAAACCATTCACAAAGAGGTTTATCTCTTTAAATTTCAACAGTTGCTTCCTACTACTCACACATTAAGTGGTTTGCCTTCCCCATGAACAGCAGCAAATGTGTTTGACAGAGTTAACTGCACTTCATAGTAAGACATAAGTAAGACAACTCTGAAAATTCTGAGAGGCATATCACTCAGGAGGAAAAAAGAAAGGAAGAAAAAGCCTAAGGAGAAACTTTAGAAAATACAAAGCAGAAGAGCCTCTTAAATAATTAGATTTGGAATCTTTATGGACTACTGGTAAATGTTCTCCCAAAAGAATGGATTTCGTTTCAATGTTTTAAGGATCATATATTAAAACCGATCACTGCCTTTATTAAAGCAACTCATTGCTTTGTCATTAACATTCTGGTGTGATGTAAACTACTTGCTGAGGAAAATACTATGGGATTCCTTCAAATTAGTTTTACTCATTTTAGCGTGGGTTCTTCAATGGATCTGTTTTTTTCCTTTTTGGGAAGGCTCTCATCTCCTATGTCTTGAATCAGCAGCAGATGCTTATTTTTTCCTTTAAAAAAAAAAATATAAAATACCTTCCATGTTAGAAAAAAATCCTTATAAAAGCACTTCCTTCTCTGGTTCAGAAGAATAACTAAGTTATGTTTCTTGGTTCCACTTGACTTATTTTAATGGGCAACTCACAAAGTATATGTTTAAAACTAATAAACAGATTGAACTATTAACCTCAGTAATCTGTGCTTTAGATTTCAAAATGCCCAAATTTCTTTTTCTTTTCCCTACATCTGTTGCATTAAGACAAAAACAGATATTTAAATTGAAATTAGAAGGACAGTTCTTGTGGGAATAGGGTGGGAAGGTGTTCTCGTGAATTATTTTAAGGGCAGTACAAATCAATACAAACCGAAAATAGCTCTAAATGAGTAATGAAGTGGTCCTGTTATAACTACACCCTTTAACTATGACGCATACTGCCCACAAAATCTAATCACTGCATTCAGCAGTGTAAAAATCATTCAGCAAAATATGTAAATTCAATACTTACAGATGCCAAAGCTTTTCCAAGTGCATCACCTGTCTGTGAGCTTCCAGCAGCATTTCCTCTGGTTCCTGAGTATTTCAAAGAGGAAAACAAATCAAGAAGTTTAGCAGGCAAGCAGGCATGCTTTTCAGCACTCTGCCATTATTTCAATGGTGTTCTCCATTGTTGTTGCACATCTGTCACAATAAACCTGCAAATACTCTGCATGTGTTGTGTTTAGTAAGCTAAAGTAAAGATGGGTTCCTTACCAGTTTGTACATTAATGAAAAACAAAGTTTCTTTTCTTCCTGTCTTTCATTTTTAAACTCAATACTAAAAAATACGTTGAGTCAAAAGGTACAAATTTCCAGTTATAAGTAAGTACTGGGGGTGTACGTGATAAATATAACTAACGCTGCTGTATGTCATTTAGGAAAGTTAAGAGAGTAAATCCTAAGGGTTATCACAAAGAAAAAAAATTTTTTCTATTGCTTTAATTTTGTATCTATATAAGATAATGAATGTTCACTAAACTTATTGTGATAATCATTTCATGATGTATTTAAGTCAAATCATTACACTGTACACCTTAAACTTATACAGCGCTATATGTCAATGACGTATCTTGATAAAGCTGGAAGAAAAAAATATGAAAAGAACAAAAAAATATATATATATGTATTGAAAAATATGGGATTCACTACAAATCGCCAAATTCAGTTTTAGGGAGTTTTGCCAACCTAAAAAAGCTCACCTAGGATGCTATCTGATCCATTGATGGGAGGGGTGTGTGAGGCAGCAACATAAGGTGAACTGCTGGTACTGGCACGGTGGAAGCTGGACATTGGTGGAAGACTTGTGTTTATGTCTGTTGGTGAAACTGAGTGTGGAGGATAACTCTAAAGAAAGGGGGAAAGAGACATGATCTATTAAATACATTTTCTGAATAATACGCACATATAACTGGGCAACTACTATAACAGGTTAAAAAGAACATCATAAATTAGCAGCTGAAGAGCACTACTCTTGTCATTTACTTTTTCAAAAGGCATGAAGTAAGCCTAGAAGTATTTCAAAATTCAGAAGTTTTGGCAGAATCAAATCTTACACTTGTAATCCAAAAAGAAACACAAGTGAGGACAAAGTGTTGCTGCACCCTAGTCATGTGTTACAGCCTACCAAGCGGTCATGTGAATGAAGGCTGCCATAACTACTGGATTGAGACATGTGGGAAGTGGAGGTCCCCAGAATTCCACCAAAACCAGGCTGGCTCATCCCATTTGATGAACTCCAAAGGTCAGAAGAATTGTGGGTCCCATCTAAGACAAAAAGAGAAATATAAAATTTTCCTTAGCCAAAATTTTTTCTTTTATTTTGATGATGCTATAAAAATTCAAAGGGTACCCTCCAGATATGTTTTTTCCTCCCCTTTCCAACCTAGTCTTCATCTAGTTTTCTTCCCTCCAAACTGTATAGTTACTATGTTAAATGAAGGAATAAAGCTTTATAGTTAGAGGGAGAAAAAGTAATCTAAACTGTAGTAGGCAGGTCATTATAAAAATCCTCACAAGACCTAAATTCATATCAGGGAGGACAATAAAAATTCCAAATTTGGGGATAGGTTGGATTTAACTTTTGGTTAAATGGTATACCTATATACAAAAAATTCTTAATCTATAAGCAATGTATATTATACCAAACATTCTCAAACTAGAATAAAGAAGTTTCTCTTACAGAGAACCTAAGTGATGGATAATGACTATATTATAGTCAGCCTTCAAAAGAAATGTGTTAGCAATGACTTCACTCTCCAATGTAAAGTCAAGGAACCATTTATGTAGTAATTTATTGCTCCCATAGTCCAAAACCACAGAAGACCAAATAAAAATGATTTGCTAGACAAGAATGAAAGGAAGTGCAACACTTTTTCTCTCTTAAAGTCTTGTTCTGTTCTATGATATTCACTTTTTATTTGCACTGATAATTCTAGGGGTGATATGAATCTGTAATTTAAACAAGAAACTAAAATTGCTAATAGCTTTTATACATTTAAATCCTAAAATGAGAAAGAGCAGCTTTACTCACTTTTCTCAACTGAAGTCCTTTATAAATTCAATCAATATTAGATGGGCACTCTGATGCTTCGCTGAATAATCCAACTACATTGCAGTCAGCAATAATTAGCAATAGGAAACTTTAAAACTAAATTTTAATTTGCTTCAACCAAACATATCTAGATAAAAAATGTCTGAACTTCTATACAGATATTCTCTTTCCTCACAACTTTAAAATATTAGCTAATATACAAGAGATAACTGTTGTAGTACTTGACAACTATCTGGCAGTACTTACCTTGCATAAAGAAAGTGCTAGCAAACATACTGGTTGGTGGCTTGGGAGATGGATAACTAGGAGATTCACGGTTGAAGTCATCTGAATTTGGGGACGGTGCATATACCTTAAAATTAGACAGGAAATTTAATTAAAATGTAAATGACTGTCATACCACTTATGTAAAATGTGTTTCCTGAAGGGCCTAAAAAGGCCTATCCAATATCTAAAAAGGCCTACCACAAATCCAAATAAACTGCCTAAATCCTCATAAATAACGTCTAACTTGGATATTATCTACCTGTTTGTTTTTGCTGATTACTAGAGAAAAAACTATTCTAAATATCCCTGTAATGCATCTTTGTGTGACAATTACATCAGGTGGTTGAATAAAGTCACAAATGTTGACTTTGTTTACAAAACACAAATCCGTATAGGCTCATGATTCAAAATGTGATAGTGGAAACTAATGTCTTTTGAATACAGCATGAAATAAAATTTGTTTTATTTTATGAATTTGTTCATAAAATTCATTCTTTTCACTGTTACAAGATTTACCAAAATCAAAACGAGTTAGATTAAATGTTACTATTCTTTACTACTATTAAAAGTTAACTGTGAAAGGCACAACACAATTGTTCAGAAACTTCCTTAACTTAGTAGGGTTGGCAAAATTAAAACCAAGTTCTGCTCAGGGGTTTTAATTCTTTAATTTCAAGTATATTTTCAGCTCTGGCACAGCTTTCAGGAAAGTCTCATTTAATCTGTCAGAGCAGTATTAATTTCCTTTGGTAAACCTTTGCTTCAGATAAACAAAGTATGAACATTTTGAATTGGCAAATGGCCAACTCTGTCATTTCTCTGGAAAACTAAATGGGCATCCAAATAACTGTAATAATCAAAACATGATCAAACCATTCTCATGATGACTACTGAAACCAAGAAGGAAAACGAGTAAGTAACACTTAAGGTGATGCATGGTCTGTTAAAGTAAAAGTAAACCAGGAGTCAGGAAGAATGGAAAGGTGTCCTATTGTGAGCAGTGTATGAAACATATTTCTTTTGTTTAGTTTGATAAGGGTACATCTATTAAATTTTAATCAAAAATAAAAATTCAAAGTGTTCACTTAACGTGGAAGAAAGTAACTAGCTCAATAAAATTATGGGAGGATTAGTAAAAAAAGCATACACATTTTTTGCATAAGCACAGAAGATTTCTGGAATTACACGTAAGAAACTTAATGGTTACACCTCTGGACTTATAATTGGGGAGGAAAACGTTTGCTTTATGCCTTTCCACACAGTTTGATATTTTTATCCAGCATACATTCCTATGCACTAATAAAAAACTGGAGGAAGCACACACAGAGATTAAAATGGGAGCCAATTTTTTATTTACCTAAACTTTCATTTATTCTTTCTCTGAGGCATTAACTAACTGTAAAGATTTCTGGCAAATTACCTAACCTTCTGAGACTCAACTTCCTCATTTGTAAGATGGTGCTAACATTACCTGCATGGGGGAGCAGGGGGTGATGGGAAGATTAGATGAGATAATAATACATACAAAATGTTTAGGGAATTCCCTGGCGGTCCAGTGGTTAGGACTCTGCACTCTTAATGCCTAAGGAACAGGTTTGATCCCTGGCTGGGGAACTAAGATCCCACAAGCCGCGCGGCCAAAACAAAACAAAACCCCCCCCCCAAAAAACAAACAAACAAAAACCACAAAAACCACCTGGATTCCTCAAGATGGCTAAGGTGCACAGAAGGCTCGAAAATGTTTAGCATGGTAACCACTCACTAAGTATCAGCTAATAATATCAACTTTCGAATTCTTATAAGAGCAGTTACACTGCTACATACTGTCCCTGTTTAGTACTCAACTGCTATTTCTTATAGTTTTTGTCCAACATCATCCTACTTATATATACAGTTCACCCTAGATAAAAGTTTAAAAAGTCCATTTTTAGTCTTCTTGCTAGCCATGCTATTACAAGCACAGGTGTGTCTTTTTAATGGACTGGCATTCAGGTTAGTTTCCTACTTCTTACGTCCCAGAGGGGAAAACACACACTTGTGGTACCTGAGAAGTCTGGGACAAGATATATTCCTAAGAATTACCCAGAAGGATCCTAGATAGGGGATTATGCATTATACATATTAAACATATTTTTCTAGTTTAGTGCTATTACATAAAGACAGAGTTAGAATGAAAGAATTGGATATACACAAATGTGTTTGCAATGTATTAGATAGGCTGATAGACAGGAAAAGTTTTCAGGAAAGGAATTTTGTACTTTTTTCTTTTAATCAAGTTTCAGCATCAAAATTTAGCTTTAGCTAGATGTCCTCTGTCCCCTTTATAATATACAGATTTTCCCCAAACTACGTTGAAACCACAAACAACAAAAAAGAGTATATCCACAGATGTAGAAAGAAAATACAAATGAGAATAAAATTTAGAAGACAGCATTAGAACATGTTTTTGTCACAAATGCTTATTTACTATGTATACCATCACTGATCTAAAAGTATACAATATAAAATTCTCTAATTCTATCTAGGTTATAAATTGAAACAGTATATAAACCTCCCAATGATACTTATGAAAAACTCCAGTTTTGATGTGTCATTTCACACACAAAAATCTACATAATCTGTCAGTTAAAATTTATATATAATCTCTCAATATATATTTCTTTATCCTTAGTTCTATTCAATTCACTATATTCCATACAAGATAAACTTACACTTAAAAAATTTTTAAATGTATGCAATTACAAAAGCAAAGAATTTCTGCTGATTTACAAAAGAACTTTTGCTGACTTTACTGATTTACAAATCGCTGTAAATAAAGGAGAATATGCTGATCAGATAATGGTCAATTGATGACTATCATGGAAAGCAAGAAAACCAAGACAAACACACGAAGCAGAAGAGGCTTGCCTGCTTGCCTCTCGTATGTAAAAATTTTGAAGCTGTATTAAGAACACAGGGCTCATTTTAGGGCAAAGTTGTTTTTAATGTTAGTCTCTATAAATAGACTTTGAAAAAGATAAATGGACTTTTAAAGAATAGATCTTATAAATGAAAATGGTAAAAACTCTAAACTACTAGAAGTTTATCATTTATTTACTAACATAAGTTCAAAGTTTTTATCATGATAAAAATGTTTTGAAAACCGTGGTTCTCAAAGAGGCCCATCTAACAGCATTTCTAACACACGACAAAAAACTTTACTTTTGGTATCTTAACCATAGCTTGCAAAAACATAGATGCAATGTTATGAAGCAGCAGTTGTGCCAGTTGCGATTTTTCAGATCAAAGAGTTCTTGCGGCAAAGCACAACTGATGTGGTCTCAAAGACTTTATTAACTCCAGATGTAGGGAAATAGTCAGCCAATTCCACAAAAAGAGCAAGTCTCTTTTAGTTACAATCAGTACTGGCCACAAATTAAAACCAGACTGCTTATGTCATCTGATCACCTGCACATAGATGCCAGTTTTTTCCTAGTTAATGATCTAATCACACATTTAAATCTTAAATATGATTTTGTATCACAACAAACAAAATTAAGAGAAAGGAATATGTGTGCTTAAGGTGATTAAAATCTACCAGGAGTCACACTATTTTAAAAAGAAACAGAAAAAGTACAATTAAGTAATTTAAGATGTTCTATTGAAATGCGGTAATTAGAAATTTTCTTTAGAATTCTAGCCTCCATTTCAGAATGTCAGGTTCAAAGTAGGTATCATGTGGGAATGTCCTTCTTTCTCAAGTACTTAATTTTTCTCCTCCAGGAATGGAGAAGAGAGAAATTTTGAGTGTTGGGTGAACAGAACCATAACATTTACCCCAACTTAAACGAATATAACTGAAAATCTAACAGATTCCTCCCTTTCATTGTTAAGTATGTTTGAAAAGAATAAATTCACAGTAATATCTCTACTGTCCTCATCCCATCAACCCAAACTTACTTTTTAAGAGTGACAGAGTACTTCAGGGATGAATATTTACATTACTCTATACAGTGATTACACAATTATCCTTGGAATGTTTTAGCTCATAAAACCAATTGGAGTCAAGTTAGCAAAAACATTCCTTTTTTTCCTGCTTGGGTGATTCAGTTTAGTCATATGGATCACCCCAGTTCAGGGCAGTCCACTCTCTGTTTAGCTTTAGAAGCTGGAGCTGTGCACTGTGCTCTTGACTTCAGTGCATCCATCCTGTAATTAATATTGGAAACATCTCTGTAAGGCAGAAAGGCATGATTTTCTGATAGTTGTTCAGCAAAGATGAAAAAAAGTAGAAGCTTCTGCTAAAAAGATATTTTTTTCTTTTTATCTTGTCACATCCAGTGATGAGTTAAAAGATGATGCCATTCCCTATGCTTTTAAAAATAGATCCAAAGCCTGTGTGGTAGCGGATATCTTTAAATGTTCTAAATGATGAGGAAATGAATTGGGAATTTTCTTTAGTATGTGAGAATAGCTCGCTATATATCTTAATTAAGATACCCTTCCACAGAAAATGAGAGGAATGCTTTAGACGGGCACTGTCCAATAGGCTTCTGTAATAATGGAAATGTTCTATATCTGAAAAGACGGTAATGTATCTATGTACAATACAGTAGCTACTCGTTACATGTGACTACTGAACACTTGAGATGTGGATAGTACAAGTGAGAAACTGAATTTTTAATTTTAATTTAATTAAATAGTCATTTGTGGCTATTGGTTACTATATTGAACAATACAGGATGAGATCACTCTTCCTTACCCACCAGTTTAAAATTAGATAAATTATTTTGAAAGAAATATTCTAGGAGTCTCATAAACTCCAAAGGCTATGAAACAAAAACCAAAACTCTTAAACATTTTGGGAACACCTTTATCTAATTTGGAAAGAAGAAAGACGGAGAAGCTTATCAATTTTTCTGAACATGCTCTAACACAGAAATTATTACCGATATTTCATTATGTTTAGGCTCCTATTAGCTCTTTTGTCAAGGTGGTTTGACTAGCAGTTCTCTTTAAGTTCCAATATGTTAAATACCATTAAACACTTTAATGCTAACATTAAACCTCCAATGTGTGAAAAGTTTATGCTAATAGCATAAATCATCTCCAGCATAATCTTTATCAACTTACCAAAATAATAAGGCAAAACAAAATCATTTGGCTAATTTACCCTACCATCATAATTTTAAAATAAAAATGTGATACTATATTCAGGAGCATACACTTAATTTATCTCATTTTATGTAACTATATTTTGTATTAAGCAATAAAAATTTTTCAAGATCTAGCTGAGTATCTAAAACCTGACAACTAACAAACGAAACAGTTCAGGTCACTGGAAAAAAAGAAAATCCCAACCCAACTCAAATTCTAGCTTTAAAATCTGTAATTAAACCTCTGGGCCACTGATTTTAAAAATAGGCACATTTAAGGGTCAACACTCAAAAACTAAGAAAGAAAAACTAGGTAATTATTATAAGAATTTTTTAGTTACTGCTGGTCAACTTATGCAAGTTTCACACACAATAATGTACATAAACAGTTTCCTTCTACCTCTGCATTTTGTGGGACCTGAATTTACTAAAAAGAGGCTGTTTAAAAAAGAGTAAGTAAAATTTCTGCTTTAAATAATTGGACTCACTGAGGTAAGAGTGCTAAGTAAGTAAAAGTTAAAGAAATTTTACTTAAAGAAATTTAACTAAAAGTTAAAGAAATTTCCTAAAAACTATTCCCTATTGATTTTTCTGATCATTTTGGATCCATTGTTTTCTATGCATACTGACCTTATGCATAAACTCAGATAAAAAGCGTATCTTTAACATAAATGTCAAAATCTTAAAGTTTCTGAACTTCAGGGCTTCCCACTTTCCTGGTTCCCTCTTTAATCAAAATTAAAACAAGCACAACCCAAAAGAAAAAGACATTTAAAAATTTAAGTACATGAAATAGCAGTCTAATTTAAGAATCTCCTAACATCCAAGAATATTTAAACAAATGACAGATTTGATAAATATCTCAATGTTTTCAGTATTTTAATATTACATAAAAGTAGTAAATTTTGCCATAAAGTCCAACCTACTACTCAAGTTTTTATGGTAATTCCAAGCCTGGGGGGGGGGAGTATTTATATAGTTCCAGTACTAAATATTGTTAAGAACTGAAACCAAAAGGCATCATAAAGCAAAATGTCTGAAGTAGGACTAACTCAGGGACACACAAGCTATCCATGAAAGATTCTTTTCATCTAATTAGTTAGCCTGATAAAAACACAACTGAAATTTCTGTAAAAGGCATAAATATATGTTCATATTTTCAACACTCATAAATAAAAGGACCAATATCTTTTCCCAAGAATTTCCGCAGAATGTTTAGCGGTGAAATAATGTAAAATTTCCTTTTTAACGATGATAAGAAAAAAGAATTCTAGCTTTCAGTACAAAGCAGCTTAAAATCAATTACTACTGCTGCTGTCTAAAAAGTATAGTTGAGTAATAGTGGTTTTCAAGTGTGAGAATTTCATCTTAGGTAAGTCAAGCACATTTTAATTAATCTTAACATCACTGGGCATATTTTATCAGTTCTTTATTGTAACCAGTATCATTTTTATAATAAGCACAAATTTTTTTCCTGAGAGATAAACCATGGAATTTTTAAGGGACTGGGTTTGAAACTTGTATGCTAGGATAATGTACTGAACAAATCAATGAGTGTCACTTCGCTATCTACATTTTAAAAATATTTAGACCTAACAATACAGCACCTGATCCCTGTCTTCAATATGTTCATGAGCTAGTGGAAAGGGACATAAATTTCCTTCTAAAAGATTAATAAACCTGACCCGTGACAACATACTCTCCTGGCAGGGGCTTAACTTCCTGGTATTTGTGTCCACTTGAATCAAGAAAAAAAGACCTTCTTGGATTCATATCTAGAATATAGTCTCATATATTTTTGATAAAGGGAAAAAAAATCAAAGCAGATTTAAGCTAAACTCCTTGTCATCCAATGTCTTTAGCATTCCAACTTCAGAGAATTCTTAAATGACTTCATGTTTTCCTCATCATACAAATGTTAGATTTAACCCTACTGGGCCCATAGACAGCCTGGAAATTCGAATTAATTAATTATATACTTTCCTCTCTCATGTTAATTAGCAGTAAATCCCCAATGGAACAGAAATGTAGCTCTCTATACTCTCATATTGGTTTCTGTGCTTTTATTAACTGAAAATGTTTATTTGAAAAATAAATCTTAGAAGTATTTACAATGCAATTTTAGCTACTTGCTGCTCTAATTCTTATGATAATACAAATTATGTGGGGAGGCAGGTGCCAAAACCATGGCTATACCAATTTTCACTACTATGAGTTCTATTAGAAGAGGCCTGCTAATTTCCTGCATTTAAAAACATATCTAGGATAGTTTTAAGTTCTTCATCTTAAATAGAAACTAGTAAAAAGCTGCTTGACTGACCATATCAATTAGCATTCATAAAATTGTTAAGTCTGATCATATATGCAAAATATATTTATTTGTAAATGGCCTAGTGTTTTTCTCAGTGACATTTTCTTTCCAATGGAGTACTTGGATACAACCAGTAGTAAGGATAAGTGAAATCTGGCCCTTTGCTATGCAGACTAGTTTACTTGTCCTTGGATGATAGAAAAGAGAAAACCTGCTCTTAGGAGACAGACCTGGGTTCAGTTCTGGCCTCAACACTTAACTAACAGGGTGGGGCTTAAACAAGTTACCTAACTTCCCAGCACCAATTTTTCCTTACTTATAAAAGGAGGCTAGTAACAGCTAAATGACAGAGTGGTTATGAGAATTAAATGAGGTAAACATAAAGTCCCCAGCGTAGTTCCTGACACAGAGTAGCCCTTATGATCATGTTAGTTCCTGTCTCTTCTTTCCCAGATTCCATACAAAGAAGGTGAATATTCAAAATGTGTTTCTAAGCTTGAGTTTTAAAACTTGGATTTCTGTGTTGTCTCTAATAATATTAAAATAATCCCCTGAAATAATGAAAAGAGCATCATGTCTGTACTTGCTGCAATTTTTATACCTGGAACACTTTGCAGCATCTTCAGTTCAAGGCCTAGAAAATGGAGGCTGATGAGATCAGAGGAAGGCTGAAACTCCAGAATCCCAAGGTGAAGAGAACAGGAATCCTCTCCTCCCAAAACTTCCCTTCCTTTACCTCTAAGACTTTCTACCTTTCTGCATAAAGGACACAATTGAGTCATATCAATGAGAAAACTGAGAGCAGGCCAAGTTCTTTATAAGTAAGGAATCTCAGAAATCCATTATTCCTTGCTATTTTTCAAAGTTCAAAAAATATTCAAAGTGATTTTAAGTCCCATATTTATCATAAACACATATTAATATCTTATAGCATGGTACATAATACAGCTATACAAAAGCTACATGTGATATAAAACATTAACCCCTTCTCTTTTCAGATAGTGGGGAAAACAGGGTTAACATTTTTGCCTTTTCTTTTCTACACATAGATGCCCAAGCCTCTTATATTTCCAACAGTACAATACAGCCACATAATCTTAAATAACAAAATATGAAAAGGCTCTTCTCTTATTAATCTATTTTTTCCTAGAGTCTGTTCAGTCTATTTATTAAATTACCCCAAGCATCCATAAATATATGGAAATCAACCTGAAAATTTAAAAATAAAAACCGGAAAAAAAAGGAAAGCATTTTCTTTAAGCCCAGTATCACTCAGGATTTCTCACTCTTTCATAACACCCATAAAACGATCTTAAAAATGAAATCAAAATATTAATATTCAAAATATAAATCTGTCCTATCATCTTAAGATAAACTGATAAAATGGAGTTAAAGAGTGAGCTTAAATTTAACTGGTTTATTATGAGAATTATACAAAAATTCCATAACTCAAGTGAGGAAATACATTTCACTTAGACTCTGGCAATATTAATTTAAAGTGCTAGTTTTTACTATAAAGCATTGATGGGTAGACATTTCCCAATATATACAAAGATGAGGTATTTACCATAGTCTTTGGATAATATAATTACATACTATACGATTTTCTTATTGAAGAGTTAGAATAATAATAATAAACTAGATGTGGTAAAAATAAAATACATGTAAGAAAACACATATAAGACTAAGGGCTTATGATACAGAGGACTAAGAAAATATATCATCCTTTACGTATTTTTCGAGAACATAAAAGTCACCTTTGACCTATATCAAGCACAGGCTATCAACTTTCAGGCTACACTTTTCTAACATACCAGCCATGTCATCTACCGTAAGCCTGGAAATACTTAATACGATCAAAGCTGTTCCCCCACCCCTCCACCCCCAAATGTAGAACAAAGAGAAATGCTGTAATAGAGTGATCTGTGCTCTTGAAAGAATAAAATCTAAACTCAATCTGAGTTATAGTCTCTCTGCTTCAGGGGTCCTGTATGATTAATTTTACTAAACTTGCACACACACCATTTTCAGACTATTTTACTTAGAATTGGACATAAAAGAAAAAAATTTCACATTTGAAAGACAGTTGCCAAGGAAATTACATAGAGATCAAGTTATTTCACTTATACTACCCATCTAAATCTACCTCTCACATTCTCCAAAGCTCTGTTTATAAGGCTAGTGTGAACACATACTTTTTAATGAGTTTAAGGATATTTTGGCTTGATTGTCATCTAGTAAGAAAGCTTACTGAAAAGTTAAGAACCAAATGCTAACGAAGTCCAAAGAGGCCTTACCAAAGCAGTCAGAGAACGAAAAAGTGCTTTCATTAGTTCTCACGTACACTGGTTAAAGTCATATGCTACTTTAAAACATTTTCAAGTGGTAAAAAGGGAACGGACCAACATAACTGACTGTATACCTATTTTAGGAAAATGTGATTAATTTTTTTTGTAACTTCAAACATTAACATTAAAAATGCCTCCACTCCTGACCAAAAAAAATCGCTAAAGTCATTTACGTATTTAATAAAACACCTGAGCTAATACATTGTTTTGGAAAAATTGAGGAGGAAAATACTGAATTCCTGACATAAACCCAAGATTGTTATTCACTAGTATAACATTTTTATGTTTATCAACTATCTAATAAAGATAACTCCTATTGAATATTCCAGAGAAGTTCACCTTCTTTTTAGAATACACAAAATCCTCTGACTTAAAGATATTTTTGTAGAAACATACTAAGTAATTAATACTGAGTAATTAATTTAAAAAACAGAGAAGTTTTACTTAGCAACACAGAAAGGTATTATTTTAAAACATCTAACCATGTGCTATAAATCGACCAGAAATACATTCTTTGGAAAATGTATAAATGCACTCTTTGAAAAATAGTGATTTATTTTATGAATCTGTACAGGGTCAAAATTCTAGTTTGATTGGAAACAGATGGTATCTGAGTAAAGTCAGGCTCCGGACCTGAAACTCCAAACAGGAAATACGGCCCTCACTAGCTGACTGCTTCCCTAATCATTCCCAGAGCTTCATACTTGTTATTTTTATGAATATCTAAGATGACTTTCATCTTTCCCCTCTATCTACAAAGCATCAAGTAATCTTCCCTCTTTCTCTCTCTCTGTGTTATATATGTATTTTACATGCAGATTATATGTTTACAATATAAGAAAACATTAAAACAAATGTACTTTCAAGCTCATTACTAGTAAAGACATCAGGCATTAAAAAAATATCCCACAAATTCAAGTTTATTTTCTATATTATTTTAAAAATAAAAGCCAAAAACTATTGAGTAACTGTGTCAAAGACAACTTTGCTAACCTTACTTACAAAGAAACATACAATCTTAACATATTACAGAAAATGATAAAACAAAACCTCACAGGTTTTAGTAAAAAGTAATTAATCTACCCTCCCTTCCCTTAAACAAATCAGTTAGAAGCTATCTGAACAAAGAAAAAGACTTACTGTTTTTCCATTGTAGTAATACATCAAAGAATTGCTGCCCATTCCAGGCACAGGATAAGCACAATACATGTTGATTTTGAAAATGTTACTGTTTGCAGCTAATGCACACAGCTTCTCTCCAAGACATACATCCACACAGCCAAACAGAGTTAAGTCTTCAGCACTATGCATCCACACATGATCTACTCAAAAGGAACTTATGCAAAATAGGACGGAACCAACTCACGGAGCAGAGAGGGAGGGTTTGTGCTGTAAGTAACCTCTTTCAATCTCTATCAAGTCCTCACGCTGGTGGAGGATACCAATAAGACAAATTTTGGAATTAAAAAAAAATACAAGCCACAAGTGCTAAATAATAAAAAGTGATACAGTGTCCTGGAGATAAATATCCAAAGGAATTATTAATATTGTCATATATATAGTATGTATGTCTCTTTCAAAGAAAGACAAACTGACAGATCTGCTAGCCTATTTTTAGTTTAAATTAGAGCACTTGTAGCAGGGAAACCTAGCTTGCTACACCTCTAGCAACATTACCATCTGGCATGGCCTACAGTTGCTTCTAACTTTGATAAACACATGATCAAGCAATCAGGAATTGGAAACACTGAATCATGTGTAACAAGAAGGATCTAAACAGTTAAGCCTTGTACAAAGTCACTTCCTGGAGAAAGCGGACCTGTCATGTAAGTACCTCTAAACTAGCTAGAACAAACTATGATTTTTTATGTTATAAAAATGGTATGGAAAGAAATTTGAAAGGAACACATTTCATGAAAAAGCTCATTCCAACAATTCAAAAAATTATTTTGAAAATAAATGATCTGTTTTTAAAACATAATATTTAATATAGGTTTTCAATTATAAAGCTCCTTAAATTCCTCATTCATAACACCAATTAAAAGTTTATAATGGACTGCACTCTCCTAGAATATGTACTAAGCAATTCAATAATTAAAAAGAAAAAACAAACAAGGTTTTGTTTTCCCTTACAGGAAAATATGAAAGGCTGGTATGTATAGACAAAATGCGCACTGTAGCTAATAAACTAAAAAATATTTCTTGGAAGTCTTTCCTCCAAGTTCATTATTTTTCTTAACTAACACTTAATATATTCATATTTTTATGTTCAAATTTCTCAAAAAGGAAAAATAATCAGTGTGGGAATAAACATCTCATAGATTTAAAAAATTCATTATACTTAGAAGTCAAAAGGTCTTAGACATTGTTTTGCAAATACTTTCTCACACACAAACATATTTCATTATTTAAAAAAATTTCAATTTGTCTTTTGGTGTGGATTCTAACCCAGAAAAACAGAATAGCAACTTTTCTTTCCTCTCATTTCCCCCCATGAAAACCTCTTTGTACTATCTCTTCTCCCTGTGCCTTGCAGGTTCTCACAAAACTGTTCATCAGAGGACAGCTCACAAGCTGCAAAAAGGGACACATCACTTTTTTAAAGGCACCTTTCATGAAGCAGAACTGCTCTAAGGGAATATTCTATAAGGGACCCCCAAACCCCCCATTTTTATGAAAAATATTGATTAAAAGATAACAATAAAATCAAATAAGACCAGCTAAGTTCATAATGTTTTAAAAGCTGATGGTGTTGGAATAACAATAAAACCTCCCCACACCCTCCAGATATAGAAAAGGCTAAGCAGCAGCTGCAAAAGAACATCACTGTACAGCAGACCATTAAAATGCCAGTCTGCAGAGTGGCTTGTAACTTCCTCCCTCCTGAGAGACCACAAAGACCCATTTCAATCCTTAGAGAACTGTGTAAAAAGCGTTGACTTACAATTAACAATGCCATGCCTTAAAACCATTCAAGTAAATTTTAGTCTTTTATAGACATAGTCTCTCTCTGACAGAACAGCTTAAAAAAAAAAAAGGAAAATCAACCATCCAAAATAAAATTTCCTTTTTTCCTTAATGATTAAAAAAAAAAAAACAAAACTTACTTTTAAAATAGAAATTTAGGGGACTGGGGGAAAAGGGCAGCCACAAAGCACTTCAACATTTTCTTCCTATAATCAGTAGGAAGTTCAGCTTCAACCTGAGAAAACTTTTATATATTGATTAAAAAAAAAATCCACCTACAGTAGATAGGCTTGTTTCTTTGGGGCTTGCCAGAAAAGAGAGAGTACTATGATGTTTGTTAAAACAAACAGCATAATGTAAAATCCAACTCTGCAATCTTGGCTATTAAAGCACAATGAAAATTTGAGTATTTCATTAACAGTTCTTTATTTTAGAGGCAACTATATGGTATTCTGAAAGTAATAAACAAATATCCAAGTCAAAAAAGTTCAGAGTAAAACCAGACAGCATAATACTCTTTTACTGTTCTAAAGCAGTTTATTAAGGAACTGGATAAGACTTGCTATTAAACCTGAAACCTGAACTTTGAAACATAACAGTTTCTAAGCAGAGCTGAGTAATTAATTAAAAGCTTTTGCTTCTACTTTTCATTCCTCCTCTCAAAAACGCAGATACAAAATCCATACATGTGTTTAAATATAAGACTGAGCCCCCCCTCCCCCATGTACCCAACACAATCACTTGGTATACACTACTGCCGAAACTGAGGGTGGATGTAGAAACTTGAGGGAAGAGAGAAGAGGTGGGGGCGTGGGCGTTTACATACATATGGCATTAAATTTATTCCTCAAAAACAGCAAATCATCAAGAAAACTGGTGGTAATTTAAATAGTCCCGTATTTTACTCGTATGCTATGGTAATGTCCTTCAAGTTTGCTACTCCAAAATAACATCTTTTTGAAGTCTGCCTTACTCAAAAGAAAGTAAAACTGGTTGATGTAGACATATTTTTAACACAGTTACAAATTATCTTCTATGATAAAGTCCTTTTTCTCTTCCTCAAAAATATTTTTTAAAAAAAATCTAATTTAATCTATGTAACAGCTGCAGCACAATTTTTTTTCTTAAGCAGAATCATATTACAGGAAAAAAAATGCATATAGATGGATCAAGTGCTGCTCTAAGTCAATGCAGTTGTTTAATCTTTGCCTCTTTTTTTTGAAGGAACATGTCAAGGGTTAATCCTATGACTCAGTCTGACAAAACGAGTCAGCTGGAGACAGGGCCACTTTTTAAACCTGATTTCAGACAGACGTGCAGCCTGCACAGGAGCTCTGAACTGTCATGCACTTTTTATCCTGAATTGTTTCCACCCGCAATTCTACGTAATCACTTATGTGTTATTCTAAGATTATGTGATCTGACTCAATATTCATACTACCTAGTCCAACAATCTAAAAACTCACCAACTTTTATAGCAAAATGGGCATTACTGTACACACTGGCAACATGATTAATGAAAATGTCAGAGAGCCCTGAAAAAATATGACTTGGAGCCATACATCTTTTATTAGCAAACTGATTATTCCTGGTTTGAGGATTACTGCATTTCACTGATTTTTAAATATACTTCCCTGCCTTCAATAGTTCAGGATGTGATGTTTATTGCCATTCCAACAATCATCAAGCACAGACCTAAACTAGATAAGAAAAAGCTATTATGTGTTTTGCCTAAGCAATTTACTTCTTTCCAGAAGATTTAGGAAAAAATGTTTCCAAAAAACCTACTAGGTAGAGACCTTCTGGCAACTTCAGTTTAAATTCCAGGCCCTTATTTCCTTCTTATTTTTCTGTTGACTGGGAAACAGATCATCCTTGGAGAGCTATGCAAAATTTCCTGGGGTTACCCATGCAATATTTTAATTTATTTTATTAGCTCTTCTTTATCCCTGATATTTGGATTGCTATAACTCTCAAATCTGTTTTTAAAACTATCTTAAACAAGAATGTTTCAAGAGTGACTTAAAATTCTAAAAAATTTTTAAAAGAAAATTTCAATTTAACTGAATTACACATCTTGAATTAATTAATTAATAAAGGCCAGTTAGTGGTTAATATTATTGTACATTTTTCTAAAATAAGCAGGCAACATGCCAGTGTCCCAAAAGGCCAGAAGATCTGGCTGGAAAAGTAAATCTAAAACCCACTCATAGGATTCCTCATGAAAAGTTTCAACATTATTTCTAAGTGAATCAATTCCTGGAAAACAAGACTTTCAGAGTAAAAAACAAAGCTAAACAAAGTTCACATGTGAATAATTCCACAAATGAACTCTATATATTCCTGCTTTACGAAACTCAGTAAATAACTAATACAGTATTGGTTGCAAGGGAGGTGCGGGGAGAGGATAGGTCTAAGAGGATAATAAGAGAATCTACAAAGAAGATACAAAAGATACAAAAGCAAAAGACCCTTCCCCAATGTCTCCTCTTCCTTACTTAGCATGTAGAAAGATGACTAGTAAATGAATACTGTCTCCTAAATGTGCAGTACTTTAGCTGGCCTGGCTAACTAAATCAGATGCCAAATAAGACACCAAAAAATTCCAGGTATTATATCTGAACATTATATTGCAAATTGTTATAGTATATGCTGCTTTGTAAATAAAGTCACTCCTAAGTGTTCAGGAAGTTGGTCTTCTGCTCTTTTTCTAATATTTAGAAATATTCTTTTTCTCACAATTTAGAACATTTACCTTTGCAAAAAATAAAGCAAGAATTAAAACTCTAGCGAAATAATGCATCCCTCTCAAACCGATCCACTAACAATCAGTACCTATTATTTAAACATAATAATGCTATTTATCTGAAGTCATATAATACATCTTCTAACTCAACAATATTACTCTCATCTATCTTGCTGATACTAATCAATCAGTAAAAAGGCTTCCAAATACTGTCTTTCCACTGTATGAAAATATTAAAAATCAAAGACCTGATTTTCTGATCTTTCCTCAGGTGATATTTTGAAAAAATGGTTCCAATTATGCCTTATTTGTGAGTACCTAAATCCTAGCCAAACCAATAATCAGAGTTATATTACAGATTGGTCTGAAAACTGGTACACAATTTACTTGAATATTGATTGGAAATGAGGAGCAATCAACCCCCCCCACCACACTTCTCAGAGTAAAATTCATGCTAAAGTTCACAAATCACATCATCTGTCTCAGACATAAAACATCAGATTTCTTATCATCTCTTTACAAAAATCTCAAGCCTAACATGAGTTTTAGAAATGCTTAATGCTTAACAAAATAGAAAACACCTATCTGTATAGCCAATGTAAACAGTCAGCTGTATAAACTGCATTTATAGGGCAAAAGAACACTTGTTTAATTCCCCTTTGACAACCATATGACCAAAATGAGGATGTGTAAAAACAGCCATACCTCCTGGAGGAGAAAAGCAGATAAATCTCTTTCTGAGGTAACTAAATAGTATCCCTCTGACATCAACATGAACAGAACTGACAGATCATACAAAGCTTCTAAAAGGCAATCATTAAATACCCCTTCAAACAAGATAGAACTACCATTAGTGAGAATATATAAAACATGAAGCAAACTTCATGTTTCTCTTGATCATGAACTCACTATGACAAAGCAGTTTTCCTCGAAAAATTAAAGTGGGGAGTCCCCCTCCCTAGTAATTCCTGCATCTCTTGGCTGTCCATTTCTTTCCCCATATGAATTGCAGTTTGTCACTTCTCATTTACCACTTGAAATAACACAAGAGAATCATTAACTATGTTGCAACTTGATAATTTTCCTGCAGATGGCTCTATAATCACAGCACTAATGGTGTGTCTGCGGTAAAAAAAAGTTGAGGAGAGTATCCAGGTTTTAAAATTCTTTAATAAACCAGCAATTCTGATGAGCTTTCAAGACTGGGACAAGGTATTGCACTACTGACTTATTAGGTTACAGCAAAACAAAAACTAGAAGCAAACAAAGCTATTATTTTAAACCATAAAGGTAAACAATTTGATCTTGGGTCCAGTTAGCTCTCCCTTAAGGAAAGTGCTCCCTGGTTTTTTATTTCTTCTTTGACCTGTGTAATTTTTTTCTTCTGAGCTGGAAAGTACCAGATCCTTTCGATTTATGAGAAATGGAACAGTACCATGATATTCTACTCTATTTTAAATTTATTTTTAAAGAGACCAGAAATAACATCTGCATCTTAGCCCAGAGCCATTTCAAGAGTCTGCAACTGGAAACTCTAAATAACTTATACATTAAGTTATTTCTGGCACCCAATCTATGTTTTGTTCCAGTAAAAATTCTTGCTAGTGGTAGTAATTTTTTACTACTTCATACCTCTAATTAATTAAGTACTGAATATCTACCAAATCATCCTGCCTCATATTTGTAATGATCAAGTAACAAAGCAGAGTTCATTTTAGCTATACTCACTGGAAGAAATCATGCAGATCCTGAATTTATGAAAAGACCCATCTTAAAAAGAGAATGATTTCTAACCATTAAATTCTGGTGACCAACTCTCAACGAAAGCCAAGTAATACTTCAGTTTGAAAATATATATGAGGAGGGTATAATAAACAGGGGAGGAGATGGGAGACAGTGTCAGTTCAAAGCAAAACAAAAGTTTCAGTAATGCTTACTTAGTGTGCTTCACCGGTAAAGGTAATATGCCACCCCAACACCCCAAGTGTTCCTTACCAGACAGATTGGGAAACACAGTCACAAAACTCTGAAAGAAGAAAATGTGTTAAGCTACTTGTTCCATGTATCTCTATCACAAACACTTATAGTAGGGCAGAATAATTCTCCCTACCACTCCTTAGTACTCTGTAACATGAGATAAGCTGCTCAGGTTCCAGACACTGTAGCGTCATACCATATGATGAAAAAGAGCACTAGACTAGGAGTCAGGAGACAGGGATTCAGGTTTTAGCTCTGCCTCTTAGGAGGCATGAGAGCTTAGGCGAGGTCACTGAATTTCCCTGAGTCTAAGTTTCCATTTCTGGAAAACTAAGGAATTAAACTAGGCCAAACATTTCCTAGCCATTTCACCAACAGTAAAACCTTTTATTACCTACTCCACCCCAAAACATTGAATTCCTATTCTGAAAGATTTTTGTCTCCCAAACTTTTTTTGAGTTATAATGAATATTTTTCCCTGTTAAAAAAAAGCCATGCAACTCCCATTCAGAACTTCTGATTAAAAGGAAAATGAAGCATTGCCATGCTGAGTTGAAATAATTCTAGTGAAAGAAATCTGATAGCACGGGTAATTTATTTCTGTAAATTACACAATTTGTTAGGTTTTCTGAAATATTTACATTTTGTATTACTAATTTTGAAGACCCAGGTTATGACTCACTGGCATAGATGATACCTAATGTCCACACACCAACCTTAAATTGTATTTTTATAATCATATCTGCAAGTGGCACAGTTAAAAGCCCAGAGCCTCACATGAAATGAAAGGTTGATCAGATAGGGAATCAAAAACATAATTACAACTTCTCAATTCTAAGCTAAGAGTCCAAATGCTTGTATTCTAGTAACATTTATACGCTGGCAAGTGAATTATCTTTACAAGGGGTTTAGTTATGTATTTCTAGTAATATTTTCGTTTAAAACTAACATCTTTTTAAATAGCTCTGTAGTGTCTAGGATAAAATGGTAAAAAAAATGAAAAGGGTTGACATCTTACCAATAGGTAACAACTCTTACCTAATTCTGTCATCTAATTAGTTCGATAACAATTTTGGTTTCTTAATAATGTACAGTTTGATCTACAGGTCAGACATTTTATGTTTAATACAGCACCACCGGGAAAATAAAGATTTTTGGCCATATTCTTTAAATTAACATGTAAGCCTCTACAGAGATGGTTTTGTTATAATTTTAGCAGGCAACAAGAGTTAAGGAGACAATCCTTAACTTAAAAGAGCCCATCTTAACTAAGTAGGCTGTGGCTCCTGCACTGTTCGGTAATAAAGAAGTTGGGCCTGTCATTTGCTTCTTTGTGCCTTTTGGCTGGAGAATTTAGTATATCATAAAAGAGACTGTTACGTGGATTATAAACAAAAGTGCCTGTAATGAATACGTAGGTTGGATAGTTTACAGGGTATAATAGAAGAATAAAGGGTGAAAAGCATGTAGCAGTACCACAGTACCTTTACAGCGTATGATCTTTTTTTAAAAAATTTATTTATTTACTTATTTATTTTTGGCTGCGTTGGGTCTTCGCTGCTGCACGCAGGCTTTCTCTAGTTGTGGCGAGCGGGGTCTACTCTTGGTTGTGGTGCGCGGGCTTCTCATTGCAGTGGCTTCTCTTGTTGTGGAGCACGGGCTCTAGGCACACGGGCTTCAGTAGTTGTGGCATACGGGCTCAGTAGCTGTGGTGCACAGGCTTAGCTGCTCTGCGCCATGTGGGATCTTCCCAGACCAGGGCTTGAACCCGTGTCCCCTGCACTGGCAGGTGGATTCTTAACCACTGTGTCACCAGGGAAGCCCCAGCTGTGTGATCTTGAGGAACACTGGGTTGCTCTAACACTGGTTATTTCAGACTGGAATGACTGATATATTAAAAAGATTCAAACTGTGTTACTATTGTTAAAATTGGAATAAAGATCATATGAATACAGGATCACAATTATTAATGCTAAGTCCACACATGGAAAACCAAATTCAGGTCTTCCTAGCTGTGATGTATCTAACTGAGAGTAAGACTATGCCTATGTAAATGGGAAGAATTCCAGTGATCTTTGCCACAGAAAACACTTCCACTTTTTTATGAAAAACTGGAGCTTTTTTTTTCTCCCTGAAAAGCTTTTACAAAGTTTAACCATGTTAAACATCTTACAGTATAGATAGTTAAAATATACTTGCAGTTCTCCTTGAAGGATATGTTAATTTCAGATTATTCAGTACGTTGTTTATACCTTCTCTGAGTCAAATGAGTATGATCCAGGAAGAAAGAACAACTATGGCTGTATTGCTAATCATTTGAGTTTGTTCATTTATTCAACAACTATTCACTGAGCATCTATTATGCACCTAGGAGCTGCTGATAAAGCAATAAACAACATAAGTAAAATCCCTGTTTTATCAAAATTCTCCTGGGTAAGACAGATAAAGAATAAATTATAGTACATCAGATGGTAGTAAGTGTTTCAAAGAAAATTATAGCAGGAAAGGAGAGAGGGGAATATGGGGCATGTTGCCATTTTATATAGGATGGTCAGGAAAGATTCCCCAGTGATAAAGTGATATGTGATCAAAGAGAAAAGTATACAAGGAAACTAGCTATGTGGGTACTAAGGGAGGTGTGCTCTGGCAGAGAGAAGAGTAAATGCAAAGGCCCTGAGGCAGGACGGTGCTTGATATCTTTAAGGAGCAGAAAAGAGGGCAGAAGGCTAGAGGGATAAATTAATGGAAGATGAAGTCTGGGAGGTAGCAGAAAACAGGTAAGAAGGGTCTTGAAAGCCATTTTAAGGACTTTGGTTTTACACAGATAAGGGATGCTGTTGGAGGATTTTGAGCAGAAGAATGATATCATCTGACTTAAAATTTAAAGGGATTGTCCTGTATTAAAAAAAATGATTTAAGGAAAATTGGGAGGTCAGTTGGGAAGATGCTGCTTTAATTCAGGAAAGAGAGAAAAGTGTCTTGGATAATGAAGATAGCAGCAGGTGGTAAGAAATGATCAAATTCTTGAAGACAATTTTAGTATGAGAAATTTAGTATGGGACGATAACCACTGTTTTACTTTTATGTCAATGAAACCATAACTTTTTTTCCTTTAGAAAAAGGTTTCCTGTATTATGGTTTTCCATACTCATCTGTCACATGAGGATCATGACACTACATCGTTAACTACATCAATCCCAGCACACTGTAGAGTTACGGCTGAATTACTGGTAATTTACCATTTGGGGGGCAAATTTATTCCTATTATTGTGTATAATTAGGAGTTAACTGTACAATTGAGGGAAAAAATAGGACAAATAGTTCAGTGTCTTATACAAAAAAAGCAAGTTAACATATTTTTGATGATTTGGAACAGCCAGAGTAGGAGAAAGTTGAAAAGTACAGCTTGGAGCAGGAAGTCATTAAAAGATGATGTTCCCCATTACAGATAACATAAAATAATAGCTTCACAGTATTTATTTTTATCCTCTTAATTTAATTCAAAAAGCATTTCCTGGATACTCCACTATGTGCCCAGAGGGCGATAATCACTCAAATGAAAAAAATTTTAAAGTTAACTTATTTCCAAAGGTCAAAGTTACCTTTTGACTATAAGCATCTTGAAGACAGGGTACAAGGTCCATGGTTTATTATTACTTAAATATCTAAAGCCTAGAAGAATTCTTAATTCACAATAAGTACTTTATATTTACTAACTTTATCAGAATGAATTCATATTTCTCTCAGTGGAAATTTACTAAACGGAGTCCACTCTAGTAGCAATAAATTTCTAATTCTCATTCAAATTACTGTTTTTTGAAATTTATAAGTATCTTCGGTGATGTTGAAAAAGATATTGATAACTTAATTTCAATTATGTCAAGTTTTATGGTTTAAAAAGTTATCAAGCTCAAGTTGGAAAACTTGAGAAGCTTTATTACTTATTTATGAAGTATTGATTTCTTATTAACACTAGCCATCATAAAACTAAAAAAAAAAAACTAAATAAGAACCATAAATATTCACTTAAATTTATAGAGATTGTGAGTTTTCTAGTCATCTGAGTGAAGAGTCTCTTAAGTTTTGAATGAAGCTTTTAGGTTTAGAGAGACATGTCACGTGTTTCAATAGAATCTGTCTCACAATCATACATGGGTTGGAACTGATTCTCAAGCTGCTAGGAATTACCTTTTTAGCTTTGGGTTCTATGAGGAAGTTGGACCAGGATAAAAGATGGTGATTGGGCACATGTATATATAAGTTCAAGGAAAAAATTATAATAGAACTGTTTATATCAAAGTTAAATTATTTAAATACTTTAAACCCAATTGTTTCAAATAAACATTTTCTAATATATCTCTACATGGACTTACTTTTGATGTCATAAACTTCTGCATATTATTACCTAATATGACATTTAAATCCTAGAAAAATTATGACTTCGTAGCATCCACTTTATATATTGAGGTTCTTCCACCATCCTAGTCAGGTACATTTTAAGGCAAATAACTGTCCTGGAAAGTTTCTATCAATGTGCCTAGGGCCTTAAGGAAATGATGAAGGGACTAATGAATATCACGTAATGGATCTAAAAAACAAACAAAGAAAAAACAGTGTTTTATTTTGTTTCTCTTTGGGTCTGTTTTTCACGGGAAGTATATTTATGAAGAAGGTAAGAATATATCTACTCTAGGCATAGACTTATGGTCTTTAAGTCTAATGCAGGGGTTGGCAAATTATAGTTGTGGGCCAGATCTGGTTTACCACCTGATTTTACAAATAAAGTTTTACTGGAACACAGTCATGCCCATTCATTTATGTATCATCTGTGGCTGCTTTCACACTCCAATATCAGAGCTGAATAGTTGTGACAGAGACTGTCTGACCCACAAAGCTGAACATATTGACAACAGAACCCTTTACAAAAAAAGTTTGCTGACTCCTGGTCGAGCACACTGAGGAAGAGTAGAAATATAGGCTGTAAGAAAGAGATAGCAAATTCTAGCAAATTTTCCAGAAACAATTTCTAGAACCAAATTACTTTTGAAAATTAATAAAATGTTGTCATATTATAGATATATTGGGTTATGTCTTAAATTAAATGCAGATAATAAAAAAGACAAAAACTTTGAAGGGCTAACACTTTAAAATTTGTTTAAAATCGGGACTTCCCTGGTGGCGCAGTGGTTAGGACTCTGCACTCCCAATGCAGGGGGCCGGGGTTCGATCCCTGGTCGGGGACCTAGATCCCACATGCATGCTGCAACTAAGAGTTTGTATGCCACACTAAGGAGCCTGCAAGCCACAACTAAGGAGCCCGCCTGCCACAAATAAGACCCGGTGCAATCAAAAAAAAAAATTTGTTTAAAATCTATTCAATGAATACAAACACGGGAGAAATAAGGAACTATCCTGGAACTAGTACTGTTTTTAAACTGCTTAGAAGTCTAAGTATGAAATTATCTATATAGCATACATTACACTCTTTGAAATTAGTTATCATACAAGTACACTAAATGACTTTTCAAACTAAAATCATCACTGGTTAAACAAAGGGAATATCAGTGATGGCAAATTTCACGTCAGTAAATTACTTAGGATATAAATGCCTTCCCTAACCTAGAATGAAATCCAGAGCCCCAAACATCCCCAGTGATAAACTCTGGAGTTTCTTAATTTATTCCTTCTTTCCTATACTTGAAGAAATTGTATTAGATAAAAAACGAAACAAAAAAACTTCATGGTTCTACTGATGCTGAATGACAAAACAGTGGGCTTAACGTCTGAAAGCATTTATAGAATTCAACCACATATCCTTTAAAAACCATACAAATTACACACACACACACACACACACACACACACACACACACACACACACATTGGGGCTTATCCTACATCTGGTTTGTAAAGTCTCAAAGATCTAAAATATAGCAGCTGAGGAGTTCAATAAATCGTAAAAGCTGGTTCTGAAATTCAGCCATGTTCTTTCTTCTTTAAAAAGAAATAGAAAGGTCAGAAAATAACAAATATCACTGTGGTTGTACCATCACATCAGTACAAACAGATACAGAGGACTTGCTCACTGGTAACTTTCCTTTTTTTTTTTTTTTTGACTTGAAATCAGATCAAAGATGGACTGGCTTGTTACAAAAAACGAACATCTTAGAACTATGGATTAAAAGCCCATTATCTACACTGATACAAGTCTGACACTGTTCTGAACAGTAGTTACTGTCAGCATAAACAGTGGCTATTTCTTCTTATTAATGTATGAAGAAAATCTTTCATTCAATGACCAAACTGAATATGAGTTTGGAATGGATTATAGAACCATTCCCTTTAGGTACTAAGATTTTTCTGCTAGAATGACCTGTAAGGTCAGAGAAAGAATCAGTCAGTTTGGAAATTTTGTATCGAGGTAGCCTTCAAACAGAGACAGCTTATCTAACATTTCGAAATAAGAAACTCTTAAGTACTTAGTTGTTGTGCACCCTATGGGCTTGTCTGCTAAAGGAGCTAAGCAAATACCTATTCCCACTCATGTTCAGGAACTGGAGTGTTGACTTTATGAAGTTTAGCTGAAGCTGGTGCTGCATGTAAATACTGTTTATTCTAGAATCAACTAGGATTCTTGCTAGTTAAGGGTCTCGGATAATTGTCTACAAATACAGTGTTACCCTAGCTTCCTAATGACTTCCACAGAACACTCCCACTCATACACTTGTGGCTTATCGCACTATTTTTGTGGATAAACTGGAGGTAACAATATCTCTATAGTTCTACCCCTTGACCTTTTTCTTACTGGTTCAGATAACCACTAATCTTTCAAGTGGTACTTTTCCAAGTTATTCATTTATATCAGCCCCAGAAAGTTGTATCTGTCCTCCCTTTCCTATTTAAAAAAAATCCTTACTTTAGCCACCCTCAAAATTTAATATTCTGACTTTTCTATTTAATATTCTACTAAGTATATTTAGTATGTACATGAAAATGCTAGATCACGGTACATGTTTAGTGGTCTTTGTGATTTAGAAACACCTCAGAATATCTCCAATTATCTCAAGGGGTGTCCCTAAAATAGAAAATTTAATACTAAAAATGACAAAAAATCCACATTAATTAAAAAAAGCCATTCCCAACAAAATAAAATCCCACAAAAGTCTGGCAGAAAGGAAGGTCATTTCCTGAACTATAGCCAATTACCAATTCAAAGGTTACAGAACTCTGTACCTGTCCGCAGCAAAGCAAGAAAAGGTGGTGTCTAAGCTGCTTTGATTTATCTCAGAAACAATAAAGTTCCTTGTGAGGGAAGAAATCAGAAAAAAATTTTTTTCACGATGGCTAGGGAGGTAAAATATACTTTGAGAGTTTAACTCTCAAACTCTCAAAAAAATTAAAGCAATTATCTGATAAACTGTTACAGCTTTTGTGGGATAATATATACACACTTAAAGACAGAGGACAAAGACTAGCATGATATTTGATTAAGAAACAAATAGATTGTGTCATCAGCCTATGTGTGGGACTATAAACCAGTTATGTTCAAAATGAATAAGACATGTCGGACTTCCCTGAAGACACAGTGGTTAAGAATCCGCCTGCCAATGCAGGGGACACAGGTTCGAGCCCTGGTCCGGGAAGATCCCACATGCCGCGGAGCAACTAAACCCGTGCGCCACAACTACTGAGCCTGCGCTCTAGAGCCCACGAGCCACAACTTCTGAGTTCGTGTGCCACAACTACTGAAGCCTGCGTGCCTAGAGCCCGTGATCTGCAACAAGAGAAACCACCGCAATGAGAGGCCCGGGCACCGCAACAAAGAGTAGCCCCCGCTGGCCGCAACTAGAGAACGCCTACGCACAGCAACAAAAGACCCAACGTAGCCAAAAATTAATTAATTAATTAAAAAAAAATGAATAAGACATGCCATTTTGATGCAGAGCATGAAGATGTTCAAAAGATGTTTTCAAATGCTACTGAACAAGATCACAACTTGGATATAAAGGCATTCTGAAATTTGTCTAGGTGTTTACTTTCTGGTGATAAAAATCTTGAAAGTGTCTTGCTGCTTTCTTCAGGATTCTGCATTTTCTGCAGGCATTTTAAAAAAAAGATCTATGTTTGGAAATACTATATAACATCAAGTTAAGAAACAAAGAATAAAGAACAAAGAAACTTCCCTCCATCTGAGAAATGCTTTAGAGAACCATAAAGATGTTCAACCAATGATAAAATAAAGGGAAAAAAAAGCATAGACTCCTGACAGTTCAGAAGACAAAAATAATTAGTATGAATTCTAGGCAGGAATTAATTCAATCAATTTTTTCCTCCTTCTATAGGTTCCTTTTCTAAAAATGAATGCTTTCTTAACAATAGCAGCTACAATTTACTACTCACTATGTGCCAGGCACATACATTACATATGCAAGTAAATACTTTTTTTTACCATAATATTTATCTTTCCTTATGTTTTCAAACTTCTCCTTGCTTTTCAACAAAATATGGTATGGGAATTCCCTGGTGGTCCAATGGTTAGGACTCCACGCTCTCACTGCTGAGGGCCTGGGTTCGATCCCTGGTCGGGGAACTAAAATCCCATAAGCCGTGAGGCACAGCCAAGAAAAAAAAACGGTAAACATGAAACGCTAAAATTCCTTTAAATTGCAGGCTGTAGTGGTAGGAACTAGAAAAAAATAAAGAAAGAACATTTACTGAGTGTCTATTATATACTAGGCACATGTTAGGCACATAATACCCTCATACTAACATTTGAGATAAGCATTACTATCTCCTTTTACAAACAGAAACTTGGTGTTCAGAGAACTTAAAAGCAATTTCTCTAAGGTTACAAAACAAAAAGCAGCTGAGGCCAGATAAAACCCATCTGCTTGACTAGGAAGTCTGTGCTTTTCTACGTCATCCTTTCAAGATGGTGGTAGGTCTTTAAACAACAAAGCAATTAATAAATTTGATCAAGAAAAACAAAACTGACAGAATAAACTGTTTTAAATTTAATATACTAACCAAGATACCTTATGAGTACACCAAGATACACAACATGTTTTAACATTCAAAAGAAAAAGAAAATGGTCTTTGATATTAAATTAGGTTGTAATCTTTGGCTATATGTGTAATCTTGGGCAAGTTACTTAATATTTCTGAGTCTCAATTTCCTCATCTGTAAGAAGAGGATATTAGTTATCTTATAGATTGGTGTGGTGAAGATTAAAGATTAAGATGATACAGATAATGGTTAGCACAGATGCTCACACATGTAAGATATGTGTTACTCTAACACAGTGAAGTTGAGGCTGTAAAGGATGCTAACAAATATAATGCAAATGTTTCATTTTTTCCCACAACTTACTAGGAAAAAATCACAGTTGCTCCCAATCCCTACCCAGTGTTTCAAAATTTCCTTAAATGTTTTATCTCAGTAAAAATTTGATACAGATGAAAAACAGCTTGTGTATATACAAAGAACAAAGACTAGAGTTGGTGGTTAGAGAAGGTGAGGGGAGGTTCAGGAACCCTAAAAAGGAAAGAAAACATCCTGCCAAGTCAAAGCACACCCATACCTTCAGAAAGACTCCCAGATAATCTTAACAACTACAAATGCCTCCTATTATCTACAGGCCAGGAGACTTTAGGCTTTTATCCAGGGTAGACTGCTATGACAATTTATCTCTTTTCATATCTGAGCTGGTCTTATGTGTCCCTCAATCTTCCTCTGGAGTGGGAGAGCGGGTCTGCTATAGGAAAAGCATAAAGGTTATATTTGGTATAGAACTCAAAAATGCTGTACTTCTAGATGTGGCCTGAGAATGTGTTTATTTTTTTACATGTCTATGCCTTTTACCTGTATTGACTGCTACTAATCTTCCCAGACAGAGTTCAAATGTCAACTCCTGAGGCCATTAGTACTCCCCAAGGCAGAGTTAGTTCTACCTACTCTATGTTTCCAGAGTACTTGGTACACACCTTTACTTGCCTCACTGAAATACATGTAATTAATTCACTAAATGCTTGTTTCTCGCACTAGTTCCCTGCAGGCAATGATGGTGTGCTTGTATGTTCGAATTCAATGCCAGGCATCGCTCTACTGTTGCTGCTACAGAAGTTCACTTTGTTCAATATTTCAACCTGTCTAGAGAAACAAGTGGAAAACTTAATGTGCTTAAGAACACCATTTTTTCATCGGTAGGAAGAAAACTATGCCCATTACACCTTTTGGTTATGTATTGAGCATATTAATTTTAAAACCCTAAGAATGTAACATTTTAGACCTGAAAGGAACTTTAGATTTCCCAGTTCAAACTTCCTAAGGCTAACTGACAAGTCCAGGGTCATACAATCAATCAAAAACTAAGCCAGCAGATTTGAACAGACCATTTTCTTAACCTTAGTGACCATACTGCTTTAAGAATGTCAATACACCGTTATCGGACCTTCATCCAGACAGGATTTACCATTCAGTTGTTCTGCAGTGAGGAATAGAGGAGCTGAGGTTTGTAAGTATGATACCTAAATACATATCATGGATTACAAAAAGAAAAGGCCTCTAACCAATGGTCTATGGTCAAATTATGTAGATTATCAAGGCTTTGCATGTTAAGTAACACTGCCTGTTGTTTTCTGTAGTGGTGTGAGCAGTATGATACCAACCTAGCTCTTTCACTCTTTCTTTAGTAAAGGTAACATGTATTTTACAGATGACTAAAGGTTGACTGCACAAGCAGCAAACTGTGAAATCTGAGATGTTACGGTCAAGTTTCTAGTTTGGGAAGTAGGATATTCAAATGATCATGAAATAAAATATACATAGTCCATTTTCATTTTTATACCCATTTTTAAAAAACAATTCACATTGTTAAAGGCCTATGAATTACACACATTTCAGTAAAAGCATCCAAATAGAAAACCATTACTTTAAATTCCATTTGTTTTAGACACTGAAAAGGTAAGTAGTGTAACCATAAGTGTTCTCAGTTTATTATTTTGGCATCATTTATCAAAGTACCAGTTTTTAAAGTTTAAAAAAATTCTCTTTTAAAAACCTGAGATTTCAACATAGCATTTAATCTAAAATATACTTTTAATTAAAATGCATTTATCATTTATATATCCTTAATAACATTCAATATGTTTAAATACTATTTTCAGCATGGTTTCAAAGCAGTATGATCATGTTTGATGCTGATGTTAAGTACAGAATTGAAAATAATAATTTCTAATATTTTCTATACAAATATCTAATAAATCCCAAGTAAAGAAGTTAGTAATACAATATATAAGTAGGATTGACTTGTGAAATTTCCTAATGGTTCTCAAAGAAATCGAAGTTTTCATCAGAATTCATTGGCTTTCCCCCTCTCCGTGGCTCATCCTTAACACCTGAGACAATACAGAGAATTACCTCCAGGTAGTGAATGCTGTTTTGATTAGGATTGCAAGGAACACTGGTGACCTCCAGTGTTTATTCTCTTTCCAGGTTGTTCTGTCCATTTTGCCCTTTTGTTTTAAAAATGAAAGAACTATGAAACAACAAAAATATACTGTTTCTTAAAATTAATGTCAGGCAAAGAAATGAGATGAATTTTTCATTTACTAATCTGGTATTTTTTAAAACCTGTGTAGTTCTACTAAATATTAATATGTAATTTAACTTCTATTACTCTCAGAATTATAGTAACAAATTACCAAAAAAATCGCACAGTTACATGTTTTAGCTGTTCTGTCAGTTTTAAATGACTTCCGTTAATCTAGCAGAAATCACGTATGCTGTTGAACCACCTACCCCTGCACAGCACACAACTGTTAAAATGTAAATTGCCCAACTATTTTTAGCTGTCGCTGAAAAAAAAATCCTGTCTTTGGGAATAATGATTTGAGGCATTGTGTTCATTTTGTTTATCAAGCAGCTATTCAGCCTCTAGTGGGTCCAAGTGCTTATGCAAGCAAAAGCTTTTAAGAATGCCTGCAGCTGCAATCCAACCTTCCAGGTAAGCTGCAGGTTCAGAGCACAGCTGCCCTAGGCTGCATAAAACTCAGATCCATCTGGAAGTGAGTTTCAAAGAGGATTTCAAATTTGAGTTTTCATGTATCACATGGAAGAGAAGGAGGGGAAGAACATAGGAAAGAAGGAAGGCAAACAACCAAAAAGATGGTATCTCTACTTCAGCCTTAATAAAAAATAAAAAGCTCAGACCCATGCTGCTCCTTCTAGATTACTACTTGCCAAGCCAGATATTCCATTCAGTGTATACTTCGATGAGCTGTGACTCATCCAGCAGCACCTGCGCCCATGTGTTAAGTACTGCCAAATAAAAGGCCAACATCCATTTACACAACAAAGAGATGTACCCTACAAGGCATGGGGCCTCAATCCAAAAGCCCCACTCCCCATTTGTTCTAAGAAAAGGGAAAGGAAAAAAAATCTTCCCTCCTCACACCAGGGGTTTTTAAATTGTAGGTGGATTTATGATATAGGTTCATTTACAAATACTTTTACTCTTTAACAGAATAAAGTATATTTAATAGCACAAACACCCCTACAGCATTTGATTATCATGGCCATTAACGGTTGTTCACCAAACCTTTCCAACCTCCTTCATGAAAGCTCTTTATTCTCAAAGGATACATTTTTGAGCAAAGAGGGATCAACAAACTAGCTGCTTGAAAGCTTTCCTGATGCTAGGCTGAAGTTAGGAAAGGCTTAATGAAGGCTTTAAAATCCACAAGGGCTTCACAATGAACATCTGACTTGGTGATTTATGCATATTAATAACCTCAGTCCTACTGAGGCAAGCTGAGCCGAACATGTCCTCCGAATCTTAATGTCTTTAGCTCCATTGGGATTATTACAAATGTAAATTTCTAAGATTCTCAGCTATTAATCTCTGTCTGTCCTCCTGTTCAGCAACATAATGACTAATTAAACATCAAAAGACCTGTACAGGAGATCTTCTTTGACAGCTACCAGCCTAGTCCTCTTCCCAAGAGGGGAATTCAAATGACAGGGACATGGAGTAAAAGCGTATGAGTAAGCTACAAATCACTGAAGAGAAATCTTAAAAACCTAACACTGAATTTGGATTTAACTCAATCAGTGACTCCGTTAAGTAGAGGACAGTTACTATGTGAAGTGTGCCTACTGATACCGACCAAATGTATCCTTACAGCCAGCAGATACTGAATACCTGAAATCAGTTTGTTTACCACAAAGTCAAAAAAATGGGTACTTACAGAAGAAGGCAAGCCAGGAGGCACCTTTCTGACTTTCTTTGCTTGCAAAGGATCTGCACGTGGGAAACAGTATATTTCATCAGCATTTATATTAGAAAAGTTTCAGACTTCAAATGAGCAGGAAAGAATTTTTCCTCCTAGTACCTTTCTTGTTTTCCAGTATTTAGAAGTTAAGTAAGGGAATACAGGGATAGGGGTCTCATTCTTTCTAACTGGTTCCAGTGCAAAACAGGGACTCCTAATGAAGTGATATATTCTGAAATACATATCCTGTAAGTTTGGGAAGATGACAGCAAAGTAAAACAAGAAAGAAAATAACAAACCAATAAGCATGTGTGAGAAAAGGGAATAATATTTCTTAAGCACCTATTATGTGCAAGGTTCCATATTAGGCACTTTACATCATTTATCTCAGCTCATTTGCAGAGGGGCATTTGGTACAACAGGTCAGTTTAATAATATGACTCCTTAAGAGAGACACAAATTTAGTGTACATATCACATTGAGAATTAGGTTTAAAAGCATACTAACTAGACTAAAAGCTAATGCTAATGCTGTAAGTCATTATGTTAAAAATTTGAAATAAAATTTAATAACTGAAAAATTAAGGTTATAATAATATCTGAGATATGCTACATAAACTATTAGATACAGGCATTGTCATGTACAATATCATCCTATAAGTATTCTATAAGAACATTTACTTTAACAATGTGTGGTTAAAACTGCAACTTCAGGACTAATTATTGTACAATTTTATCCTTGAATGTTTATATTTATTTCCAAGAAATAACTAAAGTATATTTCTTTCTAAGACACAAATTATTTATTAATATAATGGAGAATATGAATATTTTCATACGCCTAACCACCTTACTTGATATTTTACTTTTACTTATCTGTAAAATTTAATACTTGTTCATCTTATTTATTGTAAAAAATGGTGTTAATTGCACCTTTCCAATCGTACACAAATAATGGATCAAATTCAGGATTTTTCAGAGGGGTTCACTATTAAGAGAGAACGCATAAGAAGGCTGATGTTAATTACAATGTTTTTGAAAACTGTAAAAATGGTATTTTCCTGGGTCATAAATGATACGACAGTAAAACATGCAGTTGTTTAAGAAAGAATGAAACCCATTTAAATTGGGGCTGGGAATCTTTATAGTGAATATCCCAGGAGGCTGCAAAGCTAAAAAAGCAACTTTGTAAGTAGCACATGGAAAAATTTTATACAAGAAAAAGAGGAAAAAAACACTCATTAGCATCTATTCCCTACCCCAAGAGGCAGCCTATATTTCCTTAAAACAAAAGTGCCAAAGATAAACAACATCTGGCACACTCTATAAAACTTACAGGCAAAATTTTTGTTCTTTGTGAGGCTTTTCTAAAACCCAATTTTTCACAACTAGTACAGTATCCCTTGAGCAAAAGCCACACTCCATACATACCAAGAGAGTCAAATGAACTGTTCCTATCAGTCTGGAGCCCATCACTCTCTTTTGGGGTAGTTAGCAGTAGAGTACATTGCTGTTTAGATAAGGACAGTTTTTCACTGCCATGGGAATGGAAATTTTTCTTTTATATTTTTAATCTCATCATTAGCTGCCACTCTACAATTATGTAAATAATGTTGGATTCAAAATCATGAACTTAGGATACAGAGTTCACTTTTGGGAGGTTTCAAAGTGTAATAGTTAAGAGAGTAAGCTGATTGGATTCAAATTTCAGCTCCATCACACAGCAGCTGTGTGAGCCTGGGCAAGTTACTTAACCTCTTAGAACTTCAGTTACCTACAATAACCTCCTGGAGTTATTGCAATAAACATAATACAGAAAGATGCTCAGGGCAGTGCCTAACAAAAAGTGACACAATAAATTTTAGCCATTATTACTAGGTTTATATTAAAAACCGTGGCAAGAGTATTATAAGTTAGATACTGTTTTGCAGAATGTTGATTTCCTAAAGCATCTAAATAGCTTGAGAAGATGCTAAGATTGGCGTAGATTATCTCTGAAGTCCTTTCAGAGATTTTATGGATAACTGCAATGTCAAGAAAGAGTGTCTAAGACTGAGAAATAACAATGAAGAATGGAATAATAATCCACTAAATGGTATTCACCCAGGAGATGAGTGCACCTCCCTGGATACCAAGGCTTGGCTAAGTTACTTAGCTTCCTGGGTCTTGGTTCCTTATCTGCAACATGAGGTTAATATCATAACCTCATAGAGTTTTTGTAAAGATGCAGTATGTATAACACAGTACCTGGCATAGAAGAAATAATCCATAGTACCTAGCATTATCATAATCAAAACGAAAATGAAGAATATATAAACTTTAATTTCTGGAAAGCTTGAGTATTTATGAAATCCACTCCCCCTCCCTGCCCTCAATATTCCAATTATTTCCTCCTTGAACTCTTAGTAATAGTATACTGGTCTATATTAGTGCTTTTTGTCACAGTGTGTGCTCACACAGCATACTAACAGATATTTTTCTAGAGTGACACCGCCACATCTAGACTCAGAAGAATGTTCTTACCCTGACCCTTATATAAAGGATTCTTTGGTAAGAATAACCAAAAATTCCCACATTTAAACACTGACTGGATAGGGTGTCAGAGTATACCTGAGGCTTGCTGTAAGCAGCAACACAAAACAGATTGGCCTGGTTAGGCTATGTATAGGACATAAAAGAAGGAAGCTAAAGAAAATGAGATTTGCATGCTTGATAGTTACTGAGTTTCCTTTTGAGGTGATGTTTTGGAGCTAGAGATGATGGCTGTACAGTTTTGTGAATATACTAAATGTCCCTGGATTGTACACTTTAATATGGATAATTGTTATGTTAATTTTACCTCAATTTTTTAAAAAGTGGGGAGTAGAAGCAATTAATATGCAAAGAACATTGGACTTGGAGTCAGAAAATCTGAAATTTTATCCTGCATAAATCACCTACTAGTTATATGAATGTGTCCTCTTTTGAGCCTCAATTTTATGTTAAAGCTAGTATTACGTCCACTGACTACTAGGATCGCTGTATGGATGAAATGAGAACGTATACTATAAAACCACTTTGTAAACTGTTGAGCATTATATCAATTTTAGTCAAGAATAAGATGTTAATATTAGTACATGACATTTTTATTATAAGAGGAAAAACTAATCCCATTTTTAAAGTTCCATTTTTCACTATTCAGTTCCTCTTATACTGATGACCAAATAAAAATATTGTTTATTAAATATATGATATATTATTTTATGTAAATAAGCCCCAATATCATCGTGATACCCAAGAAACCAAATTTCTTCTAATTAAAAGTATAGCCAGAAGCATAGACTAAGGGGGAGTGGGGTAGGGAAGAAACATTTGTAAAATGGGGTTTGTTGTGTGATACACTTACCAAGTGCTGCAGAGTCATGGAGTGGTCTTCTCCTGGAACTTGTGGCAGAGAATGAGTAGTACGGTGTCCCAGGTTTTCCTGAAGAAGAGATTTGTGCTGGGCTTCCAAGCCCTAGATCTTGTCTCAGGAGACTAGACTATAAAACAAGGCCAAAGAAACAAGTTATCTTCTTGTTGATTATGAACCCAAATCTGAAAATGACATCACTCCTGAACTATTTATAGTAACTTCAACAAACCCTTGAATTTAGGAAGTATCTAAGTACTTATTTGAATTTTATTAGACCATTAGTTTAAACCTGTATTTTCTCTTTTTCCCCATCCTCATGTTGCCTGCTTTCTAGTAATTATGTAGATCCATACACTCTTAGGGTTGAAAGATACTTTAGTTACTATGTAGTTCCACTCTTTAATCATCAAGAACATTTTTGAAAAATGGCCACCCAGTCTTTGCTTGAATGCTTTCATGACCACAAAAGGTAGTCAATTCTGTTCTTTTTCCATTTTTTTTCCTTTTTGGAAAGCTCTCATTGTTTGAAGAGTGCCAATATTTTCAAGACTAGCCATTCCTGTTTTCTTCAACTGTGTCTCATGACATGGTTTGAATGTCCTCCTCACCATCCCTGATACAGACCTCTAGATTTATTTTCCATTTGTCAAAGTCTCTTGCAAAGGAGAATGGAGAATAATGCCCCAGATGTGGCCTTATTAATGCAGAGTAGTTTTCAACACTATATTTAAACAACCCATTTGTGCTAGCTAGCTCATACTGAGAGGTTAAGAGTAATCACACCCTGTTACTCTTTATTGTATAAGTTGCTATTAAGTCATGTCCCTCCAATGGTTTCTTTGTTCAGTTTGTGTTCTTTGGTTCCAAGTACAAGACTTAACATTTATCTCTGATAAAAGTCATCTTGTTATATTTGATCCATAATAATCATCCATTTTTATCCTTGTCCAGGATGACAAGGCTGAGGAGAGAGCCCTAATGTATGTCACAGTGATGTCATGAAACTGTGTCAAGTACTTCACTGAAATCCAGAGATTCAGCAGCCCTGACCTACTAACGAATTGACCCTGTCATAAAGCAAATGAAGTTAATTTGGCAGAATTTGTTTTCAAGCTTTGTGGTAGCTGAGCGAAAAGGAAGACCTCAATTGGAAAGGGTGTTAGATATACTTGAGAAGATGCTCTCAAATGAAAAGAGCTGTGATTTCTCTAATATATTTACTATTCTCCCACTCAATAATACCCCTTACTGCTATCACCATACTGTTGGTAGTTGTCATTCCAGCTACTGAGCATCATAAAGGTACTGAGAAATAAACCTCAGCTCTGGTTAGAAAGAATCAGTAGAACTTTATAATGCTAGTCATAATAGTCCAGTCCCTGCCTCCAGAAAGACTTTCATTTCAGTTTATCACACTATTTAATAATTTTAAGTAATATTTATGTTTCAGCTTAAAAATCTAAGGTGGAATTAACATAACATAAAATTAACCATTTTAACATTTCCAATCAGTGACATTTAGTACATTCATAATGTGCAACCATCACCCTCTAGTTCCAGAACATTTCGTCACCCCAAAAGGCAACTCCATACCCATTCAAACAGTCACTTCCATTCCTCCCCTCCTCCAGTCCCTGACAACCACTAATCTGCTTCTGTCTCTGTGGATTTAATTTATTTTGAATATTTCATATAAATGAAATAATGCAATATGTGACCTTTTGCATCCAGCTTCTTTCACTTAGCATGTTTTTGAAGTTCATCATGTTGCAGCATGTATCAGTACTTCATTTCTTTTCAGGAATGAATGATATTCCATTGGACGGATATACTACAATTTGTTTATGCATTTATCCATTGATGTAACATTTTGGTTTTCTCCAGCTTTGGACTATTGTGAATAGTGTTGCTATGAACCTTTGTGTGCAAGTATTTGTTTGAGTATCTCTTTTCAATTGTTTTGGTTATACACTTAAGAGTGGAGTTGCTGGGTCACGTGGTAAAAATCTAACTTTCTGAGAAACTGCCAAACTGTTTTCCATGGTGACTGCACAATTTTACACTTCATTGTATGACGGTTCTAAGTTCTCTACATCCTTACCAATACTTGTTACTTTCTGGTTTTTAAATTATAGCCATCCTCATGGGTGTGAAGTGGTATCTTATTGTGGTTTTGATTTGCAATTCCCTCGTGACTAATGATGCTGAACAACTCTTCTTGGGCTTGATGATCCTTTGTATATCTTCTTTGGAAAAATGTTTATTCAAGTCCTTTGCCCATTTTTGAATTGAGTTGCCTTTCTGCTGTGGTATTCTAAGAGTTCTTATATGTTCTGTTCTGTATATTAGACCCTTATCAGACATCTGATTTGCAAATATTTTCTCCCATTTTGTAGGTTGTCTTTTCACTTCTTGATAATGTCCTTTGATTTACAAAAGTTTTAATATTGATGAAGTCCAACTTATTTTTCCTTTTGTTTCTTGTGCTTTTAATGTCATATCTAAGAATCCATTGCCAAATCCAAGGTAATGAAGATTTATCCCTACATTTTCCTCTAAGAGTTTATAGTTTTAGCTCTTATACTTAGATCACTGATGCACTTTGAGTTAACTTTTGTATATAGTGTATATAGGGGTAGGGGTAGGGGTCCAACTTCATTCTTTTGTATGTGGATATCCAGTTGTTCTAGCACTATTTGTTAAGGAAAATAGTATTTCCTAACTCAGTGGTCTTGGCGCCCTTGTTAAAAATCAATTGGTCATAGATGTTCCAGTTTCTATCTGGACTTTCAATTCTATCACATGGGTCTATATGTCTACCTTATACCAGTTCCACAGTGTTTTGGTTACTGTAGCTTTGTATTAAGTTTTGAAATTGGAAAGTATGCGTACTCCAATTTTACTTTTCTTTTTCAATGCTGTTTTGGCTATTCGGGATTTCTTGAAGTTACATATAAATTTGAGAATCGGCTTTTCCATTTCTGCAAAAAGATGCCATTGGAATTTTGATAGGGATTGCACTGAATCTGTAGATTGCTTTGGGGAGTATTGTCATCCTAACAACAAAAGTCTTCCAATTGATGAACACTGAATATTTTTCCTTTTACTTAGGTCTTCTTTAATTTCTTTCAGCAGTGCTTTGTAGTTTCCAGTGTACAAGTCTTACACCTTGTAGTTAAATTTATTCCTAGGTTATTTTATTCTTTTGGATGATACTGTAAGTTGAGCTGTCACTTAATTTTATTTTTGGTTTGTTCATCAGCGTAAAGAAATAAAACTAAATTTTGTGTGTTGATCTTGAATCTTGCAACTTTGCTAAATTCATTTATTAGCTCTAATAATTTTATTATAGATTCCCTATATATAAAGATCATATCATCTGCAAACAGAGATAGTTTTACTTCTTCCTTTCCAATTTGGATGTCTTTTATTTCTTTTTCTTGCCTAAATGCTCTGGTTAGAATGTACAGTAAAATGTGGAATGAAAGTGGTGAAAAGTAGACATCTTTGTCCTGTTCTTGATCATAGGAGGAAAGGCTTTCATGTTTTACCATTGGGCATGGCATTAGGTGTGGGTTTTTCACAAATGACCTTTATCAAATTGAGGAAGTTCCTGCCTATTCCTAGTATTGTGAAGTATTTTATCATAAAAGGGTATTGGATTTTGTCAGATGCTTCTTCTGCATCAGATGTGATGACTGAGTGACTTTTTCCCCCTTCATTCTAATTAATGAATGATCAATTCTCATATGTCTAATACACATGCATTCTTAAAATAAAACCCAGTTAGTCGTGGTGTGCAATCCTTTTAACACGGTGGTGGATTTGTAGCTTGCTAGTATTTTGTAGAAAATTTTTCATTAATATACAAAAAGGATACTGGTCTGTAGTTTCCTTTTTCCTGTGATATCTCTAGCTTTGTATCATGGTAATTCTTGCCTCGTTGAATGAGTTAAGAAGTGTTTGAGAAGGACTGTTGTTAATTCTCCTTTAAATGATTGGTAAAATTCATTAGTGAAACCATTTGGTCCTGTGCTTTTCTTTTTTGGGAGGATTTTTATTACCGATTCAATCTACTTGTTTTAGTTCTGTTCAGATTTTCTATTTCTTCAGTTTTGGTGGTATGTATGTTTCTAGGAATTTGTCCATTTCTTCTACAGTGTCTGATTTTTTAGCATACAATTGTTCACAGTATTCTTTTATAATCCCTTTTATTTTTGTAAGGTTGGTAGTAATGCTCCCTATTTCATTTCTGATTTTAGTAATTAGACTTTTTTTCTTAGTCAATATAGCTAAAGGTTTGTCAATTTTGTTTATCTTTTCAGAGAAGAAACTTTTGATTTTGATGGTTCTATTGTTTTCCTTTTCTCTATTTTTAAAAATTTCTGCTCTAATCTTTATTATTTCCTTCCTTCTGCTAGCATTGGGTTTGGTTTTCTTTTTTTTCTAGGTTCTTATGGTATAAAGTTAGGTTACTGATCTTTCTTCTTTTTCAATGTAGACATTTACAACTATAAATTTCCTTCTGATCACTGCTTTCACTGCACCTCATACGTTTTGCTATACTGTCTCTTCATGTGATATTTGATATTTCAGTTTTTAAAAAAAAGCCTATTCAACAATGCTGGAGCACACATGAAGTAATTAGTATATTAAATCACCCAAAGATCACTGCATCTTTCAGAAATGTTTATAATTAAGAAGACAAATTTTTCAGACTTCTCAAAAGGTAAGTGATTCTTTGAATAGAGTTGATATCTTCTTTTACAAAAGAGAAAAGTGAGAAGAGGATTTCGATCACCAGACAATATGATGTGTATATGAAAAGACTGCTTAATATCAATGTAATTATTTAGCATTAATCACACAAATTCCAACAGATACAAGGTTCAACAGATTAGGAAACAAAGGTGTTGACTAACAGGCATGAAGGAGAAATAGCTCCCCTTAAGACAATAATCTCTAGGAGAAATGATAAAAATGAGAAAACAATTAACATAAATGTAAATGGCACATGTATCCTTTCTACTTCTATAACAAACCATTAGAAGTGGATCTCCTGATTATGTTATTTGTGTGAGAATAGTGTGACCCAGGAATCATCAAGTCTCCCACACATTATACTAAAATTTCCATTGTTACATCTGTTTTGTGTTTCTTTCTGTTTTTTTTGCCTGTGCTAGGCACATCTGACATTCCTCAAATAGCAATTAGAATATGGCTAGAGTATGCTAGATGGAACATATTATTACCACATGTTTGAGGGCAGGGGTCATGTACCTTGAATTTTTCCTTAAAAACATCATTAGTCTTTTAATAGGATGTTCCCTGCTCAGTGCAAAACTGACTTTCATGATATCATGTTTTGAGGTGCCTGCTGTATTTATTACTTCATCTGTGTTTTCTCATGTAGAAGGTACATACAAAACTGGTCACTGTACCCACACAAACAAATACATGAGAGGAGATGGGCATTCATGTATCTCTTACATTGTTCCTTTCAACATTTCCCTGGCATATAAATTCTAATGGGCATATAAGATGATGATTAATACTAGTGGTCAACAAACCATGGCCTACAGGTCAAATTGGGCCTGTTTGGAAAATACTTTTATTGGAACACAGTCTCACTTAATTCACTTATATATTGGCTATGGCTGTTTTTGTGCTACAGTGGAAGAGTTGAGTAGTTGCAACAGACAATGTATGGTCTGGAAAGCCTTAATTATTTACTATGTAGCCCTTTTTAGAAAATATTAATTGATCCCTTACATAATGCTTTAATGGCGAAACAAAGGGCTGAGTTCGGAGGATGGTTAAGAAGTCTGTCTGCTTAAAGTTGTAAGATACAGATAGATAAACATTCAGATGAATAAAATGTAGCCAGTGAGTTATTTCTTCAAAGAAGTCCAGTAATAGTCATAATAAAGACTAAAAGAAGTATAAAACAATCTAAAAGGTGAATAGGCAAATGTATTTCTTATATTCCTAAAAGTAAATAAAATGTCTACAAAAACTCTGATGTCCTGGAAACAGCATGGGCTTTGGAGTTAGCTACCCTGAGTTCAAAACCTGACTGTAAGATCCTGGGCAAACTGTCTAACATTAATGCATCTGTTTTGTTTGGTTATATTAATATTTCACAGGGTTACTGGCAGAAGTAAATAAAGCTTAAGTAAAAGTGAGTAGCATGGTTGTAGGCCCTAGAGAAAATAAAAACTCCAATTCATTTTTTTTCCTCCATAGGTTACCATATTCTAAGTATCACAAAGAATGAAAGTAAGATGAGTGGCATTTTTTTTTATTGTTTCCTGGGCACAAACTCTTTCTCCTAAGTAAGGAGACCTCGTCTGCCCTGAATCCAAGACGGTTGAGTTGCAACTCCCAATGGCTAAAGTAAAATAGGATATTGGAAATAGAAAAGAGAATAGGCCCCCAGAGAAAGGATTGACAATTAGAGGCTAAATCCAAAGAGGAGTGTGACAGATTTAAACTGTATGAACCTAGACCAAGAATAAACAGAAAAATGCCAACTTATTCTCAGAGCGATTCAGCAGAAATGTGTATATTTGTGTGCATAAACCCACATTTAGCATACAAACATCTACAGACACATATTGAGTGAAAGAAAAAGAATGCGTGTGCACCAATATGGTGAAACGTTAAATGATGAAACTCGATTAAGAGTAACTGGATGCTCACTGTACTATTCTGGTATCTTTTCTGTGGGTTTGTAATTTTTCAAAATAAAAACTTGGAGAAAATCAGACTAAATATCAAGGATCCACTAGCACAACATCAAATGTACCATCTCAGTTAATATTTACTGCAATCTTACTAAGCATTACGTACAGAGATTTTATGTTATACAGATAGCAAGCAGTGGAAACTAATTTGAATCTAGTTCTGTTGAAGAGGCTCTTTCCTCAATACAATAAAACTTCCACAATAGTCCAGGAACCCAATTACCATTTATAAGATTAACTTAAAAAAATATAAGTGACCTATAAATTAATTTGTGAATTATAATCCTAAAGCTGAGTTACCTATAGAATACATACTGGTAGGTTTTTGTACATATGCATGAAATAAAGGAAGAAAAAGAACAGACTTTTTTTTAGGGAAAAAAGTTTACTTGTTACCAATTTTACTGTTGATATACTTTTCTCCTTATTGTTGCCAAATCTGGAGATGTGGTTAGGAAATACCGTCTTCTTTTTCTCCAGTGAATATTAGTGCCAAAAAAAGATACAGAAGTTGTTCTTCATTCAGCTGCCCTTCACTCAGCTGTCCTAATCATAGAAATAACCATTTCCCCATTTTACCTGTATCACGATCAAAATGATTAGGCAAAGTAAATGTAGGAGAAATTGTTTCTTTTTAAGAACACAAGATGATATTTTATCCTGTTAACTGAAATGAAATGTTCAGTACTATAAGAAACACAAAAGAAGTTTAAGACAAGGTTTTCTCCACAAGGACTTGATAATCTAAGAAAAAATGCCCATGGAACTAATGGTAAATATGACTTTAAAAATCAAGGGCTAAACTATATATGCCTAACATTTTGATATTCTACCACTGACAAAATCATGTATTTTTCCTTTATTTGATCCTTTAAACATTTTGGTAAAACTAAAGTGCACATAATAAACTATTGAATTTTTTCCTAAAATAAAATTACATATCAGCTCATATTATTGATTTTTCTGCCTGTCTGAAACAAATGAGAAGCATTATTGATCTTGTCCTGGAGGTATCTAAGGCAAAAAGAATACCCAAGTATCCCAGAGGATACAGAACTAGACAAAGCAGTTTTATTCTGCTGTCTTATTCAAGGCAGAATTAGTATTCTGAAATGACATAGCACTTGAGAAAAGAATCTTTTCTACAGTCATCTAGCAACTCCATCTGTGAAAAATATATCTAATTACCAAAGAATAATTAATAAAGGGTTATTCCTGAAACACTAAGATAGCCTAGATTATTATTATTATTTTTTGCTCTTCGTATTCTTTTAATGCCTTTATATATATATATGAAATAAATTATTTTTCAAAGAAGAAATTTAGAGGCTTGAAGTTTATTATATTATTCTCTCTACTCTTCTGGAATTTGAAGTTTCTTCAAATTAATAAAATACCATATTTCATTTTATTTATTTATTTTTTAAAACATCTTTATTGGAGTATAATTGTTTTACAATGGTATGTTAGCTTCTGCTTTATAGCAAAGTGAATCAGCTATACATATACATATATCCCCATATCTCCTTCCTCTTGCGTCTCCCTCCCACCCTCCCTATCCCACCCCTCTAGGTGGTCACAAAGCACCGAGCTGATCTCCTTGTGCTATGTGGCTGCTTCCCACTAGCTATCTATTTTACATTTGGTAGTGTATATATGTCCACGCCACTCTCTCACTTCGTCCCAGCTTACCCTTCCCCCTCCCCGCGTCCTCAAGTCCATTCTCTACGTCTGCGTCTTTATTCCTCTCCTGCCCCTAGGTTCTTCAGAAACTTTTTTAATTTAGATTCCATATATATGTGTTAGCATACGGTATTTGTTTTTCTCTTTCTGACTTACTTCACTCTGTATGACAGACTCTAGGTCCATCCACCTCACTACAAATAACTCAATTTTGTTTCTTTTTATTAGCCTAGATTATTGTAATAAAAACCTACAGTAAGTTTCATTTTGAACTGCATATGACAAACCTTCAGCCTGAAGAAAAATTCTCATTTCTTTATATGGAACTTTAGTAGCCTATGCAATAATTTATTTTTTAAAGCTCTCTCTTCCTCATCATGTGCTTGAGAAATCCTGACTCTAAAATGTGAACTTGAAAAGGCTATTTAGAGAAAGTCTTCATGGTGATACTGACCAAAGTGTAAAGAAGAGGTATAAAGTACTGGGCATGGCCAACAGCATTTACTAATGCAAATTCTTCTTAATTATATTGGAAGACACTGTGAATGTAATTTAATAGTAACACAGGAAAATATCCTATATTAAAATGGTGCTGATAAGTAGCCAGGAAGATTCAAAATCACACTGCAGTAATTTGGATATTCTTTACCCTTAAAAGGGAAAGTATCTGAAATCTGGATAAATATAAACTTACTTCCTCAGAACTACTTTTTACCATTAAATGGCTTGGTCCAAATGCTGTACTACATATACTTTGATATCTATGCACAATCAGAGAAAATAAGGACCTACTGTCAAAAATTTTTATCCTCATTTTATGATTAAAAATTTGAAGCACTAACTTAACACTAATTTGTTTTCTAGAAAAGATGGAGAGTACCTAATGTTGTAGTCATATATTTCAAAAAACTTAAAATATTTAATATGGACTCTTGGAACCACTGCTCTCTGTACATTCTACAGACCTCCTTAATTTCATGCCTATATTATATCCCTGAAATGGCATGCAGTTTTCATACGTAAGGGCAAGCAGCTGTTCCCAAATTTGTCTTTTTGAGAGGGGGAGCTTATTAATTAAAGATGTAGAAAGGTATAAAAAACAATCATGATAAAATAGAGTACATAAATTGTTAAAATTTCCCAGATGAATTCTTTTTTTTTGGCCGCGCAGCTTGCAGGATCTTAGTTTCCTGACTAGTTCCCGGACCAGGGATTGAACCTGTGTCCTCGGGAGTGAAAGTGCGGGGTCCTAACCACTGGACTGGCAGGGAATTCCTCTCAGATGAATTCTTTATACTGTACCATGTGTTCTTTTGTCACTGAGGGATAAAGAAAGAAAACTGTTCTAGAAGCAAAATTAGTATAGTATTATTATATTTGCAACTGCTCTTTTAATTTAGAAACATCACAGTACAGTTCAGCTGTGAGTCCATCTGAAGTTTCAGAGACAGGGGAATTGAAAATGACAAAGAAGCCTCTCACATCATGTCACAACCAAATCAAAATCTCAGAGGGTGAAGGGGAACTCAGGGCAAAATATAAATGTTGGGCTTTAATAATGTATCAGTCTTCTGTTAACTTTCTACAAATGATTAAAAAACAGGCTGTAATAAATCTCAAATTTGGAAAACACAGACATTTGTGAAATAATTGTATTATTATGCAAATTCATTTACATTGAAATTCCAGGGATATGTTAGCAATTATCAGCAAGTTGTTAAAGAATTCTATCCTGAGAATCTCATTAGATAGCAATGCAAACTACAGTTATCATTCTGAGAACAAAGGGATCTTGAATGAGTAATCAATAGCAACTGGCAGAAAATGAGACATTAATTATGATCCTCTCTAGTGTTTTGTCTAAGACAAGATTTCATTAAATGCTTTGTGCAACCTGAATAGTTCCAAGTCATTACCAACATTTTGGACAATATATTAATTGGGGGAGGGGGTGGGGAGGGATGTACAGGGAAACAAAGTAAAAGAAAACCTGAGATGCTTCTATTTCTTTCCTGGGTCAATAAAAACACACCAGCCACCACTAGCCAACTGCTATGCTCATTCTTTTACAAGTCCCAAATCTTATAATCTCAACATGGTCTCTTGAAAATTTAATTATCATTTTCAATATTTAAAGTGTCATGCAGGTTTGAGAAGATAATGACAGTCATCCATCAAATGCATCCTGCCAACACAATCAGCCCAATCTTTCTGGCTTAAAAAGAGAAAAAAGAAAAAAGAGAAGAAAAGAAACTACCTATATACTATTAAATTACTAAAACATGGCAATCTTAGCAGTTTAAGTTTCTCAATCTTCCTTAATTATCAGTAAGCAGAGGGAAATTTTACCATCTTATTATTATTTCATTTTCACTATTTTTTTTCTTTGAACTTTTCTCCTGAATCCTGTATCAGCCAATGGAAGGATAACAAAGTAGGAAGATCTGGGATGTAGATTGATAAAAAAGACCTCCCAGAAATAAAAGAACTATGAAAAAACCCAGCAAAAATAATCCAGTATTCATATATCCAGTATTTAATCCAGTATTAATATATCCAGTATTTAAATAATTTAAGAACGACTTAGGATTTTATAGGCTTCCATAAGGAGAGTCCCCACTTTCAAAAATGTTATAGGAATGTCTTGAAGGCAGACTCTCATGAGGTTAGTAGTGAGTATACTCTAAGCATGTCTTCTCCTAAGTGAGCAGTTTTTCTGACTATTTGAATTTAGAAACTTCCTTGATAAATAGGGCCCTCTGGAAGACTTCCTGTAAAGGTACCAGTATGCCTTTGAGCCTTTTCTTTTATGAATACAAAGCAGCCAACTATGTGAGATGTTAACCAACATAAGAAGAACAAGAGATAAGGAAATGTCATTTCTCTTTTGCTTCTGTGGAAATGGTGTTATGTAGTCCTAAGATTTTCAGCAGAGTTCTAACACTTTGAAGCCACTCCCTTTCTGTTTAATGCTAGCTTTCACATCTAGTAAATGAGTATGCCCTCTTTCCCATACCTTGCATTTTCAAAAATACAATTAAGGGTAACACAAAACCCAATATAGCACTAGGCCTACAGTTAGGCATGTAATACTTTTTGAACTGAAACATTCTATACTGGATATCTTTTTAAAAATTAAACTTTTTATTTTGGGAATTTTCAAATATAAACAAAAGTAGGAAAAAAAGTGTAATAAACCTTTATTTATATACCTTTCACCCAGCTTCAACAACTGTCAGTATTCTGCTGCTTCTGCTTCATTTATTCTTCCATTTCTCAGCTCTTGTTACATCCCCCAAACTGACAACAATCCCTTATTAACATGTAATACCCAGTCTGTGGTCACCTCTTTCTTCACTTTTTTTCCCCAGGATGGTGTCTAATCTCTAGCCATTATTTAACAGACTCCTTTCTCCTGAAATAAGTTTACAAAAGAATAATGATCTTTGAAACAATATTCTGAAACAGCACTGAGTACCACGAAAAATATAATTAGCAAGTTTTATGGAAGGAATAGGAACAAAGAAACAATGCCTCTTCCCCCTGCCAAGTTACCTCTGCATAATCTAACTCTCTCTGGCCTTTTAACAGAAGCAGGATGTTAAAACTGCCCACTGTTCATACTTCATGATGAGACATAACTCCCACAAAACAATTTATTTTACCTCTGCTCCAAACAACTCACAAAGCCCAGCTCACCCTGAAGGCAGCTGATGGCTTACTACCCTTTCCTGGATCGCAGGATTCAGATTCAAACATTTTTTGATGCCTACTGTGTGCCAGCCACTGTGCATGCCCTTTCACGTGCTCTTTTATTAGTGAATCATCTCTTGGATAGCTTCAACATTTGATCCAACAGCCAGTTTTATGTCTCAACATTCCTGACTCCAACAATCCTCCATCACCATCGAATAACCTACTCCTGAAAAGGTGTTGGTATGGGGAACCACTTGACTTCTGAAATTTTGAAGTTCAATATTCAATTCTGACATAATCTATTCTTAAAGCACCATCACTCCCCTACTACTTATTGCACCTGTAAAACGTAAACAGAAACCTCAATTAAACAGAGCTGAGAGACCAGAAGGGAGAGCTCTCACCACCTGTGATGATAACAGAGTCCAGAAGGAAGAAGAAAGACTCCTCTTCTTTCCTGACAAGGACTCAGTCAATGAAAAGCCATGAACTCTTGTTTACTCCAGCCCTTGCAATTTCCTTTTCGCCCTCTATAAAAGCATTCTCCTTTCCTTGCTGTGGGAGACTTGCATGTGGCTCACCATGGTTACAGACCTTGAATTGCAATTCTTTGCTGATCCTGAATAAACCCATCTTTGTTGGAGAAATATCTGGTACTCTATTTGTTTTAGGTCAACATTTTGGTGGCCCATAGGGAGACCAGAGAAGACCCCCAACGACTCTGGGGCTGGTAAGCAAACAGGTGTGGTACTCACAATTGAGTCCATTTTGCTCACTGATTTTCTTGCTGACCGAGATTTGAAGGTATGTCTTTCTCCTGGATCCGTGTTCTTACCCTCTTTGTGTTTGAAGGTCTCCAGGCTTTATTTGGGATCTATTTTAAGGTTTCACCTTTCTGGTTAAGGCCTTGCTCTGTATGTGAGTACTTGTTTGGCACGCCAGTCTGATTTTGAGAACAGACTGGCTCAGCTAAAGCTGGCTGAGAAGCTGTCCACCCATTCCTTTGGTAACAGGGACTGCTTCACTGAAACCGCTTCAGTTGAGCCACTGGCCCATTCCTATGAAAGAGGGGCTGTTCTCTGGAAACTTGTTGAAAAATCTTTGGCCCCGTTCCTCTAGGACAAAGCTGTTTCCTTCGAACTGGATGATATAAGCTTGCTGGTTGTTTGAGTTTCAAGCTGTTTGAACTGAGCTGTTTGGGCAGTTTGAAAAATTATTCTTTTACTCTAGAGAAAAACCTCTGAGGAATGGGATCCCAGATATCTAAGTATTTTGAGGGCACCCCCTCTTACAGGAACTCAGGCTGATTTTATGTTTAAGAACCTTCCTCAGGCACATTTTAAACTAAATGGACCAACCTGACCAAAGGCAATTTAGAATATCAATGGCCATTATGGGGAACATTTGAAATTCCCAACTTTAATTTCCTTTAAATTGAATTTGACTACAACTGCTCAAAAATTTTGAGAACTGAGGGGAATACCTATTTTAATTGGTATTTTGAGGCTTCCCAATGTTATCAGGAGTCTGAAATTGCCTCTCTGCAAAATAAGATTTTAAGGTAAGATTTCTCTTGTTGAACTTCCCTTTTTCTCTGAAACTCTCCCTACTCCCTTTTCTTCTGAACTTGTCAGAACCTGTCCCTTCAAAATTAAGCCCTCTGAGGATCCAGAGGCTAAACCCTTAATTTCTTATATTCCCTGGACCAAAGCTGAACTGGGAGCCATAGTCAAATATTTTCCCAAAGTAACTAAAGATCCTCACAGATTTGCTGAAGAATTTAATATAGTCATTCAAACTTATCAACCTGGTTTCTCTAATTATATCAACTAGTTTATATACTTGTTAGTGAAGGCCAGACCCAGTACTGAAAACTGCTAATTGGGAAAATCCTGAAAGGTCTCTAGAATTACAACTGGGAGACCAGCCCACTAACTTATTATATGATCAGGCTCAGGCAATCACTAGGTGACTTCATCAAGCAATTCCTGGGGCTTTTCCGAATCCTGTTGATTGGAACAAATTCAGACTTGCACACAAAAATCTGATGAACCTGTTCATGACTCTTACAATCAACTTCAAATTGGTTTTAAAGAAAATTCTGGTTTTCCTTCCTATGTTGATTCCACCTGAGGAGCTTTTAACTCTACGTTTATTAAGGGGCTGAACCGGGACCTTTCCCTTCTAGTAGAAAGGACCAGGCTGGAAGGGGAAACTATGTCCACTCCAGATTTAGGTAATCTGGTAAACCAGCTCTCTCACACTCTAGAGCAGTCACCTAAAAGGAAGATGAACAAAATTCTTAATCCTCAATTCCAGCAAATGAAAGTTCCTAAACAAAGTAAAAACCCTTCTAGTTTTTGTTATTATTACAAAAAGTCAGGACACTGAAAAAGAGATTGTTATAAATTTAAGTGCTTTAGGCACCTTTAGCTCTCTAACTAGCCTTTCCAACATCCTGCCTATTCTCAATGGTAGGGGCTCTGAGGAACTACAGGCACTCTTCCCAATTCTCCCTCTTAATCATCCTGGAGAAACGTTTCTCCAGATTTGGGATGAATCTCTTCCAGTCCTAACTGACACTAGAGCCACAGTCTTAGTGCTCAACTCCACGACTATAAAGCAGCCCATGCCTCAGAGTACTGAAACAGTTCAAATACTGAGGATCTCTAGTGAAGCTCAAGAGTTCCTGTCTCTGAACCTATTCCCTTCTGTTTAGGCCCAACAGGCTGAATTATATGCTCTTACGTGGGCTTGCACTTTAGCCAAGGACAAAGTTTGCCAGTATTTATACTGACAGTAGATATGCTTCTCAGAGTAGCTCACGATTTTCAAGTGTTGTGGAAGCAACATGGCTTTCTTACTTTCAGCAGAAATAAAATTAAAATTTTTAAAAATTTAAATAAAATTTAAAATTATTAGTGTAATACTTTTACCTGCCACTTTAGCTATTATTAAGATCATGGGGGGGCTTCCCTGGTGGCGCAGTGGTTGAGAGTCTGCCTGCCAATGCAGGGGACACGGGTTCGAGCCCTGGTCGGGGAGGATCCCACATGCCGCGGAGCAACTGGGCCCGTGAGCCACAACTGCTGAGCCTGCGCGTCTGGAGCCTGTGCCCCACAACGGGAGGGGCCGCGATAGTGAGAGGCCTGCGCACCGCGATGAAGAGTGGCCCCCGCTTGCCGCAACTAGAGAAAGCCCTCGCACGAAACGAAGACCCAACACAGCTAAAAATAAATAAATAAATAAAGTAGCTATTAAAAAAAAAAAAAAAGATTATGGGGCATTCTAAACTTGACTTGCTGGAGGCTGAGGGAAATCACCTTGTTGGTATTTCCAAAAGAAATGCTGCCCTCAAAGGCACCAGCAGCAGCCAAATCTCTGTCATGGTCCAAAGGGATACTCCCCCAAAAGATAACTCAGAAAAACTGGCTAGAGGATCCTAAAAATTGGCCTCAGAAAAGGAAAAACAAGATTAGAAATTCAATAATTGTTGGTTTGATAAAAAGAGAAAGCTCTGGTTTGTACCAAATAACAACCCAGTCCAAGCGGAGAGTCTAAAATTCCCACTCCTTACCACTGTATATGCTTTAAACTACTGGTCTACTGACAAAATGATAACATTCATGAATCAATATTGCTGGGGAAATTAAAACATGTATAAAACCATATAGATGAATATCAATAGTAATTTCTGGTCTCCAACCTCAGATGGATCATCAACACCTCCTGAAAAGCTTTTTACTTGTCACTAAAGAGCTCATGGAATTAGAAGAAAACTTCAATAAGGTCTGTTATTTCAATCAAACAACAGATGCTCTAATCCCTCTAGTATAAAAATTCCAGTAAAGTGAATGTCTAGCTTCTACTCAAACATAGCCACTAAGAGGGAAGTCACTATTTACCAAGGTTGAATATTCCATCCTCTATACTAGGAGAATATTCCTTCTTATACTACGTTAAAATCAGAATTGCTTAACTCCTACATATTGCCCAAAGTTTTAACCTTAAAAGTTATAGAACAACCCAAATTATGCTTCAAATATTTGAAGATGCTTCTCAAGTTACTGGTGTCCTCCTTTCTTAAAACTAAATAGCCCTCTGTCCTTCAAACATTCTCTATATGCTGGAGTTGCAAGTTACTTTACTATCTGCAAATAGTAAAATGTATTTCTAACAGGCGATTATGCCTGTTTAGAAATACATTTGCTCAGAATGGTATACAACATCAGCTTCCTGGCTCTAAATATTGTATTCTAATAATTTAGCCTAAAGCTAAGGTCTCTATCATTAGGTTTGTTATGTAAAGAAATATCCCAACTGCTGTTTAAAACAACTAGCTTTAATTAATCATCCTGGGGAAACATCAGGTTAGTTTAGGATTCGCTGCATATGAAAACCCTGATTCTCTTAATTGTCAGAAACACATACCTGCGTTGGAAAAAAATCATGCTTTGATGGAATATTATGCATTACCTGGAGTACGGTCAGTTCAGTTAAGGGCCAGATAGAAAACATTTAAGCTTTGTGGGCCATATTGTCTCTTTGTAACTACTCAATTCCATTTTTGTAGCAAGAAAGAAGCCATAGCCAATACATAAATGAATGAACATGGGTATGTTCTAATAAAATCATTCAAGGGGTTGAGATATTTGGCTGGCAGCCATAGTTTGCTGACCACTGGTCTACAGCATACCTTTCTAGGTTACCTGATTCTCATTCTATGGGAGCTATTTTACAACTCTCTAAATTGCAGACAACTAGTAGCAATGAAAAATAATTCTTATATGTACATCTGAAAAAAAATTCTGTCCAGTAAAGGGATGAAAGACCTTTCCCCACCCTCAATACCTCTACCACCCTGCTCCAAAGGAAAAAAAAAAATGTTTTGCCTCTCTGTTTGAATATTAATTTCCATAATTTTGATCTATGAATGTGTCTGTTTTTGGATTCTCCTTTGAATTGGTTCTAACACCTTACAGATTTCTTCACTGATGAGATACAATCTATATACATGTTCATTTTTATAGCTATAGGACAGTCATGATTTTATTTTTAAAAAATTCTCTCTTAACACCTGCAATGTGCTGTTGTTATATAACTAAGATCTGTCTAAACTACCTATCCCACTGTTCTTGATATGTAGCCTAGAGCAATACCATTTCAAATAGTTTCCTTGTCACCAGTTTATAAATTCTCTAGCAAATCGTAAACTAAAGCTTAACTTTTCTAAGAAACACCTGTATTTTTTATCATGCCTCGTGTCCAATCCCAAACCCTTACAGGATAAAACATAAACTCTTTGTTTAGGTATCCAAGCATCATCCTTACAGTTCACACATCTCACACTGTTTCCCTAAATAAATATTCCATTCAAGCCAAGTTAAAATGCTACTATTCCTAGAATACACATTCACTTCTTTTTTCATTCCAAATACATTCATTCAAAAGGTGTTCATTGTGGTAACCGGGATGGGGGATGGGGTGGGAGGGAGGTCCTAGAGGGAGGGGATATATGTATAACATACAGTTGATTCACTTTGTTGTACAGCAGAAACTAACACAACATTGTAAAGCAACTATACTCTAATTAAAAAAAAAAAAAAGGTATTCATTGATAGCTTCTATTTGTCAGGCACAGAGTGAGGCGCTGGAAATACAACAAACAAGCAGCCACTGACGGTGCCTTCACAAAGCTGATACTTTTGGTGGGAGAAAATTAAGGAAGAAGCAGTAAGATGTGCTGAATACTACTGCTTCTATTTTATTAGTCATATGTTCTCCTTCCCCAAGATGTTCTCCTGTCTACTCTGTCAAATTTTACCCATCCTCCAAGATCTCAGTGTTCTGTACTTCCTTTGCAAAATCTTCTCTGTATCAAAATCACATTCATTTCTCTCTTCTGAGTTCTAACTTACATTTGTGCTACTTGAGATTTAATACGGATCACCTTATCATTTTAGTTAATTTTCTGTGTGTACACTGTTGGTCTTCCCAACTAGAATGTAAGTTTCCTGAAGACTGATACTAATTCTTTTTTTCTGTTGCCTGGCCCAGTTTCTTATACATGATAAAATAAGCAAATACTTATTGATAAGATTCTTTATCTTTTAAGCAAGTTTTGTAATGTGTGAAGTTTTTTTTTTTTTTGGACATTTTTTTACCCAGTGAGAAAAAAGCATGAGAAAAAGATGAAGCATTTAAATTGTAAATGAACTTGGTCTGCTTAAAAGAGAAGTGGCAACAAATTTCTGTAAATTGGAAATGCTATAATTTCTAAGGGTACGATAGTCCATAGGGAATAAGGGATCCTTTTTATTAAAAATAAAACACTAAGATTGCAAAATCTGGTTAATAAAATGTTAAAATACAATGAATACATTATGTTGTGCGATACAGATCTGTGTAATATGTCCTATTAAATCAGTGCAAAACTCAATATTTGATTAAAAGTAGGTCTGAAATAAAGCAAATCATCTGAAATACTTCTTAAGGAATTTATTTTAAATTTATAGAAATTTGTGGCCCTGAACCAAGATGGCGGGGTAGAAGGACGTGCTCTCTCTCTTGTGAGAACACAGGAATCACAACTAGCTGCTGGACAATCATCGACAGGAAGACACTGGAACTCACCAAAAAAGATACCCCACATCCAAAGACAAAGGAGAAGTCACAATGAGACAGTAGGAGGGGCGCAATCACAGTAAAATCAAATCCCATAACTGCTGGGTGGGTGACTCACAGACTGGAGAACACTTATACCACAGAAGTCCACCCACTGGAGCGAAGGTTCTGAGCCCCACGTCAGGCTTCCCAACCTGGGGGTCCGGCAACGGGAGGAGGAACTCCTAGAGAATCAGACTTTGAAGGCTAGTGGGATTTGACTGCAGGACTTCGACAGGACTTGGGGAAACAGAGACTCCACTCTGGGAGGGCACACACACAGTGTGTGCATCGGAACCCAGGGGAAGGAGAGTGACCCCAGGGGAGACTGAACCAGACCTACCTGCTAGTGTTGGAGGGTCTCTTGCAGAGGCAGGGGGTGGATGTGGCTCACCGTGGGGACAACGACACTGGCAGCAAAAGTTCTGGGAAGTACTCCTTGGCGTGAGCCCTCCCAGAGTCTGCCATTAGCCCCACCAAAGAGCCCAGATAGGCTCCAGTGTTGGGTTGCCTCAGGCCAAACAACCAACAGGGAGGGAACCCAGCCCCACCCATCAGCAGTCAAGCAGATTAAAGTTTTTCTGAGCTCTGCCCACCAGAGCAACAGTCCTCAGCTATTTTAAGCTGAGGAGTTTGGGAAACTGACAGAACCAGGAAGGTCACTCTGACGCCCTCCACCCCCACCCCAGCCCTTCTTCCCTGAAACAGGCTATCCTCATGTGAGATGTGCCTTCCCTATATGCAGAGAAAAGGAGCATCCTTATGTCCAAAGAAAAAGGGATGTCAAGAAGAATCCTAACAAACAGGCCTTACTAAGTTTCCCCCAGTTTATAATTACCTCATACTTCTTAATCTATATCATATTCATCCATAATGCCTACTCTTCATCAAACTTAGCATGAAAGTACATAGGTCTGTTTCTTTTGGTCTTCATTTCCTGATGAAGACTTCTGTGTCATGCAAAACTTATATTAAATGAATATGTAAGATTTTCTCCTGTTAATCTGTCTTTGTCAGTTTGCTTTTCAGATCCAACCAGGAACCCTAAGAGGGTTGAAGAAAACTTTCCTCCTCTACAGAATTAAGACTTTTTAATATACTTATGGATATCTCAGGCTAGATAATTATTCCACTGGTCTCATCCTTTAGGGTTTTCTCTAAGTATGCTGTCAGAAATTACCCGATCAAGTAACTGTTCAACCTCTAAAATTGTTAGTTGTCACTGGCTAAGGAAACCTGTCCTCCTTAAGAGAAAAGTATTACTGGGCGGGTGGTGGGGGGAGGAGGAAGAAGGAAGGAAAAAGAAAGAGAAGTAGCTACACCATGGGTATCTTTTATGTAACAGCTTGTAGTCATGTTACCAACTAGAAATGATCCTGTTCTTGAAATTATCATAGAATTACAAGTCTAGAAGGGACTGGAAATTTGTTCATCAACTGCACTTAACCTTGTCACAAAAAGAAAAATTGGAGAAGCCTTGGGTAACCTTATAGATTTGTAGGAGTTCTTTTTATATCCTGGATACTAGTACTTTGTCAGATGTATGTTTTGCAAATATTGACTCCCAGACTGTGGCTTGTCTACTCTTTTTAACCTACGCTTTTTAATAAGCAGAAGTCTAATTATGATTAAGTCTAATTTATCATTTTTTTCTTTTGCAGTTTTTTTCTTTCTGTATTCTGTGTAAGAAAGCTTTGCTTACCCCCTAATTGAAGAGAGATTCTCCTGTGTTTTCTTCTTAAAGCTTTGTAGTTTTAGCTTTTACATTTAGGTCTAGGATCCATCTTGAATAACTTTTGCTTTCAGTGTAAGAGAAGGACTAACATTCATAATTTTCCATATGAATATCCATTTGTTACTGCACTTTTTATTAAGAATCTTCCCTTTTCCCATTGGAATACTTTGACAAATACTGTTGAAAATCAAATGAACTGCATAAATGTGGGTGTACTTCTGGGCTCTATTCTATACCAGTGTCATATTTCTCAATCACACCAGTACCATGCTGTTTAATTACAACAGCTTTATACTACATCTTATGTTAGAGTCAGGTAGCATAAATTCACCAACTTTGCTCTTCACTTCTCAAGACTGCTTTGGGTATTCCAGGTCATTTGTTTTTCTAAAGAAATTTTAAAATTAGCTTGTAAGTTCCTATACAAACACAAAGAATCTTGGTAGGGTTATAATTGGGATTGCATTTAATCTACGGATCAATTTGGGAAGAACTGATATTTTAAGAGTATTGTCTTCCTGTTCATGAACATGGTACATCTTTGCATTTGCTGAGGTCTTTTAAAATTTCTCCAAGCAAACTGTTTGCTCAGCAGTTTTCAGTGGTCTTGCATGTCTTCTAACATTTACTCTTAAGTATTTAAATAAAGTTTCTTAGATGCTACTATAAATGACATTTCTTTTCATTTAATTTTTTTAAAAACTAAGCTGTTCTTTACATACAATAAAATGTTCAGATCTTAAGTGTATCACTTAATCAGCTTTGATGAATGCATATTAAGACACAAGACATTTCTGTCATCTCAGAAATGAGTTACCTTCACAGTAGAACACTTCTCCCAGTGGCAACCACTGATTTGATTTTTATCAACACAGGAGAGTTTTGCCTATTATAGCTGTTCACATAAATGGAGTCATACCGTAGTTTTGAGATTTGGCCTCTTCCACTCAGCATAACATTACTGAGATCATTACATCATTCCATTTTATTGCTGAATAGCATTCAATGTATGAACATAACACAGGTCATTTATCCACTCTCCTGCTGATGAATATCTGGGATGTTTCCAGTTTTAGGCTATAATGAATAAAGATGCTATGAACATTTTCGATGAAAGCTTTTGGTGAACAATGTTTTCATTTTTCTTGGATAAACACCTGGAAGTAAACCTGTGGAGTCATGGAGTAGATGCATACTTAACTTTATAAGAAATTGCCAAACAGTTTTCCAAAGTCATTTACCATTTTACAGTCCAACTAGCAATTTTAACTTTAGCTTTCAAAAAATTTTAGCTATTTTGAACAACAAAGTTCTAATGTATAGCACAGGGAACTATATTCAATATCCTGTGATAAACGATAATGGCAAAGAATATAAAAAAAGAATGTCTCTATGTGTATAACCGAGTCACTTTGCTGTACAGCAGAGATTGCCACAACATGGTAAATCAACTCTACTTCAATTAAAAAAAAATAAAACAAATTTTTAGCTATTCTGGTAGGTGTGTACTGTCACGTTATTGTGGTTTTAATTTTCATGTACCTGACAGCTAACAATGTGGAGCATTTTTTAACGTGCTGACTGCCCGTTTGTGTACTGTCTTTTGTGAAGTGTCTGTTGTAAAAATTTGGACTGCTTCTTTCTTATTACTGAGTTGTCAGGGATCATTATATAGTCTACACTTAAGTCCTCTGTCAAATATATGTGTTGCTAATACCTTCTCCCATTCTGTGGCTTCTCTTTTCCTTTTCTTGATGGTGTTCTGGGATGAATGCAAGCTTTAAATTTTAATTAAGGTCAATTCATCAATTTTTTTTCCATGTTCTATGCTTTCTATAGCTTCCGTAAAAAATTTTTGTTTATCTTGAAGTGGTAAAGATATTAATCTATTTTTTTCCCTATCAGCTTTATTATTTTAGCTCATATTTAAGTCCATGATCCATCTCAAACTTATGTTTGTCTATGATGTAAGTTAAGAGTTGAAGTTCTTTTTTTTTTTAAATATTGTTTTATAGTTGTTCCAGCACCATATATTGAAAAGAGATGTTTCTTTTCTTACTGAATTGCTGGAGTGCTCTTATCAAACACCATTTCCCATATAGGGATGGATCCCTTTCTGGACTCTATACTGTTCCATGATCTATTTGTCAGTCTTTATAAGAAAACTACGCTGTCTTGATTAGTATTGCTTTACAGGAAGTCTTTAAGTCAGGTAAAGTCCTTCTTCCTTTCTTTTTGAAGATTCTTCTGGCTCTTCTTAATTCTCTGCCTTTTCAGATCAACTTTGAAATAATCTTGTCAATGTTTTATAAAGAGCCTCCTGGAATTCTGACTGGGATTGCATTAAATCTATAGCCCAGTGGAACTAACATCTAAATGATACTGAGTCTTCCAATTCATGAACATGGTACATGTCTCTATTTATTTAGATCTTCTTTGATTTCTATCATCAGTATTTTATAGTTTTCATTGTTGAAGTCTTATCATCTTTTTAAAAAAATTTTTTTTTATATGAATGGCTGGATTTTTATTTATTTATTTATTTATTTATTTTTTGGCTGTGTTGGGTCTTCATTTCTATGCGAGGGCTTTCTCTAGTTGTGGCAAGCGGGGGCCACTCTTCATCACGGTGTGCGGACTTTTCACTGTCGCGGCCTCTCTTGTTGCGGGGCACAGGCTCCAGACGCGCAGGCTCAGTAGTTGTGGCTCACGGGCCTAGTTGCTCCGCGGCATGTGGGATCTTCCCAGACCAGGGCTCGAACCCGTGTCCCCTGCATTGGCAGGCAGATTCTCAACCACTGCGCCACCAGGGAAGCCCAAAGTCTTATCATCTTTTGTTAAATTTATCCTTCTGTATTTTATACTTTTTGATGTGACTATAAACAATACTGTTTTTTTAAAATAGAAGTACAGTTGATTTACAATATTGTGCCAATCTCTGATGCACAGCAAAGTGACTCAGTTATACATATAGACATTCTTTTTTTATATTCTTTTCCATTATGGTTTATCACAGGATACTGAATATAGTTCCCTGTGCTATACATTAGGACCTTGTTGTTTATCCATTTTAAATGTAATAGTTTGCATCTACCGACCTCAAAATCCCAGTCCATCCCTCTCCCTCCCCTTGGCAACCACAAGTCTGTTCTCTCTGTCTGTGAGTCTGTTTCTGTTTTGTAGATAGGTTCATTTGTTCCATATTTTAGATTCTACATATACGTGGTATCATATTGTATTTGTCTTTCTCTTTCTGACTTACTTCACTTAGTATGATAATCTCTAGTTGCATCCATGCTGCTGCAAATGGCATTATTTTGTTCTTTTTTATGGCTGAGTAGTATTCTATTGTATATATGTACCACATCTTCTTTATCCACTCATCTGTTGATGGACATTTAGGTTGTTTCCATGTTTTGGCTATTGTGAACAGTGCTGCTATGAACATTGAGGATGCATGTATCTTTTTGAATTATAGTTTGGTCCAGGTATATGCCCAGGAGTAGGGCTGCTGAATCATATGGTAATTCTATTTTTAGTTTTCTGAGGAACCTCCATACTGTTTTCCATAGTGGCTGTACCAACTTACATTCCCACCAACAGTATAGGAGGGTTCCCTTTTCTCCACACCCTCTCCAGCATTTGTTATTTGCAGACTTTTAAAATATTTATTTATTTATTTAGGCTGCACTGGGTCTTAGTTGCAGCACACAGGATCTTTGTTGCAGCATGCAACTTCTTAGTTGCAGCATGTGGACTCTTTGCTGCGGCATGAGAACTCTTAGTTGCAGCGTAAGAACTCTTAGTTGCAGCATGCATGCGGGATGTAGTTCCCCACTTGGGGATTGAACCCGGGCCCCCTGCATTGGGAGTGCAGAGTCTTACCCACTGGACCACCAGGGAAGCCCCTGTGGACTTTTTAATGATGGCCATTCTGACCGGTGTGAGGTGGTACCTCACTGTAGTTTTGATTTGCATTTCTCTAATAATTAGTGATATTGACCATCTTTTCATGTGCCTACTGGCCATCTCTATGTTTTCTTTGGAGAAATGTCTATTAAGGTCTTCTGCCCATTTTTCGATTGGGTTGTTTGTTCTTTTGCTGAGTTGTATGAGCTGTTTGTATATTTTGGAGATGAAGCCCTTGTCTGTCTCATCATTTGCAAATATTTTCTCCCATTCTGTAGGTTGTCTTTTCTTTTTCTTATGGTTTCTTCTGCTGTGCAAAAGCTTGTAAGTTTGATTAGGTCCCATTTTAAACAATACTGTTTTGATAATTTCAATTTCTAATTGTTCACTGCTAGTATATAGAAATATAATTGACTTTTTGAGATTGCCTATGTAACCTGTGACATAGCTAAAAGTACTTATTAGTTCTAGAAGTGTTCTTGATGATTCCTTAGGACTTCTCATGTACACAGACATATCATCTGCCAATTCAGCTGAATTTATTCCTTTCCAATTTTATGCCTTTTTTCCCCTTGCCTTATTACACTGGCTAGGACATAAAATTCAGGTAATGAGAGTGGAAATTCTTACCTTGTTCCTAATATAAGAGGGAAAACATTTAGTCTTTCACCTTTAAGCATGAAATTACACTTAAAAGCTATAGATCTTTCATGCAAGTCTTTTTATCAAACTGAGGAAGCTGCTTTCTATACTGAGTTTGTTGAGAGGTTTTATCATGGATATTTGATTTTGTTGAATACTTTTTCTACATCTTTGGAAATGGTTTTCTTCTTAAGTCTGTTAATGTGTTGAACTACACTGGCTGATTTTCAACAATTAAGCCAAACTTTCACTTCTGGTACAAACCACATGTGCATTTTGAGGATCAGGGTGTTGCTCACCTTGTAAAATGAGCTGCGAAGTGTTCCCTCCTCCTCTGTTTTCTAAAATAGTTTGTGTAAGATTGGTATTATTTTTCCCCGTAAGCATTTAAAAGAATTCACCAATGAAACCATATGACAGTCAAGCTTTCTTTGTGAAAAAGCTTTTGAAATGAATTTACTTGTATTAATAGATACAGAGTTATTCAAACTCTCTGTTTCATCCTGTCCCCTTTTGGTAAGTAATATTCAAGAAATTTGCTTATTTCACCAAAGTTGTCAAATTTATTAAGTTATTCCCAACACTTCCTTATTATTCTTTTAATGTATATATGATTTACAGTGATAACCTCTCTTCCATTTCAGATATTGGTAATTGGTGTTCTTCCCCCTCCTTCTCTCTCCCCCTTTGTTTTAATTAGTCTAGCTAGGACTTATTAATTTTATGGGTCTTTTCAAATAATCAAATTCTGGCTTTGTTAGCTTTTTCTATTATTTGTGTAATATTACACTGATTCCTGCTCTTATTTGTACTGCTTTCTCCCTTCCACTTATTTTGTGCTTCTTTTTCTAGCTTCATAGGGCAGAACCTCAGGTCATGTACTGTAGATCTTTTTTAATACAAGCATTTAGGGCTACACATTTTCTCCAAGGCACTGCTTTAATTGCACCAACACATTTTGCTATATCATATTTCATTATAATTTAGTTAGAAATATTTTCTAAATTCCCTTCTGATTTCTTTTTAAAACCATGGGTTATTTAGATATGCCCATGTCTAAATGAAACAGCCCTATCATTTCCAAATGTTTGGTGTTTTTCTAGGTAACTCACTGACTTCTAATTTAATTCATTTGTGGTCAGAAAAAATACTTTGTATGATTTTAAACCTTTTCAGTTTATTGACACTGATTTAAAGATGAGCACATTGTTCAATCCTGTTGAGTGTAACATGTACCCTTGAAAGGGATTTATATCTTCAGTTGTTGGGAACAGAATTTTTAAGTATCAGTTAGGTCATGGTAGTTTATATGGTTCACTTAGTTCTATGTCTTTACTAAATTTTTGTCTAGTTATTCTGTCAACTGCTAAGAGAGGTATTCAGACCTTCAACTGTGACTGCGAACTTCTCTCTCTCTTTAATTATACCGATTTTTGTTTCATTTATTTTGAAGCTCTGTTATTAGGTGTATACACATTTATCATTGTTTTATCTTCCTTCTGTATTGACTTTTATCATTTTATCATTATCAAATGTCTGTATATAATGAGATCGACTGTAATGGAAAAAGAGGATGGTAAAGAAGCAAATGGTATGGGTAAATTTCTAAGTAACAGTTAACTGAGTTTTTAAAGTTAACTGTTATTTTTTTCAAGGGTATAATGTCTTAACTCTGATGAAAATTAAGTCCCTTGGGGAGAAAACAAGACCCTGCCTCTTCTAGGCTGAAGACTTTGAGAAAAACTTACACAAATTTGAATAAACACTTGTTTAAGAGGCAGCAATACAAACTGCCATAATCATAAAAGGATTTTTTACTTCATGGTGACAGTTATTGAAGTATTAATACCTATTGGGGGGTTTTTTTTGGACAGTTAATATTATTCTTATTTTTTTATAATTAATTTTTATTGGAGTATAGTTGATTTACAGTATTGTATTAGTTTCTGCTGTACAGCAAAGTGAATCAGTTATACATATACATATACCCACTCATTTTTAGATTCTTTTCCCATATAGGGCATTAGAGCACTGAGTAGAGTCCCCTGTGCTATACTGTAGGTCCTTATTAGTTATCTATTTTATATATAGTAGTGTGTATACATCAATCCCAACCTCCCAATTTATCCCTCCCCCCATACCTATTTTTAATAAAGATGTTGGCTTCTATGTGTTGAACCAAAAAAAATTCAGTTGCAGAATGATCTATCAATGTTTCCAGTAACACTGCTACACCAGCTTCCTTTTAATGGCTCATCAGTTATGCCATTGCCGTGAAGGTAATATGAGGAGACTCATTTAGCAACATATTATTACATCATCTTAACATGAAGTAAGGCCCATCAGGCATTATTAAATTAGTCTGAATTTTGCAGTATGTCAGCAGCATTTTATGTACATTAATAGCAGAGTTAAATGTTCCTTGGGGGATTCTGTTGAAGAAAAATGATTTCAAAGTGGTATTTGGATATAATTTTGTAGTCACTATTTATATTTTCTTCTATTATCATTGTGTGGTTAAGATTATTATGTTGCTTGTGAATAGGTAAGATAAAATGGCAGCCAATTATTAACTGTTTGGTGTACTTTTTTCTTCTCTGACCCATTACAATAAATACAGTTTGGAATACAGGTTTTTCTTTGAATGGGAGTGATACATCTTTTTAAACTCTTGAATTTCCTGGGTTTACTACTTAGGCCTCAAATCAGCTGGTGTGAACCATCATAACTTCTCCTGGCAACTACAGCATAGCCAGAGCTAAGTAACAATAATAAATAGCAAAGCCATTGTTCCTTTCACAGTAAGGAATACTTTCACTTATTTTAAGAGCCCTCTGGTCTTCATTGATGTTATTTATCCTTGTTGCAGTATAATCTTCTCTCATGTGTGCTGAATTTTGGGCTTTCTCTTTGGGGCTCATGCATTGCTTCCATGAATTCTTCAAAAACAAATCTTTCCCTGACTTGAATACCTATAAATCTTCTTGTATATAGGAATATTGTTATTTTATATTTCATACATTCCCGTAACCTTGTTCTCTTTTCCTTAGGCCTGCCTGATCTCTCCAACATGTGATAAATAATTATTAAAAAGCAATCTTACAGTTTCTTCTTCTTTAATACTCCATATGTGCTTGTATTTGGAGTATACAGAGGAACTGGGTTTCTCAAAGCATAATTCCCAGTCGATGTGAATTAAAATCACCTGGGGTACTTGTTAAAAATAGAAATTCTCAGGCCCCTCCTTGACCGAACAAATTAAAATGGGAGGGAGGTAAGGGATTCTTACCTGCAGTATAATTACATCAAGGTTAAAAACATCAAGCATGAGTTTAGAAGGTTTACCACTTGCTAGATGTACGGCACTGAGCAAATTACTGATACCTCTGGAGAACACTCATTTTCTAACCTGCAAAATGGGTGCTGTTAAAAGGAGTAAATGTGGGAGTTCCCTGGTGGCCTATTGGTTAGGATTCCGGGATTTCACTGCTGAGGGCCTGGGTTCAATCCCTGGTCAGGGAACTAAGATCCCGTGGGCTGTGGGTATGGCCAAAAAAAAAAGGGGGGGTGGGCAGATTAAATGTGTAATTCAATGCCTGGCTTAGTTAGTGCTCAGTAAATGATAACAATTATTATTAGAGTGCTATGCATTTAGGTTTGAATAAATGTTTTGATATGAGAATTAAATCTGGTATAAACACATATTAATCACTGGTAAAAACTGTTAAGATTCATCTTTGCAAAATTGGAGAATTACATAAATGGAGCTTATCACGATTCTAACTAAATAGCAACACCTCTGCCAAGGGAGTATAAAAAATGTTACGTGAAAACTCATTAATTAATATAAGCATTAACAATAATTTAACAGCTGCAGCTGTAATTTCAAAGACCTTACAATAGTTTTTTTCCCCTCAAGTTTAGCAGTAGTGTTAACATTAGACCAGTGGTTCTCAATCTTTTGGTTTCTTAAAAATAATATTAAGGACTCAGAATAGCTTTTTTTGGTGGGTTATATGAATCGAAACATTTTAAAATATGCATTCATTTTGTAAAATACTTTCCCTTTCAAGTACATGCAGTTTAGCCTTCAGAGACTTACAAAGTATGTGGGGAAAAACTGCTAATTCTATTTTTCAAATGAATAAGTCAATACAGAGATGGGATTTAAGGTTAAATGCCTTGTCTTAGAACCACAGGTCAGTAACTCGCAGAGATGGGATTTGAACCTAGGTATTCTGATTCTGAAAGGCATAATTATGGGAGAGGTATTAAATGAAGTAATATTGTTAGTATGACAGTTAAGTGCCTATGTCTAAAATTAGGGGGGGGTCTCATGAAAGGCATGCAGACAGCGGAAAACTAATTTAATATATTCTGCCTTTCCTTTGTATGCTTTTTGGCTTGATTCTGATGGGAATCTACAGGCAAACTGAGTGTTTAGGATTCTCAGTGTAAAGATGTGGGGAAAGAAGCAGAGAAAATGGCCATTAGTAGAAATGCAACATGCTAAGGAATATGCAAGAGCTGAAAGAAAGTTTCCAAGTCAAAGAGATTGTAGGAAGCTCAAAAAATTGGATGTAGATTTGCAAGTAGCACTTTGCAAGAAACCGCCCTCAACAGGAAACCCCTTGTGTCTTGTCACTTTAGCAAAGCTATATTATAACTACCCTTAAACCAGGCACTCGCCATGGTCTGGTCATCTCTGGCCCAAGCAGTTTTCAGATCTTTTGATGACACAATACCTTGCCTAACCTGTTGGTTCTTCCCATAGATCAAAGAAGAAGAAATGAAGAATAAGTACTTAACAGATGACCAGACCTCTCCCCTAGTTTCCCCTTTAGTAACCTCATGAACAAACTGTGTGAACAAACTTGTGAACAAGACAGCATCTAAAGAAAGATCACAAGAAGTCAACAAGACTACATGCAGTGGGGGATGGCAATGACTCTGATCCCTTATCTCAATGATTAACTGAGATTACTTCCTCTTTTTTCCCCTTTAAAAACTGTCTTGGCTGAGCAGAACCTTCGGAGTTGGTTTTGGGGGGACACAAGTCTGTCTTCTCCCCAGAATGGCAGCTGTCTGATTAAAAGCAATCCTCCTTTCTACCAACACCTGCCCCTCAGGTATTGATTTTCAGCAAGCAGCTAGACCTGAGTTTGGTAACAGGTTGAAATGAAAGTACTTCCAACATTAGTAAGTTTAACATAGGATGGTCAAGCTACACAGAGCAATTTTATGTTCTTCTTGTACTCTATCAGCAACACTGTTCTTTTCATGAGGAAATAAACAAACATCATTTTCAGAAATAAGCATTTTGGAAGAGGGTAGGAAGCTAACTGCTACTTTGCCTCCAGTTAAAATGGAGGTGAGCTATGAAATTCTTTGATGATAGAGAAAGACAATCTGATGAACTGTGGAAGGGAAACCATTTTAAGCAGAGGAGCAGAAAAAAAGAAACTATGTTTAATTACTAAAATCCCACCACATTTAGTCACAAATTAAATGCACAAATAATGGTGAAATAAATTGGAAAAATTTCTACCTCCTCTGTTAAAGTCTTTATCTATGTGTTAAAAAATTATCTCACAGCTTTTGTTATTTATTAACTTACTTGACAGCCTGGTAATCCAGTATCTCTGCTGTACAGGGAAAATGAGCCTCTCTCTGACGTTTTTCCTGTAAAACAAAGAAAATAGTTCCATATAAAAATCCTCATTTACTGACACACAGTCAATTCAACTTCTAGACCATTCATGGAAGTACAGAGAACAAATGAGAAACAAGAAGACAAAAATCCAATAAATAAGACTTAAAAAGCTCACTACCATTCCAGTCATGTGAAATAATGAAAAAAAAATATTCAAAAGAATAGATGTCTATAGAGCCAATAGTATGATTCATATACCCACAAGTGAGAATGTTTTCCCATATTTGCTTCAGATTGAACACTCCCCCCCTTTCCTTCTCTCTCTGAGAAATTGAAACAGTAAAGATACAGTTCACATCTCACCCCAGACCACAAGGTAACCACTATCATAAAACTGGTATATGATTCCCATGTATATTTTGAATCTTTTAGTACATATTCATGTATTCAAACAATATACATTACTATTTGTGTTTAATACATTTAAACAGATGGGATTACATGGTATATATCTTGAGATAGATGTTAAAAGTAAACATCTAGTTCATTCATTTTTTACTGCTATAGAATGTCCCATTATACAAATAAAACCACAGTGATCTATTCTCCTATCGAAAAATAGAAAAACAGTTTCTGCTTTTTTTTCTAGTTATCATGAACAATGCTTGAACAAATATCCTTGCATGTCCTATATACACATAAGAGTTTCTCCAGGATAGACACAAAGAAGTGAAACTGCTGGGTTAAACAATGCACACTTTCAACTTCATAAGTAATACCTTTCTCTGAAGTTGTCATGCCAATTTATACTCTTCCCCGAAATGTATAAGAATTCCTGTTGGGATTATACTTACAGTTCAAAAGCTGATGGCTAAGTATCAGGAATGGTATAGGCCAGCTCTAGAGGGAGAGCAGGTGTCTCACAGTGCTGACAATTGACAGCAGTGTTCTTACTCGTTTGCTTTTCAGTACACATGAGTTTAAGTAAGTTCAGGAAAGCCAATTTTCAAATAGTATATAGTTTTAAACGAAACAGTCTTTCACAAATAGACATGTTGCTTAAAAAGATTTCTGCAAGGATCACAGTTTGATGTTAATATCAAAGATAGAGATACAAGTAAAAATGACAATGGCAGAGCTAATTCTTTTTCTTCATTTCAGGGTTAAAAAAAAACACAATGTAATTAAATCTGACAAGTTATCCAAAATATTTAAAATTATTGAGGCTATATGAAGTCACCATAATTGTATACTATACACTGAGATATCAGCTTGTGATTATATAAAAATGTATAGTTTATTAATTTAAAAAACTGCACACATAGATGGGATGCTCAAAATTGTTTACTGATAGGGTGCATAATTTTAAAAAAACTTAGAGACATGTACTAATATTCTATCATTTTCATTGATGTATGCACCCCACTGATGTATTCAACTGGCCAAATGATGTAGAAATCTTACAACTCTGAACTTGGCATCTACTGAACCTTTAGATATACAAAATAATTCTTGTAATAACAAAGCTAGTTATTAGAAAACACTTTAATAATTAAGAGTATAATTTCTGAGCCCATTAGGATATTATAGCATATGTCTTAAGAAGCACTTACTGTCTGTTCCTGATGAAGCACTTATTTCAGGTGAAGCAATGCCAACACATAAAAACGCTGATTTATGAGAACAGGTTAATTAATGTGGTCTAGTTGCCTCACATTATCACCACCAAGTAGTATGTTCTACGTAAAGAATTTTAATTTGCAAAATATACATATGAAATTAAAAAGAAAAACATTTCTAACTCTTTAAATATATCCTTCACAAGTAAGACTGCTTATAAAAGTCAAGGTGATATCTCACAGTTTTAGATTCTACACTTCAACGCTTGGAATGTGGCTTCACAAAAGCCTTAAAGGATTATTCATTTGCAATTCTGACACACACCCCTCCCTGCCAGACCAAGAATATGGAAGAGACTGAAGGGATATGCCAACACACCACAACAGGCAGACAGATCACTGGGAAAAAATAAAGAACGGCCCACATCTATGATTTGCAGGTAGTACTTTATTAATCAACTACATTAAACAAGTTTATGAGATGTTAAAAATGATTCTCAGTATATGTCTTTAATTTTAAGAAAATGTTGCCTTTAAAAACAAATCATGGGGCTTCCCTGGTGGCGCAGTGGTTAAGAATCCGCCTGCCAATGCAGGGGACACGGGTTTGAGCCCTGGTCTGGGAAGATCCCACACGCTGCGGAGCAACTCAGCCTGTGCACCACAACTACTGAGCCTGCATGCCTAGAGCAAGTGCTCTGCAACAAGAGAAGCCACCGCAATGAGAAGCCCGCACACCACAATGAAGAGCAGCCCCCGCTCGCCGCAACTAGAGAAAGCCCGCATGCAATAACGAAGACCCAACACAGCCAAAAATAAAATGAAATAAAATAAATAAATTTATGAAAAGAAAAAATAACAAATCATGTCTCATACACTTGGCAGGACAGAATTGGGAGACAGTAACATTTTAAACCAATATCATAAAGTTTAAAAAAAAAGACTATGCCAACGAGTTGTCATTCACAAAACACTATCAACTTATTAATAGTTGAAATACTCACCAAGTCCTTTTTACCTTGTAAATTCTTCCTGAAACGTTATCTCAAACAACCAGTAAAGACTTGAAACTAAGTAACAACTGTTATACTTTCACTCAAATATACTAGTAAGGAATCTTTTTTTTTTTTTTTTATTGTTGAGGTGGAAAAGGGAACAGAGTGAGAGATCAATATTAGGTCTGTTTTTTTAATAAAGTACAGATTTCAAATACAATCTTAATTTAAGTATCTGTGTGGAGGCTATCATCAGATAGACTGTTTAAGAAAATGTGAAGTTTTAAAACTTACCTCCTGTGCCTATTAAAATTTCTAAACAACTTCTTTTCACAGAGGATATTCAAACCAGAGAGAATGAAAACTCACTTAATATAAGCTCAAAATATTTCAAAGTAAAAGTTCCTTCTGAAATGGAAAGCTGGTAGCTTGTTTTTAAAATGACAATGAACCTAATTCAAATGAGATTCCAAAATGTAAATACATTTTTATTTCACCTTTAATTTGTTAGGAACTATTTATTTCTTAGGGACTTAGAAGTCTGGGTACTCCTGAAATATAATAATGCATACTCAGTCTGAGATTTAAAAGACAATAATCTTTAATTCTTTCAAAATTACTTTTCATAAGAACTCTTTTCATGAATTAAAATGAATCCTATGTCTTTTTATTTAATCTTAGGTGTCTGACAAATAAGAAAAACTTCTGACTACTGTATTATGGGGTTACTACTTTTACATAAATATTATACATAAATTACAGTATGTGGACAATTTTAACAGTAAACATCAGCTGAATACAATTTAACAACTATTAGTAACTTAATGTATATCTAATTTCCCTTGAAACACCTATGAAAAAATATTATAAAAATTTTACTGGGGTATTCTAGCAGAGGGGTTTTATTTGTGTGTGGGTGCGTATGCATCCTGGGCCTCTTTGGCAGTCTTCACAATAATGTTTTTAAAAGTACAAAGCAAAATATGTAGTATTGTAAAGTAAACTGGTATGTTATTAAAATGTTAAAGAAGTTTGCTGCGTAGTAATATATGTGCCTTTTAATTAACACATTAAATAGTAAGATCTAGAACCAGGCCTATTAACAATGGTAATTTCAAATCATAAATGACAGTTTAAAGATATCTGCAACAACTATATTATGCTATGAGAATATCTGTTCTATTAGTGACAAAAATCATAGATACTATCAGGACTCTTTTGCTACCCTCATTCAAAATTGAAGGAAATGCTAAATTTTACTTGGAGACTGGAAAAATAAAAATGACAATTTTTTCCCTGTCCAAGTTCACTGATTTTCCTTCCATTCTGGGGGTCTCTGGACTCCACCCTAAGAACCTCAACACTAGGAGAAGAGCAACATGTATTGAAAGATATACATTTATATACATATTTGTATATCAAGCCAAACACGTATTTCATAAATAAGTATTTTGTGTGCAAAAGTATTTTAAGTACCTAGACTTACATGGTTTACATTAATCAGACTCAGTATTTTCTGACCCCAAACTGAGAAATGCTCAAGATACGACAGATGAGTTTGACTAATTTGGACAGGATTTATAACAATTGTTCAAGAAATAGCAAATTACTGATTCAAGAAATTATTTTACCCAGTTGTTTGTATAAGATGTATGAACTATTAGAGGCAGTCATTACTATAACAAATTTTCTTGGAATTAAAAAAAATAATTCTAAGTTATTTTGTTCCGTAGCAAAAACATACATGTCACAACAGTAAGTTGCAACTCTCCATTGCTTGCCTAAGCTCCAAAAATACAAACTAATGTTAATATTAGTCTATAAAGAACTCTTCAAAAGAGAATTTTACCTACATTCTTTTGGCATAGGACACAATCAACAGTCAAGTTGAGGCTGAGGATTGACAGGCACAGTTCATTCCCATTCCTTGCCAACCCATTCCTCCCCAACCCAATCACAAATATACAAGAGTTGACTAGATGGAAGAATCTGAGTTTGATAAATTCCATCAAACATTTATGGGTTAGTCAATCTGACAGATGGTGGGGTTATGAGATGAAGAACCAAGCCTGCGCCCTTAATAGGTGTCAACAAGTAGAAAAGTTTATACCCTACTTGGATGAAAAACAAGTTTCACAGTTAAGGTCAGGTGTCTTGAGGTTCAGATCCAAAACGCACTATGGGTGGTTCCAGAAGAGTGGACAGACAATTGCCTGGGGCTAACACAATCCATAAGGCCTACTGAATGAGGAAGGGGACCCCTATTCAAACCTGAATGGAGTAACAGGCACCTTCTGATCATACTTAAGGTGGAGATGAAACTACCCACCATTTCACAGAAGATGGGTCTTCTGAGTAGGTGGCCCATGTGAGAACAATACAGCCTTTGAAGGCAAGTGACTTTCAAACAAAAGTGGTCTGGGACATAAGCTGTATTCTGCCCTACATACAGCTTAAGAGTTGTCAAATTGGTTTTCATTTAGACCCAGATCACGCCATCCCAAGGCTGTGAGAACAATCAGTCTCAAGGATAAAAGGGATATGCACTGACTGGGACAAGTTGATCAAACACCTGAGTAAACTCTAAGGTCAGAGCTGAACATGCTTCCTTTGCCCAAGGCCTAAAGAGTGAGAATCTAGCGAGTCTTGGAAGTTTCTAGTGTGGTGAGAACCAAATATAAAGAGGATCCCATCTTTCATCTGATAGAGAGATAGCTCACTGATTTTTTTTCAAAAGCAATTAAATGCCCTTTTCCCCTAATCAGCAAAAGAAAAAGAAGGAGGTAGAAAGGTAAGGACTAAAAACACAAAATGGCAAAGAGAAAAGGAAATGTAAGACGACACAAAAGAAGAGAAACATGGAAACCTGCCTTCCTTTACAATCTATCTGCATTTTATTACTCCATAAGTGCCATCAAGAATATACTGGCTTTATTAGACTAAATTAGACTAAAATTAGACTAAATTTAGACACAAATTAGACTAAAAAAAAAAAATTGAACCACAGAAACCAAGTCATCCTATCCTGTACTTATATAAGTGATTTTTCTAAACGTAAATGCAGGATTTCATTTCCTTAAATAAAATTATTTTAAATTTCATCTTTGATTCATCACGTTACCCTAACCTATCTGAATTTATGCTAAATACTTGGAAGCCCCAGAAAAGAGGGGTAGGAAGAACATGACCAGAAATTTCTAACGCTTACTCCACCTCAAAAATTGAAGGCATGTCCACTCCCAGAGGAGTGGAGGAAAGAGTCGAAATGACAGGAATCCTCTTGGCAGGTCATTTATGTTGGTGGAATGTACCACACCCAATTTTGGGTACCCTGGTTGTAAGGGTTCAGATTTTAAACAGGGTAAAAGTAAACTCCAATTCTGGAAACTCCTTGAAGTGCAGGTGAATTAAAGGACCCCTACATCATTTCTGAGTAATTATAAATACCAAGTAAGACCAAATGACCTTTCCCAGGATCAAAGACTCATTTTTCAATGAGACTTCAGAGGTTACCTAGTCCAACTCCCACCCAAAGCAGTACTACTTTGAACACAGAGTCTCACCAAAAAAGGACCACTGATGATTGCCTTCTACTTTGTATCACCCACATTTTAAGAATAACACTAAAAAGCCAAAGTGTAGGGATGGTGAGGGAGAACTCTCAGAAAATAGAATTTCCAACAGTAAAATAAAAACTCTGCAGAATATTATATAACATTCCAGTTATTCTTATTAGTAAAGAGATTTGTGTAACGATTAGCTCTTTTGTTACAAATCTATTTATTAATGCAGTGGGAGACTTAATAGACATTTTTAGCAGGCAAGTTACTACTGGTGAATCACAATGAGTTCATGTTTATTGGACATTCAGGTATTTTATGGTGAAATGGTTATTCACATTTTTTGCTCACTTTTTTCCTATTGGATTGTCATTTACTTGCTGACTTGCAGGAGTCCACGTATTTTTGATACAAAACCTTTTATTGTATCTATATAAATATTTTATGTAGGCTGCCTTTTCACTCTCTTAATGGTGTCTTTTGATAAACATAAATTCTTCATTTTAACATAGTCCAATTTGTGCATTTTCCCCTTTATGGTTAACATTCTTTGGTGTGTGCACTGTTTAAGAATCTCTGCCTGTTCCAAGGTTACAAATCTATTTTTCTATGTTTTCTTCTAAAAGCTTAATCTTTCACACACTTAAATCTGAATTTGGTTTTTGTGTATGTTGGTAGGGGGTCAAGGTACAACTTTTTCCCGTAGGGATATCCAATTGACTTCAGTAGTTTTATTGAAAAGATGATCCACATCTTAAAAGTATCACTGTGGCTGCTGTGTGGAGAATAAATTATGGGGGAACAAGTATGAAAGCAGGAAGACCAATTAGAAGACTTACTGAAATAATCCAGATGAAAGCTAGTGATGGCTTTAATTGTCCTGACCCACTGAGGTATGTACTATTAAATCCCCATTTCACTAATGAGGAAAAATAATTTGCCCAAGGTCACAGACTAAGTAGATGAAAGACTAGAATGTAGGGCTATCTGACACCAAATTCTTAACAGCATACTATACTGCGTTATTTTCCATTGGAGGTTTAGGACACAATTCTTATATTCTAATCATATACATAGACATTTAGTGGATCCCAAATACAGTATAAAATTTTTTCTCTATTGAGCCCTCCAAGCAGCCTCTACCAATCAACTGATTTAGCACTGCATGTGAAACGTATTCCAGCTGAAGGAGGGAATGATGACAAATCGTTCCAAAAATAATTGGCAGCAAAGCCCAACTACTCCAGAGGTTGGCTCTGGGTATAATGAGAACATGGGCAGTTACGCTGGTTACACTCACAGGTAATAGCTATTCTTTTCAGTTCTCACAAAGGGCACATGATGATGTTACTCTTGCTTCAAGTGGCTGTTATAAAAGTATTTATTCTTATCAGGTCTTTCTGGGCCTCAGTTTCCTAATCTATAAGAGTAAACAAGTTGGACAAGATCAGAGGTTACATAATGACATCCTGAGAGATTGTTTTGTGTGGCCAATGCAGGGATTTGTTTGTCTGTATATGTTTAAAACAATTTTTAAAAAATTAATTGCTGTGCCAGCCATGAGAACACACCTTGCAGAACTCCTACTTTGGGGAATGTAACTAACTCCCTGAAGTCAGTTCCTTTGGGGAACTGCTCCAGCTGCTGTGCTCTAGAATCCATGACTGCTTTTGTACTGAGGCCCACTTGCTTTCAACACATTTGACAGAGTATGGTGGGGAAAGTAAAGTACACCCCTTCCCGGGAGACATGGCATTACTTTGTTGACCAACTTTGGCTCGCGAACTCTCCAGCTGCTTTGCTGAACCTTCCTTAGGGTACACAGCAGTGTAGGACGCTTCCACTTCCTCTTCTTCACTCTCACAGTCTTGAGGTTGCTGTCGGAATTTGCTGACTAGCTATTACGTGCAAGGCACTGTGAAAGGTGCTTTACTTACACTGCTGGTTGCATTGCTAGCTGTATTCTTCATCCTACTAGATATCCTATTAATACCAAGGAGTGATTGAAGGAAGCTGTGAGATATGACAATAAATTTTCAAGATCTCCTGTAGATCTCAGTCTACTGGCTGGAGAAACCTGCCCTATAATACCCTCTTAGCTGTATGTGCTCTTTTCCTACCAATGCAAAATAATGTCTTTATGAGGGAATGACCAGAGAAAAAGATACTATGGAAGATGTAGCTGGCTCAGCAATTATTTCTGCAGCAGTCCAGTGAATACTTGAAAATTTCCAGCAAAATTTAGTAATTTCAATGAGTAGCTATTACTCAAGAAATAACTGTTCACTTTATGAGCAACAGCACAAATTAGAACAAATAGTTTCCCTATTTGTCTGAAAGCGAGTATTATTTCAATGTTCATTCAGGCATATTGATTTACATTCAAACTCAAAATCTATTAAATAAAAAACTGCATCACTATATTTTAAACGAGCAGCATGAGACTGTTTTTCTCACAAGATAAAGGCTTAACTTAGAGAATTCCTGGATGTTTCAAAAATTACCTAGATCAACATTACCACGATTCAAAATGAAATATTTCAATATATAAATCAGGAGAGCTTTTCTATATTTAGTTTTCAGAGAAACAATATAAAATCCTTACATAGGCAAATCTAAATATTTGGGCACAAATCTAAATTTGATCACAGTTTTATGAGCAGACTATCCTCCTCCCCCTTGGGTATCTCTGAAAACTCATTAATTACCTAATCCTCTTTACTTATAGAGAAGCTTTCCCTCCCCTTTTTGTGGGTGAACACTACCAAAGGTTTCATATAATTTGAATCACAGTAACCACTTGGAGAAACATAAAATACTATCCTACAAAGTGTGGAAATCTGTAATGCCATTGAGTATATCTAAGCAGAGACTTAGGAATTCTGGTCACTGCATTCATGTCTTGGCTCTTGCTTTTCTCTCACTGAGTGAACTGGGCAAGTTACAAGTCACTTGACATCAATGGCCCCACTCACTCTTTTAGGAAGACCAACTCAGTAACATGTACCTCACACAGGTCTGTACAATTTAATTAATGCTTATAAAGTAGTTGGAAATTCTTGTCTGAAAGAACCTAGGACGATGCTAAATATCAGAACTACAGTCTTCATTCTGGTAGCAACCTGTTTAAACTTACAGGAAAAAAAAATCTTAAAAGGAACTCAAACTAACAGATTTTTTTTTTTTCAAGGGAAGGAAAGAGAGGGAGGGTTTTTAACATAAATGCTTGCCTATTTTCTTCACAACAATTTATTTAAGTATTATTGGCTAACATTTGTGCCAAGCACGCTGCTGGCTACATTGAAGATATTTAAATATCTAGTGCCAACAAGCACAGCTGCTGGACTCTCTATGCCCTCCTCTTGTTCACTCTGTGCCAGATTACTCACACAGCTATGAATGATGAGGCAGCAGCACGGGAAAATGCCAAGCGTGAGTGAGATTAGTGATAGCCCAGAGGATCCCTACAGAGGTCAGTGATTAGCAAGTTCCCAGTTGTAATCAGTTTTCTAACCCAGTCTTTATCTCATCACTTATTCCATCTTAACTTAGCAACAACTTCCTGTAACAGGCATCAGAACTATAAGCATCTTCCCAATCAATCCTGCAGAATTGCTACGGCACCAATAAAGGATCTCATTATCCTTGATAAGAACACACAGTCAGACCTGGGCAATCTGAATAGACTTCAGAAATGACTTCTTGAGACTAAAACCTGAGATGAAGCAGTCCAGGGTGCAAACATTCACCAATCCAGCTACCCTTCCCAATTCTCTCCATCCCTCCTCCTAAAAATCAGATTCACAAATTAAATATAAACAGATAGATGAGGATGAGAAGGTTTATACACAACAGTCTGCCTTTGAGACATTGGAATGCCCAGAGAGAATACTAAAATGCAGGATTCAATATGAGATGGTGAGGTAAGTAGGTAGGTAGAAATTAGGGATGAATGAACAGAGTAGAATAAGAAAATACATTTGATCAATTTTAGTCATTTATCAAAACTTTCTGGACCATTTCATGGTCCAGTTGTGCCATATACAGAATCCATACCAAGGTACTCATTACAGGTAGATCAAAATCTAAACACTTCTCTCAGACATTTTACTTAATAATTGCTTTTCTAAATTGTATCTGAAAACATATTCACATCTGTACTGCATTGTTGCTTTGCCTTAGATTCAGGATTTAAGTGTGTTTTCTCATTTCCCCAACCTTATGTTGTTGAAAACTTAGAAACAAGGACGTTTCATTTTTACAGCAATTCAACAAATTATAGAACTAGGAATTATCTCTTCATCTTTGGCTGCATTTCAGGAGAAAACATGGTGAATATGTGTTCTCTAAAAATAATCAGGTAACTTTTGTATCTTAATGTTTATGACATTCTTAAATAAAAAAGGATTTGAAATAATTCAGTTGATGCTTTACAACTTTCTAGCCAATCCTACTGAGCCAGTCCTTCAACACACCTCAATCTTGTCTGCTCTTCTTACCCCAAAAATAAAGAAAGAAAATCAGGTAAAAATCACATCACCAAAAAGTGGGCTGGGGGAAGAGAGAGTAGCATTGTTATCAAACTATCTTGGTAATCATACACCTAAATAATCTACTCCTTCTTACATACTGTCTCTGCTTTCATCAAATGCTTGTATGAATGTTTTCTCTCAGAAATTTCTTGTATCATACAATGATAAACAGAACATGAAGCTCATTATTGTTAATTCCCATGATTTTCTCACATCTTTCTGTACTTTGGCTGTTTTAATTTAAACCGTGACCTTAATCAGGCAAGGTCACTGTCTGAGTCTGTTTTTTTATGGCATCCAGGGACCAGAAGGCAGATGCCACTTGTTCAGGGAACACTGGACTGGAATTCAAGACTTGTGTTGTTTGCATGCCAGGAACAGATTCTAGTCCAAGGCAGTATCTATGGCATACAGCCACATGGAGGCAGAGAGACAGTTTAAGAGAACTGTGCTCTAAAATAGCAGATAATAAATGATTGTTAATTAGCTAGTTTCCCTTGACAGCGAGAACTGGAATAGAAAAAAAGGACCTAGTCAATGGAACTGCCACCATTCACCAACTATCTGATCAGAAACAGGGTAGTGAAATGAAACAAGCATGGAAATGAGAGCCAGGAGGGTCTATTCCTGTCTCTGTGTGAATTAGCAGTGTGACATGCATAAATCATTAAACCTCCCAAGGCCTCAGTTTCTTTACCTAAAGAACGGGGTGGGGTGGGGCAAGTTTGGACTGGATGATCTCTTTCTGTTTTATATCCTATGAAATTGACATCCTCATTTATTTTGCTATTAATCAGTCACCCTCTTCTGACAGAATGTAAATTTGGGCACTCCTGGTACGAAAAGGAAGAAGACAAGCTGCTAAAAAACGTAGAGACTTTTGGAATAATGATGACGTATGGCTATAAAATGAAGTATAGGGCTTCCCTAGTGGCTCAGTGGTTAAGAATCTGCCTACCAATGCAGGGGACACGGGTTCGAGCCCTGGTCCGGGAGGATCCCACATGTCGCGAAGCAACTAAGCCCGTGTGCCACAACGACTGAGCCTGTGCTCTAGAGCCCGTGAGCCACAACTACTGAGACCGCGAGCCACAACCACTGAAGCCCACGCATCTAGAGCCCGTGCTCCACAACAAGAGAAGCCACCGCAATGAGAAGCCTGCGCACCGCAATGAAGAGTAGCCCCCGCTCGCCGCAACTAGAGAAAGCCCGTGCGCAGCAACGAAGACCCAACGCAGCCAAAAATAAATAAATTTATATATAAAATATAAATAAAAAAATAAAAATGAAGTATCTAGGCAGTTCATCATAACATCTGTTTAATACATTCTGAGATATTTAAACCATGAATATGGTAAGCTGAATATAGGAAACCGAAGTTAATATACTCAGAATTATTAAGACTTCATTCTACTCAAATTAAGAAAAACTCTAAATGGTAATAAGGTTTTTCACTGGGGCGCAACACCCTTCACCGATACAACGTAGGAAGGTAAACACATTTGGTACACCACAGAAAATGTACAGATATGGAGCAAATGAAGGAGACTATTCTATTCTGTTTTCTTAAAACAGATGGAGAAAGCCCAAAAGAAAGCCTTAAATCCCCATTATGGTCTACTAAGATTTAAATAAGGTTCTTGATACATGATGGGAACTCTGAGGGTAGAATATGACACATTCAGTTTTCACTGAGTGGCCTCCAACAGTGCAATTTACTGCCATCTGACCTCTGTAGTTTGAAAACAGGTAAAGGCTTGCCTTGAATTCTCAATGGGTTATAATCCAGAGTTTGTGAGTCAAACTACTCAAAATGAGTTTTTTTTTTTTTTTTTTTACAACCCAACTCATTATAAATGGCAAATCAAGTTAAAGTATGTCTGTGTAAAATATTTGTTGAAGGGAGAAGCAAAGGAAGAAATTAAAGAATAAAGGAGTAAAGAAAAAACTGTAATAATAAAATCAGAGAGGAGGCATGGGGCAGTGGTTAAAAACAGTGACTCTGGATGCAGACTAACTGGGTTTAAATTCCCACTCCACTTCCTACTAACATTATTACCTAAACCTCTCTGTCCCTTAGTTGCCTCAGTGCTGCAATGGAATAATAAGAGTTTTACCTCACTGGGTTTTTGTGAGGTTAAAATGTATTAATATACAAAGTGCTTTAAAATAGGGAAAAACACAAGATAAGGGCTAATTAAATATTAGTTATTATTTTAAAGAAAAATACACTGACTGGAAGATCCATGAATGTGTATCCTGTGCTTGAATATCAGTGCTTGAGGAAAAAGTCTTAAATAGAGAATAAGTAGGTAGATTCCAGGGAAATAATTTAAAGAGAACTTGTGGATACTTTCAAAGTTTTAAAAATTCTTTATGCCTTTCATTTCATTAAAATTCATTAAAAGCTAATGGCTTCACTCTTCCCTTAGCATTAATGAATGGGTATTTCTCTAGCACAATCTGTACACTGGGCCACAAACAATTAAGCTTCTGTTCACAACTGAAATAAAGATAAAGATTTACCAAAAAAAGCATGCAAGGCATGAAAAAGGTAGTAAAGAATTTAAAAAGAAATGAAAGCACAAAAGAAGGACAACCTAAAGTGAATTTTAACAGAGTTGGAGATTCTATAACATAGAGGAAACAGGGTAGACAGGCTTGCATGTAATCCTTTACTTGCTTATTCCTTTTTTTCCAGGAGTTGGGAAAAATGGTTATGGGAGATTACCTTGGATCTGATAGTTCTAAGCCATTGGTTCAAGATACCTTGGTTGTTATCTGAAGCTCATGGGGGACAGGGGGGCAGACCATCCTTGTTAGGTAAAAAGGAGGAATTACACTGTGAGGAGGTTTACCACAGTGTATAAACAAATGGGATGCTCACTACTTAAACATTTTCATGTAGGGAAGAACCTATTCTTTAAAATAAGTGCAAAAATCACTAGAAAATAGAGAATAAAAAAGTCAAAACTTTTTTTTTCCAATCTCTTTTTTCTCTGTGTGCTTTGACTATTTACATTTAATGTGATTATTGATATGGTCAGATTTAAATCTATCATTTTTGTTAGATGTTTTCTATTTTGTCTCATCTGTTCTTTATTTCTTTTTCAGTCTGCTTTTGGATCAAGTATTCCATTTAGTCTCTACTATTGACTTTTTTTTTTTTAGTGTTTGCCCTCAATTTATAATATATATCTTTAGCTAAAAGGGTCTACTTTCAAGTAATAATGTAATAGCATAGGAAACTTTCGAAAGTATACTTCCAAAATCCTCCCTCCAATCCTTTGGGTTATTGTTGTTATGCCTTTTGCTTGTACATATTTTATATACCCCACATACAGTGTTACTATTTTTGCTTAGACCTACAGTTATTTTATAGTATGATTAAAAGTGAGGAAACATATGTCTTCTATATTTACTTTCATTTTTACCATTTCTGGAGCCCTCATTTCTTTGTATGTATCAGGGGTTGGCATACTATAACCCATGAACCAAAGCTGGCCTGCTTCCAGATTTTGTAAATAAAGTTTTACTGGAATAAAGCGATCATCCATGGTTGCTGTTGTGCTACAAAGGCAGAGATGAGTAGCTGTGACAGAGACTGTCTGACCTACAAACCCTAAAATACATGATATTTGGCCCTTTACAGAAAAAACTGGTGTAGATACAAGTTTCTGCCTGGTGTCACATTCTCTACGCCTAAAGAACTTTAACAGTTATTGTAGCATAAGTCTGCTGGGAATTGATTCTCTCAGCTTTTCATGTATCTGAAAAAGTTTTTACCTTGTCCTTACTGAAAAAACATCTATTTTCAATGTATACATAATTCTGGGCTGACAGGGTTTTTTTTTTTTTTAACACTTTAGAGATGTCACTCTATCATCTTCATGCTTGCAACTTTTCTAATAAGAAGTCTGCTGTAGTTTATTTTTATTGCTCTGTATATACATGGTTTTTCTGCCTCTGGCTGCCTTCAAGATCTTCTCTTCATTGTTGGTTTTCAGCAGTTGGAATATACTTCTAGGCGTGTGTGCGTGTGTGTTGTTTTTTAAAATCTTATATCTATGATTTTTTTTCTCTCTTCTTCTCCATCTGAGATCAATCACAAACATGTTAGACTGTTTGACATCGTCCCATAGATCTTTTATCACTTTTTTCTCTTTCTGTTTCAGTTTGGATTTCTGTTAACTGTATTCAAACTTACTGATTTCTTCTGCAACTGTGTTGTCTATTGACAGTCCTGAAAGAATTCTTCATCTCTGATATCGTGTCTTTTATTTCCAACATTTCAGTTTGACTGTTACTACCTCCATCTATCTGCTAAAAATTTTCCATTTATTTGTGCATGTTGTGCACCTTTTTCCATTAGATCCTTTAATATGTTAACCAGAGTTACTTTAAAGTCCTTGTCTGATAGTTCCAACATCTGAGCCATCTTTAGGTCTTATTCTATTGATTATTTTACCTCTTGACAATGTGTTTTTTTCCCCTTATGTTCATGAATCATAATTTTGACTGAATGCAGGATGTTACGTGTAGAAGAGCAGATACTGAGGTAAATAGCATTTAGGCCTGGAAATGAGCGTGCCTATTCCAGAGTAAGGCAATTAGTCAATCTAATCAGGAGTTTAGCTGGGTATGATTGTTGTTGCTTTGGTTACCTTTAGCTGACGAGAAGCTTCAACTCCCTCCAGTGATTGGCTGCTTTTGCCTAGTGCTTGGCATATGGCTGGGCTGCTGTAGGACTTTTCTGAGCGTTAGTTTTTCATCCTTAGCTTTTAACAGATCCTATAAACCTGTGCTCCAGAGTGGGGGTGTCTCTCCATGCTTTTGCCCCTCCTCCAGTGGTAGACTGCTGTTGCTTTCCTGTCCTTCACCTTTCCTCCCTATAAGAGCAAAACTCTGCTTCATATCTAAAGTTGACCTTGGGTTGGAGTTTTTACCCCTCTCTGATAGGCAGGAGACCTGTACTTAGTGTAGGTTCTTAGGTCTAAGATGAGTTTTCTGTCCTCCCCCAATCACAATGTGTCTTAGCTTATGTCCTTTGGGCAAGAGGCTTTGTTGCCCCATCTAAAGCAGCTCAAGTACCTAGGATCCAGGGAAGCTGGCATGCATTTCCTGCTTTGCCCATAATGATAGATGATCAGCACCTGCAAGAATCTTCTTCAGTCTCTTGCCCTAACCCCAGTCTTTCTTGTGAGTACTCAGTGGAAGTTTGAGGAGGAAAAGTTTGAGAATGAGTGTGAAATCCCCTTATGAACTGTTCTTTTGTTAGATGCTCCCAGTTATTTCAAACTGATATGTTGCCAACCCTTGGCCTTCTTCTAACAATTGGGCTTCTGTTGAACTTTAAAGTTTTCACTGATTCCTCTTACCTGCTTGTGTTGTGATACCTTATTCTCCCATGCTTTGCCACAGGTAGTACAGTTCATGTGTACCATTTCTCCTTGGAATTTAGGTCACATGATTGCCATGTAATTTCAGCTCCCTGATGGACTCAAAAAAGAGTTTTGTACTTTATCAGGCCTTTTCATTTTTTCTCATCATAAAGAGTGAAAATGGCATGTGTTGCAGATCTCTATACCCTAAATAGAAGGTATATATCCTCTGATCTTCATTTTGGATGGTTTCCATGTCTGCAAATTCACTGATTTTTTCTTTTGCAGTGAATAATCTGCTGTTAATCCCATCCAGTGTATTTTTCATTTCAAATATTGTATTTTTCAACTCTGGAATTTCCTTTTTTTACATCTTTCATTTCTCCTCTCATCATATTCATCTATATTTTTGAGCTATGGAGCATATTTACAACAGCCATTTTAATACCTTCATTTGCTAACTCCATCATCTCTGTATTTCCAGCTCTGTTGTTTCTACTGATGAATTTTACTCCTGGTTATAGAATATAGTTTCCTGCTTCTTTTCATGCTTAGCAATTTTTGCTTTGATGCCAGACATTATTAAGTTCACATTTTGAGGTGCTAGATTTTGTTGTATTCCTTTAAAGAATGTTGGACTTTGTTCTGGTAAGCAGTTAAGTCAAACTGGAATCAGTTTGATACTTTTCCAGCGTTGCCTTTAAGCTTCGCTAAAGGGGGTCCAGAATAGCCTTTAGCCCAGGGTAAATCTAGCCTCACCAACACAATACCTTTCTGAGTACTCTACACAATGCCATTTATTATGAGATCTTTCCACTTTGGTTGGCTGAAAGAAGAACTACTCCCAGCTTTGTGTAAGTTTCAGGAATTATTCAGCCTACTCCTTATGTGATTCCTTCCTGGTCTCAAGTTAAGTCTCCTCTCACACATGCACAGATCAGTATTCAGCCAAAAAACCCGAGGAACCCCTCTACAGATCTTGAGCTCTCTGTGCTTCCTCTTTTTTGCCCTGCAAATCTGACCTACCCTTGGCTTCTCTGAATCCTGTTCTTTGTCTCCTCAACTCATTAAGACTGTTGGATTCTGTTTGATTTCCTCTTCCCACTGCTGTAGCCTGGAATCTTCCTCCAGGGAGTAAAATGGAGAACTGCAGGACTCACCTTGATTTTTTTCCTTTTCTCCGGCACTGCCTATTGTCCAATGTCTGAAAACTAATGGTTTAATGAGGACTAATAACTCGTTTAATGAGGACTATGAAACTTTCTGAGCTTTTTTATATACCTCTTAGAAATCTTCCACCAGCCCCTCTCCCCAAAAAAGAAAAAAAAAAGCATTCTCCTACTCTTTCTCTAGCAAAACCATTTTTATAGATCAGGAAGGTAAAACAGAGCAAACCTTGACTCCCATAAATAATCAGACTTTCTGACAAAAAAAAAAAAAAAAACGACTCAAAGGAGTTCGTATGGTAGAAGATAACATACCACAACAGTTACTATCTTTACATTTTGGATATCCTAAATTAAATACATCCTACTCAGCTAGACTATACCATAATAGAAACTGGGTTTGATAAACTCTTGGAAAATCTAAAAACTCTCTTAAACTACTTTTGTTTTTATGACATTGTAAAGAAGTTCTCTAATTTTTAACCTCAGATGTTTTATTTCTAAAATACTTTGAATTGCACTAAGTGTGCTGACATATTTGAATATGGAACAAACTGCTCTAAGAATATGATCTCCTGTACTAACTACACACACTGTTATTTCTAAAAGGTTAAAAAGCTGGCAATTTTCCAATTCTTTCTCATCAGTTCAGTTATGGAATACAATGTCCAGTTCATAGTTTCTCCTGTATTTTCTTTTGACATGTTGACTAGTTCTCTGAATTTAATCTCAGGTATTTTGTTGTGCAGACCTTCAATTTCTCATCCTACTGTATGTGCTATGATATACACACACACACACACTCTCACATGCTCTAGACACCATACAGCATTAAAAACATTTGTGAAAATTGCTGTTATTAAACTATATTCTGGATCAGCAAAGTGGCACAGCAGGAGCATGCTAGGTCCATAAACTATACTGTTAGAGATTACTGCTTCTTAAACTCTTAAGCTAAGTCATATTTACATTTATTTTGACACATATTGCTTCTTGCCTACATCAGACTACATCCAATAATAAAAAACACTTATTTCATTACAATATTTTGAAAACCAGTACTAAGTAACAGTAAAACCCACACTTAAAATTTTTATTTTGAAACAATCCTATTCTTCCTGTGAGAGATTCCTAAATCCTGGCAACTTAAACTTTGATTTAGCACTCTAATCCTGGAACTGTCTCATGTGAGAAAACTGGTCATATATTTTAGTTAATCATAGTGTTTTAAAGTCCATTTGAACATTGTTCTTTTCAACCTTGTTCATAAACTTGTATTTTGTTATTTTCCTTAAACATTCTAAGTTAAATCCTACTGAAGGTTGCTGGACTCGCTAGTTTCCCTGCATGAAACACTTTTCTGCCAGAGCATTCACGTCTCTGCTCAAATGTTACCTCCTCGGAGAAGCCTTCTCTGACTATCCTATCTAAAATTGGAAAGCTACATGTAAAAGAATGAAATCAGACCACTTCCTAACACCATACACAAAAATAAACTCAAAATGGATCAAAGACCTAAATGTAAGGACAGATACTGTAAAACTCTTAGAGGAAAACATAGGCAGAAAACTCTATGACATAAATTACAGCAAGATCCTTTTCGACCTACCTCCTAGAGTAATGGAAATAAAATCAAAAATAAACAAATGAGGCCTAATGAAACTTAAAAGCTTTTACACAGCAAAGGAAACCATAAATAAGACAAAAAGACAGCCCTCAGAATGGGAGAAAATATTTGCAAACGAGGCAACTGAGGATTAATCTCCAAAATAAACAAGCAGCTCATGCAGCTCAATATCAAAAAAACAAACAACCCAATCCAAAAATGGGCGGAAGACCTAAATAGACATTTCTCCAAAGTAGACAAACAGACTGCCAACAAACACATGAAAAGATGCTCAACATCACTAATTATTAGAGAAATGCAAATCGAAACCAATGAGGTATCACCTCACACTGGTCAGAATGGCTATCATCAAAAAATCTACAAACTATAAATGCTGGAGAGGATGTGGAGAAAAGGGAACCCTCCTGCACTGTTGGTGGGAATGTAAATTGATACAGCCACTATGGAGGTTCCTTAGAAAACTAAAAATAGAACTACCATATGAGCCAGCAATCCCACTACTGGGCATATATCTTGAGAAAACCATAATTCAAAAAGAGTCATGTACCACGATGTTCACTGCAGCTCTATTTATAGTAGCCAGGACAAGGAAGCAACCTAAGTGTCCATCGACAGATGAATGGATAAAGAAGATGTGGCAATGGAATATTACTCAGCCATAAAAAGAAACATAATTGAGTTATTTGTAGTGAGGTGGATGGACCTAGAGTCTGTCATACAGAGTGAAGTAAGTCAGAAAGAGAAAAACAAATACCGTATGCTAATGCACATATATGGAATCTAAAAAAAAGGTACTGATGAACTGAGTGGCAGGGCAAGAATAAAGACACAGATACAGAGAACGGACTTGAGGACACGGTGCGGGGAGGGGAAACTAGGACGAAGTAAGAGAATAGCATTGACATATATACACAACCAAATGTAAAATGGATGGCTAGTGGGAAGCTGCTAATAGCACAGGGAGATTAGCTCGATGCTGTGTGATGACCTAGAGGGGTGGGATAGGGAGAGTGGGAGGGAGGCTCAAGAGGGAGGGGATATGGGGATATATGTATACACATAGTTGATTCACTTTGTTGTACAGCAGAAACACAACATTGTAAGGCAATTATACTCCAATAAAGATATTTTTTAAATAAATAAATAAAACAGTCTACTCTAGCCCTTCCTTCTCTACCACCTTTTATTAAGTCATAAGATATGTCTTGTTTCCCTTGCAGAGATACAATAATTTAGCTGATAACCATCATAACTCACCATTTTCCCCTTTTCTTAATATAAGTTTACAAACTCTGCTTTAATTTGTGTTGCTACTTTATCTACATTTTATTATTTCTCATATTTATATTTTGCTGTATATTTGCTATAATTGAAATTTAAAATTTCTTTGCATTTTCTGTTCCTGTTATGCCTCTTTCCATTTACAACTTTATAAAATATGCATAAAGATTTACTTGAATCTTCATGTTTTAAAAAAAATTTTATATTGGGACTTCCCTGGTGGCACAGTGGTTAAGAATCTTCCTGCCAATGCAGGGGACACGGGTTAGATCCCTGGTCTGGGAAGATCCCACATGCTGTGGAGCAACTGAGCCTGTGCGCCACAACTACTGAGCCTGTGCTCTAGAGCCCGCAAGCCATAACTACTGAGCCCGTGTGCCACAACTACTGAAGCCCACGCACCTAGAGCCCGTGCTCCGCAACAAGAGAAGCCACCACGAGAAGCCTGAGCACCGCAACAAAGAGTACCCCCGCTCACCACAACTAGAGAAAACCCGCGTGCAGCAACGAAGACTCAACGCAGCCAAAAATAAAGAAAAAAAATTTTTTTATATTGTCTTTTTTTCCCAGGCAATACAATCATCTTAGTATTTCAAGGAAGAGTTCCTCATTCTGGATAAAGCACTTTTTTCTAATATAAAATGCTTTAAAATATTCTGAATGGAAGACTATAGCAGGTAAGTAGCATGAATGGAAAACAAATCATTCGTGGATCAGAAGCAATTGTTTAATAAGATATAAGTTTAGAGTTCCTAATAGATATGTTCAGATCAAGGAAGAAGTATAAAGACAGCTCCCAAAGGGCTGGGTAACTACCATATTGATGTTAAACAAATACCATGCTCCATGGAATTCAGCTTTGTAGCAGCAAATAATAAGCTTAATAAGTGAATATACAGTTATATTCTTAGTACTGAGAACAGAAGTGATCCAGAAACCATAGCATTTATTCCACGTTTACCTCCTCAACTTTTCTGGATTATATTCAGCCTGTATCTATTTTAGGAACTGCTTTGGAAGGTCCTTATGTTTTATGCAAGGAACTGCTATTTTCCCAGATGAATAGAATATCCATTCTCTGACTCCAAGTTTCCATGACAATAAAAACAAAACATTCATCAGCACCAACTTGGTATTTGATGGCAAATGCAGCTGCAGCTTGTAACAGTTCAATCTTTATCCCAACTCTTTTCTGCAGAACAGAGGCACTATATTTCTCCAAAGCAACTGAATTGTTTTTACACTGATTATCCCCCTACAAGTAGAGCTAAACACTAACAGCTAAATGTGTTACACCATCTCCAATCTTCAAATCATCCACTCTTCCCAAACTCGTGCCAAATACAATGAAAAGTTCCTGAATTTTGCTAAGAGCACATTTGATTTGTGAACTCTGAAAGCTTAGCTGGTTTATGTATTACAGATTTAGAGGAACATAAATGTTTAAGCTTTCATTGGGACAGACATTAAGAGTAAACAAAAAGCTGTTAAATTCAATCAGATTATGGTAAGACAGTGCCCCCTTGTGTCTCGGTGTTTCTACCTTGTCTAAGTCCAACATTCATTTCCCTAGAGTTCTATGGTATGGATTTATATAATTTTAATATCATAGAAATAAACAGGACTTAATAACTAGCAGTTCTCCTAAGACAAAAATTCTAATTTATTATAAATACATTGGCTATTCAATATCAGTGATTTTAACATGTATAATCTGCAATATGAGGAAAATGTAATGACTTTGGACAGATTCAGTAGTTATTTCTATTTTAAATTTCTTATTTAATTTACTATTAGTTAGAGCGGTTGACAAAGTTTTTTAAATGAAAAGAAAAAACTCATCACCATCAGTTACATTCTCCTCTGGTAATGGTTCTCCTCTATAACCACTTTATACTAGTACTGGTTACCTTCATTACCACCTTGGGACAACTAGTGAGTTCCAAGCTTTACTCAGCAAACAGTTTTGACTAAATGGAGGAAATATGAAATTCTTAAAAGTATCTGTAATGACAATGTGAGCAATTCTCTAAAATACATATACTGTGGAAACAAAGTATACAGAAAAACATCTGTGATTTATTTTAACCACACTCCAAATGCAATACTCATACTAGAAGCCTGGGTAAGAAGTTTATAAAAAATCAGAATCTCAGGTCCCATCCCAGATGATCTGAATTAGAACATGCACTTTAGTGAGATCTCCACATGATTCTTATGAACATTAAAAATTGAAAAACAGCGCTCTAAACTCCCTGTCCTCCTGTCCCCAGCTACCATGGGAGGGGGTGGGAGAAGGAGAGAGAGACTGATTGACTATTTGGGCATGGGAGATAGCTCTTAGAGACTAGGTGGACCCTAAGGGAGGAAAAGAATCAGAAATGGCTTTGGGAAGGCAATCCCGAGTATATAACCCAAGCCAGGTTTGCCTGCTTTACCTAAGTGACTCCTACTGCAACTCTGTTTTTTCCACTTTCTGAATCACCTGAAAAGAAGTAACAACAAAAACTCTGCCAGTTAAGAGTTTAAGTTGGGTGATAAAGCAGCTTATAAAAATGCAAATAATTATGTGAGAATTGTTAAGTCCATCACTTATTATCAATGATGCCTAGTACTTATATTTTTTACATATCACAACCTACATTTACCATACATTATCTCATTTGATACTCACTCACCACAGCTCCGATAAGCAAGTGTTATCACTCCCATTTTATAAATGAGGTGACTAAGAATCACTGAGATCAACTAAATTCCCCAAGGTCATACAACTAGTGAAGGATGAGCAGATTGCTAAAATATAAGTCCTGATTCCAAACCTTAGGTTCTTTGGACTATACCATGCTACCACTACTCATTAATGTGAATGAGTTTATTTAGATTGCTTTTCTCCTGCCAGTAGCTGAGGTCAGTATATTGATGATCTGGCAAACCACTGGAGAAAAAAAGAGATAACTCTAGACAGAGCACTCTGGGGAAGAGTCTCATAGCTGAAGACTAAAGTAGCATAACATTATTGGGCATATGGAAACTTGGAATAAGGGACTCAGGAAGGAGAGAGGGGTTTGCAGGCATGAAAAGTGGGAAGATTCCAAAGATGAGTTATACAGAGGAAACAGGTATATACTTACGCATGACCTGAGGCATAAAAAAGGAAGAACTCTTTCTTCTAGGTACCCCTTCTGCTCTTTGTCTAGTACCACAACAATCCTAGATACAAGTTCAGCTACATTATGCGTCACTTTCTTGTAGACCAGTTTGAATACTTACTCCTATTACTTTTAACAGTAACTTAAGGGAAAAGATATACAAGTTCCAAATAACTAGCAAACTAGCTTTTCAAACATACAACATATTCATGTGTTGATAAAGAATCATAACCTCCTAGCCAATCAGGAGATATCTAGCAAACACCTACTTACACAATTCAGGAGGCAGATGATCAAAATGGAACAAGTGGTGGATTTAGAATCAAACACACATGGGTTCTAATTCTTGCTTCACTACTTAGTGACAGGATGTTGGATCAAGTTAATCTCTAATTTTTAGTTTTCATATTTTTAAATGCTAAAAAATAAACAGTAATTTATCTTTGGTAATAGTATAATAATGTTCGTATTTTTGCTCATTATATTTTGATTTTCTACAATATGAATTATATTTGATGGGAAAAGATATTTTATTTTAAATTTTTTACCTTCTTTTTTAAAAAATATTCTTTTCCATTAGAAAAATATATTTTTAAAATGTACATAATACATTCCTTATAGATAAACTATAATCTTTAGAATAATTCATGTATGTAAAGTATTTAATATAGTATGTGCATGAAGACATTAGGTTATTTACCCAATCATCATTACAAAACAGTCACCATGAACACAAATATGTAAGCAAAGCATGAAAAGTATAAGAACTCTCAGTAATTTATGTAGTTAGTAGTGCTACTTATTTACAGAAAAGCATTTATAGTAAATCAGTAATGTTTCATCAAATTATTTTCAAATAAGTTTAGGAATATCAACTATTCTCGTCCAGAATTTGCCCTTATGTGTGCTAAGTATCAGCAATTTATCTTTCTGTTCATTTTAAGAGTGAACAAGTTCCAAATTCCTTAGGATGTGCCTCATTTCCATCACTTTCTTTCCACCCTCAATCATCACCATCTCAGTTCAGGTTCCAATGGAGGAATACCTAAGCAATTATCTCCCAACTGATACCTCTGCCTGTCTCTCTTTGCTCTCATCTATCCACACGTTGTTGATAAACTCGTATTTCAAGAGCACTTTTGTCATTACATCCCAATGTATGGAATACAAACTCCGTTTTTAAAAATCCTGACATTCCAAGTTCTCCACGTTCAGGTTCCCATCTAAATTTTTTTGTTGTTATTTTAATTTTGGAAACAGTCTAAAGCTTACCAAAAAAGCTGCGAGTACAGTAAAAAGAATTTTTTTCCCCTTGAACCATTTTTGAGAATGTCACAGACATGATGCCCCACCATCCCCCAGTACTATAGTATGTCCTACTGTGTACTGTGCAAGTAACCACACATACAACCATCAGAATAATCAAATCAACATTTATACATAACTACCTTCCATCTTCAGATCCCATTTGAGTTTTGCCAAAGATCTGAATAACACCTCAGCAAAAGGATCAAGTTCAGAATCATGATTGCCTTTAGTTGTCTTAACTTTGACTTCCATGTCCCTGATATCATAGGCCAGAATGTCCCTCATTCTGAATTAGTTTTGTCTGATGCTTCCTCAAGATGAGATTCACGTCATGCATTTTTGGCAGGAATATTACAGAAGTGATGCTATGTTCTTCCCAATGCATCTTATTAGGTGGCACATGAATTGAATTATCCCATTACTGATGTTCATTTTGCTTCATTAAGGTGGTGTCTGTCAAGGCTTCTCAACTAAAAACTTACTTTTTTCCATTGTAATTAACAAGTATTTTGTGGAAAGGTACTTTTAGACTAGGTAAAAATGCTGTTCTTCACAAGGCTTTCGATTTATTTGTATCAGCACGGACTTATGGTTTCCTATTTTATTTAATGAGTTATAATCCATTACTATCATCATTTATTTTGCTGTTCAAATGATCCAGGTTTGGCCAGAAGGGGCTCTTCAAGCTGGCTTCTGTGACCTACAAGTCCTCATCATTCTTTGAGTATGTCCTTCTTTCCAGCATAACAAGATGTTCCAAGCTCATCTTGTACTCCCCCTGCTCTAGCCCTAGAATCAGTCATTTCTCTGAGGAGCTCTGGTTTCCTTAGTGGAGAACAGTGTTCTGAAACCAAGTTGTGGACACTAGGGATGGTCATTGGTACCAGGGTTTTGCTACTCCTAGATTAAGTCGAGACAGCTGAGGGAATATTTGTATACATACATATACACATATATACACAACACACATTTCTATTTTTCTATCTCTCACTACATATACTGAAAACTATGAGTTCATACCGATACCTCCAATTTCCATCTAATACCTGTATTTAACCAATTTCTAGCTGCTGCTGCAGCATCCTCTACCCTTCTGTATTGAGGCCCTCCTGCACATAAGCTCTCATCTCTCCTCCTCTTGCTTACTGTGACCACTGGCTTCCAAAGGGGCTGCTGCCCAAAACCAAGCAGGACCATGCCTGCGTCCTACCTCTTTCAAGGTATTAAACACCCAAACTACTCCCCTGGTTTGTGCCTCTTTCCTTTATGATTTTCAACCAAGAGTTCCTAAATCTTTTTTTCACAACCTACCGATCTTCCTGTTCCTACCTACCCACTGCACCCCCTGCAAATTAGACAAGATGTGCCTATGCTGATTAATTTCTGATATTTAAGTGCATAATTATAAGGCCCATATAGTATAAAAAGAAAAGAAAGGTGGTTCCTTCCTGAGACATAAATATTTCAGATGTTTCTAATAAAACAATTATTAAGTAAATGGTGGTCACTAAGAAAAAGTAGTGAGAAATGGGGAGCTAATCTCTGCTTTTACCACTTTAATTGGAGAGTGTTGTCTTTTCTCTACATCTGGAGATAACACAACAATTTCTGAGTCCACAATAAAAAGAAAGAAACTACAAGCAATCTGAAACTTGTTCACAGACAGTCACTGAGACACTAAAGGCATTTGAAATCATGGGATTTGAGTAGAGAAATATTTGTGGAATAGAAAAGTTGATGGCTTGCTTTAAATATCTGAAGGGCTGCCACAAATTTGTGTGATCTCAAGAATATATCTAAGGCCAAAATAGGAAAATTCCAGGGAGACAGATTTTGTTTTTTAGTCATATCATAAAGTGGTCCTTTCTAATAGATATCCAAAGATTAGATAGCTACCTTGGGGGAGAGGAAAGTACTAAATTACTGAAGATAGTCAACGCACAGGTTGGACAACATCTTGATGTAGATGCAAGGCACACAAAAGAGTAAAAGGGGAGTGCTGGACTTGGAGTCAGAAGTTACGATATGCTGGTTAAAAGCACAGGTTGTGGGAGTCAAACAGACCTGGGTTTTCAATTTAAAGTGTCAAAACTGTGCAAGTTAATTACCTCAGTTTCATACGTAAAACGGAAACAATCATGTCTGTCGAACAGAGAACTGTGTGAACCTAGTAAACTCATATACACAAAAGGCTTAACTTAGTGTCTGTCACAAATAAATGCTTAAAACTTTTTTCTTTTATAATTAGGAAGTACTGTGTAATCAACAAACCTGAAGTTATGGAAGGCTTTATGAGTGGGCATCAACTCTATGAATGTAGGAACTTTAACAATCCTGTTCCCTTCATTTCCCCAGGCCTTAGCACAATGCCTGACGTTTAGTACGTGATCTATAAATATTTGTTGAATAAAAGGAGATTAAAATACTAATGCGTTGTTGGATTACAAACCTTTAAAGGTTCCTTCCAATGCTGATAATCTATGACCCAGCCATGTGGTATTAGTAAAAGAATATCCTTATATTAATATCTATAATCCTTAGCAAGTTTCTCTTTTGTCCATCTAGAATGATCAAACAATTCAATGAATACCTTTTATGGGCCTAACACATTTACCTACAACCTAGCTGATTAAACAAGACAAACACATGGCAAGATACGTTTAACGCTAGAATATATGCCTCATGAAGCAGGGCCACAGAGTTTTGCTCACTGCTATTTTCTCACAGGACTTAGCACTGTTGATCGAATCAATTTCAAAAAAGGAGTTAGAAAACAGAGCTGGGTAGATGAGGACCATTAAGCAATGTATCATATAATAGGTAGATAAGAGCTGGGAATAGTAGGAAAGAAGATACTTCATATAAGTGGAATTATACAGTATTTGTCTTTTTGTGACTATCTTACTTCACTTAGCATAATGTCCTCAAGGTTAATCTATGCTGTACCATGTGTCAGAATTTCCCTTTCTTTTTGAGGCTGGCTAATGTTCCATTGTATGTTTATACCACATTTTCTTTATTCATTCATCTGTTGATGGCCACATGAATTGCTTCCACCTTTTGACTGTTGTGACTAATACTGCTATGAACATCGGTGTACAAATATCTCTCTGAGATTAATTTAATTTGGGGGGGTGTATATCAAGAAGTGGAATTGCTGGGTCATATGTAACTTTGTTTTTAATTTTTTGAGAAATAAACTTTTTAATTAAAAGACAAACTACATGTTACATTCCTGTGGGAAAGAGAATTTCTACTATACTCCAAATATTAACACTGATTGACTGAATGATGGGATTATGAGTGAATGAAGTTTACTGTCTCCCTTTTGGCTTATTATAATTTCCAAATTTTCTACAGTGAGCATTATTACGGTACTTAAACAATGAAAACATGTATAAAGCTTTTTGATGCTATTACCTTTTCTTGTGAATGTGTCACAACAAAGGCTTGAAAATTCCTGGCCCCTAAATATTAGGGCAAGTGCTATGGTCTGAATGTTTGTGTTTCCCCCAAATTCGTATGATGAAATCTAACTCTCAAGGTGACAGTATAAGGAGGGGCACCTTTGGGAGGTGATTAGGTCATGAGGGCAGTGCTCTCATAAATGGGATTAGTACCCTTATAAAGAGGCCTGACATGTGAGGATACAAGAAGTCTGCAACCCGGAAGAGGGTCCTCACTTGACCAAACTGGTACTCTCAGCTCCCAGCCTCTACAGCTGTGAGAAATAAATGTTTGTTGCTCACAAGCCATCCAGTCTGTGGTACTTTGTTACAGCAGTTCAAGTGGACTAAGACAGCAAATACACCTTTCTCCATGAGCGCGGCCAAAGCTGTAACCCACTAACTTTTTTGTTGTTGTTGTTTTAATTTAAAGACATAAACGTTGGGGCTTCCCTGGTGGCGCAGTGGTTGAGAATCTGCCTGCCAAAGCAGGGGACACAGGTTCCAGCCCTGGTCTGGGAAAATCCCACACGCCGCGGAGCAACTAGGCCCGTGAGCCACAACTACTGAGCCTGCGCATCTGGAGCCTGTGCTCCGCAACAAGAGAGGCCGCGACAGTGAGAGGTCCGCACACCGTGATGAAGAGTGGCCCCCACTTGCCACAACTAGAGAAAGCCCTCGCACAGAAACGAAGACCCAACACACCCAAAAATAAATTAAAAAAAAAAAAAAAAAAGACATAAACGTAAGATTTTTTAGTGGTTGCAAGTAAGGATGATAGCTAGGTACAAGGAAGATTTCTCTGGTGGTTTGGCTATGACACAGGAGGCAAAACCCTGTGTGATGAGTAATACTACTAATTTTTCCAGGGAAAAGTACTAAGATTCACTAAAGTATGCCTAGTCCAGAGAATCTGCCCTCAATTATCAGAGTCACTACTAATACCCTTAAACTACGTGGGGGCACATAAAGATAAGCAGTTGAAATCTAGTTATATTTATTAAGATTTCCAAAAATATCCATATGATAGGACCTGAGGCCTTTACTTTTGAAATTTAGTGTATGTAATTAACTAATAACCATAAAATGGGTTATCAAAGATCATCATTTTGTGTGGTACATAAGAGTAAGAAATTTGAGAGCAGAAGGGAAGTAAATACCAAAGAGAAGAGAATACCAAAGCAAGAAAAAAAAAATATTGGGGGGAGGGGCAGCTAGAGAGAGGAATGGGGAGAGAAGGGGTGAAACAGAAAGGCTGAAATGTGGAGAAAGAAACTAATTTGTGTTTGGCACAGTCAAAACACCATCTTAGCTGGAGGACCTCTCAAGGTCCCTTCACAAACTACAACTCTAAATAAAACTTAAATTTGTACTCAAGCTCTCAGTTAAAATGAGTTAAATAACCTCAGCTACCAGTTAATAAAATCAAAAATTCACTTACTTAAAACTTCTCAATTTCAGAAATATTAGTTATAATACTCTAAATCGAAAGTTTTGATCATTTAATAATGTAAGAAATCTTAGTAATGTAATGCATCAACTGTTAGCATACACCTGAAAAAGAAACTACTTTAACAGCTTATAATTTGTTTACACATACAGGCACACTTTGTTTTTACTGTGCTTCACTTTATTGCACTTTGCCGGTATTGGGTTTTTTTTACAAATTGAAGGTTTGCTGCAACGCCGTGTTGAGCAAGTCTAAGGGTGCCATTTTTCCAACAGCATTCTCACTTCATGTCTCTGTGTCATATTTTGGTAATTCTTGCAATATTTCAAACTTTTTCATTATTATTCTATTTGTTATGGTTATCTGTGACCTTTGATGTTACTACTGTAATTGTTACAGGGACCCATGAACTGTGCCTATGTAAGACAACAAACAATCAATAAATGTTATGTGTTCTGACTGTTCCACCGACCTGCCATTCTCCGCCTCTCTACCTCTTCTCGGGCATCCCTACTCCCTATTCCCTGAGACACAAAAATACTGAAATTAGGCAAATTAATAACCCTACAATGGCTTCTAAGTGTTCAAGTGAATGGAAGAGTTGCATGTCTCTCACTTTAAATCAAAAGCTAGAAATGATTAAGCTTAGTGAGGAAGGCATGTTGAAAGCTGAGACAGGCTGAAAGCTAGGCCTCTTGTGCCAAACGGTTAGCCAAGTTGTTAAAGCAAAAGGAAAGTTCTGGAAGGAAATTAAAAGTGCTGCTCCAGTGAACACACAAATGATAAGCTAAACAGCCTTACTGCTGATATGGAGAAAGTTTTAGTGGTCTGGAGAGAAGATCAAACCAGCCACAATATTCCCTTAAGCCAAAGCCAAATCTAGAGCGAGGCTCTAACTCTCTTCAGTTCTATGAAGGCTGAGAGAGGTGAGGAAGCTGCAGAAGAAAAGTCTGAAGCTAGCAGAGGTTGGTTCGTGAGGTCTCAGGGCAGTGTTGATGTAGAAGCTGCAGCAAGTTATCCAGAAGATCTAAGATCATTACCAAACATGACCACACTAAACAGACTTTCAGTGTAGATGAAATAGCCTTATATTGGAAGAAGATGCCCTCTAAGACTTTCATAGCTAGAGAGAAGTCAATGGCTAGTTTCAAAGCTTCAAAGGACAGGCTGACTCTCTTATTAGGGGCTAATATAGCTGGTGGCTTAAGTTGAAGTCAATGCTCATTTACCATTCCCCCAATCCTAGGACACTTAAGAATTATGCTAAATCTACTCTGCCTGTGGTCTATAAATGGAACAACAAAGCCTGGATTACAGCACATCTATTGACAACATGGTTTACTGAATATTTTAAGCCCACTGTTGAGAACTACTGCTCAGAAAAAAGATCCCTTTCAAAATATTACTGCTCATTGACAATGTACCTTGTCATCCAAGAGCTCTAATGGAGATGTACAATAAGATTCATATTGTTTTCAGGCCTGCTAACACAACATCCATTCCGCAATTCATGGATCAAGGGGGAATTTTGACTATTGAGTCTTATTCTTTAAGAAATACATTTTTGTAAGACTACAGCTGCCATATATAGTGATTCCTCTGATGGATCTAGGCAAAGTAAATTGAAAACCTTCTCGAAAGGATTCACCATTCTAGATGCCATTAAGAACAATTGTGATTCATGGGAAGAGGTCAAAATACGAACAAAAACAGGAGTTTGGAAGAAGTTGATTCCAACCCTCATGGATGACTTGGAGGGGTTCAAGAATTCAGTGGAGGAAGTAACTGCAGAGATGGTAGAAACAGCAAGAGAACTAGAATTAGAGGTAGAGCCTGAAGATGTAACTGAATTGTTGCAATTTCATGAAAAAACTTGAATGGATGAGGAGTTGCTTCTATGGATGACCAAAAAAGTGGTTTCTTGAGATGGAATCTACTCCTGGTGAAGATGCTGTCAAAGAGTGCTGAAATGACAACAAGAGGTATAGAATACTACATAGACTTATTGAAAAACCAGCAACAGGTTTTGAGAGGACTGGCTCCAATTTTGAAAGAAGTTCTACTGTGGGTAAAATGCTATCAAACAGCACTGCATGTGACAGAGAAATTGTTGGTGAAAGGAAGAGTCAATCAATGCAAAAAACTTCACTGCTATTTTAAGAAACTGCCACAGCCACCCAACCTTCAGCCACCACCACCTGGATCAGTAAGTAGCCATCAACACTGAGGCAAGACCCTCCACCAGCAAAAAGATGATAACTTGCTGAAAGCTCAGATAATAGTTAGCATTTTAAAACAGCACAGTATTTCTAATTAAGGTATATACATTTTTTAACAGACATAATGCTGTTACACACCTAACGGACTACAGTATAGTATAAAGATAACTTTTATATGCACAGGGAAACCAAAAAATTCATGTGACTTGCTTGGTTGCAGTGGTCTGGAACCAAAACCACAACATCTCCAAGGTATGCCTGTAACAATAATACTCTGTCACTTGCTTTTTATCTTTTAATCCCAATAAATATGGTTAGGCCTCTTCTAATCCCTTCTCTTTTTGCCTATTCCTCATCCCAATCCTAATGAATTCCTTTGATGGTGTCATTTCTGAAATAAATGGCTACCTTTTTCTTAGAACTAACTGCTAGAATGCCTTTAAAGGTGATACACATGAGTAACACCCGTAAAAGCTATACCATTTGGGGATGTTTTAGATATGAAATAGATTTGGTTATTTGTGCTGTATTTATCTGAGATAACAGATGCAGTTATCTGAACCTCCACTGGAGGCAGCAGACTCTCCAAGCAATCCCAAGTGCACTGACTTTCCAAAGATTTTTGTTAAGTCGGGAATGGTTAATAATACAGTGTAAAACAAAGGGCTTAAGTCCAGGCCGATTTGAAGCTTAGAAAAACTCTTCAAAATCTGATTTAAGCAATGAAAGCAAGTTTCAACTGCAGAGAGACCATGTTAAAGGAAAAAGCATGAAAAACAGAAATCCTCAGAAAGTGCTGAAGTATTATTTTAGATATGAGCATCAAAGTCCAGTCTTATGAAGTATTTAGTCATCCAGTGATGCTAACAGGTGAAAAGAAAATAGAAAAATTGGAACTCTTTTTACTTTCTCTGGAGAGAACTGGCTTAAGGATAGACTGCAAAAAAGAGAAGAAAAGTAGAACTGGTGGTAATATTCTTTAAATCAGATCTTCTTTATGATGAACACTTTACTGTCACTGAAGAAAAGCACAGCACCTCAGAACTGTAACTTCTGCCAATATAAAAAAAAAAGAAAAAACTTTTACAAAATTATTGCACTCTATAATTTAAACAAATCTAGACAGTAGTTGCAGTGCCACTGTATTACAGAAGCAATGTTGTCACCACTATCAATGGATGGACTGTGTAAATTCTACAATTGTTTCAATGTTCCAAATTTATCCCAAAATATTTTTTAAAATAGTATTTTTAGACACATAATTTAGATTAGCAACTTAAAAAAAATATTTTCTTTGAATACTGTATACCATTTTCCAAAGCAATATAATAAAAGCCCTTCATATCATGTCAAACTTTTACCAAATTAGAAAAAAGAACAGGGCTTCATTATATCACATATCCTTTGTAAATTACCAAAAATTTTTTTAGTATTAGAAAAAAAATGTGTTTTATTTATAAGCATATGCTAATAAGTATCACATAATTTAAGAAACCACTTACTATAAAAAGGAAGGAGTGAAGCCCTCAAATCTAAAATAAACGATTCTGATGTTCCTAAAAACTTTACTGTTTTTTAAGGGGAAGTTCACATATTTCTTCTCTATGTAGGTTATCAGTGTTAAGATAAACACTGGAAATTTAAATTCATTTTTTATAGTTTGGAATACAGAGATAAGAAATACCTGTTGATCTGTTAAAAGATGTGACTTAAATATAGCATGAGGATATTATTGTTTTATGTTCAAATCTTCAATCCATGGTCCTGAAAGACCACTGTGACTTCCTAAGATGCATAAAGAGAAAATGTTTCCCCAGGGCAAAACCAAAATGAAACGAAATGAAACAAAACAAAACAAAACCCAGCATGGTATTATTCTACATGGCCTCCTGGCCTAGCTTCCTTCCGACTTCTAGTGTTTTCTGAGAGAGCAAAGATGGTTAAAAAGCTCAGCTTTTGACTCTCTCTCTGTCTCAGATACTCAAAGTAAACTTTCAAAGATGTCAGTCATTTGACGGTTAGAGTTTAGAGGGTGCAAGAACCACAGTTCTTTACCCCCTGTGCTCAGGGAGGGCACATTACTTAATGTATCAAAAGATTCTAGACCAAAATTATAGATCACTGGGTTTATTTAGGCAGAAAAATGTAGAATTCCGCATGATTTAATTGATGACATCAGTTCTACATTTCACCTAAATACAGAGTGGAAAATTTAAAAAAGATCTGATGATTTTAAAAGAAACTGAAAACAATCAAGCAAGCCAGTTTCTTAGCACAAGAAACTGTTTTCATGGAAAAATGTTCTAATTTTTTTCCTTCTGAGCCAAAATAGTTATCAGTTCTTAACAACAATGCACTTAAGCATTTATTCTATAGGTAACTAACCTTTGGATACACTGATCATTCTGCCAAAGTGGCTTTTAGTTCTCCTATTCTCAACAGATAAATGAGAGTAAGTATCACAGGGATACACAAAACCAAGGAGCTACAGTTAGCTATTTTGTTTTATTACTGTTTAACAAGAAACCAAAACTTATCCTCTAGTATATATATTTCAGTTACAAAACTGGATACATTTTTTTAAAGGTTTTTCTATCTTTAACAAGTCCAACTCATTTCATGGAGGGCTGCTGTTTAAGGCACTACTAAAATAATTTGAGAAATGACACTACTTGCTCCTTTGGGTCTACAAACATGAAACACTGGAATATAAGAAGGTTGATATAGATAATTTTCTCATCTTAAAAAAGGGAAATTCATTTTAGATATTGCTCTAAAAAGAATAAATAATATAAGCTAAGATAAACGATTTTAAAGTAATGAGCTATATATATATATATACAGAAATAGTCTCTTTCATAGCATAGTACAAAAAGACTGCACGGGATCCATTTTTCTTTTTTGAACAATCTTTCCTTCTTTGTTTACTTCTTTATATTTTGCTTCTTTTAAAAAATGTTCTTTTTCCAATTACAGGGAGGAAATAAAAAGAAATGCAACTCTTTTATGTAAAGTAAATCCATCTGGAGGTTTGCTGCATCCCATACTATAAACCTGTGATCCCCAACCAGAATGAGTTATAGTAAAGCTGCAGGCAAAATTGTCTCCATATACCACAATCCATTATCCCTGTCAAGTTAATGTTCCATGTTGAGCCATATGGCACGGGTACACATTCAACAAAGGAAATTCCTTAAACTTGTTATAATCAGCACTTGCAGTCATCCAAAAAACTGACATAAACAGCTTTATTGTGTTTAGTGCATTTCAGTTAATATCCATGACAAAAACAGGAAACAGTACAGGAAAAGGAGGAGGAATGTGGGGGAGCAGAGTTATTTTAAAAAATTGTACATTTTATAATTAGATTTTTCCCTAAGCAAGTGATTTTCAATTACAGTAAGCTCCAACCCCTTGACAGTGACCCACTGGGCCATATTTAAGAAAAAACAAAATGTAATGGCATCAGTTTTCCATGGTATGAAGAAACCTAAATCTTAAAGTCTTACAGTATCTGATTCATATAAAGCATTTCTGGCAAAATAATGAATGATCTAAATTTTCATGTTTGTTTTCTTTCTGCAATTGTCTCATAAGTGCTAAAATCTAACAGCGCTTCATTAAAAAATAAGGTAATTTAAATAAAGTGTCTATATGCATTAAGTGTAGGTCACAGATGAATCAAAGGCTCCCAGAAGCCTTTGCTACCTGGCACAGCCCAGCCCATCAAACTCCAGTCAAGGTACAAGTAGAGCAGAACTTCATTTCAGACCCCGCAGTGACAACAATAAAACGCTGAGAAAACACACTATCAAATACTGAACTCAGCATCAATTTCTGTTAATTACAGCCTTGTCAGCAACGTGATTATTCAAACAACTCATGCAAATGTTAATGAGGCCTTATTTGCATATTTATTTTTTCCTTTGTTGAAATGTCATTGATTATTACATTCTACTATGATGAATGTGGCTGATGATGTGCTCTGATATGTAATTAGTCATTAGGTGGAATGAATAGATCAATTATGAAAAAGGACTAAGATTAAGAAATATCAAACAAGACCGCCCAATATAACTGTAGAATCTTTTTAAAAAAGAACCTAATAAATAATTTCTTGACATTTAAACTGCAACATCAGTAGTTTTCAATAAATAAACCACTACTTTTGTGAGGTTAAATGAAGGCTTAAAAATACATCAGTACTTTGATAATCCAATTATGATCATAGAAACCATCTTTTAAAAAATTGCAAACCACCTCAAGTAGCACGTCAGAACAACAAACAGCAGAAAAGAACAGATTTTGCTTTAGACTTGCACAAATTAGAAATATATAAAGTACACTTTAATCTAGTATGAGGGGTAAGAGGTGAAAACAGGTCAAAGGGAAAGGAGTATAACATCCTAGAGAGAGGCGGTAGGAACCTGAGGGAGAATGACAACCTTCATAAAAACAAGGTGAGCAGAAACAAACTCCTTCAAATCCCAATTTGTTCTTAGAGGAAAAGGATTATTTAGCCTCTGAAACTGTTTGCTGTAACTATCCAGCCAGCACTTGCTATTCACAGATGAAAAAAAAAAAAAACCACATTACTGCAGACCAGATGGGAACATTCCACATGACCAAACCAATCAATCACCTCAGTGGGGCGCAGGTGCAACACAGCCGTGTAGCAACACACCATTTCACAGTCTATCGGGCACAAACACATGGCCACCAATCAATGGCCCCCCGAGGACCTCGGAGGGGGCAGGCTCTCTGGAGTCTTACTGGTCCATGCCTGATGACTTCATAATCACACATCATTTCATTCACTAGAGGATACAAACTAGCATTCTAATAACCTTCTACTGAAAATGGTCATGTTGTGCATATTAATACAGTGCTGTTTGGAGTGAAGCAACTGACTTTACACGGCAGGCTAGGCAAGGCATGCAGGGCTGAAACAACCTGAAGCTAGAAACTTCTTCCTATTAGAAGATGGCTGTTCTGTTCAGACGGAGATCAATGGCGACATGATTCATCCTCCCAAATCAAAGTTGGCCTGCAAGGCTCGTGATCTTATACAAAGCAACTGTTAAACAATAGTAAGCTTGAAGAGATAAAGGAGAATGAAAATAAAAATGGAAGTTGGTAATCGTGTACAAAGGATAAAAAAGGCACTCCATCGTTCTAAAATAACCTAACTAAAACTGAAATGCAAATAAAAATTAGGTGACCATGAATAAAACTTAAATGTATATCACTGGCTTTGTTTTCCTTACATTTTCCCAGTGTTTGAGGGGTGACTCTGTATAGCACATAATTATAGGAGAAGATAAATAGAACAATTTCCAGCAAACACTGCTATAATTCCACCAAGGCACAGTGCCATGCTCTGTTAGGTAGCATTCACAGAGCTCCTGTTGGCTCCTTTTCAGAGAGATTGTAGGCAGGGACATCCTTGAAAACTGAGTATTGTGAATAACTGATTCACCACATGCCACGTAGAGATGACCTAATTTAAAAGAAAAACCAGGAAAAATATGTTTTATCCTAAAAAAGCAAACCAGTCAACTCAAATCCTTACTGGAACAAGGCTGGGCGTGCATCTGTTTTTAAAAAGCAGCTTTCTTTGATAATTCAGAGAGCAGTCTGGGGCCTTATAGATCCTTAGATCCCATTAGGAACATTAATCACCATAGCCAGGGTTCATGTGGAAACCAGTGCAAGACACATCGTAGAGTCTAAACTGACCTTTAATAACACTAAAAGTTGGCTTGGGTAATTAATTTTTGATGCTAATATTCTTATCATTTTGCCTCTCATAAAAAAACATAGAAGACTAATTATATTCCATATTTGGATTATGGATATATAGGTGTTTACTTACTTACAAATATGAGTATCCTGCTTTGCCCACATAAGGCTAATAGTGATTATATCTTCTACAGTCTAAAAGAATGAATATATACATTCTATGAAAATACACCTACTAAAACAGAGGTCAGTCCCTTTGGGAAAGAAATCTAGTGATTAGTCAAAGGAATTATTACTCCACAGAGAGATAACTGGCAAGATAATCTCACTGATAGTTTATCACATACAATTCACTTTAGAAAGCATTCTTAACTTCTTTCTAAATGAAAATGTCCTAGAAGAGGATGCAAGATTCCAGTCAGAAGACTAGGATTCTAGTTCAAATTCTTACTAATTAGTTGTATAGTCTTCATCAGGTCAGATAATGCCAATTACTTCCATTTATTAATTTGAAGACTGGCTAGATTAGAGAGGACCTTGAAATTTCTTCTAATTTATGATCTCCCTTTGTGGCCTGACATCTTTAAAGGCTCTATCTAGTAGTTTTCAGAGTACCAGGTAGGGATGAATAGAGATCAGATGTCCCACTTCCAAAAGTCTAGCAGGAAGTCTAATAAAACATGCTTATTGATTAAATGGACAAAGTCATTTTAAATGGATGATGTGAGGTCACTCTTATGAAAATACAAAAGACAACCATTCCTTTGGTTTATAGAACTATGAGTAAAAATAATCAATATCTGGGTTGAAGTTTGCTTGTTCCCTGAACAGAATAACAACGCCAAAACTGTATCATATTATACAAAAAAGAAAAACGTGAAGATGAGAGTGGTGACTGGTCTCAGCAAATAAGCAGGAGGGACTGAACAGCATTCAAAGCTGTTGTACCAGACATATCTTGGGTGACCAACAAAACATGTTTTCTCTCTTTCTTGATTCTAAAGTTCAATCCTAGGTGAAAGCACCTATATTTGAACCTTTCTTCCCACAGACACAGGAAACATATTAAAAACATTCCTGATAATAATGCTTTTAAAAGCAATGTAGCAAGCTGTACTTTCACTTTTTAACCATCATGAATACAAAATGGTATTTAAAGGCATTAAAGAGAAAGGTTCAGAGAGCAGCTCTGGAGTCAGACAGTATTTGGTTTAAATGCCAGTTCCACGACTTACTAATTTTGTGACTTTTGAATGAGTTACCTAAACTCTCTAAACCTCAATTTCTTGATTTGAAAAAGATGACTAATAATAGAGGCAATACCTATACCTCAGAGGTTGTTGTGACGATTTAATGAGCTAATGCATGTAGTGCTTAGCAACAAGCCTAACAAAGAGCAAGTAGTCAATTTTTTTTGCTATCATTTAATGTTAATAATAAAAAAACTAATTTGAAAATATCAAAATCAGGAGAGAGTTAATCTCTTTAATGCTCTAGTCTCAATTCATGAACAGTACTGATCTCAACTCTGTTTAAAAAAAAAAATACTTCACAAGAAAACGGAAGGCTCCCTTATGGTAACCAACAATTAACTGCAGATATTGGTCAATGTATTCCTCAACTGGCCCCTTAATAATACATCCTAGAGAACCGGAATTACGAAAATCTACCCCAAAGAGTAAAGGTCTTTGCTTCTGTCTAAAAATATTTCTCTCCTTTCTTTCTCTAGAGTTGTGTAAAATTAAAAAAAAAAAGGTTGGCCTTTTGCACACAACTGATAGATGTTGCTTCTCTAGAATCCACAAAACCCCAAAATGGTCAATAAAATGTCAGTTGTCCTGTTTATTGTAAGCTACATTTAGAAACAGGCTAGTGGACTTCCCTCGTGGTACGGTGGTTAAGAATCTGCCTGCCAATGCAAGGGACATGGATTCCACCCCTGGTCCAGGAAGATCCCATAGGCCGTGGAACAACTAAGTCCGTGCGCCACAACTACTGAGCCTGCACTCTAGAGCCCACGCACCAAAACTACTGAAGCCCGTGTGCCCTAGAGCCCACATGCTGCAACTACTGAGCCTGTGTGCTGCAACTACTGAAGCCCGTGCACCTAGAGCCCGTGCTCTGCAACAAGAGAAGCTATCGCGAGGAGAAGTCCGTGCACTGCAACGAAGAGTAGCCCCCGCTCACCACACCTAGAGAAAGCTCGCGTGCAGCAACGAACACCCAACACAGACAAAAACAAACAAACAAAAACAAAAATCGAAAAAAAAAACCAGGCTAGTTTAAAGGTAGCACATCATCTGGAAACCAGAGCTCCTCAACTATTTTAGTTAAAATGTCATTTGGCGGTCACACAACCACATTCATGCAAAACTGAACCCTTCATCTATTAGAGACATTTTATACTAGACAGGTGAAAGTGTAAGATAGAGTCATGTATTTACTTAGGTACGACACATTTTATTTATTTATTTATTTATTTAAACATCTTTATTGCAGTGTAATTGCTTTACAATGGTGTGTTAGTTTCTGCTTTATAACAAAGTGAATCAGTTATACATATACATATGTTCCCATATCTCTTCCCTCTTGCATCTCCCTCCCTCCCACCCTCCCTATCCCACCCCTCTAGGTGGTCACAAAGCACCGAGCTGATCTCCCTGTGCTATGCGGCTGCTTCCCACTAGCTATCTATTTTACATTTGGTAGTGTATATATGTCCATGCCACTCTCTCTCTTTGTCCCAGCTTACCCTTCCCCCTCCCCTTATCCTCAACTCCATTCTCTAGTAGGTCTGTGTCTTTATTCCCGTCTTGCCTGTAGGTTCTTTGTGACCGGTTTTTTTTTTTTAAGATTCCATATATATGTGTTAGCATATGGTATTTGTTTTCCTCTTTCTGACTTACTTCACTTTGTATGACAGACTCTAGGTCCATCCACCTCACTACAAATAACTTAATTTCGTTTCTTTTTACGGCTGAGTAATATTCCATTGTATATATGTACCACATCTTCTTTATCCATTCATCTGTTGATGGACGCTTAGGTTGCTTCCATGTCCTGGCTATTGCAAATAGAGCTGCAATGAACATTTTGGTACATGACTCTTTTTGGATTATGGTTTTCTCAGGGTATATGCCCAGTAGCTGGATTGCTGGGTCGTATGGTAGTTCTATCTTTAGTTTTTTAAGGAATGTCCATACTGTTCTCCATAGTGGCTGTATCAATTTACATTCTCACCAACAGTGCAAGAGGGTTCCCTTTTCTCCAAGCCCTCTCCAGCATTTATTCTTTGTAGATTTTTTGATGATGGCCATTCTGACGGCTGTGAGATGATATCTCACTGTAGTTTTGATTTGCATTTCTCCAATGATTAATGATGTTGAGCATTCTTTCATGGGTTTGTTGGCAATCTGTATATCTTCTTTGGAGAAATGTCTATTTAGGTCTTCTGCCCATTTTTGGATTGGGTTGTTTGTTTTTCTGATATTCAGCTGCATGAGCTGCTTGCAAATTTTGGAGATTAATCCTTTGTCAGTTGTTTTATTTGCAAATATTTTCTCCCATTCTGAGGGTTGTCTTTTCATCTTATGGTTTCCTTTGCAGTGCGAAAGCTTTTAAGTTTCATTAGGTCCCATTTGTTTATTTTTGTTTTTATTTCCATTTCTCTAGGAGGTGGGTCAAAAAGGATCTTGCCGTGATTGATGTCACAGAGTGTTCTGCCTATGTTTTCCTCTAAGAGTTTGATAGTGTCTTGCCTTACATTTAGGTCTTTAATCCATTTTGAGTTTATTTTTGTGTATGGTGTTAGGGAGTGCTCTAATTTCATTCTTTTACATGTAGCTGTCCAGTTTTCCCAGCACCACTTATTGAAGAGGCTGTCTTTTCTCCACTGTATATTCTTGCCTCCTTTATCAAAGATAAGGTGACCATATGTGTGTGGGTTTATCTCTAGGCTTTCTATCTTTTTCCATTGATCTATATTTCTGTTTTTGTGCCAGTACCATACTGTCTTGATTACTGTAGCTTTGTAGTATAGTCTGAAGTCCGGGAGCCTGATTCCTCCAGCTCCGTTTTTCTTTCTCAAGATTGCTTTGGCTATTCGGGGTCTGTTGTGTTTCCATACAAATTGTGAAATTTTTTGTTCTAGTTCTGTGAAAAATGCCAGTGGTAGTTTGATAGGGATTGCATTGAATCTGTAGATTGCTTTGGGTAGTAGAGTCATTTTCACAATGTTGAGTCTTCCAATCCAAGAACATGGTATATCTCTCCATTTATTTTATCATCTTTAATTTCTTTCATCAGTGTCTTATAATTTTCTGCATACAGGTCTTTTGTCTCCTTAGGTAGGTTTATTCCTAGATATTTTATTCTTTTTGTTGCAATGGTAAATGGGACCGTTTTCTTAATTTGACGTTCAGATTTTTCATCATTAGTGTATAGGAATGTAAGAGATTTCTGTGCATTAATTTTGTATTCTGCTACTTTACCAAATTCATTGATTAGCTCTAGCAGTTTTCTGGTAGCATCTTTAGGATTCTCTATGTATAGTATCATGTCATCTGCAAACAGTGACAGCTTTACTTCTTCTTTTCCAATTCGGATTCCTTATATTTCTTTTTCTTGTCTGATTGCTGTGGCTAAAACTTCCAAAACTATGTTGAATAATAGTGATGAGAGTGGGCAACCTTGTCTTCTTCCTGATCTTAGTGGAAATGGTTTCAGTTTTTCACCACTGAGGACGATGTTGGCTGTGGGTTTGTCATATATGGCCTTTATTATGTTGAGGAGAGTTCCCTCTATGCCTACTTTCTGGAGGATTTTTATCATAAATGGGTGTTGAATTTTGTTGAAAGCTTTCTCTGCATCTATTGAGAGGATCATGTGGTTTTTCTCCTTCAAGTTGTTAATATGGTGTATCACACTGATTGATTTGCATATATTGAAGAATCCTTGCATTTCTGGGATAAACCCCACTTGATCATGGTGTACGATCCTTTTAATGTGCTGTTGGATTCTGTTCGCTAGTATTTTGTTGAGGATTTTTGCATCTATGTTCATCAGTGATTTGGCCTGTAGTTTTCTTTCTCTGTGACATCTTTGTCTGGTTTTGGTATCAGGGTGATGGTGGCCTCGTAGAATGAGTTTGGGAGTGTTCCTCCCTCTGCTATATTTTGGAAGAGTTTGAGAAGGATAGGTGTTAGCTCTTCTCTAACTGTTTCATAGAATTTGCCTGTGAAGCCATCTGGTGCTGGGCTTTTGTTTGCTGGAAGATTTTTAATCACAGTTTCAATTTCAGTGCTTGTGATTGGTCTGTTCATATTTTCTATTTCTTCCTGGTTCAGTCTCAGAAGGTTGTGCATTTCTAAGAATTTGTCCATTTCTTCCAGGTTGTCCATTTTATTGGCATATAGTTGCTTGTAGTAATCTCTCATGATCCTTTGTATTTCTGCAGTGTCACTTGTTACTTCTTTTTCAATTCTAATTCTATTGATCTGAGTCTTCTCCCTTTTTTTCTTGATGAGTCTGGTTAATCATTTATCAATTTTGTTTATCTTCTCAAAGAACCAGCTTTTAGTTTTACTGATCTTTGATATGGTTTCCTTCATTTATTTCTGATCTGATCTTTATGATTTTTTTCCTTCTGCTAACTTTGGGGTTATTTTTGTTCTTCTTTCTCTTAATTGCTTTAGGTGTAAGGTTAGGTTGTTTATTTGAGATGTTTCTTGTTTCTTAAGGTAGGATTGTATTGCTATAAACTTCCCTCTTAGAACTGCTTTTGCTGCATCCCATAGGTTTTGGGTCGTCGTGTTTTCATTGTCATTTGTTTCTAGGTATTTTTTGATTTCCTCTTTGATTTCTTCAGTGATCTCTTGGTTATTAAGTAGTGCATTGTTTAGCCTCCATGTGTTTGTATTTTTTACAGATTTTTTCCTGTAATTGAGATCTAGTCTCATAGTGTTGTGGTTGGAAAAGATACTGTATACGATTTCAATTTTCTTAAATTTACCAAGGCTTGATTTGTGACCCAAGATATGATCTGTCCTGGAGAATGTTCCATGAGCACTTGAGAAGAATGTGTATTCTGTTGTTTTAGGATGGAATGTCCTATAAATATCAATTAAGTCCATCTTGTTTAATGTATCATTTAAAGCTTGTGTTTCCTTATTTATTCTCATTTTGGATGATCTGTCCATTGGTGAAAATGGGGTGCTAAAGTCCCCTACTATGATTGTGTTACTGTCGATTTCCCCTTTTATGGCTGTTAGTGTTTGCCTAATGTATTGAGGTGCTCCTATGTTGGGTCCATAAATGTTTACAATTGTTACATCTTCTTCTTGGGTTTATCCCTTGATCATTATGTAGTGTACTTCTTTGTCTCTTGTAATAGTCCTTGTTTTAAAGTTTATTTTGTCTGATATGAGAATTGCTACTCCAGCTTTCTTTTGATTTCCATTTGCATGGAATATCTTTTTCCATCCCCTCACTTTCAGTCTGTATGTGTCCCTAGGTCTGAAGTGGGTCTCTTGTAGACGGCATATATACGGGTCTTGTTTTGTATCCATTCAGCCAGTCTAGTCTTTTGGTTGGAGCATTTAATCCATTTACATTTAAGGTAATTATCGATATGTATGTTCCTATTACCATTTTCTTAATTGTTTTGGGTTTGTTATTGTAGGTCTTTTCCTTCTCTTGTGTTTCCTGCCTAGAGAAGCTCCTGTAGCATTTGTTGTAAAGCTGGTTTCGTGGTGCTGAATTCTCTTAGCTTTTGCTTGTCTGTAAAGGTTTTAATTTCTCTGTCACATCTGAATGAGATCCTTGCTGGGTAGAGTAATCTTGTTTGTAGGTTTTTCTCCTTCATCACTTTAAATATGTCCTGCCACTCCCTTCTGGCTTGCAGAGTTTCTGCTGAAAGATCAGCTGTTAACCTTATGGGGATTCCCTTGTGTGTTATTTGTTGCTTTTCCCTTGCTGGTTTTAATATTTTTTCTTTGTGTTTAATTTTTAATAGTTTGATTAATATGTGTCTTGGTGTGTTTCTCCTTGGATTTATCCTGTATGGGACTCTCTGCACTTCCTGGACTTGACTGAGTATTTCCTTTCCCATATTAGTGAAGTTTTCAACTATAATCTCTTCAAATATTTTCTCAGTCCCTTTCTTTTTCTCCTCTTCTTCTGGGACCCCTGTAATTCGAATGTTGGTGTATTTAATGTTGTCCCAGAGGTCTCTGAGACTGTCCTCAATCCTTTTCATTCTTTTTTCTTTATTCTGCTCTGCGGTAGTTATTTCCACTATTTTGTCTTCCAGGTCTCTTATTTGTTCTTCTGCCTCAGTTATTCTGCTACTGATTCCTTCTAGAGAATTTTAAATTTCATTTATTGTGTTGTTCATCATGGTTTGTTTGCTCTTTAGTTCTTCTAGGTCCTTGTTAAACGTTTCTTGTATTTTCTCCATTCTATTTCCAAGATTTTGGATCATCTTTACTGTCATTACTCTGAATTCTTTTTCAGGTAGACTGCCTATTTCCTCTTCATTTGTTTGGTCTGGTGGGTTTTTACCTTGCTCCTTCATCTGCTGTGTATTTCTCTGTCTTCTCATTTTTCTTAACTTACTGTGTTTGGGGCCTCCTTTTCACAGGCTGCAGGTTTGTAGTTCCCGTTGTTTTTGCTGTCTGCTCCCAGTGGGTAAGGTTGGTTCAGTGAGTTGTGTAGGCTTCCTGGTGGAGGGGACTGGTGCCTGTGTTCTGGTGGATGAGGCTGGATCTTGTCTTTCTGGTGGGCAGGACTGTATCCAGTGGTGTGTTTTGGGGTGTCTGTGAACTTCTTATGATTTTAGGCAGCCTCTCTGCTAATGGGTGGGGTTGTTTTCCTGTCTTGTTGGTTGTTTGGCATAGGGTGTCCGCACTGTAGCTTGCTGGTCGTTGAGTGGAGCTGGGTCTTGGCATTGAGATGGAGATCTCTGGGAGATTTTCTCCATTTGATATTACGTGGAGCTGGGAGGTCTCTTGTGGACCAATGTCCTCAACTTGGGTCTCCCACCTCAGGGGCACAGCCCTGACGACTGGCTGGAGCACCAAGATCCTGTCATCCACACGGCAAAAAGATATCCCACCTCCAAAGACAAAGGAGAAGCTGCTAGTGTTGGAGGGTCTCCTGCAGAGGTGGGGGGTGGCTGTGGCTCACCACGGGGACAAGGACACTGGCAGCAGAAGTTCTAGGAAGTACTCCTTGGCATGAGCCGTCCCAGAGTCCGCCATTAGCCCCACCAAAGAGCCTGAAAGAACCCGACAATTTTAAATTGACCCAAAGAATTTAACTGAAGAGTCAATTAAATTAAATTCTTTGAAAAGTTTTTAAAAATCAGCTTCATCTTCTTTTATAGCAAAGATATAAAAGACAATATCATGTAAGTAAGGTTGCCAACTCAAAGGAGCCATTTCATAGTCGAGGAGGATTTTCAGCAAATACAAAGAAGGAACTGTTGCGAGGAATACAGTGTTGAATCTAGTAGGATTCAATGTTAGATTTGAATCTAGCATTTGCCAACCAAATATCAAATGAACTCTGGTGGATTACTTGCTCTTGTGCACTTGATCAGTCACAGGCTTGCTCTCTCTCCCTCCCTCTCCCTGTCTTTCTCTCTCTAAGCCCCAGTTTCTTCATCTGTGGAATTGGAGATAAAATGGGAAAGAAGAAATGAACATTTAATAAATGCCTTTTAAGTGTTGGGCCCTGTGATGGACATTAGATACATCCTTCCATTACATCATCCTCAAGGATACAGCAAGGCCAGAATTACTATCTCCATTTCACAGATTAAAGTACTGAAACTCATATAGACATTTCTCCAAAGAAGATACACAAGTAGCCAAGAAGCACATGAAATGATGCTTAATATTATTAGTCATTAGGGAAATGAAAATCAAAACCTCAATGAGGTTTTCTAACCCACAAGGATGGCTAAAGTAAAAAAGACAGACAAATGTTGGCAAGGAGGTGAAGAAATTGAAACTCTCATAAATTGCTAGCCACACTGTAAAATGGTGCAGAGCCACTTCAGAAAATAGTCTGGCAGTTCCTCAAATGGTTAAACATAGATAGAACTGTATTACTGAGCAATTCTATCCTTAGGTATACACTTAGGAAAACTGAAAACATGTCCATACAAAAAGTTCACCAACGTTCACAGCAGTGTTATTCATAGTAGCAAAAGTAGAAACAATTCAATTATCAATTGATGACTGGATAAATAAATGTGGTGTATCCATCCAATGGAATATTATTCAGCATAAAAAGAGATGAAGTACTGGTACATGCTAAACACAGATGAACCTTGAAAATATATTAAGTGAAAAAAAAAAAGTCTCAAACGACCACATATTGGATGATTCCATTTATACGCAATGTCCAGAATTGACAAATCCATAGTGACAGAAAGTAGATTAGTGGTTGCCAGGGGGCAGGTTGAGGGGAGAATGAGAAATGACTTCTAATAGGTATGGGGTTTCTTCAAGGAGTGATGAAAATGTTCTAAAGTTCAGTGGTGATGGCTGCACAACTCTGAGACTATACTAAAACCACTAAATTGTATACATTAAAAGAGTGAATTTTATAGTATCTGAATTATATCTCAACAAAGCTGTTATTAAAACTGAGTTTCAAAGATTTAAAAATTACAACAAAAGCACTTCCATGGTTATGAATGTTAAATAAACTAATAAGCTAAAGCACTCTGCATGATGTCCCAGACACACTGAAGGTTCTTAATGAAACGTGACCTCCTTTTCCCTTTGTCAAATGCAGAAACAACAGAAGTTAAATATGATTTTGATTCTAACCTGATAGCTTAATAAGGTACCTATCTCTTGTCATCTGATTAGCAAAGAAGGAGCAAAAATATATGTTTATAGGTAAACAGTTACAGTCAGGAAAATTAGAACATGCATATCGATCATTAGTATGAAAGAAAAAGGACTTATTAACTGGCCTACATCTGAAGCTGAACTAACTATAATGAAAATATACTGAATACAACCAAATTAGTTATATACAACTCCAAAGAATCCCTCCCAATTCTATCAGCAATCGTCTCATGTACAATGAAGCTGTAGCCATGAACATCACTTCCTTTTTAAAAAAGAATACTGTTGTTCAAATGAATTTGGTAAACTCTAAATTGCTGTAATTTCAGAATTAGATATTCTAATGTTCAGGAGAGTACATATTTTTAAATCTCAAGACAAACAAACAAAAATTTGTGTCCCATGCTATCACATGGCTCTCCTGAGAACCTGCAACAGTGATCAAAACAATACAATAGGCAGATCCTTATATGCCTATTAATTTATCACCCCAGGTGACAGTGAAGAATAGACAGGGAAACCTCTCCCCACGGGGCACCATTACCTCCAGGAAGAGTTCTCTATATTTATTCTTATACCTTCACTGGGGGTGACCACTGAATTATTTGGCAAATAATTTTACTACTGATTACTTTATTCTCACATTCATTCATTCAGCGTTTCACAAATACTTCTCAAACTTGGTAAGCGTTCCTACTTTGTTTAAATTGGTGTGGTAAGCCTTGGAAAGAGAGCCCAAAACCTAAGGGAACCAAAAATTCTCTATACAAATGGTGATGGCATTTATATGATAAGTACAACTCTCCTCAGTACAGCCTGTTTTTACTTACATGATCTGTGGATGACCAAAAAGTATTAACACTGAAAATGTTCCTTAACCATCTCTGTCTCCTCCAAGTTTGGCAGAACTTCTTATACATTATAGGTGTTTTATAAATGTTTACAGAATGCAGGAATGAAAAATGAGAAGGAAGAACAGAGAGAAGAATAAGAAAGAATAAATTTATTGTTTTTATTTGTTTTCATGAAAAAGGACCCTACTCCTCACCCCAGCCACCCCAATGCACAAAACAGAATGCCACACTGGACTGACATAATTAGAGCCAATTACAGAGAATCTTGATGATCTATAGTTACCCTGTGCTGCCTTATCACAGAAAATTTTCATTGAACAGTAACAAATACGTAGCATAGAAATCCCCACTGTGCCCTTTTTGGACCCACTGCGGGGACTAGATGATCAGATAATAAAGTAAAAGTGGTAGATGCAGACTTGTTTAGGGCACATTAATGAGAAGGATGCTGGGATGTGACCAAGCAGCCAAGGACCAATATGCTTAACTTCAAGCAACTGAGGTTTTCTTACATGTAGATTATGGGGAGGGAGCAGTTTCACTTCTTACGGCAACATCCATGAGCAACGATTCTCAAACAGGAGGGACACAGAGCATATTATTTTGAAGGGCTCTGAGGAATAGCTGTGAAATTTGAAGAAATATTTCAGTATACCTTTCAGGTTTTATAAATAAAGAGAATAAAATGCTCCACCAAATTTTGCTAATAAGATTATAAAGATGATACCACAAGTAGGCATCTTTGAAAAAAATAATGAACTAAAGACAAGGTATCAATTAAAAAAATCAGATTCTTTATACACAAAATATAAGTATGATAAACCTGAAAATTATAAAATATTGTATTAACTGGAGCTTAGTTGCTTTTATACCCTTTCTCCAATTCTAGTATTCTATATGCGAAGAAAACAAGCTTAAGAATAGCTTCTATTAACAGCGGTGCTACCCAGATATATACCTTTTACTTAAAGGGTTATAAAATAATTTAAAACTATGTAAACAATAAAGAGGAATTTTTTAAAGTATACTACATCCTATACTTATCAAAAACATCAGAAGTATTAAATTCATCACTGTTAAGGGAAAACTTGCTTTCCAGAAATTCTGTGAGCTTAAAAATAATAAAGTAAAACTTATCTACTTTTATCTAGCACCCAATCACAGGTGCTCAGAAATTCACTCTTAGTCTGGTATTTTCAAGTTTAAAGGCTAATGCGTAATAATTTTCTATTTACTTATTTCATGAGTACCACTTCTCATTCTACCTACAGGTTTGCCCAGGGTAACAGTAAAATATTAATCACTTAATTTATGGCTTGTCTTAACTGGGTGCATCACATTACCAATTATAGCAGTAGTTATAATGATTTTATTCAGGCTGACTGGCTGGATCCACTACAATAAAGTCTAAAGAATATTATAAAAAGTCTTTAACTTCTCTTTTATTTTAGGCTCTTCCATTGGAGAAAGAAGAGCAAGGCCAGCTACACTTCAGGCCTGAAATCACACTTAGTATTCTCAGGTTTCCATGCACAAAAAGGCCCCAAATAGTTTTCCAGAGAGGCCTGGCCAGGCCACGCAGCCAGACCTTGGAGTGGCGGCTGAACCTGGGCATATGCAAACTCAGTTATCTGTCCCCAGTGGGGTCTGCATCATTACTCCATTCAACTTTCCCATACAGTTGGTGGTTTCTTCCTGCGGAGGTAATGCTTAGCTATAAGGAAAAACAAACAAAATGAGGATGATGTGCCAGCCTAAGAAAAAAATGAATGCTTTGAAACCCAAGACATTGTCTCTAGTGAAAATATCATGCATCGACACGATATTAGCAGCGGGAGGCCAGTACAGGGAACATCCTGGGGCACAGCCACCTGTGTTTTCTCCATTTCTGAGGAGGAAATGAAGCTGTCACCTGCAACACCTGGGAAGTCTGGGGACACCCATGGAATCAGTCTGATCTGCTACACGAAGAGGGCACCAACCATGCTGGCTAAGAGGAAGTCCGACAGACCACCCTGAATTTCCAGGAGACGACAACCACAACCAAAGACACCCAAGTACACTGGTTCCCAAACTTTCAAGCCAGTCCCAGACCACCTGCAGTATTATTTGCCATAGCTATACTAGTTAGTAGTCTCTTCACCTTTTTGTTTGTTTAAATCAAGTCGTTGAAAAAGAGAACAATAATTCTTTGCGGAACAAAGTGGAAGGAGAAACATGGAAACTGAAGTATGTGAGAAGTTCCAGTAGAACATAATAGAAAATCAGCACCGCTTGCCATAAACAGAAACCATTCCCACCAAAGATGCTGAGCATGAGGCCTGCTTCTCCTCCTTTATTTTAAAAATTTTTTTCTTTTTTTGCGCAGTCAAGTTTTTTTATTTTTATTTTTTTATTGAAGTATAGTTGATATACATTATAGAAGTTACAGGTGTACAATATAGTGATTCACAATTTTTAAAGGTTATACTCCATTTATAGTTATTATAAATATATTGGCTATATTCCCTGTGTTGTACAATATATCCTTGCAGCTTATTTTCATACATAATAGTTTGTACCTCTTAATCCCCTACCTTTATATTACCCCTCTCCCCTTCCTTCTCCCCACTGGTAACCATTAGTTTGTTCTCTGTTGTGACTCTGTTTCTTTTTTGTTATACTCACTAACTAGTTTGTTGTAATTTTTAGATTCCACATATAAGTGATATCATACGGTATTTGTCTTTCTCTGTCTGACTTATTTCACTTTGCATAATACCCTCCAAGTCCATTCATGTATGTCACTCTTTTTTATGGCTGAGTAGTATTCCCTTGTGAGATATATCTATACCTATATCTACCTATCTGTTGATGGACACTTAGGTTGTTTCCATATCTTGGCAATTGTAAATAATGCTGCTATGAACATAAAGACAACCTACCAAATGGGAGAAAATACTTGTAAATGATATGACTGATAAGGGGTTAATATCCAAGCTATATAAACAGCTCACGTAAGTCAACAACAAAAAAACAAACAACCTGATTTAAAAATGGACTGAAGAGATATTTTTCCAAAGAGGACATGCAGATGGCCAACAGGCACATGAAAAGATGCTCAACATCATCAGGGGAATGCAAATCAAAACCACAAGATTATCACCTCACACCTGTCAGAATGGCCATCAGCAAAAAGAACACAAATAAATGATGGAGAGGGTGTGGAGAAAACGGAACCCTCGTGCACTGTTGGTGGGAATGTGAACTGGTGCAGCCACCGTGGAAACAGTATGGAGGTTTCTCAATAAAACTAAAAATAAAACTACCACATGACCCAGCAATTCCACTTCTGGGTATATATCCAAACAAACAAACAAACAAACAAACAAACACCAAACCCCAAAACACTCATTCTCCTCCTTTAAAAAGGAAACTCACAAGAGTTAGAGAGGTGGTGGAAATGTTAGCAGCAAATAGAGATTGTCTATCTAACCAGAAGAAATGAAAAAGATTTTAAAAGGATCGAAAAGGAATCTCACCCTGGGATTCGAAGTTATTTAACTCTGTGACAGTATCCCAAATAAATAATTTCAAGAAATTTTAAAATAAAGTTTTTAGCAGTCTTTAGCAGTGGTTTCAGCTTCAAAGTAAAGTTCCTTAGTAAAAATTATGCTAATTGTGTACTTTTTTGCAAAAGCCTCTGACTTTCATTCACTTAAGAAGTCCCTTCATTCATGTTCATACACTTCATTGATACAGCCAAAGCCATGTAAATCAAAATAGCAAAGAAATAAAGTTTAAATTTAACAAGAAAGAAATGCACAGAAAAGCAGGTTTTAGTAATGTTTCATCTTTCATAGCTGTGAATGTGAATCTCCTTTTCTTTTTTTGTTATATAAATGTCAATCATTATTTTAGTATTTAGTTTAAGTGTTTGATTTTCTCAATTGATCCACTCAATTTAAGATTAAGATATAAGATCTTTTTCCATTCAATCCTTTAAAACAGCTATATTTAGTCAGTCTGTCCTGCTTAATTTACACAACAATATAACATAACTACTGCTCTTCTTCACCTGGAAATTCTTCCAAAAAACCATTTTATGTAGACAGAATAAATCTCTTTGAAATCTCTAGTTTTTTTTCTACAGCTAATGAACACATGTTCAAAATTATAAGCCTCAGTTTCACAAGGTTTAGTTTATAAGAGGGCTACTGACTAAACATTTTCCTGAAAATTGCACTCCAAATTTAATTTTATTTAAATGACATATTCCAAAGGTCCTAATGAAAATGAAAACAGGAAAGAAGATGATAGGGTGAACTGGTTCTTTGGGTGGTTCTATTTGAAGCTGAGAAATTACAGCAGCAGTATAGCATTGTGTTTTAAGAGTATAGACTCTGGAGTCAGAGACAGCTGAATTCTACTTCCCAATTCATAACTTCTTAGCTGTTGAGGCAGGTTTGCTAGCTGACTTCTCAAATTTGTTCCTTTACCCATAAAACAACTCTGCTATAAGTAATGAATGAAATGATTAATGATTAATATAAATGAATGAAATGATTCATTTAATATAAATGAATAAATGATTCTTATAACATCTGGCCCATAGGTATGTGCTGAACGAATTGTAGCTGTTATATAACCATCATTATGAGACGTACAGTCTTTCTTTTTCTTGGTTTTTGGTTTTAACACAAGTATAATCAAAGCTCTATGATGGTGCTTCATAAAAATCAAATGTTTCCCTCTCCTAAGATTGCTTAAAGTCTGATGAAGGGGACTTGAAGCTATAATGGAAGGCAAATTTCATGATTTCTTAAAGGTGCCATGGAAAATATAAAAATGAGGGAAAAATCAAGCAAGGCTTTTTAAAGTAAGTGACATTTGAGGAAGACTATGAAGCCTGGGTAGGTTTTTTGCAGAAGAGACGAAGGTAAGAAGCAGGAAAAATGAAAACATCTTAGATTGAATAACATAGAAGACAATAAATGTTAGCAAATAAAGAATATATGAATAAAAATCTCTATTTTATTCTGACCTCACACATGGACATACTGTGTTCATCATAATGAAAATATACAGATGACAACCAAATTAATTATCTACAACTCCACAAAACTCCAAAGAATCCCTCACAAATCACTCCAGGAACAAAGAAGCTGTATCCATGAACATTACTCTTTTAAAAGAAGAATACCATTGTTCAAATGAATTTGGTAAGCTCACTGGAAATACTCTAATTTCAGAATAAAGTGAATTCGTATTTAGTACACTTAACAGAAATGTGTTCTGCAAGTAGTGACAAAGTCTGGCTCTACCCATCAGTGAAGTCAAGCTTCACTTTTGTCCTAGACTAGCAGAGGGACTTCAGTTTTCTCCATCAGTCATGTAACTTCACTGTTGGATAAATCATCATTTATACAGCCTCTGAACCTCATTTCAGCCCCAGACCATACCTTAAAGAATGACACTTCTTCCAGTTTCAAAAACTGTCCTTCATAAAAATCCTGTTCCAGATTACCTTTCAGTATCAGCTCATTTGCAGAGCAGAGCCATCAGGCATTTTGAGTCCACTTAACAACCAAGTTCTTCCAGTCTCTCACTAAACAAGTTACCCGTTTTGCCAGACACTACCTGACTTCTCACTCAGGTGGTTCTCACAGGAGTCATCATTTAGAAAAAACATTCTTAAGAAAAGGGTCACTCTCACAGCTCCTGTGAGTAGACATCAAGTTATGATGGGGCCTACCAATTTAAATGTGATCGCATTATATTCTTCAAGAAGCTGGCAATTTAGAAAGAAAGATGTGCATGCAAATAATCATAACACAAGCCAAAACACATAGAGAGCTACAAGTCATGAGAATCCACCAATGGCAGGAATCACATTATTTATCTAGTTTAAATGTAACTCAACAAACAAATATTGAGCACCTGCTATTGTCTATCAAGTGTTGAATAGAGCACGGGGTGGGGGTGGGGAATGAATCAAGATATCCTACCCTCAAGAAACGTCCATCTAAAGCAAGTGCACACACAGGGAACTCAACTCAATGCTCTGTGGTGGCCTATATGGGAAAAGAATCTAAAAAAAGAGTGGATATATGTATGCGTGTAGATGATTCACTCTGTTGTGCACCTGAAGCTAACACAACATTGTAAATCAACTATACTCCAATAAAAATTTTTTTAAAATGTCCAACTGGAAAAAAAGTAAAGCAAGTGCACACAAATAGCATATTTCAGTATAACATGCACAGGATGCCATGGACACAGAGAAAAGGAGCACTGAGTTCAAGATGGGCATTTAGGCAAGACTTCCTAGAAAAATTAAAATATGAGTTGAAAATTCCAGGAGCTCAGGGTCATAACTGCTTTCCATACCAATGAATATTCAAGTAACTAACATAGTATCTAGCAAATGACAGAAACGCACTAAGTTTTTAAATGAAGTGTTAATCAGTCAAAGAGAGGTGTGGAGGACATTTCAGTTAGAAGAAACAGTGTGAGAAAAAGCATGCAAACATTAAACAGTCTGAACTAAGCAGGTAACTATAAGCAGGCAAATAGTATTAGGACCTAAGACTCAAGGCAAGAAGTGACTGGGAATAAAGATGAGATATGCAAATGCCCTGGATTTCACTGAGGTTCTGAAACACAAACAATGTTGGTGGTCAAAAAATGTCTAATATGGTAATGTAAACAACTGACTTTATTCTTCAAGAGATACAACGCACTATGGGAAAGAAGAGGGAGAGATTAATTCCAATTTACAACTGCCAAGGGAGCACATGGTATTTATTAAATTTATGCTAAATCAATGATATTGTGATCACACTGCCCATTTCTTTATGAGTTACAATAGTCCCAAATCAAGAGTATAAAGTGTCCATATGGAGTGAGGGCTGCTGGATAAAGTCAGAGGAAGAAAAGATAATCTAGCTCTTGATTTTGTGTCCAAATAATATAAATAAGTAACTTAAATTATACTAGCTGGTCTACAATTATTTGACTACAGAGTCTCAAAAATAACATATAGTATATGAGTCCAGTATGTAGAAAATACTAAAAAAAAAAAAAAATCTGTGAAGGTACACATGAAATAAATAGCCCCTCATTAACTGCAAATTCATGATTAACCCATCACATGATAGAACAAACTAATGAGTTATTCTAAGAAAGTGGTGGGTAGGTAGTACAGTCATAACTCCTAAAAAAAAAATTGCTAGCTTTGAAAACCTGAAGAATTTCTTGTAAGTGTACCTTATGGAACGTACAAAATATTTTCAAGAAAGTATTATGTAAATACACAGATATGCAAGTTCCATTTTTGGCTAGTTAAAGCAGCATTTAAAATGAATTTTAAGAATGTTAACAACTTTAAAAACACATAGGCTGATTTTGCACTAGTTAAGCAAGAGAAGAAAAACTGGAAAGGAAATAGAAAACACATTAGACACAAAAATCTGAAAATACATTGGCTGCTTGGCTGTCTGCCTGACAAGGCTGTTGAGGTAGAATGACTAGTGATTTGATCCAGACAGGTGAGTCTGAGGAAGTAACACACACATGAACAATACAACTACTAACTGAAAAATCTATAATGAAATATTTCTCCACAGATATGAAGTTCAGAAGGTTTCTGACAACTGCTCTGTAAGTTAGGTAAATATCACTGTCTGATGCTGATCAAACTGGCCAGATGTCAAAGTATAATTGAAAAAGAAAAAAAAGATAAAGATATTTCAAAAGAACAGCACATATCTCAGATCCAAAGCACCTATTAAAGGGAAGAGAGGCCCTTCATCTGTGTGGTTTCTAGTTCAATCATATCCAAAGACTCAAGAGGCAGTGACTTCTTAACATGGGTTAACAGAAATAAGAGTTAATTTGCTCAGACAAAATTCTTTCCTAATGAATCACCGCCCTTCAGTTAGCTCTTTTATTTAACATTTACAAAGGTTGGTATTGACATTTACTGTATGTCACTGCCAGGGGACCAAGCTGTGTCTATACTTAGAAATAACACAATGGAGATGAGGTGGAGTCATAATCAATGCTGAAGCTTGCCTTCCTTGTACTGCCAAATACACCCTGGCCTAGCAGCCTCATCCTAAATACTGCAGAGCCAATTAAATCGATCACTGTATTGAATACAAGATAAGCCTTCTGCACTGCAAGAACTGAAAGAACAAAGATAACAGAAAAAAATGATTCAATAAAAATTATCAACAAAACTTTAATATGCTTCCCTGCTATTTTTCAGTGGACAGATTATGTAGTTGAATATGATCTCTTCACAAAATAAAAACAATTTTTTTAATATCTGCAAGTTTTCCTAATTCTTTTGCGATCTGTAAAACTGCTTTTGAAATTACACAATTGTTTTAGCAATAGTTCTCATATTAAGAGCTGCAGGATTCAAATGGAAATAAAATGACCTTATCCAAAACTGAGGGAAATGTTATTACAAATTTTAAGTTATCAGTAACAGAGAATGTTTATTGAATACTATCAATGTGCTTAGGTAGTACGTTAAGCTCTTTGCAGTGAGTACGTCCTTTAATTCTCAAACCAATCCTATAACTTAAGCATAATCACTATCCTCCATTTATATATAAAGACCCTAAAGAAACCAGAGCCAGAAGTTTGAACCCAGGTAGCCTGACATCAGTCTTGCTGCAGGAAAGTAGCTCTCACTTACAGTAATGAAGTAGTTTTGTTCATTCAAAGCAGATTTTAAAATTATACTAATGTGAGAGGTCATTTTCTATCAAAGTGAGTAATACCTAATTATAAACATGATTTTTTTTTTTAATAAATTTTATTTATTTATTTATTTATTTATGGCTGTGTTGGGTCTTCGTTTCTGTGCAAGGGCTTTCTCTAGTTGTGGCGAGCGGAGGCCACTCTTCATCGCAGTGCGTGGGCCTCTCACTGTTGTGGCCTCTCTTGTTGCGGAGCACAGGCTCCAGACATGCAGGCTCAGTAGTTGTGGCTCACGGGCCTAGTCGCTCCGCGGCATGTGGGATCTTCCCAGACCAGGGCTCGAACCCGTGTCCCTTGCATTGGCAGGCAGATTCTCAACCACTGCGCCACCAGGGAAGCCCCATGATTTTTATTATAAAGAAGAAATCAGTATGCTTTTTTTCCTACCTTTTTTATCTTATTGGGTTTTTAAAGATGCTGGCAGTTGAATTTCAATATAAAGCATGTTTTTCTACTTTAGTTCTATTTTTCCTCATAAATAAAACTTGTCATTAAAAGAATAAACTTACATGGTTAGCAGTTTGACACTGAGGCCAAACAATGATAACACATTCTTTGGAATGTGGAAACTTTGAAATTTGGAAACTTAGTACTCAAATCAACTCACACTCAGAAAAGGTAGTCAAGAAAAGTTGTTAATAAATCATTTCATCATACTGTCCCCAGACTTCTTCTCAATTACTCTATCACAACTAAACAAAATACCTGCTTCCCAGCCATTAAATTATGTAGGAAAAAATAAAATAAAGCTGCAGTCTAATTAAAATGAGAATGGCAATTACTATATAAACTATAATAAACTATAATCTCTCAGAGGGCAAGATCTTATAGTTCTCACATATCATCTAAACAAAGAATTATTAAAAGAAAATCCATACTTGGAAAATATTATGCAACACTGTCTACCAGAGGAAAAAAATACATAATTTATGAACCACCGAGTCCCATAATCTAATTTATAAACTAGCTATGTTAGGAACCTGGAATTTATCCGTATATGAGAAAATATTCATATGTGGAACCCAGGTTAAGTATAGTATGATGGTTTAAAAGCATAAGCTTTGGAGTCAAGGAGACCAACATCTCCCTATCACTACTAACAGTATTAAGTAAGAAAGTACTTAATCTTGTTGTGCCTCAGTTTCCTCATCTGTAAAACGAACATAACAACACCAATCTCATATGTTTTTCCTGAGGATTAAATAAGACAATGTTATAGAAACACTTAGAACAGAATCTAGCATAGTGAGGTCCTGTGTAAATGGTAATCTGGGAACTGAACAGGAGATAAGAAAGATGGCATTTTCTTCCTTCTTTTCTGAGTACAGGTGGAAAAAGTATATCTTTTTCTTCTTACATTTCACTATATAATCCTCTCCTATTACCTAGCATCCCCCTGCTCTCCTGGTGCCCAGAGTACTCAACTCTTTACTATAGATCCCTTCAGTGATTTGTCATCCACGGTATATCACACTCCAAAATGACTGAATTCCCTTTTCTCTCAATTAAAACTTGTCTGCTAGGAACTAAGCAATCCAACTTGACTAAGTTTTAATAACACATTAACATTCTGACAGATTATGCTTATTAACCCAAATCAATTGCTGGTAGAATATAAGGCACTGAGACAAAATTAAAATTTAGGCAAAAATAGATGGAACAGCCTTTCCTAAGAATTTGCCTACAGACTTGCTCCTTTAAGTCATTTCTACTAGCCACAGCTTCTCCCAATATAAGCCAATGTCCACCAGGTTCTGAGTATTTTCAAAATAGATCCTGTAGGTAGTACACAAAGGACAATGATGTGGACAGATCTATGATAGCTTCTTGTCATGAAAAAGTGAAATTCATAATTAAAAACTTTAAAAAGTATTCAAAGTGAAAGTTATATTTAAGTAAATGAGTTGAATTTTATTTTTCTTTTCCCAATTAGATCAAATGAACTATATTCCTACAGCATGATCTAGAACTTAATGTCTAGACAATATTGTATTTTATACACATCATAAGTTTATTAAATACAAAGTCTGAGTCCAGAATAGTTCTTTGGCAGATAATGTTGTCTTTTTCATCTTGGTATTTCCCACACTCACAAGCACACTGTTTAAGATATAGAAGGCACTCAATAAAATATGAAGATACACGTGGTATATTAAAACTCTTATGGGAAGAACTATTACAATTTGTGTTATACCAAACCAATTTCATAAAAATGAACTGCCTGCCTATTGGTTTTCCACAGAAAATCAAGGCCACCTAGGCCTTACTGAAAGGATGGAACCTCAACTGCTACACTCCAGAAGACAGCAATCTAAGCTGCCCTACTGCAGCTCCTCTGTATCTGAACAGCCACTCAGATCAAGATGAAGTTTGGCCATGCACAATCACTCACAGTTAGCGGAGAGCTGAGGGCATTCCAAGCGAATTACTTCCTACCTCCAAGTAATCTGCCAAAATAGTCATCCACCTTCAGGCCCAGTTAACCCAGGGCTTGTCCCTGAAAAAGCTACCTAAAGCTTGGCTCCTTTGCCCTATGGTGTCAGATCACTAAAAATTCAAGTGAAATCAGGTCACATGGCCAGTCTGGCGTGGAGGATGGTCCCAAGACCTAGGACTTCCTGCTCAAATCTAGGGAGCTAGAACCCTCAGCTGTGAGAAGGCTCATGCTTTGGAACTGAAAAATTCCCAGTGCAACTCTTATTTCCACCTTCCCAAGATGTGATGAGGAGCAGAGGATTTCCCTTCCTTCTAAATCACATTATAGAAAGTATAAACTATACACTCCAGAAATATTCCTGTGATCATCCTTAAGGTTTTTAGTGCTTTCTTTATGGTATGTAAAAGAAGTAGAGGGGTTAGCCCCTTATTCATATGCAACTTTTGGTAAATCCTCTCTTTTGGCCCTCTCCCCATTTACAAAGTGTTTATTCTTTTCAAGATACATAAATCAAACCTACCAATTCCTCTATGCCACACAGGCAAACTACGAAATCTTATCAAGGTCTGCTAATGAAGTCTCTCTGAGTCATCTTCACTCAATCAGAGTATACCAAGGGTCTCAGTTTGAATTACCTCTCTCTTTAGGTATTAGGAAGGATAAGCAAGTGCCACTACCCGCCTAGCGAATCCAAAATTTCTTTTTTATGCCTGCAACAAAACCCTATGAAAAGCTGTAGGTACTATGATTTCATAGAGTTTGGCCTGAAACTCCCTGGGATTCAGCTGTTCCATGCCTCTGTCCAGGGAGAAATAACAAGACATTCCACCAAGAAGCCAACCAGAAGCAAATGAATTCAGGCCTAGCCAGCTCTGCCACAGGTGAGCTCCATCTTTAAAAAAAAAAAAAAAACAGTAGACCAGGATCAGAACAAGCCAGAAAAGGGAGGACACTGAAATATGCCTTCATCTTAAGACCCTACACATGGGACTAACACTAAACATACTGCATCTGGGACAGGATATTAATGTGTTTTTCATTCACTGAAACTCTACATTTCTGTTCACAATTTTAGCTCAGTAACCCCACACACTACAATCTGAATCTCCTACTATCACAATCAACTCTTTTTTTTTTTCTTTTTTTCTTTTCACTTAACAACTCAATAAATGTTGGGTGAGGCTTCCAAGTACCTTAATTTTAACATCTCAGTTTCCTCATTTATACAAGATGAATCAAGGGTGTTTTTAGCTTTCCACAGCCAATGCATTCATTCTATCTACGCCCAGCCCAAATAGCCTATAAACACAGACTGAGCCTCTCAAATTAAAGGATTTGTGGAACTGGAAAGAAGGCAGCAAACTATATTACTACTCTTGCATTTTTTTCTTTCTTGTATTCAAAAGTCTCACTTTTCCCAATTAAAAACAAATAAACTTTCAACCAAATTCCCAACAGCCTAGTCATAGAGAGAGGAAATAAGTAATGGGCACTACAGAAAAATGACTCCAGTTTCTCAAGTGCATAAGCATTTGTTTAGATTCTGTTTTAAAAGCAAAAATGTCGTACACATTAGATCAGAGGCTATTAACACAGGCAAGAAGATTCAGCATCTTATAGTTTCATGCTATTTGTGATGCTACTCTATTCTGCCAGTGCTTTTAAAGGCAAAAGCATGATCCTTTCCCCTGACTATAGTACACTTAAAATGTTTTAAAACAGAATTCTGTAAAATAAAATCTAAATAATCAGATGAACACAAAGTCTTGGGTTTTTCTGAACCCAGATTGATCATGTTAACTAAATCTTTCTTACCGTGTGCTTTATTGACCCTCAGAACCATTATCTTTCAAGGCAATCCATTATGACACTAATCAGATATACTATACATTGTTATGCTACCATGAGTATGCATGGTGAGAAAGCTACATCTTTACAACTTGCTGGGCAATTTAGGAATGATTTTTACTTCTTCCAAATTTCCTCAGTCAGGTTTCCTATGATACTAAATTATCTCCGTATGTTCTCATTACAAATATCAGGACCATTTGAATCTTGAATTAAAATATTACTTAATCCATTTATGCAGCTTGATGGCCGTTATACCTTCTCTAATTATGCTCCTTCACAAAGTAATGCTTTCTAGATACCTTAATGTGCATTTGCTTTGATTTGGGATTCCTAATAGTTGATTTAAGTACAACTGTGATTTACAATAACATGTAAATGATTTAAGTAAGAGCATTTAATGACATTAAATAAATCTCATAACTTTAATATTTTTATGAAGAAAGCAAGTTAAGCTACCTTTGACCATTTCTATTTATTGTACTATACAGTAGTATTCAATATTCATCTCAAAAAACCTAAAACACTATATATGACAAATAGGTTATGGTAAATAATCTAAGCTAGTTTAACTAGTTAATAGTTAACCTAGGCCATAGGTTCAAATTAACTAAATATAAGTTAAACTATTTTTTTTTTAAGTTAAACTATTTGATGTTAAGACGAGATAGAAAAATTCCAATATTCACATAGAAAAGCCTAAGCTAACTAAAAATAATTACAGAGTTGTTCTTTAAATAGTACAGAACTTAATAGATTGTCCTGTTTACAATATTAATAATCATCACTACTGTGCATACTTCCAACTAACCGCTTCATAAGAAATAATATATTTTTTAAAAGATCAGATGTCCCATTCCCTTCTTAAGATAGGATCTTAGTACCTTTACAATAGCTGACATCTTAGCCCTTCTAGCTTTCCCCAGCTGACCCTGCACACTGAAGCACAGCTACAAATGCCCAGAGAAAGAAGACCCACCGGGAAAAACTGTACTCTGCTCAGCTTTGCATGCATCAGTGGGCTTCACAGTAGATAAACATACCCCATAGCCAGATTCACTGACACACTGAAGCAAAAAGGGAAATTTGAGATTTAGCCACTTTATCTTAAACCTCTTTTTAAGTAAGGGGTAGTTTGTTTTTACTTCAGCTTTCACACATACAAACAAGTCTGCCCCCAAGGATCATCCACATTTCTAATAATAATCATTTTTAAAGTATTTCTAAAAACCTTAATTTATAGTGCACCATATTTTATTATGATTTTAAAAGATCCACAATTATAGCCTCTGTTTTTCACAAATGACACAAATTTTTTGACAACACAGAGCCAAGTTTTGCAAAATTTATTATTGGCTCTTCGTATGCATATTTAAAACAAGACTTCTCTAAAAGCTTAGAAAACAATTTGACAAATTAGGTAGAATCTTTAAAAATCCAAGGGGAAGTTATGAATTAGCCTACTGATGTTTTTCTCAATTCCATTTCCAAGAACCCTCCTCAGTTCTCCCCCACATTTACCTCAAGAGACTCTAAGCCAGAACTCCCTCTAAGGAGTTGTTTGTCTAAAATACCTAACCCCAGGGATCACCAGAATAGCCTCACCTAGATTCTCAAACTCTTCCAGGGGAGCCAGCTTCCTGTGACTAGTGAAAAACTGAAAACTACAGAAGAGTTTCCTAAGTGGGATTAGCATTTTAGAGGAGAGGAGGGAGTTTTTCACATCTAAGTGAGATTATAAATGGCAGTCAACTTTATCCTCAAATCTCATTTCTCAGTCAAGTAAAAGGGAGGACAGGCCCAGTCAAAATCTGTTGTTGCATCTTTCTACTTTGCCTCCCAGGGAAAGAAAGGTGTCAAGGATCAGCTCTAGGCGAAATTTATCACTAAAAAATTAACTTTAGGACCTTCTAATATTTTTCTCTGACATGCTTACTACTACCTTTTCCTCACCCCAAGCCCTCTTGCTAATACTTTTCTATGTAAATACTCAATTCTGAAATACAGATTATCTTGCTTTCTAAATATTCCCAAGTTGTTTTTGTCCTCAAGAACACACAGAAGTCTTCTGGCCTTTGATGTTTCCCACTCCCTATTGCCCAAAGGTACAATAATGCTGTGCACACAAAGTGAAGGACAAATGTTGATGAAAAGATTCTTCTTCTTACTTGCTAATATCACCTATTACAGTTGTACAGTTTCCTAAAAAGAAAAGTTCAAGAGACATTCCAGCCTTAGAAATACATGGATTTTCAGTGATTTAATAGGCCACAAGGGTGACATTTTGGTCTAAATTTCCATTATAAATGTTTCTAGAAAAATAATCTCTGCACATCCTTGACCGTTCTCTTCCTCCTGTATTTCCTAACCTACTTTCCTATAATTTTTTATTTCCTTCAATTAATTTATTTGTGTGTTCAGTCATCTATTTGTATATACTTTTTAATGAAAACTTTTCTTTTGAGGTAACTATAGATTTACATGCAGGTGTAAGAAATAACGGAGAGATCCTGAGAATTCTACATAATTTCCTTCATCTTATAATATCACAACCAGGATATAAACATTGCTACAATCCACTGATATTATTCAGATTTCCTCAGTTTTTAAAAAATCTGTGTGCACACACGTGGGGTTGGTCCTATACACTTTCATTACACGTGCAGGTTCATGTACCCACCACCATAATCACGATACAGAACAAGGATCTGTCCTGTTGTCCTTTATAACCACATCCTCCTGTCTCCTTACCCTCTGGCAACCAACAATTTGTTCTCAATTCTATAATTTTGCCATTTCAAGAGTAGTATATAAATGGAATCACACAGTATGTAATCTTTTGAGAGTGGCTTTTTTTCACTCAGCCTAATTTACTCAACATCAATCTAAATCACTGCATTGAATATAGTTCATTCTTTTTTATTGCTGAATAGTATTCCATGGTATGAATATACCACAGTTGCACCATTTACCCAGTGAGAGACATTTGGATTGTTTCCAGTATGGGCTATTATGAATAAAGGTGCTATGAACATTCGTGTTCAAGTTTTTGTGTAAACGTAAGTTTTCATTTCTCTGGGATAAATGAGTACAACTGCTGAGTTGTATGGTAACTGCATTTTAGTTATATAATGAACTGCCAAAGTGTCTTCTAGAATGGCTATACCATTTTACATTCCCAATGTGTATTTTCCTTTACATCCTTAGGTTAAATTCCTCACTGGCAGAGCTACATAAAGCCACAATGTATTTTTTTAATGGGTGTCATCTTCATAAGTATATTTGGGGCACTGCTTTCCTTCTAAGTGATCATCGTAAATTGGAAAGTTAAAAGCACATTCTATGAAGAAAAGAGTTGGGAAGTTCAGATGTACTGCAATGTCCTAAAACTGTTCAGTGCAGCAAGTTTGACCAAAGGAATCAGGGACAGATTTTTTTTAAAGATATAAACAGATACAGAGGGTACATATAACAACATGCAAATTATGAGTGCATATATACGTATATCCCTCCAATATCCCTAGGGAAAAGTAAATTACAAACAGACACCTGCTACTATGCCAGTACTTGAAGATGTTTTCTAGTAACTTTGTAAAACACCTAAAGATAATACTTACAAACTTTTTTTAGAAGACACATGTTTGAAATCTTACTGTAAAATGAATTAAAACAAAAGCTTATATTTAATGTGCTATCTTGTCTAAACATACAGGTGTGTACGACTGCACGCGCGCACACACTCACACACCAGGAGTAAAACTGCTTTGCACTTAATGCTGTCACTAAAGGACTGCATAATTTAATTTCCTTGAAACAATTAGCCTGTATGAAAGGAAAATAAAAAGGAGATGGGAATTCTTTGGTGCAAGCATATTTCATTTCATGTAAACCTAAGAAGATATTTATAAAAATTATCACATAAATATAGCACTACATTTTCTTAAATCTTCCAGGTAAAAGAGAGCCTTAAATTGAAGATGAATAGCATATCAACTCAGAAATCTTCTCAAACACAAATCATTAAGCCCTGTACATGAAAAAATTTAATTATATATTCTGTAAACTGTAACAAAAATCCATAATTCACATTTATCTTACCAAAAATGTTTAGATACAAGCTAGAAAATGTTGTAATATTTTTATTGCACACATTTTTGGGGATATCCCCTACTTGGGAGTGCAGACTCTCACTAAAGCAACAGTACTTTTCTGATGATTGTGCCATTCTCACATTATCCTCTCATCACAGGTTCTCTCTATACACTCTTCTCCACAGTTATTCTCTGAAGATTTCTCTCTGAAAAGCAGCCCCACTGCCACATCGCCACCAAACTGCCTAATTTTCACCTTTTCCTCTCCTAATGTGGTAGGTTCAATTCACTACAGTTACGGTTTTACATTACTATTTTGCAAAGTAGATTTTTTTAAAATTCCAGATTATAGAAAACTAAGGGAATAACAGGATTTCAGATGAAGGAAATCTGACATTTGCCTAAAAAAGCAACTATCAGTATCACACTTGAAGACAAAACAACAGGAAAACAACTCACCTAGTAAGTAACTTACCATTCTGTATAGAGGCAATGAAGCCCTGGAAATTTTAGAAATAATTCACCACCACCACAACCACCAATCACCACGTCTGGATATTAAAAAAAACAGAAACACAAAACAACCCTGGTACATTCCACAGAATTTCACATATATGATTTATTACCTAATCAAAAAATTGATGTTGCTACCATTTAAAGTTTTTTTTATTGTAAATTATCTAGAACAAGATTGGCCAACTACAGCCCGTAGAGCAAATCCAGGCCACCAACTGTTATTTTTATAGCCCATGAGCTAAGAATAGTTTTTCACATTTTTAAATGGTTATATAAGTACCTACACATACTATCACTGATTTTGCCTTCTGGGCTGCAAACTCTAAACTATTTACTATCCGGCTTTTTGCAAAAAGGTTTGCTAACCCCTGATCTCAGGAATCAGTATAGAAAAATATGTAATAGAAATTAATAAAATTTATAACTATAAATAAAATGAATTGATTTAATTTTCAACAAGTTGAAGTGGCCTTGAACTCTACTCTCATTTAATTGTGACTCCCTAGAAATTTCATACAATCTGAGGAGTCTGACAACCCCCCAGAGGCATTCTCAAAGTGAAAAACAAGTAAGTAATTTAAGAATGACTGTTACATACTTCACCACACTACACCATGCATATGCCAATAGCCAAAAAATATTTTTCAAGAGGACAGTATTACATAAAAACATAGCCATACATATGAGAAAGCCCCACAATACAGGTAGAACAGCAAATTCTACTATTCTTAAAAACCTAAAATTCCAAATAACAACACCAAAACAAACCCAACCTGGAAGTCATAGAAAATGTGAGCTATGAAAAACAAAGGCTGAATTTTGTAAGAAAAAAAGGAATAAGCTGAGATGTGAAGGTGATTATAAAAATAGTGGATTGACACTCAAATTAAGCAACAGTTTTTACTTAAAATGTGAGGCTTATTAAATAACAGCCACATAGTACAAAGACTATACAACTGAAGGGTAACTACCATGAATAACCTTCAAACAATAACATTTCTATAATTTAAACCAAAGCAATTCAAGATATGCTTTCAAATTCTTAAAAAATTCACTTTTATTTTGTGGCTAATTAAAGCTTGCATAAACATGTGACCACTAACCAACCTAGTACTGAGTCTTCACTTTAAAAGAGGTTCCAGAGTTTTCAAGGTAAAAGGAGTACCAGTCAGACCTCTCCCTACTCCCAGTCCTTATGACAATCGTGTATTTTTCAACACTCCCAATTGAGAATCACTGAGCTAGATGACCTCTAAGATCCATTCCAGTGCAAATATTCTATGAGAATTTTAGTTAATACTTAAATAGCATTTATTTTTAACAAAATGCTCAGAAAACCTATAGTAAATGATAAAGACATTATTATAACCATAAGCAGTGAATCTGAAATATTACCACATCAAAGACATAGTCTGATAATACTGCTCTAGGACTTTTCCTAATCAAAATAATGTCCCAAATTCTCAACTGTGTGCCATGGTGTGGTTCTGAGATTATACACATCAAGGAAAACTGTCAGGTTTACAGAAATTTCTTAATGAAAAAAATCATTCTTTTGTTCTCTAGTAACCAAGCAGCCACAGCCCCTGTCATGCACCCCACTATAAGGAGAACTCAGAATATCCTCAGAGTTCACGTTCACTTGGTGAGAATCAGACACAAACAATGGGAAGATTCAAGGAAGAACCATGTATCAGATTTGTGTCGCTGACCCACTATAAAACTCTGCAGATCAGTAAAGATTACTGTTGACCATAGAGCATAAACACATGAATGATGATGAACAAATGGATTGGGTAAATAAATACAAATAAAGGTGATCCTCCTTACATAACTCCCTGGAGATACCACTTTGCAAGACTGCAGAGTTAAGCCAATGTTGTGGCCTGATGAAAATATTCACTAATGACCAGATAACTTAGAAAAAAATACCAGTGAAATATCACTCACAGATAGTGTGCCTATCTCAGGCCTGAGTCAATGGCATTGTTGGTCAATCTTTTGCTAAACAACCCATAATACAAAGCAAATACAAAAGAAATTCACTGAGAGTTGAATATCATGCAAGAGACTAAAAATTTCACCAAGTCCTTTAAAATTACGTTAAAGAATCATTTAATCAAACACAAAAGCCATTGACAGATTAGGACCTAACTGAATTAGAGTCAGTTAATAACGGAAGAGAAAATCAACAAGGTTCAAATGTGAAGTAAAAGACATTTCTATAATGCCATACAATTTTCTGAAGAAAAAAATACACCAAAAAATTCAACAATTAATTATTTCTTTGTTCATTTAAAATCTAGTAGATTTTATGGTTTGTTTTGTTAATATTACTTTCTAATTTTAGCTTTAGTTTTCAAAATAAAGCCCCAAACATTTTTTTCCCTCTGTCTTCCAAAATCTTGACATCTCTTTGAAGCAATTATTTAATTCTCTTAAATAATTCACGCCAGGACTAATTATTCTTAGATAAAAGGGACCTGAGTCTATACAGGAGTACCCCTGAAACTTTGGAACCTCTTTTAAAGTGAGGTACTAGTTTGGTCTCTCCCAGACTGGGTAGAAAAGAAACCATTAGCTCATCTCTGGCTTACGGGATAGGTTTCAGAAAGAACGGCTATCAAGTCATTTTAACTATGAAAAGAGGCTGCTTTTCAGGCTGAGGAGGCAGGGTAGGGATGTGGAAAGAAATGATGTTGTCAGGAACAGAGTATTACAAATAAAATGCATATATGCATTGAAAGAAAACATCCCAAACCACTAAGGAATAAGGTAACCTGTAATATGGTAGCCAGAAAGGACAATGTAAAACAATTTGGAAAGATTGGAGGTAGGACCTAGAAGTAGATACCAAGAGACAAGGACACCACACTCTACCCTTTCCCACTTTTCAAATCTCCTCTCTGCCCAGTTTGCCTCTCCAGTTTTATATCATTCTCGTAACACTTTCAAAGGGAAAGAGGGGGATCAGATGACAGTGATTGAACCCTTGGATCCACCATGCCTAAAATCAATCTACTCCTAGTCATTTGGGATAAGTAAGTCAATAAATACCACTTTTTGTTGAACACAGTTTAAGTTAATTTCTGTTATTTATAAGATGTTTTCACACAGTTAGGGCAGAATAAAGAGATGGATGGGTACACACGAAGGAGAAAGAAAAAGGTATTCAATAATTCAGACTGGTTAATGAGAGTCTAAGCAGTAGCAAGAGGAAGAAAAAGATATAAAAGCTGTAATGTAGAAAAAGGAGCAAATGAACAAATAGTTGAACATGAGAGGTTAAAAAAAAAAAAAAAAGGCAGTGCAGTTGAAGCGGGCTGTGAGCTAAGTTAGAATCAAGAGGGTTAGATCCCTGTTTCCTAATTAACTACTCATTTCATTTTTCTTTGTTTTGGTTTCTTCAATAACTAAGTCTGGTTCACTCAAGTTTTTCCCAGTCGCAACATCTTGTGTTTGTAAGCATCCAAAGATCAGAGAACGTAGATCAATGAATAATAACTCATCCTTCATTGAGACTTGGGGTTAATAAAACACTGGACAAAGTATGAAGGCCTAATCCTTATGAAATACTGTCAAACCAGACAGTAAGCTATACTGTTTCCCCTAAGCACAATTATAATCATTTTCATTATCTCATCTATCGAAAGAATTTCTGTATGTCAAAGTTAGAGATCTTTTTGAAGGCAGAGTTCTATTACGTTTTGATATTCTGAAAATGGTGATTCTTCATTTTTTTGTAACTCAAGGAGATTTCTGGAGTAATCATAAAGTATAGTGTAGGCAGAATCAAGTACACAAAAGAGTTTTCTTTGAAATTTGGTTGTTTGAAATACTGAATATATAGGAAAAAAGTGTACTTGGGTTTAAATTCCCAGACAAGCCCACAGAAACTTACTTAATCCACAATGAAATGAAAATAAAATGCAGTAGCTGCTAACAGAGGGGGCCCTTTAAACTCGGTCAGGTAAAGAAGGGCAGGGCTGAGCAAATAGACTCCAACAACAATGGAAGGACAGTTGGTTTGTTTATAAGTCAAATAGTTACAAAACAGAGGTTTAACAATGCAACAACCGGACCCAACCTGTTAAATTAGCTAAGATGCCTAAAATGACTTATAAAAGTATATCCAGCAGTATTATTAACCCTGTGCCAATTTACATTTCAAAGAACTCTCATATTTTATCTTTTATTTTTCCCTTAACACAACCTACAAACATGTCCCAGTGTGTGCTCCATGGAAAACTAGTTTCCCATAAGCTAATGATGCTTTTTTACAAAAAGGCTTCTGTGCATCATCTGATTCTGGAATGTGATGGGCTAAACATAATTAAATAAGCTCCCTGCCTTTTTTTCCCAAAGTACAATCCCTTTAATACCCCAAAGTACAATCTCAATCTCTAAGCGGGGGCATGTGATATATAATGCTTTCCAAAGTTATGTCCCTATGGAACTTTTTTTCATAGTCATCTCTCAAAAGCAGTGTCTCCATACGTATAGTTTCGGAAAATGCTGAGCTAGTGCAACCCTGAAGGCGTCGTGTAGAAAGAACCAGTACCTTACATGCCTAACGTGCCTAGTGGAAGAACACTGGGAGTCAGAATACATGGGCTCTACGTTCAGTTTTGCTGCTTACTGACTCTATGACCTCAAGAAAAAACACAATTTTTTTGTACCTTAGCTTTATCATTTGCAAAATACCAATTACAACTCTAGTTGCAGCCTTTTCCAGGGCTGAATAAAAGATATTACATGAGATTACAGAATTATAAAATTCTAGAGTTACAGAAGGCCTTTGAGACGATCCAGCAATACCTTATCTGAAAAGTGAAGGTTATTTTTCAGGATCTGGATTAAAATCCAGACCTCTTAACTCTCAGCCCTGTATTTTTTCCTATACCACCACATGTTGCTTCCAGTTTTTAAAAGATACAATACTAGCAAAACATCTCTAGAGGCAACACAGGTCTCAGAAAGGAACACAAATGAAGGTCTCAGAAAAAAGGAAAATTGAAGGTACTATCTTAAGTTTCCCATTGACAATACATGCACACACCACCTAAAATAAGTAAAGCTTTGATAGACATGGAGGAGTAGATAGAGTAGTTTATTCCACAAAAACTTGGGAATCAAAGGGAGGCAATTCTATAAAATAATTTGTCTCTATGTCCAATTAATAAACTACTCCTACCATCACCAAAAATACATCTAATCAACAACAGGTAAAGGGAAGCAAATATTACTGAAATTAATGAAGGGCCCAAGGGTGGAGAAATGGACCAAAGCTGGAAGAGGACAGAAATAAATAAGACTCTTTGGTGATACTACTGCAATTCACTGCTATTGTCAAAGCTTTGCAGTTTTACTATAATAGAGTACAGAACTGTTTGATGCTAATTACTTAGTGATGTGCCAAAAGGATGCACTTATTTCACTTGAAACGTAAGAAAAACCCCCTTTTCCATATTGATAAATCAACAGGATAATTCTGGAATTCATTAAAAAGAAACACTGTTTCAACATAAAGAGTTTTACTTCCCATGTAAAACACTTCAAAATATCTAAATGAATATAGAAGTGCATGTTTCTGTGGCAAACTGTTCATTACTGAATCATTATCAACCCTCGTTAGATAAAATTTCTCATTTTTGCAATGTACAAAATCATTAAAGTATTTGAGAGCTCCATCATGAAAGACAGTAGCACTTTACAATCCACTATTTCTTCAGGCAAATGTGCTTATCGCTGAACACAATACGAAAAATAACAACATTCCCTAGACATACGATTCCACCCCCCCTTAGATGGTGTTTTTATATGTTGACAGCAATGGTGAAACATGTTATGGCTTTCCAGTTAGCTTTAACTGTTTCTGAGCACTCATCATTCACAGAATCACTCTGAAGTTTTTACCTATTATGACAACCAGGTATCAATAGTTCCAAATGCTGCTAATACTGCCATGCACATCTCAGTCCTGCTTTAACAATGCAGGTTTTTAGCCTGAAAACTCCCCTAAATTATCAAATGGCTAACAAAGTGAATCTATCCACTGTAACTCTACTGAGTGCTATAAACCCATATTTGGGGGTATCTAACAGTTCAATTACGTCAAGTCACATCAAGTGGGACTGCCTGTTGCTGTATGGAGGTGCTCCACAATTTAAAGGACATTCATTTCCAAAAGCTAGCTATTGTCATGCAGATTGCTTAGACTCAACTGTTAGATATCTCATTTGATCATTTGTACTGAAAATAAAAGGAAGGAAGTGTAGTAAATCAGATATTCCCAAGACCAGTGAAATCCTTTTGAACAATATCTGCGTAATCTTCTTCAGGGTCATTTTCCCCTTTCTTATAGGTAAATTAACATTTTTAAGAGTAGGTAGTTAAAACGTACAATGAAAATGTATAGCTGCACCTGGTTAACTGCACAATGTAGTTCAGATGAATGCAGATTTTTCTCATTTGTACTGTGAAGGGATCAATCTGTTTATAAATCTGAGTTTTTTTATTTCAAGACTTATTTTAGATGCTGATTTTATACATAGGGTATGGATGACTATTGAAAGTATTCTAATAATTATCTGTAAACTGAAGAAACTAACAAGCACATGTTCATAATTGCTCCAACTAAGAAAATGTTACCTCAAACTGAATTACAGAAGTATTTTTAGTCAACAGCTACTCAGAGCAAGTGACTGACATGCATACTTCTTAGAATTCATTTATTTCCCACACTTACCCCACAATTTTAACAGTCACCTTGGCTCAAAGCTGCACAAATGATGCAATTCTACTGAACTTAAGAGTCATCTCTGTAAGCTAATAAAGGTAAGAACATAAATATAAAAAAGGGCAATTTCTGATTTTTCACAATTCAGTTTTATCCTTAATTAAGAAAGCTTAGTTCAATCTGAAATTACAAAAACATTGACTATAGTTTGCTCTACCATATTTACCATAAATTAAATGCTACTTGGGGAAAAGTTATACTACAAAAGGAAACTATCTGGAGTGTCACATCTACTTTACTTTGATAGTAAGCTCGATAGAAAATTTAGAAGATAGATTAGAAAGTTTTCCCTGGCCAAATGCAAGGATAATTATTTTGTTCTATATTTAATTCTGATTTTTACCTGGAATGATAATAAATTTAATACCAGGATTTTCGTTTTCATTTATGTTGAAACAAATTGTCATTTTAAACACAAGTTTTGTCACTGATTTTTACTCTTGTGTCATACTCAATGATTCTGGCTTCAAAGTGGTAATTGCCTTAGGCAAAATCCACACTGAAATATCAGAATCTGTCTCCTCAATACTTTATGGAGGGTAAGGGAAATAAACAAAGACTGTGCTAAACAAAACCATTTATAAAGAAACTGCAGACCACCAGGATTTTGGATTTGGGTAATCCACTTAGATTAGCATGGCTGTCTCTTAAAAGGACAATTCTAAGATCACAATATAGGTCATGTCCTTAAGAAGTAAAGTAATGAAATCAATGTCAATTACACAAACCTTCCATACTAACATGACGCCACTGACAACCAGTAAGACAGATTAAATAAAGCTTTTGTAATGTGCTCAGCCCCAGCATAAACAAGAAGGAAAAATAATGTCATAAAACAGATTCTTTTGAATCAGGTTCTGCAAAAAGGTAAAATTCTCGCTTAATAAAAGAGTGGCATCCAAACTGGGGGGAAAAAATTGGGGGCTTATCATTTCAGATTGAATAGCTATAAACTTTGATATGAGAAAGCGAGAGGGCAGTGGGAGAGAGGAAGGGAGGTCTGGTTTGCAGGAAGTAGGGGGAGATATAGAGAATGGCTAACCTTAAAGGTTTTGCCAAAAATAATAATCAGGTTTAGGTGGTAGGTAATGTCGTTCAAAGTACAACTTTACTACAGCAGAAGAAAAAATTTTAAATCCCCAATAAGAACCCAAGTGCTTAAAACAAATGTTGCAATACTTAAATATACTATTATGTTTTGATCAAACAGTGTCAAAAGAAATACTGCCCAAAATGAGTAAAATTTGCCTAAAATCACTGCTGTCATATTTTTAATTACCACGTATATACAACTGTTAAGACAAATAGTAAATTACAAACAAATGTCTCTGAAATGCTTCTCTGCCCAGAGAGCAGAAAACATAATGCTTGATGTCACAGACACTGCCAAAACTAACAGTTAAAACACTGCTGCTTCCTTTTCTGATAGCAACGACAATAATGCTCTCATAGAAGGAACCACATTTCTGAATGCTTGCCCCTCAAACTTAGCTGAACAAAGAAAGCCCAGATGCCCCTAGAAACTTAGGAACTTTCTTCTACATACTTAGGTGTCCATCCTGGACAAGGAGATAAAAAATGTCTCTGACCAAAGAGGCTCTGTGAAGACTACTTGCAGAGAATTACCAACTTACCCATTAGATTTGAGTTCATGAAAGGTGTTGGGGACAAGCCTTCATGGGCCCCTAATCGACTGTCATTCAAGTGATCACTGTAATGAGGGCTGTCTGTAAAACCCTAGAGAAAAAAAAAAAAAAGACCAGAGTATTAAAGAGATTATTTGGCAGTCGTGCTAATTGAGCATAATGACACTCATCTAATTAATATACAGACTTACAAATGGTCATTCCTAACCAAGTTTCTGGTTCATTACTTGAAAAACTAAACAGAAGTGCTGCTTTTATTCCTTTTAAGATATTAAAGTCAAAAAGTTTCTTTATAGATTTAAAAAAAAATTAGCCCTACAATCTCTTTACAGCCAAAAGTAAAGTTCTAAAAGAATAAACTAAGAAAATATATTTCTGAGTTACAATAAATTAGGAAAATGTTTATCTGTATCCTCCTTTCTCTGCCGCCATACCCTATCAATAAAGGGTTGGGCAATTACAAGATTTATTTAAAATATTTTTAAAAGTCGACAATCAATATACTAGAAATGAATCCTTTCCTAAATGGCAAACAAATATTTAGCAAAAGAAGATCTGCTTATACTCCTTTTAATACTAGTATAACAAGATATACTCCTATAGAAACTGAGCCATGTAAAAAAGAAAACACAAAGATAGTTAATTTAAATTCTTAAGAATCTAAAAAATGAAATTGCAAACACCATGAAAACAATAAAGCTAACGTTATTATTTCACAATAGCTGTTATTAAATTTATCCCTATAACTTAACACAGGTTTTTTAAAAGCGAAGGAGCCTAAAAGACATGAAAGTTCACAAATACAATAAGTGTTACAAAAGCTCAGTGGATTAAAAGCTGTTCTGGTTCTCAGACTCTTATACATGCTAAATACAGCATCACCTACAAAATCATATAGTTTCTAAACAAGGCTTTGAACCCTAGTTAATTAAAACTGAGGTGGTACCCACCCTTTTGCCAACTTAAAACGATTTTAGTAAAGATCAGAAAATCTTACAAGAGGCCCAAACAAGAACAAAAACTGACTGTCTTGGCTTACAGAAACCACCCAGAATCCTCTGGGACTATAAAATCATCAATCAGTGAACATTTATCATTACCCAGACTGCAGGCTAACATTCAAGAAGACATTAATGGGGCTGAAACAGGCCTCACTATCTTTGCAGGCATGCTGTCAGTTCAACCAAAGGGCTAGGAATTGAGGGCTAAATAACTGTCAAATCATTACAATTGCTTGGGGATGCATGTCACAACACCTTCTGCTGTTCTGTTTTAAAACTAATCTGCTGGGAGTGCTAACTCCCAAATGAATCTTTGTTTCATTTTTATCTACTTTAGAATCACTGATACACATGTGACAGACACTCAAGAAGAATCTTGGTGACACTTACAACTTGGTTATGACCACAAGGGTGTCCTCTGGTAACCACAACCATAGTCCTGTCTGTCACAGCCACACGCAGCAAGAGCTATATACAAAATAGAATGGCTCCCAGCTAAAGTCACTCCTTGGAGTTTACCTCTGTTGCTTAAAACTGAACACTCTTGAGGTGCTAAGTGACATCCTACTATCTCACATTCATCTGGGTGTTTCTCTCTGCCACTCCCTCCCACTGCCATTCTTAGGCACAGAGTCAAAACAAGACACTGAAACCTACAAAAAAACCTCACTGAAATACTGTTTATCATTATTAAACAAAAAAAAACTCACTGAAATATTGTTTATCATTATTAAACAACAGTATTACTCTTGAAAAATGCAAACAGAAATGCATTTGTAGGTCAGCCATGTTGTTCACACTTTATTTGAATGTTAAAGGATAATAAAAGATAAATTTTGCATGTTCTCAATTCTCATCCTTGAAGTGCGATAAGAACTTTTTTCTTTCATGACTATTAAAAATAAAAACATTAAAAACATTTTAAACTATTGCCTAAAGCACAAGTATATAAATAAATAATATAAATATTATATAATAATATAACAATATAAATAATAATACAAATAAATCTAAGTTTCAGGGTATCATCAAATAATTGTACACACACAGTGGATTAACTTCACATATATCACAGTAAGCATAGAGAAGATCTATCTCTAAGCCCCGATTAATATGTGCTCAGAAAACAGAACAATTATTTTTCTATCAACCATACACAAATAATAGTAAGTACTATCTCTTATCCATGTGCAACCACATACAGCAACGTATAGTATAGAATTTACTACAAGATTATTTCCTAGTCCAATAATAAAATCTGGGATTGTCATATTGTACCCACAGTGGAATCTATAAACCTGTGTCATCACATACAAGCAAGATTTGAATATGGGCCCTCAATATCTATTTACTCATAAATTATATACATATACTATTAACCAATATAACAAATTTCAGTAAGTCATAATTTCATTCATGTAAGATAAAAATTAAATAGAAATTTGAGTATTTTTTCCCAACCTCAAAGGTTCATCTAAGTGCACAAAATTCTTTTGAAAAGCCACAGCCTAAAAGATAAGAGAGGAACAGTTCTTCATCCACAGATGCAAACTGATGCTGGAGGATGGAACAATGAAACTGGACTCAAAAATGTTTGTCATAGTTTTAGGGACTTCCCTGGTGGTCCAGTGGTTAAGAATCCGCCTTCCAATGCAGGGGGCATGGGTTTGATCTCTGGTCAAGGAACTAAGATCCCACATACCGCGGGGCAACTGAGCCCTCACCGCAACTACAGAGCCCACGTGCCACAACTACTGAGGCTGTGCGCTGTGGAGCCCACGTGATACAACTAGAGAGCCCGTGCACCACAACTAGAGAGAAGCCCGTGCACCACAAGGAAGAGCCCTCATGCCACCGCGAAAGATCCTGCATGCTGCAACGAAGATCCTGCATGCTGCAACGGAGATCCTGCATGCCACAACTAAGACCCGACGCAGCCAAACAAACAAACAAAGTTTGTCATAGTTTCAGATCTAATGTGTGCCAAAAACCTCACTTAAAATCTAATATCTAAATGACAATTTAATTTGCAATTCTTAAATACTCCCACCTATGAATACATTAACACTTCATAAAAGCTTTGATATTATGAAATATGTTCTATAAAATGTATTTCATACTTTTCTCTACGTTCATTTTATGGTACAGAATTTAGAAACTTTAATCCTTGCTACAATATGACAACAGACTCTAATCAATCAAAGCTGTTACCATTTTTAAACTAATTTACACTGCACATTATCAATCCAATCTTTTGTTCTGTCGAACAAAACAAGAGCACCTAGTATTATTTACATAATAGTGCTTTCCTCTTGTCTGTCTCCTCAAAATTACAGTAACTTTTTTTGTTGCCTAATTCTTTTTTTTTTTAAATAAATTTATTTATTTTGTTTATTTATCTTTTTAGCTCTGTTGGGTCTTCGTTTCTGTGCGAGGGCTTTCTCTAGTTGCGGCGAGCGGGGGCCACTCTTCATCGCGGTGCGCGGGCCTCTCACTGTCGCGGCCTCTCTCGTTGCGGAGCATAGGCTCCAGACGCGCAGGCTCAGTAGTTGTGGCTCACGGGCCCAGTTGCTCCGCGGCATGTGGGATCTTCCCAGACCAGGGCTCGAATCCGTGTCCCCTGCATTGGCAGGCAGATTCTCAACCACTGCGCCACCAGGGAAGCCCCCTAATTCTTTAAATAGCTTTTAAAAAATTTATTTCACCCAACCAATAAATATGGCGTAATCACCAGAGAATGCTCCCAAGTTGAGAAAAGACATGTTTTTTCTAACCTATGTGGCTATTTCTTTGTTTGAAAACCACTGTCTAATTCTATTTTAAAATATTCTTTACAATTCTTTTCAATAGTTAAAAAGGGATGGGGAGAAAGGCTCTTTCAATAAAGATTTACTTTCTCAGAAACACTTTCCCTGACCCTACCAAATTGGGTGAACTCACTCTGAGCTCCCATAGCAGCAAGCATTTCCATCATGTCACTGCTCACACTTATTGAAATTACCTATTTAATTATCTATTTAAATTATACCATAATTATCTATTATAATTGCACAGTACAGTATAGTGGATAAATGTGGAATTTTTGGAGCCAGACTGGCAGGCCTAAACTCCATCTGTGCCATATACTAGCTGTGTGACTTGAGGCAAAGTAACATTTCTTGCCTCAGTTTCCTTATCTGTAAAATAGGGATAATAATAATAATACAATATTTATCTCACAGGTTGTTGTAAGAATTAAATGAGTTATTGTATGTAGTAGCAATTGGAAAAGTACCTGGCAAATAGTAAGCACACAATATATCCTAGCCATTATTACTATCATCTCAGAGACTGTTATGTCTTACAAATTCTGAAAAGTCAGGCACCATGTCTCTTTCTCACATCCTCAGAACAAATGACAGATGGATGGGAGGTTTCAGCTGCTAAATCCTTAAAATGCTGCAGGGCTTCAGATATAAAGGTTCAGTTAATATTTCCATAGAACACCCAATAACTAGCAGAAAGAAAGTTAATAAGGTGCTAGCTTATCTAACGGGACTGAACAAATAACCACAGATTTTTGGTATTCAAAGAGCCACAAGATTTCACACCAAGTATTGAAGTCCTATAGCTGCGAAGCGGTCAAAGCTAGTAGAGAGTCAGCCAATAGCCATAAGCTGCCAGAAAGCTCTGAATGAGGCCTGATATAAATGAGTGGTCACACTTAAAAGAGAAGTAAAACGAAAATAAAAATATGTAGAAATAACAAATGAAGTTTAAAAGAGAAAAAAAAAAGTGTCCTTATTGTATTTCTTTATTTACCTATGACAGATTAGCAAAATAAATGTCTAGATAAATAAAGTTATAGCTTTTAAACAAATTCTTTAAAGTGTCTCTTTCAGTTAAATACACCGATGAGGGACTTCCCTGGTGGTGCGGTGGTTAAGAATCCACCTGCCAATGCAGGGGACACGGGTTCGATACCTGGTCTGGGGAGATCCCACATGCGGCAGAGCAACTAAGTCCGTGCTCCACAACTACTGAGCCTGCGCTCTAGAGCCCGTGAGCCACAACTACTGAGCCCACGTACCACAACTACTGAAGCCCGCAGGCCTAGAGCCTGTGCTCCGCAACAAGAGAAGCCACCACAATGAAAAGCACGTGCACCGCAATGAAGAGGAGCCCTGGCTTGCCGCAACTAGAGAAAGCCTGCACAGAGCAACAAAGACCCAATGCAGCCAAAAATATAAATAAATAAATAAATAAATAAATACACCCATGAAAAAGACAAGTGAGTTGATCTAATCACAATAGTTTGTTACCTGAAAGCAGGGACTGTGTCTATATCACTCATTACTCTATCACTAGTGACAAGTATGTTAACAAGCACATAGTATGTGACTAGTAAAATCTGTTAATTTAATGAATGAATGAAAAATGAACAATGCTCTGTGTTAATGAATCAGGTCTACATCTGAAAAAGCAACTTAATAATCAATATGTTAAGGTTCTGTTATCCTTAAATAGGTCAGGTGCTAATAAATAATAAATATTCATGATAGATCTGGGTTTTGTCATGGAGATCCACAAGTTCCTAAAAGGCAACAATGTTTCACTCCTTTTTATCATTCCAAAAAAACCAGCACAGAACTCTGTATGCACCTAAGAGCTTAAGTTTTTCTTGAGAGGATGAATAACCTCTCTAGATAACTTTTTATTTATGAACGCTAAGAAGTGGTTTCGCAGAATTACTATAACCCCAGACTGAAGAGCAAGTCTTGAATTACCATGGGTGGGAGGACAGGAAGAATCAAAATCTTTCAGAGGTGGAAAGGATGCTCAGAAAATATGATGGATACGTGAAATACTGCTTAGTACAAGTGCATAAAAATACTTTTAAACATGAGATCCCAAAGGATCACCTAAAAAAGTTCACTCAGATTCAGTTCTAACTTGAGCCAACCATATTCACAAATTTATCCAAGTAACTGCTAATGTCATCTGTTAGAAGCAAACAGACTTAATTCTGGCAGACTTTTTCTATATTATAGGTCTCCATCTTCTAGAGTGTTCAATTCTATATTCTCTTTATGTTTAAATAAAAACTTACAAGCAGAGTATGTCTTTGGAATTCATCTACAATCCTCCTTACAGATTTTCAATGTTAATTTCTCCAGCAATGACCACATCAAAATCATAAATCCATTAACACATGATACATAAAAAGTAAAAACATTCTTCTACTACAAGTACAAAAGGAAGTAAAATAAATTATTTTATTTAAAAATTATTAACCCATCTATACTGTAACTATTTTCTATATAAAATTCAAGGGTAAAAATGTAAATCAATAATAATGCTGCAACTTCAGTTTGTAAGGTTATGAATAAGCAGTACCAGAAGGACTGATGTTTGGAAGAACACAGGAAAACAACACTTAATTTAAAAAAATTTTAGCCCCAAGTATTAACTGGTTCTCCCCAAAACTACAGACACTAAATTCCGACATGAAACATAATATTTTTTGATGGGTTCTAATGTATAGATTTTTGCCTTCTTCCCATTAACTGGCAAAACTTACAGAGGTTAATAAGTTCCTTCCAGTTCAGGAACTGATGATCCATTTAGAACAAGAATTTAAAATAGTGAAAAGTAAACTCAATTAGAAAATTATCTATCTTAAAAAATTATACTATGAAATACAGTGTACCATACAGAAAAATTGGAGGAAAACTTACTGTGAGTTTAGTTTACTCCTAAACAAACATACTGACTTTACACTTGGCTGCAAAAGCTTTATTAAAAGGTCATGTTAATACATAGTTTTTTTAAAAAAATTCCATGTATTTTCTAAAGGAGAAAAATAAGTCATGAGGCAAAGGATAAAAAAAGTGCGTTCTCATGTTACTTAAAAACTGCACATGATTAAAAATCTTCACTAATGCTTTTGTCTTCTAATTAGAATTCATAGGAGTGTTTACAAAACAATACTGAACATGTTTTAAATCACATTACTTAAAATCACTCACGGATTCTTTAACACATCCTTCCTTTCTAATAAATTTCTGATACTCTGTCAGTCCTTCTCAAAGTACAGTCTGTGGACTGATGTTGGACCAAGAATAGTTTGTTATCAAACAACAGAAAGGTAAACAAAGAGAACAAGCTTTGGGCAATGGTTTAAAGTAATTTGGTAGACCAATTTTGTTTGCTGTATATAATAATAAACTAGAGATTGTATTTTATAACAATTGTATTTTTTAACTACCTTAAAAATTGTACTATAAAATGTAGTGCAGCATATATAAAATGTTTAAGAAAACCTGTTAGTTTAGTTTATTCCTAAACTAACATCCTGACTACACATATAAAAGGTTTATTAAAAGATTACAAAACTAACTCAAAATGGATTAAAGACTTGAACATAAGACCTGAGACCATAAAACTCGTAGAAGAAAGCATAGGTGGTAAGCTCCTTGACATTGGTTTTGGTGATAATTTTGGGGGTTTGACACTAAAAGCAAAGGCAACAAAAGCAAAAATAAACAAGTGGTGAAACTATATCAAACTAAAAAGCTTCTGCACAAAGCAAAGGAACCCGTCAACAAAACGAAAAGGCAACCTATAAAGTGGGAGAAAATATTGGTACATCATATATCTGATAAGGGGTTAATATCATATAAGGAACTCATACAGCTAAACTGTAAAAAAAAACCCCAAAAACCACAAGCAATCTGATTAAAAAATGGGCAGAGGATCTGAAAGAATACAGATGGCCAACAGGTACATGAAAAAGTGCTCAACATCACTAATTATTGGGGAAATGCAAATCAAACCCACAATGAGGTTATCACCTCACACCTGTTACAATGGCTGAAGACAAGAAATAACAAGTGTTGGCAAGGATGTGGGGAAAAGGGAACCCTTGTGCACTGGTGATGGGACTGTAAACTGGTGCAGCCCCTATGGAAAACAGTATGGAGGTTCCTCAAAAAAATTAAAAATAAAACTAACATATGATCCTACAATTCCACTTCTGGGTATTTATCTGAAGGAAATGAAAACACTAACTTGAAAAGATACATGCACCTCCATGTTCACTGCAGCATTATATACAATAGCCAAGACATGGAAGCAACCTAAGTGTCCATGGATGGATGGATGGATGGATGCATGGATGAAGAAAATGTGGTGTGTATGTATGCATGCATATATATATACACACACACACAATGGAATACTATTCGGCCATATAAAAGGAAGGAAATCTTGCCATTTTCAACAACATGGATGGTCCTTGAGGGCATTATGCTAAGTGAAGTAGTAAGTCAGAGAAAGACAAATACCTAATGATTTCACTGATACATGGAATCTTAAAACAAACAACCGGAGCTCATAGATACAGAGAATAGATTGGTGGTTGCTAGAGGCGGGTGGGCAAAATTGGTGAAACCTGTTAGTTTAGCTTACTCCTAAACAAACATACTGACTTTACACTTGTCTGAGTGCGTCCTAGACCTAAAAAGTCAGAACACGTATTTTGAGAAGAGCTTTATGGGGTTCATTCATATTCATATTCTCTAACTAAAGTTGGAGAAGAACTAGCCTATATTATCTTGTAAGTCATGTGGCCTGGTATACAGAAAAATAATATTAGTCGCTATTATTTCTTCTTCTGCACCACAAGTACCTCATTAAGTCTTACAGAGCTCACATTTTTAAACCATAATTCCCCTATCCTGTTCACACACTATATGCAACCAGGGAAAATTAGATAAAAGAAAGATAAAATGAGGTTCTGTTGCAAAAGAACCTTAGATTTTACATATTTTAAACCTTTTATCTTCTACTACTGTATGTCAACAGATTAAGACTGAACATAAAACTGCTCAATAAATACTTTAAAATATTTGCTGATATTCGTGAAATCAATTCAAATAAATCAAACCTAGGAATAACATAAGTTTATTAAAACTCATGCATTAAGAAGCAATAAATAACTGTAAGAAGACATGATACGATACCAGCCACTGAGCAAAGCAATGTTCTTACATTCAGTACAATAGCATATTTTAAAATAATTTCTAAAATACCAGTCCTATATGTTAAACATTTATTTTATAATATTAGGTGGGAAAAATTAGAACAAAAATTAATTGGTACATAGTATAATAATATTTAACCTCTATAAAGTTTATAGGAAAAAGACTAGAAAATTGTAACAAGTTTATAACTTTTTTATCTTACTTGCCTATCATCTCCTAAAATTTCTATGAAAACCATTTATTGTTTTTCTGAAAAATACAGTTTCTCAGTTTTTTCCTTTAATATGATTGAAATAACATACTCTCATTGTAGAAAACTGGAAATGTAAAGAAACAGCATCAACTATGTAAGAAAAAAAAAGACTCCATTTTACCTCAACTGAAATGCAAACAACATTTTGACACATTTTCTTCCAATTTTTAAATGTTTCTAAAATAGTTCGAACATATAAAAATGTATGTAATAAACAGCCATGTATCCACAACTTAAGAAATAAAACATTGCCAGTATAGTTTAAAACCCTATGGAATTCTCCCAAATTCCCCTCAGAAGTAAACACTATCTTAAACTTATTCTTTTAAAAATCATTTTCATGCATTACTTAATACTTTTATTAAATATGCATATTCTCTAACTAAACAGAGCACCACTCTGCATGTTTTAAAATGTTATCTAAATAGTATACTTTTTTCTATACTCACTTAACAGTCAATATGTAAGACTGATATGTTGGAAAAGTGTTAACACTGGTAAATACATGTCACTACTGTATAATGTTCTATTTATAAAAATACCACAATTTATCTTCCCAGCCCCCTTTTGATGACATTTAGCTTTTCCACTATTACAAACAAGGCTGCTATAAACACTTTAGTAATATGTCTCTCTGTACGCATATGAGAAGTTACGCGAAACTTTTTAGGGGTTAATACCTAGGAGTAACATCACCGGCTTACAAAGCATACACAACTTTAAATTTACTAGATATTACTAAACTATTCTCTAGAATAGAAATGTATTATTGTTTAGGAAAAAAAATCTCTTACAGAATCAGAAAGTTCTCCATAGACAACCCCAAACTTCTGACAGAAAGCTTCCAAAGTCCACTTACAAGCTGTATCTAATTTGTGATGCACTTTCCAGTAGGCAAAAAGCAAAGCAATCAGCATTACATTTCCTTATTAGTTCATTAACCCTTATGTAGCTACATTCTTATCTGAAATAGTCTGACCTGGGTGCAAAGGCAATCCTTCACCATAATAAATGTTCAAGACATATTTGTTAAATGAGTTAATCTTCATTAGGCTCCTTAGTTCTATAATTAAAACTGCAGTCATTATACCAGGTGTTGATACAGCAAAATTTGACAGAAGTAAGATATTTTAGTTTGTTGCCAGTATCTTGTCTTGATGCCCAGTGTTGTATAGGCTCTTAGAGCCATGGCAACAGTGTTGGCCGATGCTGATTTTTAGAATCTGACTCACAGACACAATAATTCATAGTTCATGATTAAAACAACACTGCATATCTTAGGACCACAGGATAGGATACTTAGGACCATACTTTTGGATTCTGTAATGAGCCCTGGTGATACGTACCACGCATCACTTACACTACCTCTTCCTGCCCCTATGACTAAAGCCACTCATTTTTAAGAGTAAATCTGAATTAAAAGTATAATAGTGAAACAATGTTCTTTTGCTAACTGGTTCATATGGGTGCTGAACCACTGGCTGAGACTTATTTCCCTAAAGATGAAAACAAATAAGCCATAGTTGAAGGGTCAGCGATTCCTTCTAGGAGTAATCCAGTCTTCATTCAATTTATCTGATTTAAGGTTTTCTATGCCTGCATTAATAGCATCAGCATACATTTAATGGTACTACTTGCCAGAACTTGAGTTAAGGGCTTCACTCATTATCCTTACAACCCCATGAACTATTATTCCCATGCCATAGATAAGGAAATAGGCACAGAAATTTTACATAATTCACCTGGTATATAACAGTAAGTAGCAGGATGGGAATTTAAACCGAGGCAGTCTGACTCCATCCCATCATGCAATGCTGTCTCTCTAGAAATAATTGTTCCTCCCTGGAATTACTGTGAACTGAATGGCTCAATGATAGGCTGCAGCCACACAAAATGAAGAGTATATTTACTCAAACATAGGTGATAAAGGAATAGAGCCAGGAAAATAGAAACACAAAAAAAATTTTAAACCACCTAATTTGGCTAGTGGTGCTCAAAATAATAGGGACAGTCAAAAGAGCTTTTGAGAACTTTTTGAACCCATGGATTGTGATGGAGAAAAAGCAAACAAAATGGGAAATGGAAAATCTCCTTTGGTAAGTGGATATCAAGTACAGGCATTCATTCCTCCTGAAGAACATTCCCCTTGCCCAAGGTGGTAATAAACTGCAGCAATCTTCTGTGATGTTGACATAATTCCTACAGAGAATGCAAACAGAGGCTCCAACAAACCTAGAAGGAAATTTCTACCATTAGGACCAGTAGTTGAGTTCCCTCCTGTAAGATGGAGTTTATGATAATAACTTGGCAATTACAGTTAAGAATTATTATTCATTATAACAAAATGGGGAGAAAAATTCTAGAGAAAAACTGTGTACTCCATTCCAATAAACTAAAGGGGACATCTGAATGATCTGGTTGTTAGGCACTGAAAATTGCAAAAAAATATACATATATATTCCCACAGAGATAAAAATCTTTAGGGTAACAGCCTGAAATCCAACTTCAACCTGAGGCTCAACCAGAGAAAAACTATCAGATGAGGCATCTAGTCTTCCTTAGGGAATTTGTGATTTGTTCTGCAGCAATGAAGCTACCCAGATATAGCAACTGAATGTAAAAGGATTAGTTATACACAAACCCATCGTCCCCTTCTTCAGTTCCTAGATCTTCAAAGCCCATGGTGGTTACCTGGCTAGAGGATCACAGGTACCATATGGATATTCCAACAAAGAAAGGGCAAAAAAGAAATTTTTATTTCTACGTAATACCAAAGGATGGTAGTGCCCCTGTTTTCTGATCTATACAGTTTTTCTTGCAGTGTTCGCAGCAGCTGAAATGTCAGGACTTCCTGTGAAAAGCAGAAAGGCATCACCATCAGATATGAGAGGCAGGTGTAACTACTCTGAAAATATCTGATAAACAAAACCTAACTTTTAGAGATGACTTTTTAATGATAAATGGGCTTCTGAAAACTAAGCCTGGTCCTCTTAGCAGAGACTTCAATATCAAATGAGTAGCTTAGAGAAAGAACTCAGCAAGTTTTTCTTGGATTTTGAACAATCCCTCATTTTTAACTTTAGAATTTTTTAGTTTGACAAAGCATTTAAAATATTTCTGACAAAGCTTCTCTTTCTTAATTTAAGAAAGCATTTTAAAAATTATATTTGTCTATAAATATCCTACAACTGCAGCTTTAGAATCACTGTATTTCCCATCCATATGTTAACACTTCAAAGCTGTATGTAAAGAAACTTTTCTCTTCTAGATTAGCCTTTACTGCTATGGAGATCAAAGGAATTAAATTCTAAATACATTACCCTCCCTTTTCACGGCACTTTTATAAAGACCCATTACTCACTTTTGCATGTTGTCAACCTCCTTGCTTTTAAGAATCAGCACGTGAAGCTATCTCCTTTTCCATCAGTTGCCTAACCAGCAAGGTCTCTCTCTGAGTAACTCCAACATACTGCTGACGAGTGACCCCTTCGGGGAGCACTCATTCATCAATTTGAAAAACATATACTAGATTTGAATATGAGCAAATCAACTTTTTTTAATCACTAAAAGCAGGACTTGTGTGGCTACTCAAATGTCTAGATATCATAATTTACCCATATCATACATATATTTATCTAACCAAATTATGTGAATTCATTAAAAAGAAAGCAGAAAAAAAATTAATGTACTAAAAACAGTTCCACCCCTCTTTCATTCTACTAAGAAAAGCATGCACCCTAGAGTGAGTATGAGAAGCAGAGGTGAATCTATTGTTCCCTCAGTTAGTATGAGCTTTGAATGCTTCTCAGTGGAAGCATCTCACTCCATGACCATGATTCTATTGCATAAGGACAGTATTCTTCATGCAACATGGTAATCAAACACAAACCAGCAACTTCATCAAGTTGCAATCAAACAAATAGCTATCTATTATTAGAGAAAAACTTGGCTCTGATATGTGTATGTGTATTCTACATATCTAGTTAAATGAAACTGACAAGGAAATTTAAGTGGCATTAATTTCTTAGAATACTTCTAGCTAATACACATAATTAAAAGTAAAAAGAACAACATAGTTATTTCCTTAAAAGTAAAATTATACTGTAATTCAGACATTTAGTCTAAATCGATACTGTTTTACTATATTTGCACCCAGTACAAATTTTTCAGATACTTAAAAAATATAAGATTAGATAAGCACATTTGCACATCATATAAAATTTTTGGATACTGAGAAAAATAGGAGACCAGCATTTCTTTGATAATCAGTACTAGTTCACAGTACTACCAGTCTTTTTTTATATACCTCCTAAGAGAGATCGGGAGATGTGCCACTTAGATATCATGGCTAATAGTGGCAGAAACTGAATTATCATCTACTTGAACCAATGTGACAATTTCATTCATAGTAGTACCTTAAATTGATTTTTCTCTTTTTTCTGCCTGTCTGCTTTGAGTTCTTATGTTTTCAGTGTGTACTATTAAGTTCTACTGTAGATGCCAACAGGTGTGTTTATCAACACTTCTGAGAGGGGATCTTCTTGTCTCTACTCCTCTTGACTTTCTTCTTGTTTTCCTCTTCCCTATAACTACCTCTTTTTTCTTTTACATGTCTTTTCATATCATTTTAATCTAGTTACTTATGAAATTAAAGAGGTCAAAATGTGCATGCGGAAGTGTGACAATGCATATGTATATGTAAGTACTAATGCCAGTAATGTATCAGGCACTGTGCTAAGTGCCAGAATACAAGGATGAATAAAACAGTCTTTGCCTTCCAGGAGCTCACAGTTTGGAAGAAGAAAGAGACAATACTTGAAAATGTTTTAATAAACTGAGTAACTTTTGTATGAAGTCTGAGCCTCATATGTTTCACATTATAGCTTCCAAAGGCTTAATTACTAATATTAGATTCCCTATTAGTTTAAGGGACAAGTTGGCACGACCAGTGATATTTTAAAAGAAGCCCAAGCCAGTCTGCCAACTTCCAAGTTAAACTTCCTGGGTTGGGTGTAGTTTAGAATATGGCAATATACCAGCACAGCTTCAAAGCAGAATAAGCAGTGCCATTAAGGCAGAAGAAATACTGCATTAAGAGCTGCTAAGAATGCCCTAAGGCAAAATGAAACGTTGATAACTGGAAAACAAAAATGTCAATAAGCACGCCTCTGGTGGCATCATAAGCATCACAGCTAATTTTTACTGAGTGACTACCATATGCTAGCACTGTGTTAAGGGCTGTCAGGTATTATATCAGTTAATTTAAACTATATATTGATACCATATTTTCTCCATCTCATAGATGAGGAAATTTTATCCTAGAGAATTTAAATAACTTTCCCAAGGTCAGAGAGTGGTAGAGAACTGATTTAAACTTGGGAACTATGATAGCAGATGACTTAATGTTAGCCACTAATTTAAAAAAAAATTTTTTTTTTAAACACAATAGTGAAACAGGGTATCAAAATTCCAAAGATCTCTTGAATAAGCCAGTACTTTCAGTATTGTGCAGGAAAAGCTAATAGTGCTGGCTTCACTTCTCCATTCATTTATAACGTGCTACTCATAGGGCTCCTACTGATGAAGCAAATCCATGGTCCCTGTCAGACTAGCTTAACTAAAAACTACATTTCCACTTCCACTTCCAGACAAGATGGAGTAACAGACCAGATTAACCCTCACACTTGAAACAATAAAAAAATAAAAAATAAACAAAATACATTAAGCAAGAGTTTTGAGACATTGGACATGGTCAGTGCAGGACAGTGATCCCTGAGAGAGGGGAAACAAAGTGAATCCTATGATTGCTGGGGGGAAGGGGAGAGGCAGAAGACAGGGAGAAGAGGAGGAAAAGGAAGAAGGAGAAGAGGGAAAAGAGATGGTAACTTAGAACTCTATACCTTGTACAAAAAATTAAGAATATTTCAGACACATGGAACATGAAAAACTTATCAGCACCAGACCTACACAATGAGGAATGTTAAAGGAAGTTCTTCAGTCAAAAGGAAAATAACACCAGACAGAAATACAGATTTACACAAAGAACTAAAGCATGTACTCTGGCTACAATGGAATAAATTAAATATCAATAATAAAAACATATCTACAGAATCTCCAAATATTTCAAAATTAAACAATATAACTGTAAATAACCCAAGGGTCAAGGAAGAAAGCAATAGGAAAACTGGAACAGAGCAGGACCACCCCCCACCCCCCACCCCAAGTACAAAACCAAGCAGTTAATGATTAGGACAACAGAGTCACAGACTCAGTGTCTGATGCACACTCCTGAATTGTTTTACAGATACTATAACTGCCACCACAGGAAAAAAGCTAACTGCATGATGACCAGACTGTAGCCATGACATAAGCTGCTCCAGCTTGAGCAGTATTGAATCTATGGCTAGCACAATTCCAAGAACTGGCCTCAAGAGAATGGGATTAACATTATTGCTCATAATAATCTATATCTTTGTGGGCATCAAAGTAATTGTAGCTTTCTCTACCTGTATATGTAAGCAGACAACTAAAATTATCAGCAGAGATGCTACAGACCCATGTTGACACCCTCCACTCTGAGACTATAGCACTCTATGCCAGCATGAAGAAGTTACAAAAGACAGACCTTCACCCCTAACCCCACAGAAATGGAATGATGTTCTGACAAGTGGGGATTTGTAAGCAGCTCTTTGCAGGAAACCACCCTCAGCAGGAAGCCCCTTTTCTTGTCACTTTAGCAAAGCTATATTGTAACTAACTTTTAAACCAGGTGCCACCATGTTCTACTCATTTCTGGCCCAAGCACACCTTTCAAATCTTTTAATCACACAATACCTTGCCTAACTTGTCAGTTCTTTCCATAGATCAAAGAAGTAGAAATGAAGAATAAGCAATGAAATGTAGAAATGAAGATGACCAGATCTCTCCCTTAGCTTCCCCTTCAGTCATCTCCCGAACAAACTTTGTGAACAAGATAACATCTAGAGGAAGATCACAAGAAGTCAACGAGCCTGCGAGCAGTGGGGGGATGGTGATGACTTTGACCCCCCTATCTCAATGATTAACTGGATTACTTCCCTCCTTCTCTTTAAAAGTTTCATGGCTGAGCAGAACCTTCGGAGGTGGTTTGTGGCGGATGCCAAGTCCACCATCTGCCCAGATTGCCAGCATTCTGATTAAGAGCACCTTTTTCTTTTCTACTGTTTGTGAGTACGTAACTGATTTTGTAAGTGGGAGGTGGCGGGACCCGATTCATTCGGTAACAAAATTATAAAGTATTTTGAACTGAATGAAATGAAAACACAAAATAGGAATAATTGTGGGATGCAGGTAACACCATGGTCAGAGGAAAATTTATAGTACTAAAATGCCTGTTAGAAAAGATGAAAGATCTCAAATCAATGACCACAACTTCCACCTTAAGAAACTAAAAAACAAAGAGCAAACTAAACTCAAAGTAAAGGTAAGAGTAGAAGTCAAACATATTGAAAGCAGAAAAACAATTGAGAAAACCAAAGAAACAAAAACTAGTTCTTTGAGAATGTCAGTAAAAGAGATAAGCCTCTAGCCATACTGATCCGGAGAAAAAGAAACAATTCACCAATATCAGGAATGAGGTAGGGATTTTAACTACAGATCCTACAAATGCTGTGCCAGGCAGACTCTAAGATGGCCCTCAATGATCTATGTCTTCTGGTATTCATACCCCTATATAAGCCATTCCTCTTCAGTGTGACCTGGCCTAGTGACTTGCTTCCAATCAACAGAATATTGCAAAAGTGATGGGATGCCATTTCCATAATTAGGCTTCATAATACTGTGCCTTCTATCTTCCTAGCAGACCCCTCTTCCCCTGATGGCTACGATGAAGTAAGCTGCCATGACGGAAAGGCCCAGCTGGCAAGATACTGAGGGCAGCTTCCAGCCAACAGGGGACTTTGATCCTTAGTTCAACGAACCAAAAGGAACTGAATCCTGCCAAAAAACACATGATCTTGGAAGCAGATCCTTCCCCAATCAGTCTTTCAGATGGGACCCTAGTTCTGGCCAATACTTTGCTTACAGTCTTATAAAAGACCCTGAAGCAAAGGACCAAGCTAAGCTATACCTAATTCCTCACCCACAGAAACTGTGAGTCCATAATGTGTACTATTTTAAGCCACTAAAATTGCAGTAATTTGTTATTATAGCAAGAGATAACTAATATAAATATTTAAAAGGTAATAGAGAATTATTATGAACAACTTTATGCCAATAAATTCAACTTAGATGAAATGGACAAATGGACATATTTCTTAAAATACACAAACTAACAAAGCTCACTCAAGAAAAAAAACTGAATAGTTCTTATCTACTAATAAAGTTAAAATTAAAAGCCATCTCCCAAAGAAAAATCTAGGCCCACATATCTTCACTGGTAAATTCTACCAAATATTTAAGGAGGAAATAATACCAACATTACATAAATTCTGCCAAAAAATTAAAATAGAAGTAATAATTCTCAACTCATTCTTTGAGGCCAGTATTATCATGATATCAAATTCTGACTGATAGCACAAGGAAAAAAAATCATACAGATCAGTATTACTCAAATATAAAAATTCTTAACAACATTTTAGCAAACTGAATTCAACAATATATAAAAGAACAACACATAGTAATCCAGTGCTATTTATCTCAGGAATGCAAGGTTGGTTTAAAATTAAAAATAGTAATCAATATAATCCCACAGCAACACACTACAAAAGAAAATCCATATGACCACCTCAATGGATGCAAAAAATTATTTTAATAAAATCCAACACCCATTTTTGATAAATACTCTCAACAAATTAGGGATAAAAGGAAATTTCCTCAATCTAATAAATCACATGAATGAAACATATAACTAATGTCATGCTTAATGGTGGAAGACTGGTTGTTTTTCCAAACATCAAGAACAGGGCAAAGCTATCCACTCTTATCACTTCTATTCAACACTGTACAAGAAATCATAACCAATTCAATAAAGGGGAAAAATCCAGATTGGAAAAGGAAAAGTTAAATTCTCATTATCCAAAGAGAAAATCCTCCAGCATGTACAAAAAAACTACTACAGCTAGTGAGTTTAGCAAGGTGCAGGATACAAGGTCAATATACCAAAACCTATTATAGTTTTTATATAAGGCATGAACAACCAGAAATTGAAATTTATAACAGCATCAAAAATTATTTAGTGATAAACTAAAGATGTGTAGTATGTGTTCACTGAAAACTATAAAACATTACTAACAGAAATTAAAGAAGACTTAAGAGAAAGTTATACCACAGTCACTGATCAGAAGATTCCACATTGCTAAAATATCAGTTCCCCTTAAACTGATGAGAGTCTATGCAATCCCAACCAAAATCCCAGAAGATTTTCTAGAAACGGATACGCTGGTTGAAAATGTTTCAGTGTATATGCAATGTACCTAGAATAGGAAAAACAGTTTTGAAACAGAATAAATAAGGTTGGATGACTTACACTACTTGATATCAAGATGTATTTTAAGGTACAGTGATCAAGATAATATGGTATCGATGTAAAGGTTTAAAAAAAATCAATGGAACAGAAAAGAGAGTTCAGAAATTGATCCTCACATACACAGTTAATTGATTTTCAACAGAGATAACAGGGGAATTCAATGGGGAAAAGGACAATCTTTTCAACAAACAGTGCCAACAAAACTGGATACTCTTATGCAAAAAAAAAAAAAAAAAAAAAATCAATTTTGACCCTGAGTTTATACTTAACCAAAAATGAACTCGCAATGGATCACAGATCTAAATTAATAGTTAAGTGTATAAGTTGTCTAATTTACTATTTCTTGAGACTGTTACTATCAGTCAAACAATTCATAGGTAACACAGAAGGATTCCACGGTAGGAAAAAAAATGTGAGAAGAAGTATATTCTATTCCTTTCTTAAAGATTTATAATTTACAATAATATTAAAAACTGAGACACCTAATACCAACAAGGAAATCTATCTAATTTTCTTTATCTCAATAATACATAAATATATTGGACCACAGAGCTCTGTATTTACGTATTGTTTATTAATAACCTATTGAGCCCAGTTCTAGAAACCCTGATAGTGCTCAAAGTTTTTTGTTTTACATGTTAGGAATTAAGTCCAGAATAAGTAACTCATCAGTCCTCTGTTCTTTGTATTACAAAACATCATTTTCACTTGATATGCTCTGGAGGTTTTATAACCAAGTATTGCTTATACTTTTGTGCTTCTACTCTCCCTGGGCCTTCATTACTACAACTTCTATCATTCTGTGGTATAACAATCTGTTTTTCTCATGAGAAGGAGCACTCCTTTTGCCCAGGAAATGTGGACTGATCATTTTCATTTTGCCCAACTAATGCCAGTGACTAGAAAATAGTGAAATCTCAATAAATGCTTCATAAGTTAAAAAAAGTGGGAGAAAAAAGGATTTTCATGTGAACAGCCCACAAACTAAAATATGGACACCCAAGAGAAGACTGTAAAATTCCAAACTGGGAAGGAAGATACTGAGGAAAAGTGATCTAAGAGAGCAAGGTAGGGTTAGTGGAAAATGAAGAAAATATTTACAGAGCAAGAACTCAGAAAAGTCTAAGCTTAATAAGATTTCATGGTATCACCAATGCAGAGAAGACATTTGGTTCAGTACAGCTGATACTTCATTGTTTAATCACTAAATAATTTCCTATACTACACACCAGGAACATGATCTGCTCCATGCAAAAAGCAGCAGATTGATTATGATATAAAACCACATGAAAATAATTACTTCATTTGACAGCACAAAGGATTAAGTATCTGTTCAATATGTTGAAGGAAAACAGTCCAAGCTTCTTATTCTCAGAATAAAAATGTTAGAATATATAACAAAAGTACATCACAAAAGGAACTGACATTAATTGACCATGCTAAGCCTTTGACATACATAAGCTCACTGAGGTCTCATCACTACCTTGTGAGGTAGATATCTTTCAAACAGATTTGAGGAATTAACTGAAGCCTCCTCTTTTAGAATCTACATTCTGTCATAAGAATGTAGGTTAATAAGAATCTACGTTCATAAGAACCTGGATTGCCCACTTTTATTTTTCCCAATAATCTCCAAATCCCAAGATCTGTTCATCTGCAATGAACTTTTCCAATAATTTCAATTTTATAAACATAATTAACTTTTCCTGACTTACAGGACCTCTTGGTGGGCATTTAAAAACTGCAACAGGTCCCTCATCTTGTTCAGGACATACTCCAGGAATTCAAAACAGCTGTCTTTCTAAGGAGCATCCAAGACTTGTAGAATTCTTAACATGGTTTTATATCAAAATGGAGTAACTTTTCATGAGACTGACTGTAAAAAGAGGAACACTTATAGACTTTTTAATAAATTACACATATGTGCTAAATACTTTATTCCTCTACTTAATTCTCACACACTTCTTATGAGATAAATCTCTTTGCAGATGAGAAATCTGAGGCTCAGAGATTAAGTTATTTTATCCTTTCCAAGGTCAAATACAGTGGTGATACTAGGAAGCAAACTTATCTGATTCATTCCATGGCTTATATCTTTATGTATAAAATGTGAATAATATATAATGATAGTAACATCATCTTACAACTTCTAGAGTATGTGTCAAAGTCCTGGACAAGTAGTAATAACAACTATTTTGGGGTCTCTCTTAAACTTCAGCAAGTGTGATATGGTCCAAAGGGACAGTAATTTAAAATCATACTGCCCGGTTACTACTCTTGTGTGCTTAATATCTGGTAAGTTATCTACCTTCTCTAAGCCTCAATTTCTTCACCTCTAAAATGGATGGTATTTTTTAAATGGCTTCTTGATGAGCTGGTATGAAACTTAAAAAAAGGTAACATGTGAAAGATTTTAAACTATATTGTGACAAATGGTAGTTGTAAATATTGTTACTAATTAAAACAGGCTAAGCAGGCCTAAAAATGTCTTCTGCCAGAATCTACCCTCCATTATTTTCTCATGAATAAAAAACATTTAAATTTATAGAAAACAATTTTTTTTAAAAGCTGTCAGAAAATAAATCCTCAACAATTACAAAAAAGGACATAAGAGAGATTCAAAGATTATTATGTTTTGACTTCCACTTGTTAACTTTAAAGACCCAACACTGAGAAGATTAAAAAAAAAGAGAATTGTAAAGATCAATCCTGATAAAGATGCTATTTCACAGGCATACAAAGTTAAATGAAACTCACAATGAGGTGAGAAACTGACATACAGGCTCTTTCCAAAAGATCTGTTAGAGCATCTCAACAGGCATTGTCCCTGTTGAATGGTTAAACTGAAAAAATAGGTTTGACTGGCTTAAAAATGGGAAAGTGGACAATCTGATAGCTATGTGATTTCTTTCATTTTAAATATCTGCTAGCAAGAGATTTAAAGGAGCTTACATCATCTTAACCCAATTTTTTTCTTATCCAAAAACATTATGATTACAATTTATAGGCAGGTGCTGTTTGAACAGGACCAAGAGTAACAAACAACGTTTTCTCTCATGGGTTTATTTGAACCTAACTTTAAAATACACCCTTTTCTTACCCACAGTTTTCTTCACATTCAGAACATTCAGAAGGAGCAGTTACATAACAAAACAGAGATTAATGGGAACATAGATGCAATATATAGAAAACACTTACTTTAATTCTCTGTCCCTCCTGTCTTGCTTTGCTATTTAACTGCTTCATCTCGTGTTTTGTACCTGAGATCAAGAGGCATAAAATACTATTTCAAAATTTGTGTGTCCTTTCTAATTATTGCATTTGATCCCCTAGTAGCTATAAAACCTATACCATTATCCCCCTCAAAAATAAAAACAATGCAAACAGTAAACAATCTAGAGAAAATATGTGCTCTAAGGGAGAGAACTTTATTACCCATTAACGCTGACAAATGGGGGACAATGAGTAAAAACTATTTTATTTACTTTTTATTCACACAACTAGATTTTCCCATTTGTAAGGGAAGCTATTTATCAAAATCAAACAATCTGGTAGTTGTATAACACAACCACAGCTAACTTGTCAAAGGCTAAATAAAACACATGGAGTTTAATTCAGGAGTCATCATTCTCTGGGGGTAGTGAGTCTACATGATTTCATATCTTCCTCATTCACCAAGTGTGCCAGTTTCTTTTTCCTTTGTGACATCTCTCCTCTTTCCATTATTTTGTGATCTTGATCCTATCATCCCAATCGAAGTCTTTTTTCATCCCAAGTGGGCCTGTGTAGTAACATCATATCAGATTATCCAATTTCTTGTCTTTGGATCCATCCTTCATACCACAGTATATTGATCTTTATAAAACCCTTTGTGCCATTCCCTGTGTCAAAGTTTATTTTTAATTGGTTCTCTATTTCTCAAAGGATAGACTTTATTTCTTCTACAGAAAGGTTATCTGCCTTATCACACTATTCACCTACAAAGCAAGGTGATTTACTATTTTCTAAATTTGGTGATTTTGGTGCCTCTGTAACTTGTGGTCCCATCATTCTACATTTCCAGAAAGAGTTGTCTTCCTTTCAACCTTATTCACACAAATACTGTTTGTCCTACAATATTCTACTCAAATTCTTCCTATTCTATTAAGTCTTTCCTGACCACTCAAAGTAATTTCTCCCTCTCCTGTAATCTCATGGTAATCAGTGAAATTACTTTGGTAATTAATTATTTGTTGCCTAATTAGAGCTTCTCACTGCTGCCTTAAAAGAGTTAAAGTTTTATAGTTTATTTAAAATAAAGATGACTTGGTAAGTATGACTTGTATTTCCAACCATATTTCCTGAACTCTAAGATACACATTTATTCACTTTTGACATTTCAGAAACTGAGTGCATCTACAAATCTCAGCAGGGTAAAACTGGGGAACCACAGTAAGAGCAAGTTCCTTAAAAGCAGGCAGACAACACTGTCATCCTTATTTACAAGGGTAGCTCTCATGCCACTGTGTTCTGCTGGGAGAAGAAAACAACACGTTCTCTCTGCTCCTAGGTACTCCCAAGGCCTCTACTGTCAAATGTAAATGAACTACACACCAGGTTCTCTCAAAACTCCACCCAGTATAACCCTTCCTGGGGTCAGAATGACCCCTGTTTGTTTTGCATAGATAGCATGTGAAGGGAATTAAGCCCCTATTATGCCATCTCCAACTTGCTACCCATCAAACTTCAGAGTGGTTATTAGCCAAACTCTTCCATATATATGAAGGAACAGATATTGAATACTTGCTAAGAATGGAGACAGCACTAAGCAAAATTAAAGATCCCTTTAGCCACATCTAGCAGAAATGGTCCAAAGTTGTTAGAGAAGTAACATTAAATGAATACAGATAACCTTACAGACTCATTTTAGTGTCCACAGAATCTGAAAGCTCTATGTTTACTCTAGTTGAATTTTTATTTGTTTTTGTTTCCTTTAACCCAAGTACCTAATCTATGGCTTTGTGTATGACTCTCAGAAGTCTAGAACAAATTCTGAATCCTTGTACCCTAATATTTTCATTTTTCTACCTGATCTGGTCTGTCAGGCTGCCATCCACGTGTATTCCTGACAGCTGATCTGAGAAATGACCACTGCTGGTGCTTTTTAAATAAACTGAACCCTCATATCCCTTCACTGCAACAGGTAGCACAAGTCACAGTATATTTACAATGAAAGACTTCAAAACATATCAACTATTTATCCCTTAACAGAAAGTCCCTGAGATTATTTTGTGCTGAGTCATACACAGCAGCTAAGCTAAGTATTTTAAAGCCAACTCATCACCACATAACTGGTTTTCCCCTTCTCCACTAATAGGCCTAAGTCCGGAACTTCAGTAAGGTAGTTATTATTAGTATCCACCACCTCCGGCCCCCACAACCAATGCAAAAGGGAAAAGAAAAAAAATGTTTGAGGCAAAGAGAAGCAACGTGCCTAGAGTCATACAGCTAAGAAACAGGAGTGCCAGAAACCGCACAGGCATCTTAATTTCAACATTCAACCTCTTAAATTCTACACTATTCTGCCTCACGAAACACTATACTTGCCAGGCAAATTTTTAAAAAAATCAAATAATGTCCAATGCCCTCTTTATCAATTGCAGATCCTCTTCTTTTTTCCATCTTTGTCCTCTCTCTCCTCCCATTCCTTCAGTATATGGAAGAAAATTTAAGACAATTCTTTGAGTTGGGAAATTCCAAGGTAAGGGGGTTAAAAATACTAGCACAGAATTCAGAATATGTGAGTTCTAGGCCACAGTCTGTCATTAACTAGGCAAACTTTCTGGCCAAATCTCATGTGTATTTTGTATCAACAGCACACATCTCAACCTAGCCAAATCTCATACTCTCTTAAGTTTCCTCCTCTACAAACTAAAAGGACTGGATATAAATAAAACACCTTCTAGTTTTGAAAATTCTTCTAGCTTTCAAAATTTGAATATTGCAAAATGGGGAGGGAAGGAAGAACAACACGAGCGAGATTGTTTCATTCTGCAAACCATATTATAAAGAGAAGGGAAAACCACGGTAGAAATTTAGCAATTAGAAAAAATAAGCACTCAAACTCTACTCAATAGAATGTTGTTTCTTTTCCAAAAATAACTACCACAATGGGTTATATGTAACCTGAAAATACTTATGATTAAACTGCCAACTCCTGGGCATTGATGGTACCTATAAATATAATTTCTATTAGTGGTTACCTACCAGTGAACTCATACCTTTTAAATTAAGGAATGCAAAACTCTGTATTGTAGGAAAGAGTATCAACAGAAAGACTTCTCTTTCCTATGAGCCCTCTCATAACCCCTTGCCCAGGGTATAAACTCCAAAGGTACTTCAGCACTGTGAGCTTGGCCTAGGTTGGGTAGCAGAGCTTAAAAGGGCAGGAAAACCAAGATGACAAGGCCCCTTGGAATTTCCGTAAACTAAAATGATCAGACAACATTTTTGAAACAGAATTTGTACATGAGGAAATATAAGCATGAAAATACATAATAAAATATTAGATATTTGGAGAAAATAATAATGGTGGCAATAATAGTAACAGCAGCTTTCATTTATTGTTATCAATAAATGAAATGAAATACTTCATAGCTATTATTACACTCCATCTTTACCAAAATCCTACAAAGTATCTGTAAGATTATCATAATTATAGAGATTAGAAACCTGAGGCACAAAGAGGTTATGTAATTTGTCCAAGGTCACAGAGCACAACTCTTCAGAGGCTGTGATCTTAAATAAAATGCTTCACTAAGCAGTGTCATCAATCAGGGCAATAATTTGTAAGCACAGAAGAAAGCCCTATAACCATTAATTAATACCACCACCATCTACTTCAAGTTTCACCACCTTGTATCAATTTTGGTTCTTTCCCCTCCTCGATTTCCAAACACAATTAATCTAGTATATCTAATGATTATCCCTCAATTTGATTATATTCAGCAAACACATACAGAGCATTCATTATATATAAAGCATTATACAGACAAAAACTTTTATATCAAAGTTTGTCAGAAGACTTCTGCATTCCCAAGAAAGATATTGAAGGGGAAAGGAAATCAATTTTATTTATGTCCTTTACAAATCTAAAAGAAGTAAAAGTATAGTATTAATAAACATGACTGAATCAGAAAACAATTCTTACTCATTACACTTAGAATGCAGCACATTTGCAAATGTATTCATTCATTTAAATTTGTTTGTTACAAATAAATCTAGTTGATAAATTCTGACATATATAAGATTAAAGCCAACACTTATAGAATACTCACTATGTACCAGACACTGATCTAAGCACTGCCCACTGTACATGTATCTCATTTAATTCTCACAACAACCTTGTAAAGTAATTATTATTATCCCCATTTCAGAGATGAGTAAACTGAGGTACAGTAAATCTAAAGAAAGGGGGGTGGGGGGAATCTGAAACTAGAATAAATCATTAACACTGTAGAAAATAAGTAAAAATCATGATATTCTCTGGCCTTTATGCCTGGTTACAAATGTCAAATATAGAAAACATTCATTTGTAGGAAAGAATAAAAAATAAGGGAGGGAGGGGACAAAGTCATTAATTAATTATACCTCTGCCCATGTCTAAATTATCTGAGATTAATCGCTCCTTTCAGTCTCTGGTGCTTTAAATTCAATCACCACTTTCACAAATTTCTGAAAATAGAAGCGCTATTCAATCATGATGATGCTTTTATCTGTTCACGTGTGTGTTTTTGTTCTGCACAGGTTGGGAGTAGGTCAACGGTGCTGTGGGTAGTTCTGATAACCGGAAACTCAACCAACCACCTGTACGCTATGAGGCTACTTTTCTGGTGGATTTGGGAAAAACAGGGAAGACGCACTAGAAAGAGCTCTGCTGTAGTGACTTTTCTTACTTCTGAAAGAATGGGCATGGGGTAAAACACTGAAAAGAAGTTTGTGGGCTCTTAGCCACACAATTCCAGTGGAACTCACTTATGCATCAAGGTTACTAGAGCAGAATGGTATCTTCATCAAAATTAAAGTCAGGACCTATTAGGCAAAAAGTATAAAGAGAAAAAATTCTCCTTGAAAAGTTGTTAAATAAATATTGATCTCAACCTTCATGATTCTGTATAGCCAATCTTGTACACTAAAATGTATAGTAATACAGTATTAATAGAGTTCATATGCTAAATACTACTTTACAGTACTGCAAAAAATTATTCTTTCTCCCTTATAGTTCTGAGTGGAGGGAGAAGAGCAGCAACTCAGACAGCTGAATCCATCTAAATTAAAAGCATATGCTTTATAACTCCACTACACTACTCATTTTGCAGTTTTTAGATACCTTTTTATCATGACCTACCACAAAAAGTAAAATTAAAAATTTTTCTATCATTAATGTATAATCAAATTATTTATTAAATGAGATTTTCTGATGGAAATGTGTTATTTATACAATATAGTAAAGTCTAAATAAATGTCATTCACATAATTTCTACAAAGGCATCTGCAATTTCATTAAAGCTTAAACTGACTTGTTAATTTTACTAACAATGTGTCAAAACTAGTTTTTAGCCAATATCGTTATTTATTTCTAAATTTGAAAAACTCACCGCATTAAAATACTCAGGAGAATGAAGTACTTTGTTCAACTGAGATTCTTATTAACAAAATTATATCCATCTATACTTATGATTATGAAAAACGTAGTCAAGATGGTGAAAGATATTTAATAATAAAACTCAAAAAGTTGACAATCTTCCTATAAGGAGTGCTGAGGACAGCTTCAAAGATAACCATAAATGTCTCTCCCTGATGAGAAGAGTTCAGGGGAGAAATAAATGGTTTGAAATTGTAAATAAAATATAACATCTTGACTAACACTAACACTAATCATGACTAGGATAAAAGAAGACAGTTATTGGAAGAGTAGATTTCACTGGGAACAAAAAGAAAGGAGGGCAGTAAATCACTGTTCTATCAGATCACTCAGTAGACAGGCAGGGAAAAAAATGTGTGTGAATAGTGTGTGTGCGTGTGCGTGCGCACGTGCATGTGTATGGCTGTATGGGATATCTTGAGATTAATCTGGATTTTTATAATAGAAAACTACTATAAAATCAATTTAACTTTTCACTGTACATAACATACACTGAAAAAAACAAATTAAGAATAAAAAACTGCATTTCACATTTGACCTATAGATCAAATAGCAAAAAGAAAAGCAAGATTTGCTTTGAAGTCCATCTCTAAAGGTAAACTTAATTTCAGGAACATGAAATATATAAATGTTTGGATATATTATTATGGTCTCTTCTCCTAAAATCCTACTTAGTACTCAACTAGAAAAACACTGAAAGTTTGAAAGGGAAGTAAGGTACAAAGGCACCACTTAATGTATATTAAGAAATAACATGTTATCACACAGTAACTCAAGGCTCTGAAAGAAAATAATCCAGTATCAACTAGTATTGTCCTCTAATACATAAAATCTCTACTTCAAAATCGAAACAGGAAACTTATCTTTCCTATTCACAATATTATTCAAAAAATAAAAAAATTTTAAAGGTGGAAGGAAATTTGGATATCAACCAGTTTACCCACAAGATAAAATATTACGTCCAAGATTAAGTAGCAAGTTCAAAGTAGTGTCAATAGTAGATCCTGTGATACCCAGGACAGTGCTGTTTACACTACAACTCAGCTTTCACAGCACTGATTTGAGAGAAGGGAACACTAAAACCCATGTTTAACAGTCTCTCTCTTCAGTTTCCTGGATTCCACAGGACTATCCCAGTTCTTCTCCCAAGTATTTAAAATAAATTAAACATATTTACAGCCAAATATAATAGCAAAACCACATATTTTAGTAAGTATGTTCACTCAGCATTTTTCAATGCACAACAGTGTAACCCATATGGAGACTATGAATTCCAATCACATTATTCAGGTTTTCTTCCACTTAAACCAATTTGCTTCTAGAGTTAAGTGCCCATAAATTTTATGCTTGTCTATTTTCTCTTGGTTAATTCTGAGAGAAATAAATAGTTCATTATTCATTCAAAGTATGACCTTTTGGAAAAGGTAGCTCTTAACCTCATCAATTTACTGTGGAATCTGGGAGCACAGCATTTAATTTTATTGTCAATTCTTTGGTCTAATTTTCAGTCTCTCAGTCTCATTTTTTAAAGTTTTGGGGAATTTTTTGGTCTTTTAATTTCTGGAAAAGGCTCTAAACTTTTAACCTTTCACTGTGTAGCATGTTAGCTTGGTCCTATTTTCTCTTAACTGCCAACCAAGAAATGTCATCTGTTGTATCTGTTTTGATATGCTTCCAAGAGACAGGGCTATAGAATCCCTGATACAAATCGCTGATGACTACTGTAGCAAGAACGTGAAAGGGGAGACTAGAAGCTGGTCCTCTGAGAGCTCTCAAGGCAAATAAACAATACAAGAAGAAAAATGACTATGTTTAGAGATTACTTAGTGAGGCATTCCAAGCTCTTCCAACTTTAGTAAAGGGTATTACAAGTAGTTGAGGTGTAGAAATAACATCAAGAATATTTCTTTCATTGTAGGACATAAAATGAACTCCCATAGTATGACAGTTAAGGGAAAGAATTAAAGCTACTATGAAGGTACTGGGTATTCTAATATATTCCCATAAAATACATTAATCTTCACTTCTCTTAGGAAACAGAACTCACATACGAAAGAACTTACTTATTCTGCCAAATTATCTTTACAATTTTAATCAAGGGTTGATGAGCAAACTTACTCTAGATGAGTCATAAGAGGGGCTTGGTTGACCACTTGTTCCCCAAGATGTCGTACCTCCTCGTTCATCCATACCTAAGGAGAGAAGAAAGTAAACAATATAAATCCAAGAGGACACAATGATGGGTTTTGTTTGGTACAGCAGATAATACAGTTCAGTGAGTGGTATCTGCATTTGATTGGAACTGGCTGTGTATCAATCCTTGTCTCAGAAAACTACAGAAATAAGTTACTTGGGAGTATCTTTATCACTGCTCTATACAATGCCCTACATACATTGCCAATGTAGGTCTTTGGAGACTTTCGAACAGAGCATAATCTAGGTCTCTCCACCTCTGTCTCCACCAACTGCTACTTCTAAGAGTAGATGAATGCCCCACCCCCAACTTTCTGAAGTTTAGTACTGCCTCCATGAATATATGAAGTGAATAAGGGTTAGAAAATGAAGCAAGTCAAACAAGTGCTCAAGTTAATAAAACTGGTTTCTATCAAAGCACTGAGTAGCTATTCTTAACTGAAGACATCAAACTAAATCAAACTATATCAAGCCATATCAAATCAACATTAATTATATCAAAACTAATCAAAATGATGTGACAACTCATCCTAATAAAATCTCCTCTAAAATCTGATTCTAAACGAGTAGATCTACTCTTAGGAAAATTGCAAAGGAAGACTCAATGTGACAAGGATAAATTACCATTAACAACAAAACAATTCACTATCCTCCTTAATGTACCTTCTGAAGCTTTGGCTCCATTATTTTCACCTTCCAGTCAATCCCCAGAAAAATCTGAAAGAGCTGGAGATCTCTCAATCCAGCCATTTCTCCCCTTTCTGTTTTGAAGACCAGCCTTTCTCATCCTTGACTCCTAACAGGGTACACTTTCCCAACCCCTTCTGAGATTCTTTCTACGATGAAATACAAATGGTTGACTTTTTTTGTTTCATTCTTGCATGAGAAAACTCTAGATGTTACAAAAACAACATTCTGTTAAGTATAGAACCTCTTTTTCTTCAAAAAAATTCCTTGAAGTCTTCTGTGATTTAGATGAGAAGGGGTCTGTACTAAGTTAAATGCTACAAATTCTCCAATAACTAGCCATGATTCCCAAGGCTCTTTCATAGGGACAGAATTGCCAATTGAAGGACTAGGTGACAAAAGCAAGGAAAGGAAGTCAGTACCCAAAGTAAAATACACTAATTACTAATTCAGTTAGTAGGACCCTAATTTATTCTTTTTATGAATCTGTACTTCCTATATCAAAAACAGTACAGAGAAAAGATGGGTACCTACTATAAACAACACATTAGGCACAATTTCAAATGAATCAGAAGCTTTAAAAACACACAGATTACATGTAAAAACAAAACAAAACAAAAACCAACAACAACAAAAAACAGTGTTTTTGTTTTTTTCATTCTTGGAGAATTCTTATTAAAATTCTAGATTTAAGAAAGATTCTACAAGTCTGGGGAGTATCATGTAAAAACACACTTTGTTACTAAATACCAGTATCCAGTTACCTGTGGTCTATTTTCCAAGCATTTTCTTTGCAATCAACACTGTAGAATAGCAGATAGGATTCCAATGAGACCCAATCCAAGACAAAGACTACTATCAATCTACAAAATCCATTAATATAAAGCTACTTACGAAACTGCAAATAATTTTAGGAAAAGTTTTATTTAAAAAGATCATACTTTCCATTTGTAACTTTTTTTCTAAATGAGTTACATTTTTAAAATATCATATATCCAAAGTAAAATGCAAAAGTAAATTGGCTCCTGAAAGCAGGGTCTCAAATATTTGCACACCCATGTTCATAGCAGCATTATTTACAATAGCCAAAATGTAGAAGTGACTTCAGTGTCCATTGACAGATGAATGGATAAACAAAATGTGGTATATACCTACAATAGAATATTATTCAGCTTTAAAAAGGAAAGAAATTCTTACACATGCTACAACCTGAGGACATTATGTTAAGTGAAATAAGCTAATCACAAAAGGACAAATAGTATATGGTTCCACTTATATGAGGTACCCAGAGTAGACAAATCCATAAAAAGCAGAATGGTGGGCCTGGGGGTGGGGAGTAAACATAACTTTCATTGAACATTTAGAACAAACAATGCAAACTTATTTTGATGATCCTATTTCTAATGAAGAGAATTCATTTTATGACTCTGAATTGTCTTTTATCAAATAATAAATATGGGGGCTATGTGTTATTTTAAATACATTTGTAAAAGAAAATATATGGGTGCCTGCTATAGAAAACATCTCAGACAAAATTTTAAGTGATAAATGAAATTCTGTGAAAACACATACTTAATTCTCATCAGGTGACACTAATTACTTCCACAACATGAAAGAAGAGCAAAGATTAATTAAATAAAATGGTAATTAATTAAGCCACCAACTAAAGAGTACTACATACCAACGATACAAGACATGTAGAGGGCTCAAAGGATGCTACAGAATAACAAGGATCTGGCTAGGGTTTAAACTCAGAGCTCTATAGCTTTATTGTTAATGTATCTAGACTCTGAGCAGAAGATCGTGGCTGGCACTGACAAAGGCAAGAGTCATCCTTTAGCATCAACAATTCCTTTCTGCTGAACACAATGGCTGTACAAACATAGAAATATGACAGGAATAATAAACTTTCCAAAGCTTCAGCCACAAGACCAAGGTAACAGGAAAAAAAGAAATTACACACAGAAAATAAACAATACAGAAATTATACAAATTGATCAAAATCTGAAAAACTTTTATCAACAAGAAAATATACCACAGTTGCAATACAGTAATTAGGAGGAAAACATTTCTATTAAGATATGTCTGAATCACCACTGCCATATATTTTTCCTTCCTTACTATTTCTAGTCTACACATGCCAATTCAACAATTTTTGAGATGCTAGTGCCTCAACTTACAGATTAAAATGGTAGATGTAACAGAAAGTTTAGGAATAATTAAGTAGTAGAAACACTTCTGAGTCTTGCTTAACTTTCTAATTAATCTATTTCTCTGCAACAAAATTAAAAGGGTTAACCAATAATTCAACTAATATAGAGATTTAAATGACACTTTTTTAATCTTTTATATACAGAATCTCTTTAAGTACCTGCTTTTCTGAATGGAACCAATTAAAATCCAATATATATTTTGATTCCATGTGCCTCATTTTAAAAGGCTTAATATTTTATTTAACATTTTTCAGTAAAGAACAAACATTAAATTTTAGACCGTATATCTAAAAACACTGGTTTGTGAATTCAATGAAACAATCTGCTTCCTTCTCTTGTAAAACATTTAATAGGAAAAGTAACTGAAAGCTAATCATAAATTACTACACATACAGGCACTTCCCTAAGAGGCTGGGAGCCTGAAGAAGGAATACAAGGTGTAACCAAGTTTTTGAGATGTCAGAGAGCAAGACTCTTGGAGGAGCAAGTAAACTTAGCCAAGTAAAACATCTAGCATTACTTTCTTTCCTATGAAGGACTCAGGTACTAGTTTGCCTGCCTCCTCTCTACTGCCACCATCTTTTTTGACTGAAAGTGCTCTCTTTCTTGAATCAATACAAAATTATCTCACAGCTTCTATCCTACTACTTCTTTCATTCTCCTAGCACAAAATCCTAGAGACTTCTCTAGGTTTTTAGCCATTAGCAAAAACTGGAAACATTTTTTTGGGGTAGTGACTTTTCTATACCCTATACACCTGTTCCACACCGCCCCCCCCCCGCAATCTGGGCCCCCAGGGGCTCAAAAACAGTACAGGGTTTGTGTACATGAAGCATTATTCAAGCTTTGGTGAGGCTCAGACAAGACCTACCTGGAGGTAAAAGGGGTGAATGAGGAGTAAAGCTGCTGACCAGCTCCTTCTCTCCCACCTGCTATCACCAGACCTATCACCAAAGACTCTGTCACACTAGACTACAAGGAGGGTGAAGGGAGAAACAGGTCTGGAATTGGAAAATATTTCAGGTACTGGTGGGGAGTCTAGAGAGCAGAGAAGTAATGAAAGGGAAAGCGGGGTGGGGGATACACAAAATCAAGAGAAGAGTAGTCAGGATATCCCTGCAGCAAAGCTATAAGAAAAACAAGTCAGGGCTTCCCTGGTAGTGCAGTGGTTGAGAATCCTCCTGCCAATGCAGGGGACACAGGTTCCAGCCCTGGTCCGGTAAGATCCCACATGCTGCGGAGAAACTAAGCCCGTGTGCCACAACTACTGAGCCTGCACTCTAGAGACCGCGAGCCACAACTACTAAGCCCGCGAGCCACAACTACTGAAGCCCATGCGCCTACAGCCCGCACACAGCAACAAGAGAAGCCACTACAATGAGAAGCCTGTGCACCGCAACGAAGAGCAGCCCCCACTCGCCACAACTAGAGAAAGCCTGTTCACAGCAACGAAGACTCAACACAGCCAAAAATAAATAAAATAAAAATAAATAAATTAAAAAAAAAAAAAGCTTTTCAGAAAAAGAAGTCAATACAGCCACTTTGCTTTGTATTATGCCCAAGAGTTATTCCTTGTGGAAAAGGGACATATATAAAGTTGGGAGGAAGAGCACAGCAGATTGTATACCTCTCTTTCTCTCTGTCTCTTTCTCTCTTTCATACACACACACACGCAGACACGCACAGCTTTTGGTAGCAGTGAAATCAGGTTTTTATTCTAGCAAATAAAATGTACTTCAAAAATATCAAATCCCAACACTGTTATAAATAAGGAAAAGATAATATACTTTGCAGGATTGCCATCTGCTATAGGATGATTCAATAGATAATTTGATAAAAGAAATCTGATTGGAGATAGCTATGTCAGATAACCAAAGCTATGGATGTGTCTCTTCAGTAGTTTCTTCACTCAATTTTATTTGTGGGGTAATGATACTCTTTTAGATCAGACTCAAAGGCTGCAATCAACTGTAAAACAATATACACCTAAAAACCCACCACCACCATTTTTTATTATATTTCTCAAATTTTAGATACTTATGAAATAAATCTACCGATGTGTTTTTCCAGAAATTCACTGTGAAACAGAATCAATTAGAATATAAAAGCAAATCCTTTGTTTTTATGTTACACATTAACGAAAAACAAATAAAACAGAAAAGCTATGGAAATGTTGAAATTGTAAGGAAATATAAGATCTGCTGCTTCATATCAAGTACATAACATTGGTTACAGAAATTTTTTTTTTTACTAAAAAAATTGAGATTCTGTAAAATGAACTGTCAAATTAAAAAGTTTGACTCTTTTTAAAGTATGTAAGAAAATAAGACCAGTAAAAAGATTAAAAGAATCACCTTTTTAGGTCATCTTTAAAATTAATCACAATTTCTATTTGGAATTGATGAGAACTAAGATTTTAAAAGTAGGGATATTCTAGTGCCAAAGTACACTAGAATAAGATAATTAAACATGACTAATTTCAAGAAAATGACTAATTTTGAAATTAACTTCCAAACAGTGATTTCGCTATGCTATTTTTATTAGCCACATCACTCTATATGAATGTCCTGTAAATATACAATTAAACAGGACATTCTAGTGATTTAATCAATGAAGTAAGAGTAGAAGGTCAAAAGGAAACGGCAGGTCTATCTGTTGAGGAAAAATAAAAAACTGCCTAATGCCCAGGGATTGAAACTAAGTTCTCAAAGGGCAAGCAGGTATTTTGTACCACCTTGAGAACTATCTGTAGTGACCTGGTATATTGAGGATTTGCTCTGATTATCTGAAGAGACATTCTAATAACCCTGACAAAGCTCCTGAGCCATCTCCAAGCCTTCCCTAAACTATCTGGCTGTCAAATTTCTGGAAACAAGAAAAGGCCCTCCCAGTGCACCTAAAAGTAACTGTCATACTCCTCTGGAATCTAAACAACAAAGCCCTGCACCTAAACAACAATGTCAGATGTTTTCTTCCACAGAGGCACTAAAGAAGTCCACTCTAAAAAAGGCTTGATGCCTCTTCTCCAACTCTGGATAAGTCTCAGCAAAAAATGTCCCTATTCAGTCTCTCAATGATACAATCCCATTAGATTTACTTTATAAACATTTCCAAAATCTGTCTATGACTCACTATTTTTATTTTATTTTATTTTATATTTATTTATTTACTTGGCTGCACCGGGTCATTTGTTGCGGCACATGGGATCTTCGTTGTGGCATGCGGGATTTAGTACCCTGACCACGGATGGAACCCAAGCTCCCTGTGTTGGGAGGGCGGAGTCTTAACTGCTGGACCACCTGGGAAGTGCCTGACTCACTATTTTTAACATGATCATTTTAGTCTGAGCCACCATCACCTCTGTATTATGGCAATAGCCTCTTAAAGAGCCTCCCTGCTTCTTGCCCCTGTGACAGTGTGTATACTCTACATACGAACTAGAATGACCTTTTCAAAACAACTCAAATCCTGTCAATCCTATGCTCAAAATCTACCCATCTCATTCAGTATTAAATCCACTGGTCTACAGCGTTTCATGGGTTCCACCTCCCACCTCTCTGACTTCATCTCCTACTATTCATTCTCTTAGATCACTCTTTTTCAACTACAAGGACCCCTGTTTTTGCTCAAACACAGTAAGCATGCTTCCTCCTTAGGGCCTTGCCACTTGTTCTTCCCTCTTCATAAAATGCTTCCTCCCAGATATCTGAATGGTTTGTTCCCCTAATATCCTTCAGGTCTCTCTATTCAAATATCATATTATATGGGGGGATGTTTACAATCTGTTTTTCCCCCCAGTAGATTGAAAGCTCCAGGAAAACAAGAGTGTAGTCTGTTTTGTTCAATATTTTATGTTTGGTGCCTGGAACAATGTCTGACACACAGTAGGCATTAATAAATATTTGTGGAAGAAATAAATGTATAAAGTGGAAACAATATTCAGTTTAATGTAAGTGGGGCTGAACTGGTTCCCTATTTGTTAGCTTACCATTCTTCTTTAGAAATAATCAAAACCAATATTCTAAATAAATGAATAGTAGTTTAAAAATTCCAATGAGAAGCAGTTAGACTATAAGTGACTCTATGAACTAGACAAGTAACTACCCCCAAAGAGCAAACATTTTTTAAAAAGTGTTAGAGAAACCTAAATCCTCACTAGGCTTGGTGGCTAAATCACACACAGACGTTCAATACCACAGTTTTGAAATAACCTCATCACGTCCTAAGAAAAATCACTTTGTATTCACTATAGTACAGTCTAATGTACACTGCTATAAAAGGAACTCTAAATAAAAAATGTTCCAGAAGTTTCATGTAGTCAGCATGATGTTGGGATATTTACAAACGTGGTTAGAAATGCAATAATCTCTTAAATTTGGTAACACATCTTTCATATTCCCTTAACCACTCAGTTACCCATTGTATTAATTTCTACCTTGGCAATATTTTGAGTAACTATCCCTTGCTCTGATTCAGGTCCTGTGTATTGCTTATTCTTCTATTATGTTCCATGCCAATCCACAGTTAACATTGCCAGCACAATTATCTTGCCATAAACACAAGTTGGATCACATCCATTCACTTTTCAAATATGATCCTCTGCTGCCTCAGGAATAACACTCACACTCCTGAGAGTAGCATTCTTCATGGTGGCCTCAATCTACTTTATTCAGCTTCAATACATACTATATTTCTCAGAAAACTCAATGCTCAGGATTCCCTGGTGGCACAGTGGTTAAGAACCTGCTTGCCAGTGCAGGGGACACGGGTTCGAGCCCTGGTCCAGGAAGATCCCACATGCTGTGGAGCAACAAAGACAGTGTGCCACAACTACTGAGCCGGCGCTCTAGAGCCTGTGAGCCACAACTACTGAGCCTCTGTGCCACAACTACTGAAGCCCACGCACCTAGAGCCTGTGTTCCACAACAAGAAAGCCTGCGCACGGCAACAAAGACCCAATGCAACCAAAAATAAATAATGAATAAATAAATAAATAAAAATTAAAAAAAAAGAAAACTCAATGCTCCAGCCTCATCAAGACATTAATCACTCCCCAAACATGCCAAGCCTTGTCACACATTCATATTCTACTCCTATTGCTTCCTAGTCCTAGAATATCCACCCTTATCTTTTCCCCCACCTACTGAGTTTCTAATTTTGAATCAGTCTAAGATCGAATGTCCCCTCTTCTGAGATGTGTTCTCCATCAACTAAGTCAATATTAATCACACTTCTTCAGAAAATAATTTGCACTTATTTTGTCTTCAACATTGACAGTTATTTTTCACGTATACCTTACCAATAAAACTTTATAACAGGGAACATACCTTGTTCATCTCTATGTACTTCTGGTACTTCGCAGAAGTGTGGTATTTTGTATTCAAATGTCTACTAAGTGGTTAAGGCACATATAAAATTAGGGGATTCACATGACAGTCTGTCATAAGAATTCAGTTAACTAGAGATGGGTTAAAAAAAGAAATTCAAGGTAGAAGAGGGATGTCTAGCAATCTAAGTAGATCTCCAAGAATTAGTAAAATAATAATAATTATTATTATTTTAAAAGTTTTTTTTTTTAATTTTTACACTTTATTTATTTATTTACTTTTGGCTGTATTTGGGTCTTCGTTTCTGTGCGTGGGCTTTCTCTAGTTGCGGCGAGTGGGGGTCACTCTTCATCGCGGTGTGCGGGTCTCTCACTGTCACGGCCTCTCTTGTTGCGGAGCACAGGCTCCAAACGCGCAGGCTCAGTACTTGTGGCTCACAGGCCTAGTTGCTCCGCGGCATGTGGGATCTTCCCAGATCAGGGCTCAAACCCGTGTCCCCTGCATTGGCAGGCAGATTCTCAACCACTGCGCCACCAGGGAAGCCCAAAAAGTATTATTTTTAAAAGCAGATTGCAAATATGCTGGAGGCAATCTCAAAACTGAACTAGTGAGTTCAGCTTCCAACATGATGCACTACGCTCCTACAGACAGCTACTATAAATTCTGGAGAAAAAATATAAATATAAAACAAACTACGTAAATACCCCACCTTAAGAGTAAACCTAAAGGGTTTACCAGGAGAATGAACAAAACCAGGCTGATTTTGGATGGGAATATAAACTTGGAAGAAGAGACCAAAATGAGTTTCTCCTTTTAACAGCTTTAGGGATCAGCACAGGTGAGTTTCCCACTTTAACGCTTCATCCCGCAGGCAAGCAGCAGCCACAGCACGCAGGAACTAAAATTCCAATAGAAAACTTACTATCTTTCTGGATAGAAGGAGAACAGGGAAGAGCAGGACAACCATAATCACCAGAAAGTAAGGACAGAATCCCCAAAAGGAGAGAGGCAGAAAAGATGAGTCCCAAATTTGGGGCACATCTCTGCTCAAGTCTTTGGATGAGCCCTGACGCACACATTCACAGGGCAGTTTGCAGTTGAGGCTGAAAGAATCAAATCAAATTGAGATTTGAGCAGCTGCTAACCTCAGGCAAGATAGAGTTTTCACTCTGAGTCTGATCCAATTAATGGCTCACTAAAACACAGAAATCAGAACTCTTTGGAGGAACATAAAAGAAACCAAAATTTCCACAAATAACATTCATAATATCTATAACACAAGCCAAAACTCCATGACAATGAAATGTGACCCAATCTCAAAGAAAAAGATAATCAAGAGAGGCCAACTTCAAGATGACCCAGATACTGAGATTTTCAGACAAGGGCATTAAACCAGGTACCTTACTATACCCAATCAAGTAAAGGACATATGCTTGTAATGAATGAAAAGACTGGAAATCTCACAGAGAAAAAGAAAACACACACACATACACACAAAAAACAAATGAAAGTTTTAAAAATTAAAATATCTGAAGTCTAAAAAAAAAAATTCTTGGATGGGTTTAAGAAAGGAATGGAGATGACAGTAAAGAGTGAATGAATTTGATGACAGATCAACAGAAATAATTCAATTTGACAAAAAATTAAAAGAAAATAAACTGGGTCTTAGAGACCTAAAGGAAGATATTAAAAAGTCTAACATAGGCATAGTAAGAAAACAAAGAGACTAGGGTAGAAAAAATTTTTGAAGAAATAACGGCCAGAAAATTCACAAATGTGGTTAAAAGACACAAATTACCAGTTAAGGACACTCTGTAAACCCAAAAGGATAAATATTAAGAAAACCATGTGCAGGAGACCATAGTCAAATTTCTGACAACCAAAAATACAGAGAAAACCTTGAATGTGGACAGAAAAAGGACACATTACATACAGAAGAACAACAATTCAAATACTGCAGACTTGTCTTTAGAAATTATGAATGTCACCAGATGTGGAAACACATCTTTAAAGTACGGAGGCATGGGGATCTCAGCCAGAATAGAAATATCCTTCAAGAATGGAGATGAAATACATTTTCAAATAAAATAAAATTAAGAATTTGTTACCAGCAAAACTTCAGTACAAAATACTAAAAGAAGTTCTTCAAGCTGAAGGATATGTTATCAGAGAGAAACTTGAATCTTGAGGAAGGAAAAAAGAACATGAGAAATAGTAAATATAAGAAACTGTTTTTTTTTCCTTTTAACTTCTTTAAAAGTTATTTATATAAAAATTGTAACATTCTCTCACAGGAGTTACAATGTATTTAGCTGTAATACATATGACAAATATAGCATAAAAGAAGGCAGGGGTGGGGATAAATAGACCTATAAGGTTACAAGATTTCTGCATTTTATGTGAAATGGTAGAATATTAACTCTAAATTGACTGGGAGAAGTTAATGACATATATAACCTGAGAGAAACTACCAAAGCGGAAAAAAATGCAGAGGCGTCACTAAAAAGCCAACCAATAAATTAAAATGGAGTCCTAAGAAATAGCCAAATCCAAAAGAAAGAAATACATTTGAACAAAATACAGAAAGAAAAAACAGAAAACAAATGAATTAGTACACCTTAATCTAACCATACAATGAAACATTCCATTTTTGTCTGAGGAGGAAGACAAACAGAGAAGCATCAAACAGATACTACTCATTTCAATGAGAACACACCTCATTGCTCTGTGAGCTCATAAAGTCACGCTGTTGCTCTTCTTCAACAAGACAATTATATTTGGGTTTGGTGCGGGAAAAGAAAGATGAAAATATTACATTGCCCTTGCACATTAAACAAAAAACATACAGTACCACACCACTGTGAAAACTGCATACAGAGGTTTTTAGGTTGTTTATTTTTATAGTACCCATCAGGATCATAAGTCAGTACCAATAAAGCAGCTTCTGCATAAGTATATTTTGGTGGATTTTTGCTGATTACCTAACACAATTTGCTATTTAAAAACAGCTGTGTGAGCAATTACTATTCTTAACTTAATTCCACAAACAATTCTATTCATTTCCTGTAATAAGGCCTGTGTACTCCCTGCGTTCAAGTCTTAGACCATTAATTCCTGTAATGGCAACACACTCTGCCTCTCTCAAAGGAACTCTGTAAAAATTTTTCCATCGTATTTTCCTCATATTTTAAAATTCCATCCTCATATACTCTTCACACTCCCACTCATTTATTTCTAAATTCACAAAACAAAAATTTATATTGACTACCTTCACTCCTTTCAATTTATGCACTTACTCATTAATGAATCTCTTGCTAGTATCTAGCCTCTTCCTAGACCACACCAGCAAAACCCAATGCCAGTCACAAAGAAGGCTCTCAGTAAACATTTGTTTATATAAAACTGAACTCTTTCATGTCATCAAAGGTTATTCTAATCATAAAGCATAAAGGCCCCTTCCTGGTCTTAATTTCTTAGATTTCTATTGCAGAGGTCCGCAAATTTCTCCTATAAACAGCCGAACAGTAAATATTTTATGTCTGTGGGTCATACCCTCTCTTTACCAACTGTTCAACTCTACTACTGTAGCACAAAAGGAGTCACAGGCGATATGTAAACAAATAAAGAGTAACTGTATTCCAATAAAACTTTATTTATAAAAACAAGTGATGAACCATGGGCCATATTTTGCCTACCCCTGCTCTATGGCATCCAATACTGTTAACCACCTTGCCTCCCTAGGATTTGCTGACGTTAACCTTTGGGCCCCTATTTCTATATATTAACACTTCCCCTTCTAGTGAAAAACTAGAAGTACCTGCTCTTCATTCCAAGAACTTATCAATTTATGCTCTACCCCTTCAACTGCTCCCTCAGTTTTATGATTTTGACTATCCCATCTGAATGATCAATTTCCAAATGCACACTCCCAGTCAGTTCTGTGTTTTGCATCTTGAATCATCAAATTCCTGCTGGAAGCTTTCATTCAGCTCTCCTGCCATCATCTTAAACCCATATTTGAAACTAGACTTTTCACATACCCTTCACTTCCTCCTCATATGCCTTTGGACCCTAATTATTAATATTTCTAATACTACAGGTAGTACTATAATAGTTCAGGTCAAACTGGCATCATCTTTGATTCTCTCTTCTCTTCTCCCTCCACTATCCCTATACTGAGTATTCTTTATGAATGTCTCCTGCAGCAGCTTTTCCATTCCTACTACCACCTTTTTATTCTGAGCTTTCATGATATCCTACATACACTCTTTTGCTAGAGTCTCTCTGACTCTCCCTAAAACACTATTTCAAAATATTTAACCTAATAATATCCTGCCATTGTAGTCTTCCTAAAACAAATCTTTAAAACGTATTACCCCTAGATTTAAAAAGTAAACACTTCCAGTGCCCCACCACCAACAGAATAAATCCCAAATTCTTCAACCTGAAACTGAATATTTACTCCTCTGTTCCACAAATGTTTACCATCAATTGTGCTAGGTTTTGTCTCTCCTATTTTTAAAGCCTTTGAAACTCCAGTTACAATTGCCTCACTGCTTCCAACCCTAATAGTCAAAAATGCTAATTTCCTATTATGGCATACACAGTGTCATGCTCTAGGGAGGACTCTAGGCACTGTTGATAGAGACATGCACAAGACACAGAAACCCTGCCCCTCAAGGAGCTGTCATTCAGTGTTTTGCATTCAAACTCTCAACTGTAACCATGAGGCACATTCATTGTACATAGTACTATTCAAGAACACTTATTGCTCTTATTATTCCTCTTGGCACTTCTATCTCCTCTACACTTAATTCTTACTGATTTTATGCTCACTTTAAATTCCACCTCTGCTGTAAAACATGACCAACTTCCTTAATCCTTACTAGGTCCTCTCTTTAATATTTATACTTATAAATCTACGTCGCACAGCACAGAAGTCATATTGTTCTTAAGAGAACACCATCCAACATGGGGTCTCAAATTAATTTAAGACCAAAGACCACATTCAGCTCTCATTCTGTTTCACCTACAGTGCTAAATACATAGGAGACACTCAATGAAAAAGTTTTTGTGTACAAAATGACACTGCTAATTAATATATGGACAGGTTTTCTAGTAGCAGCTGCAGCTTTTACTTACCTACTTACATTCACTTTCCCCAGTCCCACGATGAACAGTATGAGTTTGCAAAAGAGCATTCATAAGGGATACAACTGATGACCAAAGCACAGAACAAAGGTAACCACGTCAAGAAGACACTCAAATGAAACACCTGACATTAGCTCAGTGCTCTAATGGAATGAACTAAAACTCTCTTGTTCATACTCACAGGTATTTATTACAGTACCATGTAAGCAAAAATTACTGCCATGTAAAGATTTCTAAATTTTATACTCTCATAATCAGTGTCTAGCCCTTAAAAAATTGAATTTAAGTAATTTAAAAACATCTACAACTTATGAAGATGAATAAACATCAAAACACTCCCCCACCATCCAACTTTTAGAGCTATTAAACTAGTTGAAAAAGCTGAACATTGCATATGTAAATAAAGCATATCACTCTCTTCTTAAATTGAAGTATAGCTGACTTACAGTATTGTGTTAGTCTCAGGTGTACAGCAAAGTGATTCAGTTATACATATGCTTTTTCTCAGATTCTTTTCCATTATAGGTTATTACAATATATTGAATATAGGACTTCCCTGGTGGCACAGTGGTTAAGAATCCGCCTGCCAAAGCAGGGGACATAGGTTCGAGCCCTGGTGTGGGGAGATCCCACATGCCACGGAGCAACTACGCCCATGCGCCACAACTACTGAGCCTGCACTCTAGAGCCTGTGAGCCACAACTACTGAGCCTGCGTGCCACAACTACTGAAGCCCGCATGCCCTAGAGCTCACACACCGCAACTACTGAGCCCGTGCGCTGCAACTACTGAAGCCTGCGCATCCAGAGCCCATGCTCCGCAACAAGAGAAGCCACCGCAATGAGAAGTCCATGCACCGAAACGAAGAGTAGCCCCTGCTCACCGCAACTAGAGAAAGCCTGAGCACAGAAATGAAGACCCAACACAGCCAAAAATAAATAAAATTTTTTAAAAAAGATATTGCATATAGTTCCCTGTGCTGTAAGTAAATCCTTGTTGTTGATCTATTTTATACATAGTGGTGTGTATCTGTTAATCCCATGCTCCTAATTTATCCTTCCCCCCACCCTTTCCCTTTTGGTAACCATGTTTTCTATATCTGTGAGTCTGTTTCTATTTTGTAAATAAGTTCATTTCCATTATTTTTTAGATTTCACGTATGTGATATCATATAATATTTGTCATTCTCTGACTTACTTCACTTAGTATGATAATCTCTAGGTCCATCCATGTTGCTGTAAATGGCAATATGTCATTCTTTTTTATGGCTAAGTAATGTTCCATTATATATATATATAAAATATCTTCTTTATCCATCTGCAATATAATTATTCTCCAGTCTGTGGGTTGCTTACCCAGGGGTATGGGACTTAATTTTATCACGAGTCCACTCCCCTACCCATTTCATTGTTGTCCCTTCTTTATGTCTTTAGTTGTAGAAGATCTTTTCTGGTAGGTTCTGTTCCTTTTCACTGACGGTTGTTCTGCAGATATCTGTGAATTTTGGTGTATTTGTGAGAGGAGGTAAGCTCAGTGTCTTTCTACTCCGCCATCTTCGCCCTGCCACCCATATCACTCTTGAAATCTCTAACTCAGAGTATTTTTAGTTTAAAAGTAGAGGGCTGCTTATCAAAATTATTTACCAGAAACTTATAATTTACATTAAAAACTATCTCTATTATATAACAGAATATAATTTGGACAGAAAAATAAGATCTGCACCCCAAACCTTACATATTGCCTGTGGGCATGGAAAATGATACACTTTGCAAAACTGGCAGTTTCTTAAAAGATAAAAACACATATATCCTTTAACACAACAATACTATCCCTAGGTATTTGTGCAAGATAAAGTGAGAAAAAAGTACACCCACAAGGAGTCTTTTACATGAATATTAAGGACAGTATTCATAAGAGCTAAAACTGATAATAATAATCCAGGTGCCCATCAATAAAAAAGATGAATAAAGGAACTGTGGTTTATTCATTCAATGCAACACTGCTCAGCAATACAAAAAAAAAAAAAATAGACTAGTGGTACATGCAATGACATGCATAAATTTTGAAAACATTATACTTAATAAAAGATACCAGATACCAAAGATTGATTTCATTTATATGTTGACCTACAACAGAAAAAACAAAATCATAATCATAAAAATAAAGACTGTGGATGCTTCTCAGGTACAGAGTTGACAAGGAAGGAGTAAAAGGGATATAAATGGGGTGAGGAAAATGTTTTATAAAACAACAAAATGTTCCTAAGTTTATTCAACTGAAAATAACAATTATAAACTGTGGACCAAACTTTTAAAAACAACTGTTTTAAGACAAGGAAGAATAAACAAAAGGAGGCAAAAACTGAAAAGGATCTATCAGTGAAAAAATATAACCAGACTCACAGGTAAGATCCAAATCTTTATGATTTGTCTGATGAGGGCATTTCCCAGGCAGCATGGCATGTGGTGGCTAGATAAGCAGAAAGCCACTATTTTCTTGCTTAAGGAGCCAAAACATAGAATTTGGGAATGCCAGTGTGGCTGGAAATTAAGGAGGGAAACAAAGAAAGAAGAAAGCCACAGTTGGCTTTCAACTGCTGGTACCCAGTAATTAGAGGGCTTGATAAATAATTTGAGCTTTCCACAGGCCTGCCTTAACAAAGCATAAAATCAAGCCTCAAGATAATTGACCAAAAATGTTTAACCACTTTCAAATAATGTAAATTCTTATTTGTTTTATAGAGCAAAAACAAACCTCTGCAGACGAAGAGAAACTAAAACCTCTACGACACATCTTCTACATTGAAAAATATGAAATAAAAAATTAATAGATGTGTGGAGAAATTAAAATGTGACCTATAGCTTAGGAAACACATTCCATACAGACACATCTCAGGATGACACAGATGTTGCAATAAGCAGAAAATGATTTTAAAACAGCTATTATAAGTATTCGAAGACTTTAAGAAAAAGATGGTCAAAATGAATGAACAGATGGAGAGTCTCAGTAAAGAAAAGCTTTTGAAAATGGAAATTCCAGAATTTAAAATTACAATAACTGAAATAAAAAATTTGCTGAATAAGCTTAACAATGAACTGGAACAAGAAGAAGAAATGGTAAGTGACATTGAAAATAAAAAATACTGGGAAAAAAAAGAGTAGAGCTTTAGCTACCTGTTAGATCATACTAAATGGTCTAAAATACATGTAATCTGAGTATCAGAAGGAGATGAGAGAAAAAAGGAGGCAGACTATATATCTGGAATAAAATTTGGCAAAAAGTTTCCCATATCAGTGAAAAACATCAACTTGTATGCAAATCTAATGAGCTCAGCAATTCTAAGCAGGAGAAATTTAAATACTAACAAAGCACAACTTGGAATGAAGAGGGAAGATTAAAATTTTAAAACAAGAAACATACTAGTACCATAGTCAAGTGATAGCTTTAGAAACAGTAGTGGGTACCATAAGCAAATGGTCCCCAATATTAGATACCATAAGAGAAGAGACACTGACTTCTAAGGTATTCTTTGAAGTTCAAATAGAAGTCTACATATGTGTGGCAAGGATGACATAGTGATTTGATATAAAAGCACTACCTTGGTCTTTGCTGAAGCAATAGAAAGCAAACACCTATAAGTTTTTTCATTTAGGAGCTGCCCTTGTGGCGCAGTGGTTAACAATCTGCCTGCCAACACAGGGGACACGGATTTGAACCCTGGTCCGGGAAGATCCCATATGCCGCAGAGCAACTAAGCCCATGCAACACAACTACTGAGCCTGCACTCTAGAGCCCGCGAGCCACAACTACTGAGCCCGTGTGCCACAACTACTGAAGCCCGCATGCCTAGAGCCCGTGCTCTGCAACGAGAAGCCACTACAATGAGAAGCACACATACCACAATGAAGAGCAGCCCCCGCTTGCCACAACTAGAAGAAAGCCCACACGTAGCAACGAAGACCCAACGCAGCCAAAAATAAATAAGATAAAATAAATAAAACATTAAAAAAAAAATGTGTAAAATCCAAGCCTTACCTTTCCACTACCTTTCAAACATTATCTATTCCTACAATCAATATCTCTCTTTTTCCAATTTTGGGACTGGCAATATGGAATAAAATGAATGATTATTACTAATGCAAACATCACAATGCTATCATATATTTAAAATAATAATGCTTTGAAAAACTGTACAAAGAACTTAAGGAAAGACTGTTCATATGATTAATTCTTTCAGAGGTTCCTGAGAAATTAATGCATAAAAACTACACTGTAAAAGCGAAATACTATTTTAAATTAATATAAAATTAAAAGTGAATTTTATCATATTATGAGCATATTTGGTCCTATGTACATAAAACTGTAAATTTGTGGGTTCCTAGAGAAGAATGGGTACATACATAAGTCAAATAAACAGCAGCAAATTATGTTCATTAACAATGTTAGGGTGGTACAAACCAAAATGATATAATGAAAAAAACTACCCAAATGATAGAGAGTGCATGCTTTTTGTCAAACAGGAAAGAGATCTTGGTCTTTCACCATGGTTTAACTTCAGTGGAAGAATATGAGTGGTGGCTTAAGGTTGGTAAATTCTTCCAATTACACCCAGGAGATAAACTAAATCTAAAGGGTGAGAAGGTAAATGCAATGTTATTTTTGAAAATGTAATGCAAGTAAAAGGTAGAAAATTTTATGTTGTTAAAATGTGATTTATATCCAGTGTTTAAAGGAAAGGTTTATTCAGCTGAGGGTAAATTCTGTCTATAAAATTTTCAGAAATATTTGTTTTCCCTCACAATCCAAATAAAGTGGAAGGGGGGAAAGTCAAGAATAATTTTTTAATACTTCTGTACTATTGCAGTAGGATACTACTGTCTAACACTTAAAAGTTGATCTTCAATTTCTGCTCAAGGTGAAGATCTCCATAATCCAATCAATCTGTGGTCATTCAGCACCATTACAATTTCTTATATTAAGCATCTCTATTAAACTACTAAAATTATTATTTTTGAATAGTTTTAAGTGTATGAAATCATTATCCTGTTCAGTATTTCTGAAAATAAGATTGTAACTGATATACAAATAGAAGAGAGCCTAACCTAACAGAATGGTTTACAGACCCAGAGTTAGCAAATACAGGTGAAGAGGTAAAATCTCACAATTTTGCTCTATAAACATCTATGATAAAATAACCTATCTGTACCTCTGAGTATAATTTAAAATGTTTCCCAAGTATCATTCAGAAGGCCTTTCAGGTATTTAAAACCCTACGGAAAAAGTGATGTCAATGGTAAAATGCTGGCAAAATACTTTTAGTTGACAATATTTCCTTAAGTCGGCACCTATTCATTCGAACTTTGCTCTGTGGCCTTTGGCTGAGTTAGCCATTATTCTTCGCCCCTTAAAACCTTAAACCCAAAGAAGTTGTAAAGATAAAATTCATAGTTTAAATGGATTTCTCCCTATGAGCAAGGAACTAGACTTAGCTTCGTGACCTCCTCAATTATGTCATTAACAAGATAGGGGAAAGGATGGGTAAAATATGAGGAGTTTATAAATTGTTCAGAGCTGCTTTAAGAGAGAAGAGGAAGAGAAAATAACTATACTTAGATTTCATAGTGATCAAAAACAGATCTGTGTCTTCCACCAACTCAGCAAATAAGCACACACTCAATTCTAAGTAATATATCCCCTTGTTTTATGAATCCCCTTGTTAGTCTCAAAGTGAAAAGGCTTGAACTGCACTGATTTACTCAATTCTGTATCTGCATACAATACCAAATATCTTAATTATCTGGTATTCTTCTCACCTCTTCTCAACATCTGAATCTCTGGTCTATTTTTTCCTCCAGACCTTCTTCAAAACGGCATTCCTATCTTTGATCAGGTTAGCTTTCAAAGCTCCTGCTATCCCAGGAAAACCTCTCAATTTCTCCCTTGGTGTGCCTTCACTTAGAGTAAGTTATTTATTCATAGAGTGAAGAAAAGTTAACACATTCTAAACATTTAATATATTTATTCCAGAAGTTTAAGAGTGCCTGAAAAAATGGATCTAGTTGATTTCCTTCTATACCCAATTTCACTACTTAGTCTCTAACTCTGTCCTTTCAACTCAACAAAGCATATCAGGAAACTACCAAAGCGATATCCGGAAAATAATGCTCAGTCAGATGGACCCAAGCACAATCCGAGGCTTTTCCATTTACTAGGTATGTGATGACTCTGTCTCTTCTTCTATAAAATGGGGTTTAATAATAGTATATAACTCACAGCCTGAGGATGAGAATTAAATAAGATGATACTTATTAGGTACTCAGTATAGTGTCTGTCACGCAGTAAATGCTCAATAATGTAAGCTGTCTGAAACTGCAGAGATGGCCTTTTAATTCTCATTGTTAGAAAACTCATTCGGCAGTCTTGCCACATGAGAAAAATTGTGGAAGGTGGGTATCTGTTGTTTACTGAATTGACTGGATCTAGGTTGTATTTCCCATTTGTGGTATTACCTTTTCCAGTATCAGTTCCTCTCTGACCGGAATAATGATACCCTGCTGGAGCAATAATCTTCCTCAACATGAATGACTGATTATTCATAGTAAATGACGTCATCTCTCAAAGTCTAACCACAGAGTAGAACACTGACACAAGGTGAAGCCCACTGTGAAGGTACTCAGGCTGCAAAGACATTCGAGTTTATGCCAAATCAACTTCATTTTTTCCCTGTTTTTATGAGACAAAACCCTAGAAAATAAAAAAGAAGTAGTACAGTCGGCTCTCTGTATATGCAGGCTTGGCATCTGCAAATTCAACCAACCATGGATGGAAAATAGTTGAGGAAAAATATCCCAGAAAGTTCCAAAAAGCAAAACTTCAATTTGCTGTACACTGGCAACTATTTATATAACATTTACATTATATTTACAACTATTCAGATAGCATTTACATTGTATTAGGTATTGTAAGTAATCTAGAGATGACTGAAAGTATATGGGAGATGTGCATAGGTTATACACAAATACTATGCCACTTTACACAACGGACTTGAGCATCCATGGATTATGGCATTCCAGGACAGTCCTGGAATCAATCCCCTGAAGATACCAAAGGATGACGGTATCTTCATACACTGGAGGAGTGGGCGAAGGAGTCGAGGTAGTAGGCCAAACAGTTCAAATTGTATGACTTAAATGTCACATCTTTTTCTTTGCCTCAGTTTCCTCATTTGTGAAAATCAGATAACAATGGCTCTGCCTACTTAAATGAGACAGCATGTAAAATGCTTGGAAAGCACCTTGCATGTAGTAGTTTCTAAGTGTTTACAATGATCGATCCTCAAAAAACCGTTACCCTACAGTGTTTTAGTGGGTGATTTTAAAAGATTAAGGCAACACAAGACAGAAAATACTATCATTAAGTCACTGTTTTGTACAATTACCTAATCATAACTCTTTCCACAATTTAACAATTTCTATTCAATAAGCGTTTACTGAAGGTCTACTGTGAGTTAGGAACCATACTTTGTCATTCACTCCCCCACCAACAAGTTTCTCTTATTTGCTTTTTACATCTTCCCTGTGGTAGGCCATCAGCCCCACAAATGATGAAGCAAGTTAAAGTCGATAAAGCAGATGAAGTGCTCTCTCCTCCATAAATGCCTTTACACTTTATACCCACTGACTTCAAGACATATATTTATGTGGCAATCATAACAAATCTATGAACCTTGGAAAATGGAAAATACTGAATTCTTTTCAAGCATAAGATGTTGCCCCAAAAATGGTCCTAGAAGAAATTAACCTGAAAATCCCATGTGACTGAGAGTCAGAATGAAAAGCTTTAATCCTAACAAAGTAAAGTTAAGGATGCATTTAATTTTGGCCACAAAAATGTGTAAAAGCAAGACTGATTAAAAAAATTTAGAATAGCTTTAGAAAAGAAGAAAAATCAGTAAAGTGAATCAATCACAAATCTGCAACGCTCTCTGAGCATGATGATTCATTCAACAAGTAGAATGTATGCCTTGGAAGAGCTTCTCTAATGAACAAAAAGTTCATTAAAATGAAAATAATTAATCAACGGTGTAAGAAGTGTTAAACTGTACTTTATTTTTTAAATCCACAGATAAATTCTTAAATTATAAAAAATTTAAAGCACAGTAGAGTCATGTGGCTCATTATTGCAGATTTAATATAATGTGCTCTTACTCATGTCTATGTTCTCATAAATGCAATAATGCAATTGTTATATCCCACGTTTTCCTCCTAGCATCTCTGCTTTTTTCACTTTTCCCATTTAGTTTTAAAGGTTTTTTTTTTTGACTGTTTCCAATTTGGAACTGTCCAATCTGAATGTACAAAACCATTCTACCTTATTTTTCTCTTTTATCTATTAAGCTTCTTTTAATAAAAGTTTCCTTCCATCACAGTTTTAAGTAAAAAAGCAAGATACAAATTGCATGTTTACTATGATAACTACTTAAAAACAATGCCTAAGGGGAAAAAAACTGGAGGGAAATACAAAAAGTACTAATTGTTTCATTTAAAAAGTTGGATTGTTATTTGCTTCCTTTTTACTGTTTTCAATTTTTCCTGAAATAAGTTACATCATTTGAAAAATTTTAAATGAGTTTATATAATTTAAAAATAAGCTTTTTTCAAATTTACAAAACAGAAACAGACTCACAGACACAGAAAACAAACTTATGGTTACCAAAGGGGAAGGGGGAGGAAGGATAATTTAGGAATTTGGGATTAAATTATACACATTACTATATATAAAACAGATAACCAACAAGGACCTACTGTATAGCACAGAGAACTACACTCAATGTCTTGTAATAACCTATAATGGAAGAGAGTGTAAAAAAAGAATATGTATATTTACATATATGTATAACTGAATCACTTTGCTGTACAACTGAAACTAACACAACACTGTAAATGAACTATATTTCAATAAATTTTTTTTAAAAAGAATGGCTTTTACACAGGGAACTGTATTCAATATCCTGTAATAAACCATAATGGAAAAGAATATGAAAGAATATATATACATATGTATGTATAACTGAATCATTTTGCTGTACACCTGAAACTAACACAACACTGTAAAACAACTATAGTTAAATAAAATAAATTTAAAAAAATAAAAAATAAGGTGTTTTTTTTTTAAATCTTAAGTTAAACCAAAAGCAATCACTAGGCAAATACAGAACTCCTTCCAGTCTAACATGCATTATCATTTAAACATGTATATATTTAAATATTTTCTCTTAATTATGCACAATTCAAATGCAATCACAAACACATCAAGAAATTCAGTACCTTTTACTTCACAGAAATTTCGTCAACTTAAATACTGCTTTAAATGAATTAAGAACACTTAGTTTCTCCAAAGAACACATACAAATGGCCAACAAGTGTATGAAAAGATTCTCAAGATCATTAATCATCAAGGAAATGCAAATCAAAACCACAATTAGATATTACTTTGCACCTGTTAGGAGAGCCATTATAGAAAACAAAAACAAAACAAAACAAAAAAACAGAAAATAAGTATCAGCAAGGATGTGGAGAAATTGGAACCCTGTATATACTGTTGGTGGGACTGTAACAATATGGAGGAAAACAGTACAGAGGTTTGTCAAAAAATTTAAAATAGAACTACCATATTATCCAGCAATCCTGATTTTTCTGGGTATTTATACAAAAGAACTGAATGAAGACAGAACCTCAAAGAAATACCTGCACTCTCAAGTTCACTGCAGCATTATTCACAATAGCCAAGAGGTGTAAACAACATGAATATCCATCCATAAATGAATGGATAAAGAAAACGCAGTACATTCATACAATGGAATACTATTCAACCTTGAAAAAGGGAAATCCTGTCATATACTACAACATAGCTGAACCTAGACAACATTCTGTTATGTAAAATAAGCTAGTCACAGAAGGACAAATACTGCATGATTCCACTTATATGAGGTATCTAAAGGAGTCAAATTCACAGAACGGGAAGGTAGAATGATGGCTGCCAGTGGCTAAGGGAAGGGAGAAATGAGGTACTGTTCAATGGAAACAGAGTTTCAGTCATGCAAGATGAAAATGTTCTAGAGATTTTGTGTGCAACAATGTGCATACAGTTAACAATACTGTACCTTACACTTAAAATTTTAAGAGGGCATATCTCACGTTAATGTGTTTTTACAACATTTAAAAGAAAAGAGAACACCTAATACTTCATAAGAAAGAAAATTTATATGTAAATAATATCATCCAATGAAGGAGGGGAAATCACTGTTTTTTAAACATAGAAAAATGATGTCCATTTCTTATATCTTATCTCTGTAAGAATGACCTGTTTTCATTCCTTAACTTTATCCTCAAAGAAACCCTTCCTAATTTTGTTTCCTTTCACCCAAGGCCATCTGATGAGCCACAACTGAGTCAGACCCACAACTAGCTAGGCATTCATTTTATTTTATTCCCTGCCATAAAATAAGGTAAAAGGCATTTTTGTAATTACATCCAGTAAATGCCATACAGGCAAGGGCTGGAAAATGGCAATTATATTCACAATATAAAATATGCTGCAAACATACCAAGGAAGGATTCTAATTATGGGCCTCAATCCAAGACTTTTCTCAAAAATGTGCTCAGTAAACTTTTGATATAATGGTCATGTCTTCTTCTTATGTCACCCAAAATAACTTTCATGAATATGAAGAAAGACAGTTCACTAGTAATGGGATTAAGTAAACAATAAATGGATTTTAACAAAAGTGAAAGGCAGCATTCTTCATACAAACTAAATGGCTACTATAAATTCGGAAAGACCATTTTCTTTAAAAAAAAAACAAACAAAAAACCCCAAACCTCAATTACTTTTGCTTTCGCATAAGTGATGTCTTTTGTATTTTAACTCCAGCAGTTGCCAAAATAAGCCCATTTACATGTGATGCCTCTCAACTAGCAAATTTACATTTGGATTTTGTTGGCTTTGGACCAAGCATTCTGTTCTCTTCTTTGCGCCATTGTTGTTTTCAGGCTTGGCAGTAGCTCTAGATCTTTGTTTAACTTAGTTCCCTGGTCTAACTTCTGCAGTATATACACACTGCAAAATTAGCATGAAACAACATTTTAGCTTCCATCGCCACAATTAATTCCCACCGTGGCAAAGGCTTGCAAAGTATGTTTATGTGGACCCAAAAGAAAAAAACATAGAGAACACAGCACTAATTTCTCCATCTGATGATTTAAAAAGCAATAAGGGAATTATTTGGTTCAATAGTATGCACAAATGATTTATCATGAAGATCATATCCAATTTTAATGTATTAAAAGCTGAGTAATCAGAGATCACCCCAGCAGTCACAGCTAAATTTATTTGGCTGACAAAATTCTCATCTTTCTCTTCAACTCTATGTCCTTCCAATGCATTTTTAGTTTTATCTAATATTTGATGTCAGGTAGAGTCTCCTGCCTCAAATTCTTCATGTAATTGTGAAAATGACAGCTTAATTTGTTAAAGTTAATACCTGAGAGCCTCTTTATAGACTCACATGAGTCGATCATGCAATGGATCAATAATTTTAAAGGGATTTACATAGTATTATGAGTTTGATCTTCAGCATTCTATGGTAAAACTTAAAAATGTGCATGGATATCCTAAATGCACATAAAGCACAGAATGTGACTGTAATAACTTCCACAATTCCCATTTATATAATCATGAATAAACTCAGTTCCCTTCATATTCATATTATGAGTAAGCCAATCACACTACATGCAATTTTTTACCCTAATCGAGGCAGCAATATTATTAGAAAAATTCAGAAGAATTTTACTGGCTCTGAATTGTGTTTTTTTGTATTTACATCTGATCATGAGACATCCTCAATGTTCTGAGAACTCACAGCCTTTCAGAAATAAATTATAGGGTTAAGACTTTATTTGAAAAGGCTTCTATCTCTTTCTACTAAACACCAGCTTAAAAACAGCTGTTCCTTCATTTGAAGGTTGAGCTCTTCTTCATATTACTTTTGGAGGAAAGGAAAGTCAGTAAAGCTATTTTTCAGAAAGTCAAACTCCTACTATTCAGCCAATTCTTGTGGAACTCCTTTCCATCTGTTCCCTGACATTTCAGTCAGGTTATGCACTTGCCAAAGAACTTTCTTTGGATACTGAATACACTGGTGAAGACAAATGGGGAAAGAATCAATTTACTTGTTACTAAGTATCACTAATTTAAAATATGAACAGCCATCAAGTGTTATGTCAAGATAAGTCTACAAACATACAGTCCATTTTATAAACAAAATCAGGAATCTAGACTGAACAAGAAGTTAATGATTCAGAATATTTTTGCTACGTGGTTGCATTAAAGTTTTATTCTATGAGGGAGAGCCAATAAGAACCAATACAGGACTTCCCTGGTGGCACAGTGATTAAGAATCCGCCTGCCAATGCAGGGGACACGGGTTCGAGCCCTGGCCCGGGAAGATCCCACATGCCACGGAGCAACTAAGCCCATGCCCCACAATTACTGAGCCTGTGCTCTAGAGCCCGCAAGCCACAACTACCGAGCCTGCATGCCACAACTACTGAAGCCTGAGTGCCTAGAGCCCATGCTCCGCAACAAGAGAAGCCACCAAAATGAGAAGCCCGCGCACCACAATAAAGAGTAGCCCCCGCTCGCCGCAATGAAGACCCAACGCAGCCAAAAAAAAAAAGAACGAATACAATCATGTTTTCAAGAAGAGAAGAAAGCTTCTTAAAAGAAAAGCATACCACTGGAAAGGAGTTTGGGAATCATTTTGCAAGTAACTTAAGAAGTATTTTAATAATAAAAGCTCTTATTTAGGGAATAAAGTGAAAATAAATACTCGAATTCCATGCTTCAGTATTTACTGGAGAAGCTGATCAAGAAAGATGTAAGTAATTTCTGAAGAAGTCACAAATATAAGATCAAAGAGTAAAAGATAACTGATACAAAGAAATTCTAGGTTTTGATGACAACCAACCATGACTTTTGACGGTCTCAAAGAAATGGGACTGCTAAGTGATTAGAGCTACTGTGTCAGAGGGGCATGCAGATTAATAACTCTACTTGTTCTTAGGGAGGTCCAGAAGAAAGTCTAAACTGTACAGATAAATTGGTCTCATGACTCTCAAAAAGCTGGTCTGAAACAAGGAGAAGGTCCACTGACTCAGTCCCACAGAGAGCTCAGGAACAAAGCTTACTGAGGTGGGGATGTTAAAGGATAGGAGGGGATAGAGAGTGACACAAAACTAATCTCTCTTAGACTTCCTCCTGAGAGAATGTGGAAGTATAAAGACTAAAAATATGTAATATGGACTATTAAACCAACAGCAAAAACAAAACCCTAAGTTAGATGGAATAAAGGATATCTTTCTGTCCTCCTTAAGGGTTTGACAGAAAAACAAAACCAAGGACAGGGAAAACATTTACTGACACAGGAGAAATACAAATGCGTTCCACAAGTGATCAGAAAAGATAAATAATCTGGATGGGGAATCCAAGTTAAATGGCTGGGTGTACAAATGACAGTAAAGTAACTCAGACTAACAAAATGTTAAGACTGCTATTGGAATATTTCATAGGGACTCATAAATGGGGTAAAGTAGCAGACGAGTTTCAATATGGGCAAATATGTAAGAAAAAACAACCCAAGCTCTGTTTACATAGTATTAGTCATTAGTGAACTCTCGATTAAATCATCAGTTACCCAGAGAAGTGAAAATTAATGGATCCTCACTCAACCCTAAGATATTAGAAGACAGTCTACAATGTACTTTGAGAAATATTAATTAAAATAAAAAATAAAAAAGTACTAGAAGACTTTAGATAAATTTTTGTGAATGAAAGATCCAGAATGCATAAGAGCATGCCAAAGCCATCTGGTCCAAATACTTAAGTTAGTTATATGTGTCAGGAGCACAGGAGGTTTAGGGGATGGAATCACTTGGCAAGTAAGAACTAGGCAAGAAACTCCACCATAGAAATCACAGAACTTGGAGTACCTTTTCCCTTTCCCTCATTCACACGTGAAAAAAACATGCCAGAAAAGCTAAATCACCTATCTAATTTCCCAGCTCTCAACCAGTTACAGTACACAGGACATGCACACCCTTGCATGTGCCCAGGGAACCACTGTACTTTAATATAATTCCAAGTTTTACTTCTATGTCTTCAATATACTTGAACAAGGACTAGCTAAAGAAAAATACAGATATTCCTAATCTTCCTTTCCCCTCTTCCTAAAGCAGCAGCTTCCTGTTAAAGATAACAAAAATACTTTTTTAAATGAACAAAAATATTTTAGATAAACTCCATGGCTTCTTTGATTATATTTTAATTGTCCTTTCCTGATTAGAGGAAGAACATGCTTCAGCAAGAACGCAGACATAAGAGTAGATTTTCATGCAAGTGATTCACTTCTAGAAACCTGAAACCATAGATCTCAAAAACTCAACCTGTGAGTAGTACATAATAGTGCCAGACACTTTTCTATTATTGACGACTTTCCCTAACCCAGTCCTAGTCAGACATTATAAGTTAATAGCTATTTTAACCTCTTTCCAACTGAAATAGAAATTTTTTCACTTAATTTTGTTTTTGCTCAAATACATAAGAAATGTTAGTTTATTTTAAAGACTATTTCATTTTGTATTTAAAATTCCTTTCCTCTAGAAATCCATCAGGCTGTTTTAAACATGGCTTATATCATATTACACTGTTGACTGTGATATACCATTTAATTTCGGTCAATAATACACACATGTTTAACACTAGAGAGAAAGTCCTTCCAGACCAAGAAATAAGGACTTTCTGCCATGTCTAATTAAAGTATGTGGGTGTACAATAAACTACATATTCATAAAAATGGGAGGGGGGGTGGAAATCAGTACTAAAATGGCTTCTACCTTTCAGTTAATTTGCCCATTAAAAGCAAGGATACTTCTTATAACATTAGAGAATCAAAGAAATGAAACACATACACCTAAGAAACTGAACAATTTTCCAAGGTAGCCAAAATCGCTACCAACACTCATGATCATAAGAAAATGACAGCCAGGAATGTTTCTTTTTCTCTATCTCATCTACTCTATATCTACGCTGGATGCCTTGACCCTTCTACTGACCACCCACCTCACCTTACAGTTAGGTAGCTTGTACTATTCTTTAAAATTTGCAGAGGAAGTAATTTTCCAAACTATACTGTTTTTTTTAAATATTTATTTATTTATGACTGTGTTGGGTCTTCGTTTCTGTGCGAGGGCTTTCTCTAGTTGCGGCAAGCGGGGACCACTCTTCATCGCGGTGCGCGGGCCTCTCACTATCACGGCCTCTCTTGTTGCGGAGCACAGGCTCCAGACGCGCAGGCTCAGTAATTGTGGCTCACGGGCCCAGCTGCTCCGCGGCATGTGGGATCTTCCCAGACCAGGGCTCGAACCCGTGTCCCCTGCATTGGCAGGCAGATTCTCAACCACTGTGCCACCAGGGAAGCCCTTATACTGGTTTTATTACTTTATATTTTATCACTTCACAACCATCAATTAAAGGAAATGACCCCTTTTAAAATTTTAATTTCTTAGCCCAGGGAAAAATAACTGACCTCTCCTTTTGATTAATTGACCTCCCCCACCTTAACTGAATAAGCACATCATCCCAACATGCTAGTTACTTGCAGCTGCCCAAATCCTATGACACTATAAGCATCATAAAAATCCCTCTACAGAGGGGACAATGATATAGGGCTTGCTTCTTTCTTTACTCTGCTCCATTTAGAAGTCTCTCACATATGACACCAAGAATACAAGCAATAAAAGAAAAAAATAGGTAAATTGGATATCATGAAAATTGAAAGAAATTGAAAAGACAACAGAATCATATGTCTGATAAAGGACTTGTATCTAGAATATATAAAGAACTATGACAACGCAGTCACTAAAAATGGCAATCTGAACAGTTCTCCAAAGAAGATACACAAAGAGCCAATAAGTACCTGAAAAGATGTTCTACCAGGATGGCTATAATCAGAAAGACAGATAATCCCAATTGTTGGCCAGGATTTGGAGAAACTGGAACCCTCATACACTGCTGGTGAGAATGTAAAATGGTGCAGCCATTTTGGAAAGCAGTGTGTCGGGTCCTCAAAATATTAAAGATGGAATTATACCATATGACCCAGCAATTCCACTACCAGGTATATACCAGGACGAGCTAAATGTCAAATTACAAAATACAGCCTAGCTGCACTTTAAAATAGATCCTCTCCAGCTATTTTACTCCATTACAATTATTTTCCTAATCCAGACCTTTACCTACAACAAGATGCCCTCATTACCCTCCATCACTGGTATTCTAATCAATCCAGTCCACACTACACTTAGTAAAAACTTCCCCAAATACTGCTTCAAAATCTTTCAAGGGTCCCTCAAAGCCCCAAACTACTGAATTTGTCAATCAAGGCTTCTCACAATCTCATCCTGATCCACATTTCTAATAATATTCCATGAGGCTCCACTAAGGAAGTCTTCTAATCCTGTCAGGCCAAGATCTTCAGTGTCTTTTTTTTTTTTTTTAACAAATATAAACAAAAAATAAAATTAAGAAAAAGTTAACCCATCTAAGACACCCCTCAGAGTCCATCAAAAGCAACTCTAATGACATGACTGCAAACACTTTTCACGCTATTATTTGGATAAAATTATTGCTCCAGGAAACTATCATTTTAACAAATCAAACCCCTAATTCATCATTGTGTGTATATAACCTTGTACAAATCACGCAGATATCAAAGACTCTGTTTCTTTATCTGAAATATACATTATTTATGCCTCAATTTCATCACCACCGTATCGCTAAAAAACTCTGCAGAATGAACAGCTTAGTTAAGCACTGTTTTAGAGGGCAAAGAGCATTCATACAGATGATTATGTGTTAATTCATGGCATCCAATTTTGAACCATTTCCATTTTTTTCCCCTTCTAATAGATAATCTGGTGTTTACTTTCCTTTTGAACCTGTACAATCCCTGTCAAATGACTACAGAGCTGTGAAATTAGAGGTATTTAGTTAATGGCACATTTTTAGCATTAAATAAGCAAAGCTGCCAATTTTTACTAACATTCCACAAAATTCTGTAAGTAGAAAAATAAGAATCTACTTTCTATCTTTCTCAGGGCTGTTCACATCCTTCCAATTCCTTATAAGTAGGAAATTTCTATAGTTTAGACAAAAAAAAGATATAAGAAGCCAAACTATCACATATTCTAAGAGTTGCTCTAAAAAGAAGAAGAAAACTAAACATCTTGCCACCACCACCAACAATTCACACCAAATTGTTAATTCACTTCAGGTAATAAGGCAGAAAAGGAAAGAAAAGACTAAAACTTTCCCCATCACCAACTGTGAAACCAGTAATTCCTAAGGTCAAAAGAGTCCAGGAATTACCACTGCTAAATAAAAATTCCACGTTATCACAACATAATACCTCCCATTTTCAAATTTATTTTAAATTCTCACACTATAAAATTGACTTTATTTTTCTTTTGTTGTACAGTTCTATGAATTTTAACACAATTATAATTTTCAGCCAGTATTTCTTCAAACGTGTTTTTCTGCATCGCACTATTTCTCCTCTCCTTCTGGGACTCCAACGACACAAATGTTAGCCCTTATGTTACAGTTCTCTGAAGCTCTTATTTTTTTCTATCATTTTTCTCTTTATTGTTCAGATTGGAAATTTTCTCTTGCCCTAAGAAGTTCAGTGACTCTCTCCTCTTTCCTCTCCTTTCTGCCATTGAATATATCCAGGGAGCTTTTTATTATGATTATTGTATTTTTCAGTTTGAAAATTATATTTGATTCCTCTTTATATCATTTACTTCTTTGCTGATACTTTTAGCTTAACACTTGTTGAAGGGGTATTTGCAATGGCTTATTCATGCATTTTTGTAATGGTTGGTTAAAGTCTTTGTCTAATGATTCCAACATCTTCATTGTCTTGTCAGTAAGGTCTATTACTGCTTTTTCCAATGTGAGTTGAGGTATTCGTGGTTCTTTGCATATTGAGTAATTGTAGATTAGATCCTTGAGATTTTTAATAATCTATTATGTAACTCAGGATCTTCCTGATTCCTGTGGAGTATATTGATATTTTTGTTTTCACAGGCAGTTGACCCGGTTAGGTTCAAGCTGCAAGTTCCAATATGCTTTCTGAAGGTTGTGGTTTCAATGTCAGTTCAGTTTTCAAAGTACCTTTACAATGCTTTTTGGATTTTTCCCATGGATACGCCATCCAGTGGTCAGTCTGCAACCTGGGTGGAGTTTTATCCATCTTAGTTTTCAAAGTCTTTAAAATGCTAATTAGGGGGCTTCCCTGGTGGCACAGTGGTTGAGAATCCGCCTGCCAATGCAGGGACACGGGTTCCAGCCCTGGTCCGTGAAGAGGGAAGATCCCACGTATCACAGAGCAACTAAGCCCTTGCGCCACAAATACTGAGCCTGCACTCTAGAGCCCATGAGCCACAACTACTGAAGCCCGTGCGCCTACAGCCTGTGCACAGCAACAAGAGAAGCCACCACAATGAGAAGCCGGTGCACCGCAACGAAGAGTAGCCCCTGCTTGCCACCGCCGCTCGCCACAACTAGAGAAAAAGCCCGCAGGCAGCAACGAAGACCCAACGCAGCCAAAAATTAATTAATTAATATTTTAAAATGCTAATTAGGATCTGATCCGTGCATTTGCACAGGTTGACAGTGAGCCCAAGTGTGTGTACACAACTTCACGGGTCTCATTCCCAAGATCTTTCCTCTTCTCCCCATGGCACTTTCCAATTTCCTGAGAATACCCTTTTCTGTCCTCCAGCCAGGAACGGTCTACTTCTGTAACCACTGCCTGCCGGGGGTCAATCAATGGGAGGACAGACTAAAAACAATGGAGTCTGCCTCTGCCCACTTGGAACCACAGCATCAAAAAGAGAGTAAGGTTCCCCTCCCTCAGAGTTCTGGCTCCTGCAGACACCTGTTGTAAACTGATGTCATTACATGTGACTGCCTGAAACTGGGTTGTGAGAAAATAGAGAAAAAGAAAAAAAAAAAAATAGAGAATGACCCAACTCTCTGAGCTTTTCGACTCCTCATGCCAGAATTAGAAGGCTTCTAGATCTCATTCTCTCTATACCACAGTGCTCAATTCCAGGTTTCTGGCTGCACTGAGGTCAGGCCAGGGGATCCTAGAGGTTTGGTGGTATTCAACAACTGATGTTCTTCTCCAATCTGCGTGCTGCTATTTACCATGTATTCTGTCCAGGTTTTACAGTTCCATTCAGTTGTAAAGAAAGGGTGGTATATGTTTACTCCATATTATCCAGAACCAGACGATACCCCCTTTTTAAGTAAGTAAAGGAACCCTACCTTTCCTGATATCTAAATTCTGAATTACAGAATCTGTTATCTTAACAATATTCTCTAATACCCAACTATGATGAGAAGCCAGGTCAGAAAGACTCAGAAGACGGATTTAATCCCCAAACCTCAAGCCAAACAATCCTTTTAGCCAAACTTTCAGCTGCAAAGGTGACAGAAACATCACTGACTAGCACTTCAGCAAAATACAAAGAAGGCAGTGTTTTTCTGAGTTCCACAAGGCCACATCAAAGCCTTAGCAATCACCTGACAAGAGCCAACATTCTAAAAACAGGAGTAGCCCACAACACATAAAAATAAAGGTAAAAAGCAGAAAAATACGGAACTAGCAGTACCTGGTTTCTAAGACTTCATGGAAACACTTCCATGTTGTTAGCTTCATACATTACTTAGGTTTAGATGAAAAGTCTACTCCAGAAATAATCACTCACATAATAAACAATGGCACAAATGTAGCTGCCTTAACATTCTATTCAGTCTGAGCGGCAAGCCTAGTAGCTGGCGTCAACCACACCATCCCCAAAATCAGGCAACCGGCTGGAGTCCATAGTCACCCAAACGGTAGAATTTGATGAGTAAAAAAAGGCTGGTCAGTCCAAAATATCTAATAGCCAGCCACATTGCCTAAGCTCCCACCACAGTGACTCACTTACACAAATGTGTTATCATGGTTATGTACATGCTAGACACTGTGCCGTATGCTAATTAGAAAATTTCCATCTAGTGAGTCATATATAAATAATGGAATTAAGAGAAAGAAAATGGATATTAAATTATTTTTTCAATATGATTACTGCTAGGTAAAAACAGAAGAGGAAGAGAAAGAAGAGGAGGAGAAGGAAAAAAGATGAGGAGAAGGACAGGGAGGAGGAAGAGGAAGAGAAGGGGAGGAGAAGGGGAGGAGGAAAAGAGGAAGCGCAGGAGCGGAAGGGAGGGGGAGGTGAAGGAGGAGGAGGAGGAGGAAGAGGAAGAACAAAAAGAAACACACTGAAATTTTTACTGTGTTTAGGTTTCAGCAGAGACACTGTAGGCAGTATTTTTCCTAGTTCTACTTCCTGCCCCCACTTTTTAAATTTCCTCTAATGAATGTAATTATTTCAAAATAAGAAATAAACATTTATTAAAGCAAGCTGTGGGGCTTTCCTGGTGGCGCAGTGGTTAAGAATCCGCCTGCTGATGCAGGGGACACGGGTTCGAGCCCTGGTCTGGGAAAATCCCACATGCTGTGGAGCAAGAAGCCCATGTGCCACAACTACTGAGGCCCGTGCGCCTAGAGCCCGTGCTCCGCAACAAGAGAAGCCATCGCAACGAGAAGCCCGCATGCAGCAACGAAGACCCAACGCAGCCAATTAATTAATTAATTAAGATTATATTTTTTAAAAAAGACTGAAGAGGCGGGAACACTCCCAAAAACGTAAAAAATAAAAAAAATAAAAAAATAAAGCAAGCTGCACCCAATTACCATATGACCCAGAAGTCAGACTCCTGGGTATTTACTCTACAGAAATGATAACTTGGTTCACAGAAAAACTGGTATAAAAATGTTCATAGCTATTCTAATCATATTCTCCAAAAACCATAAACAACATAAATGTCCTTTAACAGGGATAAAGAAACTGTGGTACATCCACATAAAGTAATACTACTACTCAGCAACAAAAAGGAACAAACTACTGACACATTCAACTACACAGGTGAATCTCAAAGGTAACATACTTAGTGAAAGAAGCCAGTCTCAAAATGTTATGTACTGTATTATTACACTTATATGAAGTTAAGAAGTGAGGAAAAGGGAAAGGAACAGCAGGAACTAATTTTGGGGGGTAATAAAATTATTTTGTATCTTGATTGTGTTCGGACTCACATGAATCTACATATATGTTAAAATTCATGGAACCAAACAACAAAGAGAAGTCATTTTTCCTATGTTAATTTTAAAAATAAAGACAACTCTACTGAACAATTCATATAGAATGTTACAAAATACATTTTTCTTCAAATAACAAAGATTGCAGAGTAACAAAAAATAAAATAAAGCAAACACAGAATCAATAAAATCCCAATAAAATTTCTAGCAAGCTTATTTGAAACAATGTATACAGAAATGCAAAGGCCCAGAATAAGCTAAATAACTTAATAAGAGAAACAAAGTTGGATACTTACATAAGTATCTGATCTCAAGATTTACCATAAACCTACAGTAATTAAGATGTGATGTAGGCATAAGTTACAATAGATACATTGATCAATGGAAGAAAATAGAGTCAAGAAAGAGAAACAAACATATGTGGTCAAATGATTCTCAACCAAGACAGTAAACAAAAATTCAATGAACAAAGGAGAGACTCAAACAAATGGTGCTAGAACAACTGAGTATCTTATGGGGCAGGGGGAGGAATCTCAACCCCTATCTCACCCTCTACACACAAAAAAATTTTATTTATGTATGTATGTATGTATGTATGTATGTATGTATGTATGTATGTATGTATGGCTGCGTTGGGTCTTCGTTGTTGCACGCAGGCCTTCTCTGTTACAGCGAGCGGGGGCTACTCTTCATTGTGCTGCGTGGGCTACTCATTGCGGTGGCTTCTCCTGTTGCAGAGCAAGGGCTCTAGGTGCACGGGCTTCAGTAGTTGTGGCACACGGGCTTCAGCAGTGGTGCACAGGCTCAGCAGTTGTGGCTTGCGCACTCTAGAGCACAGGCTCAGTAGGTGTGGTGCACGGGCTTAGTTGCTCAGCAGCATGTGGGATCTTCCGGACCAGGGCTTGAACCCGTGTCCCCTGCACTGGCTGGCAGATTCTTAACCAGTGCGCCACCAGGGATTGTCCTACACAAAAATTTAAAATGGTTCAGAGACCTAAGTGTAAAATCTAAAACTATAAAACTTTTTTTTGGGGGTGGGGTGGGGTGGATTGTTGTTGTTGTTGTTTTTTGGCTGCGCAGCACAGCTTATGGGATCTTAGTTCCCCGACCAGGGATCGAACCTGATCCCCCAGCAGTGGAAGCACAGAGTCCTAACCACTGGACTGCCAGGGAAGTCCCTAAAACTATAAAACTTCTGAGGGAACACAGGAAAATAATATTCGCAATCTTGTAGCAGGCACAGATTTTTAAAGACAGGACAGAAAAGCTTTAACTCCAAACAGAAAATTTGATATGATTTCATCAAAATTAAAAACCTAATGCCCTTCAAAAGACTATTAATAAAATAAAAAGGCAAGACACAGAGTGGAAGAAAATATTCATAATACAGTTGATCCTTGAACAACAAGGGGGTTAATTTGAATATAACTTACAGTTAGCCCTCTGTATCCACGGATTCAACCAACCACAGACCGTTTGGTACTGGTAATATTTACTATTGAAAAATATCGGCATTTAAGTGGACCCACACAGTTCAAACCCTCAGTGTTTATAGGTCAACTGTACATATATCTGTCAAAGATCTTATATACAAAATTATGAGGTGCCCTTAAAATAATAAAGTTCACGACTCAATTTAAAAATGGGCAAAGAAGATACTGAATGGACAATAAGTACATAAAGATGGTCAACACCATCAATCATCAGGCAAATGCAAACTAAACCATAATGAGGTACTACCACATACCCACATGAATGACTAACTTATTAAAGAGACTGACAACAGCAAGTGTTATAGAAGATGTTAAGAACTGAACACTCAGGCGTTGCTTGTAGGAATGTAAAGTGGTACAACCACTTTGAAAAGCAGTCTCCCAGTTTCACAGAATCTTAACCATACACTTACAACGTGACCCAGAAACTCTACTCCTAGGTATATACTCAAGAATAAACAGAATAAAAACAAATGTCCATAAAAAGACCTGATAGTGACATCAGAAGAGCCTTATTTATAACCAAAAAACTATAAACAATCCAAATACCATCAACAGATGAATGAATAAATAAACACTAGTATATGGGAAATTATTCAGCAATAAAAACTAATTTCTGATGCATGCAACAATCTGAATGCAACTCAAAAATACTGCTTTGAGTCAAAGAAACCAGATACAAGAGTTTACTCTGTATGATTCCATTATTATGAAGTTATTTCTAGAACAGGCTAAAACTAATTCACAGTGATAGAAATCAAACGAGTGGTTCCAATGGACAGACAGTGAAGAAAAGTGACTGCAAAAGGGTGTAAAGCAACTTTCTGGAATGATGGACATGTTCTATTCATCTGTCAAAATGAATCTCAAAAGTATTTAATTATACACTTTAAATATGTGTATTTTACTGTATATATATATATACATATATAGTATATATGTATATATATTTATTATATATATACAGAACAAAATACATACATTTTAAGTATATTGTTCAATGATGTATATAATTTACTATATATACAATAAAATACATATTGTATTTTATTATACACAATAAAATGCATACATACAATAAATACATATAAATAAAATAATGAATTGAATTACATTCAATAAAATGAAATTAAGGAAACTCATATGAAGTAAAGCTTAATACAGACTTATTTTCTGGGCTGAATGTTTTCCCATTAAATTGTAACTATTCAAATGACTAAACCAGAGAACTTTTATCAGTTAGAAAAGCATGGAAAACTGGTAGGGAAAAATTGGCAGAAACCTTAGGAGTCATCTGGTCTATCTTCCTAGTTAGTGTCAAGTCCTACCAACAGCATGCTAAGCTGATGGTTGTAATAAATCAGAGATGGGGTGCTCAGACCTCTCGAGATAGTCTTCACCACTGGTGAAACACAGAATCTCTTGGAAAATTCTCTCTTAAATTGAGATGAAAACTGTGCTCCTCTAGAGCAGTAGCTGTCCTGCAGGTGAAATCTAGCTCACTGTCTGTTTTTAGAAATAAAGTTTTGTTGGAATATAGTCATGTGCATTTGTTTACCAAATGATTGCTTTCATGTTACAATGGCAGAGTTGAATGGTTGCAAACACAAAACCCAAAATATTTATCTGGCCCTTTACCAAAACAGTTTTTCTACCACTGTTCCAGAGAAACACCATAGAAGTCTACACCCTCTTTTACATGACAGTATTCAAAAACCTGGAGCATATTAGTCCCATTTGTTCTTAGTCTTCCCACCCCATTTATTGGCTACTACTCCTATGTCACAGTAGTTCAAATCCTAAACACTCCCTTCTAGACACTACAGTTGATGAGTATCACTCTTAAAGTATAAAAATGAATTCACCACCCCATTGAAGATGACAGTGGAACCATTAGCATCTATGATTCTGATACCACATTCCTATTAATGCAGTTTAAGGTTTTATTTACTTCTTTTTATGCTCCATCACATTTTTTACAGTAATAACTTAAAAAATAACTAATGTGCATGTATTACTTTTGTAAACAAAAACACTGTATGAGGATATATCCACAAATTCTTTCAACATAATTTGTCTGTACCTGGAGACTAGACATTATTTCAGGTATTTAAAGCACCTTGGTGATTATTTTCCTTTTCTCTTCACTTATTGTAGGCTACAATTCTATTCTATTATGTTATTTGATACAAGCTTTTCAGTTTGAGGATTATTCTCCTGAATGAAACAAAATAGGCTCTGTAGTCAAAGTCCCAGGGGGAAAATTCAGGAAACGGGTGCATCAGTAAAGAGAGATAGAAAAAAGGAAGCAAGAGGGTGCCCACAAGAAACCTCAACAAGGGACTTCCCTGGTGGTCCAGTGGTAAAGAATCCGCCTTGCAATGCAGGGGACTCGGGTTCGATCCCTGGTCAGGGAACTAAGATCCCACATGCTGTGGGGCAACTAAGCCCGTGGGCCACAACTACTGAGCTCGTGGGCCTCAACTACAGCCCGTGTGCCACAAACTACAGAGCCCACGCATCCTGGAACCCGTGCACCACAACTACAGAGCCCACACGCCCTGGAGCCTGTGCACCACAACTAGAGAAAAGAAAACCCACACACCACAACTAGAGAGAAGCCTGAGCACCACAACGAAGAGCCCGTGTGCCGCAATGAAAGATCCCGCATGCCTCAACAAAGATCCTGCATGCCACACACTAAGACCCGACACAGCCAAAAAAAAAGAAACCTCAACAAGTGTGATTTAGTGAAAATAACCAAAGGCTTATCAAGCAGAAAGGACTAGGCTTGATTTAGGCTCTGTTCCTTTTTAGCTATATAACACACAATCGTAATTTCAAAAGTAGATTAAAGTGAAGGTATAATGAATGAGCCACACACTATCTTAAATACATTTTAATCATAAGACATAACCCAATATTTTGACGTAGGCATCACCTTCACCTAGCCTCAAGCCTCTATCTGGAAGAATTCCCTGCCCTCCCTATCCTATTCCAAGGAAGAGTGAGCTTCCTGACTAGTGTGCACAGTTCTTGAACACGTGGGGCTAATATTATAAAAAGCTGCTAATACCAGTGATTGACACTATTCTTCCAATCAGGTGTTGGAAGGGTATGAGGCAGAAGTTCTGGGTATTTTCTTGCAGTGCTGGCAAGCCCATTTGGCAGCAGCAGCTTTAAAGCCGTGAACTCTAATTGTGGTATCATTAATAAAACTGACATTTTAATCTCCATATGTCACTCTCTTGTGTCTTATTTTTCACTTGGTTCCAAATTTAGGATCAGGACTTTTTGAGTATGGATCCTCTGATTAGAGTTCCACATTGCCCTTCTTGCATAAAGTCATACTCCTAATGCATTCTCCACAGTGTTCAGAGCTTGTTTCTTTAAAGTACGGCAAAAACCAATGCATTTGCAAAGAAATAAATTCAGAACCTTCCAGAATTTTTCTCTAATTTACACTCAGTAATAAGTATTTTATAGCTCCTTGTTCATTCTAAGTATTCAACTCAGCTTTCATAAAACAACCTTCTTTATGAACTCATTGGTTTAATTTAAAAAAAATAAGTATTAACAAGTTTGGGAACAAATACAATTGATTCTTGGTAAAGATACAATTCATGTGGTTGGAGCAGTACAGAAGCATACTAGAATATAACTGGTTACACATGAGGGACTAATGGAGCCATTGTCATCAGTCAGTATATTTTCCAGGGGGAATGAAAAGGATTCATTAATCTGGTTGGTAAAGAGAACATCAATATCCTCAGCTTTAAAATGGGGATACCACTATCTTTCTTTTAAGGTTCCCATGAGGATTAAATGATATAATAGGTAAAAAGTACCTAGAGAAGTATCTGGCACATACTAGGTACTCAATAAATACATACACTAAGCCAGCACTGAATGGAACTGAGTCCCATACCAACACAGAATCTCTATAACACAACTCAATATTATCTGAATAATCTACTTGAGGCAAAAACTGGGAATGCTGTTGGAGATTATTTCTCATAATCCCAGCTAACCTTTCAGTACGGAAACCAAAACAAATTTTTAAAATTTCCTAATAGCATAAATATGACCATATATATACATATATATATGTATATATATCAATAGAGAGAGAGGAAAAGCCTCAATATCCTAAAAGAGAAGGAAAACCACCTGGCACTGTGCAGATTATTCCACTCCCACCTGTGTGAGCTACCAACAGTAGCCTGTTCTCCTTTCAGTTCAGAAATCCCCTAAAATCAGGCTATTACTATTTCCATCTTCCAGTCCCAAGGCCTGACAAGAGAGGACCAGTCCAAAAAATATGATTACCAGGGTCCAAGATTATTAAAAGAAAAAAAGAAATTTAAAACTATTCAGAATCCCACTTCCAACCCTTATAGGCAGTACACTAAATGTGAGTTCATATCTGCTAGGTTTCAGTCACTGCAGTAAAATCATATAAGTGCCAAACTCACTTCTTTACCCGACTCCTATCCGACATGAACATTTCTATTACTATGAATTCTGAGGCATGGATCTCAATCTGAACAGCATTCCTAAATTATTTTCTGATGACTGGAGAGAATCCTGGCACACGCCTGTATAATAAGCCACTGTGGATGCCAATGTTTCCTATCCCACCACTAGTCTAACCTGCTACACTCAGGAGGCTTACCCCTGTCTTCCAATTTCAGCATGACACTCTGACCTCAGCTTGCCCCTCAAAGCTAAAAATACTTTAAAGGTTCTGCCCAGCTCTTGGTCCCAAGTCCTCTCTTTACTCACATTCTGCCCGATAGCTAACAAAATGTTTGAGCTTTCCATATCAGAAATCTTAAGTTATCTTTAAAAAAATTGAATTCTTTTGTGAGGATGAGTCATAATTTTGTTCTATGTGGGGCAAAAAAAGAAGCAGAAAAGATAATTCCCACCCTCAGAATGTTCTTAATCTAATTAGAGAAAACACATGGAAAGGAGTAAACATAAAATCAGTATAACACTACATGAAGCCTAAAAAAAACACAAGGTGTTAATGTGTTTTACCTCCTCCATCCACCTCATATAATACAAAAATTAAAGGTTGTTATCCTTAATTTCAAAAATGATAGATTGTTCCTCTTGATTTTGAAGCTCTTCACAAAGATAGCCACGCCACCCTCAGCATCTTATCCACACTTACTCATCCTCCTTCATGAAGTCTTCCCTGATTAACTAGAAGAAAGCTCAGCATTGTTCCACCTACACATAGTCCCAAAATTCTTCCATGTCTGCCACCTGAAATAACATGCTTTCCAAACTGCCCATATAGAAAATAAACCACTTAATCTATTTATTCAGTTGAGTACCTTTCCCAAGTGATCTTATTCAGCTAGTTGGTTTGTATTAGCTTTGAGTAAGACATAATGGTTCTTTATGTTGCTTGTCTACCTTAAGTTGCTTGTATATTTGGAAATGTAATGTGCAGGGCAAAATATAATCTATGGAAATTAGGCAACAAGTTAAATAATCACAGGTCTTCCCCTCATTACTTTTACATTTTTTCAAAAGGAGAAAAAAGCACCTTTTTAAAAAAGACAGCCCTACCAATATGTCAAACTTTGTAGGTAAGATATTACTTCTCCAGTTCCACACTTGAAGAAATACAAATACAAGGTTTACAACATACTGAACTCTTTGCAAAAGGACCTCAAAATGCACTCAATATATTTGCCTCTGCTCCTACCTCAATTTTAGACAGTTTTATCGCTTATTTCCTGACCACAATCAGTTAATACTGGGCTATACACATATGACACACATCTCCTAGATTTTCAAGGAAAATCCCTACCTCATATACCCTTTTTTTCCCATGAGAATGTCAAATGTACAATTAAACCTGACTAAATTTTTAAGACTGTGAATAAAAATAATTTTAATTCCTTTGTCTAAGAAAAGGAATTAAATAATACTGATTTGTTGTTCAAAACACCTGGTTACTACGTTTATAACTCAAAGGCAATGAGAAAATACAACTCCTCTAGAGGCAATGAGCAAAATACTTCTGAAACGTCTTCAATATTGATAACTAAAAAATTACATTTTGGCCAATGCTGGCCACCACGTATTAGAACTCTGCCTTCTTTCTCCTTAGATGGATTCCTAAAATTCAACTTCCTACTTGACTATCAACACCTCCCCTTCTTAACAGGCTGCCAAACTCCAAAAACAGTTTGGTCTTGATTTCCTAGTAAAGGCTCATTAAAAAAGTCAATTTAATTATCTCCTAAACCTCAGTCAGTATAGGCCTTCCACTCATTTGAGGTTTCTGTCCTCACACCTGAGTACACAGAGGGTTCCCCATCACCACCACCACCACCACCACCACCCCTCAATCGAAAAGAATCAGTATTTACTGTGGCTCATCAAAAGCAGTACCTTTATTGTTGCTATTGTTGTTCCAACCTGTTTTGTTTGGTTTTCATTTTGTTTTATTTTGTTTTTCCCAGTGACTACCTTCTGAATGGCTTTCAAAGGTCTTTAGACTAAAATGCAAACTTTAACAGCAATACCGTAGCCTCTTACTGGGTGATCCTTGCACTCCCTAGAGCTTGCAATATGCAGAGGCTTGCCAAATTAATCTGGTGCCCCTTGCCTCCTCTCCTGGATTGCAGTATCTGACAAACCTTTATTCTGGGTGAGGAAGAAAACTACTTGAAGAAGAAAACTGTTTCATGTATACTGAAGTTCCAGTATGTAATGTGGTGTCTCAGACTCACTGGGGAGAGTTCAGTACAAGGGATGATCTGTGAAAATCTACAAAACAAGTCAATGTCCAGGCAATAAATCTAGACCTTTCCATAATTTCTGAAATTGTTAATTTTTTGTTGACCGGTTTTTTTTTAAATTATCATTAACAACCTTGCAGTGAATATCTTTGTACATCTATCTTGACACATTTTTGCAAGTATATTTAAAGGAAATAATGTTGGGCTAGAGTGCTAGAGCAGGGCTCTATAAACTTTTTTTGGAAAGGGACAGAATTATTTTTGACTTCATGGGCCATACAGTTTCTGTTCCAACTACCCAACTCTGCCTTCTAGCACAAGTTTTGACCTTTACTGATACTCAAATAGATCATTTTTTAAAAATAGAGATATGGGGCTCCCAAATGGACACTCCAGAGAGAGCACCCATGATCTCTTTGTCAAGAATTGTGGTATGTCTGAGATTCTGCCCTATTTGTAAACTAACAAGGTAGACTGTCACAGTTTCATGGATGAAGGCAGAAGACCTGAGGCTCTTGAGTCAGAGATGCACTACTTTATGAGTCACATCCCAGCAAGCAGCACGAGCAACAGCATATATGCATTAGTCCCCTTACCGCCATATCCCATGGCAGCCACGCGCATGAGCCCAAATGGATGTCTGCACACACAGTGGGTTTACAGGAGAGGAAGTCTGAGTTTAGGGAGCCCACATCTTTTACAGTATGCAGTGAGTATGTCTGACCTTAGCTCTGAAGAGAGACGTTATTTCTATTATACTGAACAGTACACATACCTGCCCTTTGCTCCAGAGAGAGGCATTCTGTCTATTTTCCAAGGCTGTTTACTATACAAGCATCCTTGAAAGGACAGTCCAAAACAAAGGCAGCCAGTGCCTCTGCCTGCAAAACATGTGGAAATGTAAGAGGCCCTTAGAAAATTACCTCCAACACAATGTATCCGCTGTTTCTACACCGTCTTGGACTCTTGGCAAATTTTTCCAAAGCATTCCACTCTATCAGCCAAGCTGATTAATCTGACGGACAAAGGAAGGGCCAAGTCTATTTAATTTGTCTTATCCATGCGTAACTCAGGATAGATACTATAAACAGGACTCAAGCAGCAAGATGAGGCCAACCTACAATATTGACCTCCACCAGGTCCTCCAGGGTCCTGGGCTAAATCAGCTGAACAAATCCCATAAACCGTCAGGGTCAACCTTAAAAATCCGAACGACTTTCTCTTTTATGTGTCTAAAATGACCTTTCCACTTAGACCATTAATCCAGGTATAGGAATATATATATTAGCAATTACACAGATTCTGCCTTGTAATCCATCTGGCTCACAAGGAAATCTAAGGCAATTCTATCATCCATAACAACCCTGGCCAGTGACTTGAGGCTGAACTGAATACCTTCTAGAGATGAGCTGTAATCACTGATCACTTCAGCTGAAGTCAGGGACCCATTTCATAACACCTACCCTAACTCCATCCTAGGGATAACTGCCTGCAGAGTGTATGTAAGTAATGAATCAGCCACCCCTCCAAGAAGTTCCCCTAAGTAATCAAGGTTAGCTTAATTTTGGAGAGAACTCTACAATCATTCGAAAACTATATGATGTTACATTAAATACCTGAAGGTCTCTTACAACTCTCTTTATGGTGCAAGTCACTATGTTTTTGGTAAGGAGGCGAGTTAACGTCTGGCTTCCCTACAAGAAGTACAATGCTGGGAGCACTTCAGGTACCCCTGGAAAGAGCTGTTTACAATTACTGGAGGTCCACAAGAGAGACCTAAATCAGTCAAGGGGCACAGGCTGATAGTACATCTAATATGGTCTTTTTTTTTTTTTTTAATTATTTGCTTTATTTATTTTTTTTTTTAATTTTATTCATTTATTTATTTATTTATGGCTGTGTTGGGTCTTCGTTTCTGTGCGAGGGCTTTCTCTAGTTGCGGCAAGTGGGGGCCACTCTTCATCGCGGTGCGCGGGGCTCTCACTATCGCGGCCTCTCTTGTTGCGGAGCACAGGCTCCAGACGCGCAGGCTCAGTAGTTGTGGCTCACGGGCCTAGTTGCTCCGCGGCATGTGGGATCTTCCCAGACCAGGGCTCGAACCCGTGTCCCCTGCATTGGCAGGCAGATTCTCAACTACTGCGCCACCAGGGAAGCCCTGATATGGTCTTTTAATGGGCTGGTGTGCCTTAGAGTTCCCAGTTTAGTTTGAATAACTGAATCTAGTCCTTATATTTTGGAGACTGCCTAAGAAACGTCAATCCAACCCATCCTGTTTGTCCAAACATCAGCCAGATGGCATGCAGCCACTTCATGGAATGACTGAGCAATGGCTACTGTAATGGAGGAAGGGAAGGCATCTGGAGGTGTTGACTAGTGTTTTGTGTAGGAGGTACAGGAGTGGGGCCCTCCCCTCTGCTGTTTCCAACAGACCTCTCAGTAAGGTTAAGAGGAATGACAATCAAATCATGGTAAGAGCCACCTGGGGATGAACAGTAGACCCAGCACTCAATTAAATTTATGGCACCTGCAACAGTCTGGGAGCCTGCACTGGAAGTTTTCCTTCTGGAGGAAGTTTCTGGGGGCAGTTCTGAAAGATGAAGATCACTAATAACCCCACCTCACCCCTGCTTACTTCCCAGGGCCTAACATATTCCCCAACCTAGCTCACCCCGGTTCCCATGGCCTAACAGATTCCCCAACCTAGGAGCCAGGAAAAAACTAGTGCTCCCATTCCAGTAGCTATAAATTCAACTTTTAACTAATAGTTTCCTCCTCAGAGCCAGACTCATCATCTGAAAGAGTCAAGTGCAAGAGAAATAAGCATTTTTTTAAAATAAAAATTCCAGAGAATAATTACATGTACTCTCACTTCGACCCATATGAGCCATTAAAGGGGGACTTGGTAATCTGTTTATTTGACCAAATGGTCATTATCCTTATAATCTAGGACCCTAGGATCCAACAAAAGACTCTAGGTGGCTGAATGAGACTTACCTTTGAATCCCCTAAGACCCATTTAGATAGGCTGCCAGCTGGAGGGTATACCAACCAGGCTGTTCTGGGACTACCTTTAGGTTATTTTTTTTAAAAAGACCCACCATAGCAAGGAATTTTCAAGATGCGTCTATGTAACTCCCTACCCTTTTCATCCTGATCATTATCCAGAAAGCAAGCAAAAGAGGATGTTCGCTTTCTGGGGATCCCCTTATTCAGTGACCAAACCACTAAGATGTGTAAACCAAGAGAAATGAGAGGGTCAAAAATGTTTTGGGTCTTTCTTTTTTTGACCATTTCAACACTCAACAATACTGGATAATGCCCATGGATGACTGGGAATACGGAAGGTCCACTGAATACCTTGACTATCAGCCAACTGTTGAGTGGCTTTGGAGATTAAAGGCAAACCACTGTCAAGATGCACATGGTCTGACAACCTGAACACACGACACAGTTTAGTTTCAAGGGCCACAATGGTGTGGTCAGAGTTGGCTGATCAGATTGGTGTGACAACACTGTAACCTGAAAAAGTGTCAGCAGCACTGAGGCACTCCCAATGGCTCCAAAAGGGAGTCAAAGGTGTAATGTCAATCTGCCAGCAGCAGGCAGGGATAGCAACCCACATAATGTGGCCTCCACACTGTGAGGCAATAGGGTCAATTTCTGGAAGGAGCCACAATCCAGAATACAGCAGTAGTCTGTGAAATAGAAACATAGAGTGCTTCACTTTGTGCCCAACACCAGCCTCCTGCAACTAACCATTTTTTAAGAGATGGTTGCAGGTATCAAATTGCTAAGGCATTTAGATTCCACTGAATACATTTAAAAGAGCAAGGTAACTACTTTATTTCTAAATGTCAACAACAAACACCTAAATTATATCCTTTGCAATTATTAAACTTATAATTTAAAAGTTTAGATGTCAACTTCAAAATGTACAAAGAGTTTCTTCAGATTAAAAGACAAGTCCAAAGAACTTCTCTGTATTATGGTATCTTCTCTATACTATGGAAGAAACCCTATAATTTCACTACTTCAGGCTTAATTCTTGATAAAACACAGGACTTTAGAAATGCTTCATTTTGCTGAAAATTCCTAGTTGTTAAGTCCATTTTCTTGCTGCAATATTCTTTTTTTAATATATAAATTTTTTATTTATTTTTAAATTTTTGGCTGCGTTGGGTCTTTGTTGCGGTGTGCAGCCTTCTCATTGCAGTGGCTTCTCTTATTGCAGATCATGGGCTCTAGGCGTGCAGGCTTCAGTAGTTGTGGCACACGGGCTCAGTAGTTGTGGCACGTGGGCTCTAGAGCACAGGCTCAGTAGTTGTGGTGCACAGGCTTAGCTGCTCCACAGCATGTGGGATCTTCACCGGCCAGGGCTCGAACCTGTGTCCCCTGCATTAGCAGGCAGCTTTTTTTTTTTTTTTTTTTTAATTTTTAAAACTTTGGGTTTATTTATTTATTTATGGCTGAGTTGGGTCTTCGTTTCTGTGCGAGGGCTTTCTCTAGTTGCGGCAAGTGGGGGCCGCTCCTCATCGCGGTGTACGGGCCTCTCATTATCGCGGCCTCTCTTGTTGCGGAGCACAGGCTCCAGACACGCAGGCTCAGTAATTGTGGCTCACGGGCCCAGCTGGCAGGCGGATTCTTAACCACTGCGCCACCAGAAAGCCCTGTGCTGAAATATTCTATTATCACCAAGTCTATAACAGTGCCTGGTACATAGTAGGCACTTAATATATATTTACTGAATACACTAAAATCAGAAGCCAATGTTTAAAAATTTTCTCTGCCTTTCTAATACACTCCATCCCACCCCACCCAAGGCAGATTAAATGCCTCAACACAACCAGGGAGAAGATCATGTACATGGAAATGCAAAAGAGAAAAATACAGTCTTTTTCTTTTTACATAATATTATACAGTTTCACAAAGAAACAAGTCTGTAACATCTTATATATAATGATCTCAAAGCAATCTATCTATCTATCTATCTATCTGGCTGTACCAGGTCTTAGTTGCGGCACTTTCTGCGCGCAGGATCTTCACTGAGGCGTGTGGGATCTTTTACTTGCGGCATGCGGGCTCTTAGTTGCAGCACGCGGGATCTAGTTCCCTGACCGGGGATCAAACCCAGGCCCCCTGCATTGGGAGCATGGAGTCTTAACCACTGGACCACCAGGGAAGTCCCTCAAAGCATTTTTTAAAGTATTTATTCTTAGAGACTCTCAGTAATTCTTTAAGGCAGTTAAAGTAAGTCAAGCCTCTTACCCTTCCTCAGAGAAGGAGAAAGAAAAGTAATATACTTATCTCAGAGGCACAAAGGAAACTACAAAGAAAAATAAGCAAAAAACAAAAAGAAACTACACCAGATTCAACAAAAATATTGCTGTGGAGAATACTGCAATGTGCCACCTAATCTCTCTTAATAAAGGACTCATTCCCCTAGCTTTGGGGAGTACCTGTGCTATAGCTTTGCCCAACATTGTGCCCCTTCCTGGGCAGCCCACATGCAACAACAGATCCATTCAAAACTAAAAGCCTGGCAATCTTAGCCCAACTCAGAACAACTCTGAAGGGACACTCTAGCAACTGAATACACAGTAGGGCTGGTCAAGGATGTCACTGGGCCTTAATCATAACTCAACTTTTCCCTCAGTCCAATCCTGCTTCCTTCCTTTCCTTTTCACAGATATTGATCCCAAAGGTACTCAATGAACATCCTCTAAGCTAAACTCTATCTCAGGCTTCGCAAGGAATCCAATCTGCAACAATTCTCAAGAGTCGCACTTTTAGATCCATAGAGCACACAAGAGTTAAAATACCTATAACAGTTTGTACCACTTGTACATTGTAATAGCTGGAGAAACAATACTGTAAAATGGAAAGGCCACCACTATTTCTCTGATAGTCTTAATTGAACCAAAATATTTTCCTTTAAAAAAAAATCAATACACTGAAAGTTCTGAACATGTTAAAGATCTCAGTGTCTACACCTATTAGCATTGTTTTCCAGGCGGGAACAACACTTCTTCCCTTCTAAACCCAAATAACAGTAACTGAACATATTAATTTAGTATGTGAAACATCAGGTTATTCATAATCTTATGTTTTATATGATTTTCATATTTTAATTCTAATCATAATACAAATTCCCAATGTAAGTATTCTATTTTCTCTAAGCAAATTAAAATTCAGAAAAATATTCCTCCCACTAAGATACTGCTTAAGAGGAAAGACTTTCCTGAAATGAAACAGCAGAATACAAACATTTAGAAATAATTTAGACATCATAGCATCATTTCATATAATCTCATGCTAAGCAGCAAAGTTGAAACATTTTATAATTTGGGTTAATTACATGGAGAAAAATAGGAAACCACTTCCGAGGTCCACTCTCATAGCTGGCTCTCAAAATGCAATCACTTCTCTTAGAAGTCCTTGAAATCATAAAATTCTTTTTTTAAAAAATACTTATTTATTTTCACCAGGTCTTAGTTGCGGCAGGTGGGCTCCTTAGTTGTGGGAGGCTGGCTCCTTAGTTGTGGCACATGGGCTTCTTAGTTGTGGCACGCAAGAGGGATCTAGTTCCCTGAGCAGGGATCGAACCCAGGCCCCCTGCATTGGGAGCGCGGAGTCTTAACCATTGCACCACCAGGGGAAGTCCCCATAAAATTCTTTAAAAATTGATAGAAAGCCTTCAGACTCTTTGTAAATATCTGAAATGAAAATTAATTTTTGACAACACAAGAAATAAGGTAATGTGGGTGATGGGAGAAAAGCATTCTTTGGCAAAATACAGTTGGTTTCCTTGTTTCTTTAACATTTAATCACTTCAAAAAGTTAAAATGACTACCATGGTGAACAAAATTTTTATTAAACATTTTATACAATGTCTATATTGACGGTGTCAAACTGAGTCCAGCAGAAAACCAGCACAAACTCAAAGGCTGTCCTCCTTTACTTTTTTTTTTTCCCCTCCTTTACTTTAAGAAGGATCCTAGGCATTTTCTGATTCTTAAAATCTTTAAAAAGCACCAGCTCATAGCTCTACCTGCCCAGCTCTCAGACTCACAGCAATATGACTAAACAGAAATGAAGCCACATAAAGTGCCAGAAATTCTATTTTAGGGAAAACAACATCAAGAACATCTGAGGACTTATCATCCAGAAGAATACTTGTTAACCATACTCCAAAATTAAGAAGGTCTCCAAACTTCTTCTAGAACTAGACTGACCACATCAGCCCTATCCATACACCCCAGTATCCAGGTGGTTGTCACTTGCCCTGGGGCTGTTTTTAGATAATCAGCAAATTAGACAATAACTATTTTCCTTACTTTTGTTTTAAAGAAGGAAAAAGTCTTCCCTTATAAAAGAGATCAGCTTTGACCAACTATGAGTTAAAAACTCTTCTGCAAATCAAAGTGAACTGATTCTACTGTGTCCCTCCTTCCTCCTATTCTTTTGTCCTGTCAGTGTTAAGGTGGACTTGATTTAAATTTTTGATTTTATGAAGAATTTACTGAAGAATTTTCATTTTTTTTATTTTACTAGGTTAGGTTATATATCTTGTATTTAAGTCTCAGAGTTTAGCAACTAAGCTGTCTCTCATTACCCTACCTCTGCTTCCCCACCAGCAAATAAAATGAATATTACCAATGTTCTCTACTTGGGTCCAAGTTTCAGAGTTTGCACCTTTCCTGGCCTTCACTTATTGTCCAGGAGTTTACAAAAGCTGGGATGGGGCAAAGCAGGAGGAACAATGAAGTAAAATATACTGTATGCAAAAGGAAATAAAATCATATATACAAAGAAAAGAGTCAGAACTTGCTAATACATCTACATCAAATATACAAACCCACAGTGGGTAAAAAAAGCATTACCTCTAAACCTGAGTTCCCTACTTACTAAGTCCCTATGATCCCCCCCACAGGCTACTTATATCTAACTTCAAATATACATGTTTAAATAGCTCATTTCATCAAAAAAACAAAAACCAAAACCAAAAACTGATTTTACATACAGACACATGGGGATTCATTTTATTTTCAAACTGTATGTGGAAAAGTCTATGGAAGTGTTTAATTTCAACTTGGGCTAAGTATATGAGCCAGGCAGGATGAAAAGGATATCTCCTTTGGAACCGTGAACTTCATATAGCACAAAATAAATATGAGTTGAGAAATTCAGAGATGTCCCGCATGAGCTTGATCTTTTGCTTATCTATAGCCCTGACATATTTATCAGTGTTTCTTCTGCTCTCTCTCTCAGCAAAGCAATCATCTTAATTAATACACTTATAACACCCAACAAGCAAAGAGAAATATTTAATAAATGCTCTGTAATGGTGATATCAAAAATGGTGCTACATACTAAGAAACCCATCATTCTCATCTCTGACTATAAATCTACAGAATTCTCAATACCCAAATATAATTGGTACTGAATTAAAAAAATCCACCTAATCAACCCATGTACAAACAGGACCAAATTTTCACAGCAACTAGTGAAAAAAGGGTTTAAGACTTAAATTTCAATACGAAAATTATTTTTAAAAGAACTTATTTCATTTTATTTCACAAGATTTAGGTTATTACTATAAGCATGCGCTAATTCTGAGGAGAATGAACAAAAATGAGAGGGAGGTCATTTATTGACACTGTATAACAAACAACATTCTTCACTTCCCAGCTGACTTTCAGAACACTGTCTAAACAAAGGTAATTTTTCCACAAAGCATTCTCTTAATTCTTTGATATCTAAATCACTCTTTACTGAAACACCTATTGAGTCATTCTCGTGGCAAATTTCTCCCCTACAATTGTTAACTAATCTATTTCTGTCAGAAACTCACCTAAACATGTCTTTGCATATAACTGTTACTGTTCTCCAATGGTTCTTTCATGGACTTCATGAAATTCTGCACTTTTTGCACTATCTACAATTTTTCTTTATGCTCGGTTTGTACTGCGTTTTCACTAGAAAGCAACCAATAAGGATTCTGGCCCAATGGACATGGCTAGACAGTCTAGCTGGGGAATATGTTTGAATGGAGATGATTTGTAGATGAATATCCTTGGTCATGAAAACTTTCACTTCCTTATGCAATCTCTATCTGTGGAGATCTAGGATTATGAATACTTGTATAACAAGGACTTCAACAAAAAACTGATAACTAAGGGATTTAAGACAACTAAAAATAAACCGTTCATTAATCAAGAAGAAAAAGTCGGTCAGTAAAAATGGTTAATGTGACAGTTACCATATATACCATAAATAACATAATAAAATTAAAACACAATAAAATACATTCAAAATATTTTAAAAGAATATTATTTCAGTTATATCATTTTCTTCAATAATTCAGAAGATATATCTCAATCTGTCAGCACCTTAGACTTATTTTTATGTTAGTCAGTTACCATTACCCATAAAACCACAAAATTTTAGAGCTCGAATGGACCTTAGAGATGATCTAATACTGCCTCCTCATTTTACAAAGGAAACAACCTAGGTCCAGAAAGGTAAAGAGACATGTAGAATATTAACAGTTAATGGCAGAGCAAGGGATCATTATTCTTCCTCTTAGTATATCATTCTTCCTCTTACTACAAAGTGGAGAATATTCAGTGTACTCTAGAAAACCCTCTTGAACAAATCTTAATCTCTCATTTCACATTTTTACTGACTTTACTGTTTCCTTTAAAAGAGTGGAATATGGGGGTGGGGGACAGTATCTCACATGTCAAATGGAATCTATGACCTTTTTCTTGATCCAACCCAGATTAGGTTTACTAGGAATGCCTTCCTGCAAATAACTGTGGGGAAAGACAGGGAATACTGATCCATACTTACCTTTCTGAATGGATTTTAATGTAGGAAGATCATGATACAATAGCCTATTTCGACCTGTAAGTTTACTGTTTCTTACAGAAAAATATTTAGTTATATACCAGATACTTAATTTTCTTTAAAAGAAATTCAGAGGTGATGTTTTACAATAATTATATGATGTAAGTACCTATACTTTGTAGAAAACAATGTATAGTCTCTAAAAGAAAAGATAAACTCAGGACTTCCGTCATGGTCCAGTGGTTAAAAATCCGCCTTCCAATGCAGGGGACACGGGTTCGATCCCTGGTAAGGGAACTAAGATCCCACGTGCTGCAGTGCAACTAAGCCCATGCACCACAACTAGAGAGCCCACGTGCCTCAACTACAGAGCCCGCGAACCACAACTACAGAGCCCACACACTGCAACAAAGAGTCTGCATGCCACAACTAAGACCCAACTGAGCCAAAAATAAATAAGTAAACATTTTTTAAAAAGAAAGAAAAGCTAATGACACTACAGAGTGAAGTAAGTCAGAAAGAGAAAAACAAATACCGTATGCTAACACATATACATGGAATCTAAAAAAAAAAAATGGTCATGAAGAACCTAGGGGCAGGACAGGAATAAACACACAGACCTACTAGAGAATGGACTTGAGGACACGGGGAGGGGCAAGGGTAAGCTGGGAAAAAATGAGAGAGTGGCATGGACGTACATACACTACCAAATGTAAAACCGACAGCTAGTGGGAAGCAGCCACATAGCACAGGGAGATCAGCTCGGTGCTTTGTGACTACCTAGAGGGGTGGGATGGGGAGGGTGGGAGGGAGTGAGGGGCAAGAGGGAAGAGATATAGGGATATATGTATATGTATAGCTGATTCACTTTGTTATAAAGCAGAAACTAACACACCATTGTAAAGCAAATATACTCCAATAAAGATGTTTAAAAAAAAAAAAAAAGGCTAATGACACAACCACTATGGAGTAATTACCGAAAGTATTTACCTAGAAAAAAAAATCTAATGAACATGATGCCAAATATGCCTCATCTGGCTTGTTAACTGCCATAATCTCATTTTGTTTCTCATTTTTTAAAAAGCATTTTAAACAGCAATCTTAAAATAAATCCAGTATTGGCAAAACCATAATTTTTGACTTGAAGAGTACTTTTTATAAGAGTAAAAACCTTATCTGATCTCACTGCAAAATGCCAAACATCTAATATATCATTGATTCCCTTGTACTGATTGTGAAGATAGTATAATAGAATTAAAATAAAAAGGTTCATTTCAATTTGCTAAATATTAACTTAGTACACAGTACATGCATAGTACTGTGCTAGACACTGCAACCAATTAAAAAAACCTTATAGTCTAATAAAGGTGATACCAATATGTCCAATAAAATATCATAGGTTTGGTAAGAGGGCTAGAAATAAGAGTATCATTAAGAATCCAAGGGCAGAGGACATTTTACCTGTAAAATAAAAAACTTAGGGTGACAGCTTCTTTAAAATACTCAAAGGGCTGTTATGTATAGAAGAGGAAATAGATTCATTTTGTTTTGCTGCAAAAGCAGAAATGAGATCTATGGGAGGGAGCTGCAGGGAGACTGTCAAAGGCAGAATTTCCCCAAGTTTATTCCACAGACCATTAACCTCTCAAGCTAACTCTCAAAAAGAATTCCATGTTCCTATAAATTCAGTAAACATATGCAGGATATTTATTAGTATATGTAATACTATAGTTCCTCTGGGAGATAAAAATGTACATGAATACTAAGAAGTCCTATACTAAGGAAGCCTATTTAACTTTGTATAATTAAGTGTTCTCCAAATATTTCACCATGAGTTTTGTTGTCCCTGTACCAATTTTTGCTCCCCAAAATACTGAGAAGTGTCAACATAATAATGCTTTCTAAGGATGTCGCACAGATCACAAATCTCAGAAAGAAGGATTTCCTAAAAAACAGTAGAGTGATATTTATATTATTTACCTGGAATCAATCTCCTAGGCACAAAAAATAAGTATAAAACATTATCAATGAACAGAAGAAAAACAGTCCTCTAAAATAACACATAGTATAGCTAATACTTTAAGGATCAAAATGAATTTCTAAATTTTGCTGAAAAGTTAGAGAACTGAGTATAAACTCACAATGTGAAACTTTTTAAAATGAATAAATGAGCTTGGGAAAAAAAATAAATGTTAAGTCCTATGTTTAGGTTTTATTGGATTTTTAATTATCAATATGCTGAGGAGAGAATGGAAAAAACTATGTAATTATATAAAGTCAGAATTTTAGTTTATTATAACTTGAAGTGAGAGTCAATCCTTATAGGAATTTCATCACTGATAACAAAAGTTACTTTCCTTAGGAAAGGTCAGTAGTCCATCTATCCCTTAGAATGAGGGCAGACGGATGTATTAGCACATAAGCAACCCCAGTCAACAAGCCTTTATCAAATGGAACCTCATGAAAAGTTCCATTTGAGTCTCAGTTTGCTTATGAGACCAACCAAGTAAAGGAAGAGAGAAGAGGAAGCTGAAAGCACAGAAGAGAAATAACATTACTTAGCTTCCTTCCCCTCTCTGCATAGGTACCCAAGGACCATTAGATTCTGTTGACTCTCATTACTCATGGATTCTGTATTTGCAAACTTGCCTACTTACTTATTTGTGTATCGGTTGGTCTTTCCAGTCATTCATGGACATGCGCAGAGAAGCAAAAACTGTGAACACCCAACATGCACATTCCCAGCTGAGGCCAAACAAGGCCTTCTTGTTTCAGCTCTCATACTATAAACAAGTATCCTTCTTGCAAACTATTTAAGTGCCACGTTTATTGGATTTTTGTCCTTTTTTGTTGATTTCACTGCTGAAAATGGCTCCCAAGCCATTAAGTGTTGTCTAGTGTTTCTAAGCAGAAGAAAGCTGTGATGTTCTTTATGGAGAAAATATGCTTAGTTTCAGGTATGAAATGGTGTTTTTGACCAAGAGTTCAATGTTAATGAATCAACAAAATATATTAAATAAGGAGTCTTTAAATAGAAACACACATAAAACAAAGTTATACATGATCAGTTAATGAAAATGTGACCAGAGGCTTGCAGGAACCTAATCCTGTATTTCTTCTAGGAGCAATGGTTCAGTACTTGTTAGCTCAGTGTCTGCGATGACTTTATAGAACACAGCTACCTTGAACGAGAATTGATCGTAATTACCCATTACCCTACACCACACTACCTTCAGGTTACGTCAACCCACAGAAAGTGGGGATTTGCTGAAAAGTTTTCATAAATGAATGAATGTTGGTTAAATTTCTCATATAAAAGCCCTTAGGAAATAATCATGTTCCTCTTGTAGAAGAATGGATTTTTCTAAGTTTGCTGTTAAATAGTGGTATACTCTGGAAAAAGTACATTACTTTTAAATGGTGAATTCTCAGCTCACCCATAAATCCAATTCACTGTCTTCAGAACTGATCCTCTTTTCTTAGATGCAGAGTCCATGTTCTCTGTTGATTTCCCAGATGTGAACATGATAAAAGATTAATTTGAATCAATCACTATCCACAAACTGCTAAGTATTATGTATAAGTAGTACAGCATGAGAGGATCCATAGACCATGCTTGCTTTATTTTACCTGTTCAAACTTGAAGCTTTTATAGAGACATACTGAATGGAAATTGAGTTTCCCTTTAGATTGACAGCTTGTTAGTCAAAAAAAAAGCTTTTAGGAACTTCTCTCAAATCAGTTAGTTTTCTTTTCAGATTGGGATATATGTGTAGGACTTCAGAAATGGCATGCTTGACTGGTAACTGTCTTTTGTTAGTCAAGTACTCCGTGCTATGTCAAAAAATACATGAAGGAGTCAATTAATTGTAGGCAATCAATAGTGGTGTCTACATGTTAAGTAATACTGGGTTTGTAAATACAAAATGTATAGATGTTAGGTGGATTATACTTCTGTTTTAATAGACTTGACATGTTAACTAATCTAAACCTTAATTGTGATTGAATATGATTTTAAGGGTGATCATCTAGGGAGGAAAAAGAGCATGTTATTTCTGTGAAGGCACTTTTGGTTATTCCTCTTTGTGCTCGGTTTTCTGGAGAGTGAAAAGGGGAAGAAGTGCTGGTTTTTTCCATGGGGCATGTGGAACACCCACCCACCCATCCATCTCCCACACAACACCCTCACCACCATGTCTTTGCTTACAGAGTTAGCTCCCAGTTTTTCTCTTTTGGAGCAAGAATGCATGTCACATTGTATTCCAGGACTGACTTCTGAATGAGGACAAAGAAAACACTGTATATAAGAAATGAAGAAAGAGATCTTACTTCTCAAACTCAAAAGAACCATATCCCAAATTCAAGGATCACTGGTCCCTCTCTTTCTAGAAACACTTTCCTGTTCTCCTTCAGTCCAGATGATTACACTAGGGATGTTATAAGACCTTCTATACCTGGACCCATTCTTTTACTCTTGTGACTCTCTAGGGACAGTGGCAATCCTTCCCTTCTATCTTTTCCCTTGAAACCTTACAAGAAAGACAACTCCCAGAACAAACTGTAGGAACAGTTTAAATTAAGAATCGGTCATTCAATAGTACCTGCCTCTTGCTGTTATACACAGCATCAATTACAAAGTTGTACTGTCAAAAAATGTTTCATGAATGTTTCGGTAAAAATAGGAGATAGTGGAACACATTAAATGACATGTCGAGGAAAATCAGACAAATCCAGAATGTGAGCCACTCTACTAGACAGATGTTCTGCTTTCTTTAAAAGGTTAGTTGTAAGGGAAACTGTTTTAAATTAAAAGAAACTAAAAATACGTAACAATCAAATGCAAAAAATATTTTTTAAAAATCCACAGAAGGCATTTTTGGGACAATTCAAGAAATGTAAATAGGAACAGTATTAGAGTAATTGCTATTAATTTTCTTTGTCATGATAATCATGATGCAGTTATACAGGAGCAGGACCTTTTCCGTGAAATGCTTACTGAAGTATTGCAGGCTGATATTCAAAATTATGATGTGAAACCTATAAAAACCAATACAATTTGTGGGATTCCTGGACATTGAAATATAAATTAAAGAATCAGAAGAATTTCAGGAAAAAAAGTAAAATTTATGACTAGAAAAAAATATAGCTACATAGGCATATTAAATGTACACTTGCAAAATAAAGCACTAAGGTAGAATGGCAGCAGTGAAAGACAAAAAAGAAGAAACAGAAGCCAAGCCCTGGTCATAGTAAATACTACAGTGGAGATAATAAACAGGCTTAATGTACAAAATTAGAAATCATTAATAAAGAGATAAAAATAATAAAGACAAAACTGGACTCTGAAAAGGGGCACTGGAAAAGCATCAAGTTCATCAGCCCTCATTTTATCTTTTCGAAGAAACAGCTTTTGGTCGTTGATTTCCTATTTTCAAATTCATAGATTTATTTCTGCTCTAATTTTTACTATTTCTTTTCTTATACTTACTTTGGATTTAATCTGTTTTTCTTTTTCTAGTTTCCTAAGTTGAAAGCTTCCATTACTGATTTTAGATATTTCTTCTAATATATGCATTCAATGCTATAAATTTCTCTCTAAACATTGTTTTCACTGCATCCCAAAAATTTTGATAAGTTGTGTTTCCTCTGTCATTAAGCTCAAAATAATTTAAAATTACCTTTTTAAAAATATATATATTTATTTATTTCACTGCGTCAGCTCTTAGTTGTGGCACGCAGGATCTTTTGCAGTACGTGGAATTTTGTTTTTTTTTAGTTGCGGCATCTGGGATCTAGTTCCCTGACCAGGGATAGAACCCGGGCCCCCTGTGTTGGGAGCGTGGAGTCTTAGTCACTGGACCACCAGAGAAGTCCCTAAAATTACTGTTGAGATTTCTTCTTTGACTCGTGCTATTTAGAAGTGTGTTATCATTCTTTATTACATATGCTTTAAAAAAAACAGATCCCAAGAAGTAAAACAGCTTGTAAAGGGCAAAATGAAAACTGGTCACAGATTTTATATACATGGAATACGTTTTCTCTTTTAAATTTTACTACACAGGTAAATGAACATTCTAAATTAAAAACAAAAAATTAGAAAGTTTAGCAAAACATTATGAAATGAAAAACCGTTAAATATATTTTTGAAAATAATAACTTGTACCTGACTTTTCTCTATTATGTAGAAAACAGTATCATTAAAACCAGCACTTTATCTTCAGTCAGAAACAAATTCTTGAATTTTGGTGCAATTCTGGCCTATATCACCACCTTTCCTGTCCATTTTCCCTTTCTAACTTCTATTTTTAATTCTTTTAAAAATTATATTTGGTAAATTATCATACAGTAAGATTGACTTTTTAAAACTGTGGTGTTCAGTCTATGAACTGTAACACACGTACAAATTCTTGAAGCTAGTATCAAATCATGATTCAGAACAATAACACTATACGAAAAAACTCCCTCATGCTTTTATAGCTATATACTCCCTATAAAGCTTAACCTCTGGCAAGGACAGATGTGTCCTCTACTACTACAGTTTTGTCTTTTTCAGAACGTTATATAAAGGGAACCACACAGAACTGAATCTTTAAAAATGGTTTCCTTCATTCTGTTGAATGCATTTGAGATTCGTTCAATTTGTTGCATGTATAAGTAGCTTTTCCTTTTAACTGCTGGGTACTATGTCACTGTATACATGGCCAACATTTTGTGTAACCATTTACCTACTGAAGGACAGTTGGGTTATTTTCACTTCTTTCCAACTATCACTATGTATTGATATATAACTTCTATAAATATTTGCATACATAAATTTTTGTGCAAACATAAATTTTCATTTCTTCAGGGTAAATATCAAGAAGTGAAATTGTTGGGTCATAAAGTAAGTGTATGGTTAACATTATAAGAAAGTGTCAAACTAGTTTCCAAGTTATACCATTTTGCATCCCCACCAACAATGTATGTGAATTCCACTGATCTGCATCCTCAACAGTACTTGGTATTCTTAAAAAAAGTGTTTTTAATTTTAGCTGTTAAATAGCTATATAGGTATATCTCATCATGGTTTTAACTTGTATTTCCCTAATGGCTAGTAACCTTGAACAACTTTTTACATGTGTATTTGCCATCCTTGTATCCTCTTTGGTGAAATGTCTGCTCAAACTTATGCCCATTTTTAAATCGGGTTGTTAGTTTTCTCACTGTTGATTTTTGAGAGTTCTTTATATATTCTGGATACAAGTCCTTGGTGAATATTGACTAATCTCTGCCATGCCTTTTTGTTTCATAATATTGTCTTCTGTAAGCAAAATTTTTAATTATAAAAAAGTCCAATTTATGAACTTTTTCTCTTATGGATCCTGCTTTTTATGTAACATCTGAGAACTCTTTGCCTAACCCCAGATCGAGAATGTTTTATCCTACTTTTCTTCTAAAAGTTTAGTAGCTTACATTTTACGTTTAGGTCTATGATTGATTTTGAATTAATTTCTCTAGAATATGTACATTATTTTTTGAAATCTTTGTTTTTATTTTTAATTTTTATTTTATATTGGAGTATAGTTGATTAATAACATTGTGTTAGTTTCAGGTGTACAGCAAAGTGATTCAGTTATACATATGCATGTATCTATCCTTTTTCAAATCCTTTTCCCATTTAGGTTATTACAGAATATCAAGCAAGAGTTACCTGTGCTATATAGTAGGTTCTTGTTGGTTATCTATTTTAAACACAGCAGTGTGTACATGTCAATTCCAAACTCCCAATCTATCCTTTCCCCCACGCCATAACCATAAATTTGTTCTCTAAGTCTGTGAGTCTGTTTCTGTTTTGTAAATAAGTTCATTTGTATATCATTTTTTTAAGATACCCCATATAAGCGTTATCATATGATACTTGCCTTTCTCTGTCTGACATACTTCACTTAGTATGATCATCTCCAGGTCCATCCATGTTGCTGCAAATGGCATTATTTCATTAAATTTAAAACAAGGTTCATTTCTTGCAGAAGGATGTTCAATTATTGCAACTGAAGTATGTTTTTTGCCTTAAAAAGTGTAATTTTTAAAAATCACTGGTTGATAAGACTATCCTTTTACCGACTGCACTGCTTTTACACTTTTGCCATATTTGTGATTGTTCCTCAGTACTCTATGATGTTCTACTGATCTGTCTCTATCCGTCCACCTATTCATACCACTTCATTACAGTACAGTACTATGGATTTATAGTAACTCAAAATCAGAAAGTGTAATTCTTCTTTTTTACCCTTCTTTTTCAAAATTGTTTTAACCATTCTATTCCTTTACATTTCCATATAAATTTTAAAGTTGGATTGTCTCTATCTATAAAATATACTGCTGGAGTTTTTATTGGAATTGTGTTAAATCTATAAATTGAATTGGGAAGAACTGACATTTTTACTATTTTGAGTCTACCAATCCATGAACACAGTATGTCTCTACATTTACTTAGGTCTTCTTTTATTCCCTTCATTACTGTTTACTAGTTTTCAGCATAAAGATCATGTATGCATGTATATTAATATTTATACCAAAGTACTTTTCATTCTTTTGGAGCTACTGTAAATAGTATTATTTTATTTTATTTTATGGCTTCATAGAGAGTTGGGAAGTGTTCCTTCCTCTTCTATTTTTTTGGTTTTTTTGGAAAAAATGGTTTAAAAAATACAGGTATCAAAGTTAATACACAGAAATCTGTTGCATTTCTATACTACATAATTTCTATATAATGAAAAGATCAAAAAGGGAAATTAAGGAAACAATCCCATTTACCATCACATCAAAAAGAATAAAATACCTAGGAATAAATCTACCTAAGGAGACAAAAGACCTGTACTCCGAAAACTATAGGACGCTGATGAAAGAAATCGAAGATGACACAAACAGATGGAAAGATGTACCATGTGCTTGGATTGGAAGAATCAATATTGTCAAGATGACTATACTACCCAAAGTAGTCTACAGACTCAGTGCAATCCCTATCAAATTACTAACAGTGTTTTTCACACAATTAGAACAAAAAAATTTACAATTTGTATGAAAACACAAATGACCCTGAAGAGCCAAAGCAATCCTGAGAAAGAAAAAGAGAGCTGGAGGAATCAGGTTCCCTGACTTCAGACTATACAACAAAGCTACAGTCTGGTAAAGGCACAAAAACAGTCTGGTACAGGCACAAAAACAGAAATACAGATCAGTGGAACAGGACAGAAAGCCCAGAAATAAACCCACGTACCTATGATCAATTAATCTACAACAAAGGAGGCAAGAATATACAACGGAGAAAAGACAATCTCTTTAGTAAGTGGTGCTGGAAAAACTGGACAGCTACATGTAAAAGAATGAAATTAGAACATTCTCTAACACCATACACAAAAATAAACTCAAAATGGACTAAAGACCTAAATGTAATACCAGATACTATAAAACTTCTAGAGGAAAACATAGGTGGGACACTCTCTGACATAAATAGCAGCAATATCTTTTTGGATCCATCTTCTAGAGTAATGGAAATAAAAACAAAAATAAACAAATGAGACCTAATTAAGAGCTTTTGCACAGCAAAGGAAACCATAAACAAAATGAAAAGACAACCCACAGAATGGGAGAAAATATTTGCAAATGATGCAAGCGACAAGGGATTAATCTCCAAAACATACAAACAGCTCATACAGCTCAATATCAAATAAAACAACCCAATCAAAAATGGGCAGAAGATGTGAATAGACATTTCTCCAAAGATGACGTACAGATGGCCAAAAGGCACGTGAAAAGATGCTCAACATCACTAATTATTAGTGATTCAGTTACACACACACACAAACACACACTTTGCTGCACACTTGAAACTAACACATTGTAAATCAACTATACTTCAATTTTTAAAAAATTTTTTAATAAAATTTAATTTAAAAAATAATGGAATTTTAAAAACATGTAACTATCCCCCACTTTTCAAAAATTTGCTTTACAACACTTCCCTTTTACAAAAGACCTACATTATTAGTACCTGTTTTCACTAGCCAAAAAAAATCTGAAGAGTATTTTCACTTATGAAAAAAGGTAATTGCTTCTTCGATTTACACCATTTCTCCTTACAAAAGGTTTCACAAAACACTCTATTTTTGGATAGCAGGGAAACCTGCAATGTCATTCCTTCTTTAAGCATTTGGAAGAATTCACCAGTAAAACCGCCTGGGTCTAGATATTTCTTTTTTGAAAAGTTTTAAGCTATGAATTAAATTTCTTTAATAGTTTTAAGACTAGCTACAATAATCTTTTCTTCTTGGGTGAGTTTAAGTACTTTGCTAAGAAATTAGTCTATTTCATGGGGCTTCCCTGGTGGCGCAGTGGTTAAGAATCCGCCTGCCAATGCAGGGGACATGGGTTTGAGCCCTGGTCCAGGAAGATCCCACACGCCACGGAGCAACTAAGCCTGTGGGCCACAACTACTGAGCCTGCATGCCACAATTACTGAAGCCCATGCACCTAGAGCCCACCCTCTGCAACAAGAGAAGCCACCGCAATGAGAAGCCCACGCACCGCAACGAAGAGTAGCTCCCACTCACTGCAACTAGAGGAAGCTTGCGCGCAGCAACGAAGACCCAATACAGCCAAAAATAAATAAATAAAATAGATACAACATTAAAGAAATTTTTTAAAAATGTTTAAAAAAAGAAATTAGTCTATTTCAAAGAATTGGTCCACTTCACCTAATCTGTCAAATTTATGTGCATATAGCTGATCTTAGTATTCTTACTGTCCTTTGGATTCTTGTGGGGCCTGTAGTGGTATCCTCTCTTTCATTGTTGATACTGGTTCTATATGTCTTCTCTTTTTTTGTCCTTTTTCCTAGAAACTAACAATTTTTGGTTTTATTGACTTTTGTTGTCTTCCTGCTCTGAATTTCATTCATTTCTCCTCTTATTTGGGATTTATTTTGTTCTCTTTCATCTAGTTTTTGAGATGGAAACATAGATTATTGATCTGAGGGCTTTCTTTTTTTCTAATATAAGCACTGAATGCAGTTAAGTTTTCTTGTAAACACTGCCCGGACTGCATAAATTCTGACATGTTATATTTTCAGTTTCGTTCAGTTCAAAATATTTTAACTTCCTCTGAGGCTTTCTCTTTTAACCAACAGATTATTTGGAAGTCTGCTATTTAATTTCCAAGAGCTTGAAGATTTTCCTTTTATCTGTTATTGATTTCTAGTTCATTTCCAGTATAGTCTGAGAACATACTTTGAGTTCAATTCTTTTAAATTTGTTAAAGATTTGTATTATGACCAAGGTACATTTAATCTTGATAATATCCACTTGTACTTGAAAAGAATGTATATTCTGCTGTTGTTGGCTAAAGTATTCTTGTAAATATCAATTAGATCTAGTTGGTGGAGAGTGTTGTTCACTCAGTCTGTACCCTTGGATGTCTGTCTGCTAGTTCTATCTATTCCTAAGAAAGGTGTGTTGAAGTCTTCAACTCTAATTGTTAAGTTCTCTATTTCTCCTTTAAGTTCTGTCAGATTTTGTTTCATGTATTTTTAAGTTCTGGTCTTAGGTATGCACACATTTAGGATTGGTAAATTAATCCTTTTGTCAATATGTAATGCTACTCTTTATCCTAGGTAATTATCTTTGCTCTAAAGTTTATTTTGATTGCTTAATATAGCCACCAGTTTTCTTTTGATTGGTGTTTGCATGATATATCTTTTCCCATCCTTTCACTTTCAACCTACCTATATTATTTTATTTGAAGCAAGTTTCTAATAGCATACAACGGGGTCATTTTTTAATGCACTCTAATAATCTTTTAATTAATGTGTTTACAGCATTTAAAATTTTAAAGTAATTACTGATATGTAAGAATTTATATCTATATTTGATTGTTTGTTTTCTGCTTGTTCCCTTTGTTTTCCCTCTTCTGCCTTCTTTTGTGTTTAGCATTTTTTAATATTCTATTTTAATTTATCCATTGTGATTCTAACATCTTACTTTGTAAACAGTGGTTGCAGGTACAACAATATACATATTTAACTTTTCAGAGTCTACTTAGAATCAATATTTTACATTTAATAGATGTATTACACCATATTCATTGAAAACTACATCAGAAAAAATTGTAAAAATTTTACAATTTTGTAATTATTTATCTATTTATTTATTTATTTTTGGCTGCGTTGGGTCCTTGTTGCTGTGCAGGCTTTCTCTACTCGCGGCAAGTGGGGGCTACTCTTCGTTGCGGTGCGCAGGCTTCTCACTGTGGTGGCTTCTCTTGTTGCGGAGCACAGGCTCTAGGCATGCAGGCTTCAGTAGTTGTGGCACACAGGCTCAGTAGTTGTGGCTCATAGGCTCTAGAGAGCAGGCTCAGTAGTTGTGGCACATGGGCTTCGTTGCTCCGCGGCATGTGAGATCTTCCCGGACCAGGGCTCAAACCCATGTCCCCCGCACTGGCAGGTGGATTCTTAACCACCGCGCCACCACAGAAGTCTCGACAATGTTGTTAATTTTTGTTTTCCACTATCAAATATGTTTTAAAGAACTCAGTCTATGATATCTATATAGATATTTACCATTCCTGTTGATCTTCTTTTATTCCTGATGTCCAAGTTTCCTTCTGCTTTCATTTCCCCTTCTGTCCTAAGAACATTCTTCAGCAAATTTTAGATCTGGTCTTCTGGCAATGAATACTCTCAGTTTTCCTTCATCTGAATATGTCCTTATGTCACTCTCATCCCTAAAAAATATTTTTGCTGGTTATGGGCAGTTTTTTTCTTTCAGCACTTTAAGAATGTTTTGCCTCTTTCTTCTTGCCTCCACAGTTTCTGACGAGAATTCCTCAATCATTCGAATCACTGCTCCCCCAGAGGTAATGTGTCATTTTTCTCTGTTTGCTTTCAAGATTTTCCTCTTGTTTTCAGTTTTCAGATTTATTATGACCTATCCGGGAATGGATTTCTTTGGGTTTATCATAACTGTTTCAGGTTCTCTGATTCTGTATGTTTATATCTTTCACTAAATTTGTGGTGTTTTGGGCCATTACTCAAATATTTTTCAGCACCACATTCTTTCTCAAAATGTCTTGAAACATCTAACATTTTGTTATTTTCCCATAGTTCTCTGAGGCTCTGTTCAATTTTTAAAAATTTCTTCCCCCTCTGTTATTGAGTCATCCAGTGGGTTTTTCCCACTTATTGCATTTTTCAATTCTAACAATTCTGTATCTTTTTTGTATCTTCTCTTTCTCTGCTGAGATGTTCTACTTTTGCACTTATTTCAATAGTATCCACCATAGTTCACTGGAACATTTGTGAAATAGTTACTATATAGTCTCCATCATATAATTTCAACATCTGTATCATGATGGTATACATTTATCATCTCTCCCCATGTGAATTGAATTTTCCTGGTTCTTCATATGTTAGATAATTTTGGATTGTAATCTGGACATTTTAAATATTATGTTACAAAATTCTGGTTCTTGTTTAAATTCAGTGGATAATGTTACTATTTTTGTTTTAACAGGTGATGACATGATTAGGGTTCAGGCTGCAAGTTCTAACATGGCTGCTGTGGGCATGGTTCCATTATCGGTTCAATTTTCAAAGTCTTTGCTGTGCTATTTGAATCTGTCCCACTCTGTATTAGCCAATAATCAGGATACTACTGCCTAGGACTTGAGCAGTAGTCTGCTATTTCCATGTATGTACAGCTGAGGGGCAAGCCCAGGAATCCATAAAAAATTTTACGGTATTGTTTTCCCAAGTTTCTCTCTCTACATGATCTCAATACTGTCAAATTCCATCGGGCATCCCTTTTCATTTCCTCAGCCAGAACCTGGGGCTTTAGGTGACCTGCTTGGTCACACAGTTCTGCTATTGTACCTGCTCTGGGGCCAAGCAGTGGAAGGACAGAAAGGAGGGGGGGAAAGTAATGAGGGTTTGTCAGTTGAAGAGGAAGGTTCTTAGCCCTCAGTGTTTTGGCTGCAGGCTACTGCCATCACCACAGGGTTACTTAGGACTATGGCATGAGAACAGAGAAAAGAAAAAAAAAGACGGAATTTCCACATTCACACTGAGCATTATCCTTCCCACTCCTTGAGCCAGAACTAGCGGGCTTTTTTTGTGGAGCTCTCTGTCTATACCTAAGTGCCCACTTGTAGCCTTCAGATTGTGTTAAATTCAGCTTCAGGAATAGTGGAACGAAAAATATCGTAAACTAACAGCCAGTTTGATGATACTTTAGATTCTAGTCTTCTTCCCCAATCCACATGTTATTATTTATTCTTCAGAGTCCTCAAATAGCTGTTCCATCCATTTTGCCCAGGTGGTTTTTTTTTTTTTTTTGGGCTGCCTTGGGTCTTCGTTGCTGCATGCGGGCTTTCTTTAGTTGTGGTGAGCAGGGGCTACTCTTCATTGCAGTGGCTTTTCTTGTTGCAGAGCACGGGCTCTAGGCGCACAGGCTTCAGTAATTGTGGCTCGCAGGCTCTAGAGCGCAGGCTCAGTAGTTGTGGTGCACGGGCTTAGTTGCTCCACAGCATGTGGGATCTTCCTGGACCAGGGCTCAAACCCATGTCCCCTGCATTGGCAGGCGGATTCTTAACCACTGGGCCACCAGGGAAGCCCTGTCCAGGTTTTATAAATGCATTCAGAGGGAGAAATAAGATGTGTGCACTTCATCTATCATATCTGAAAATGAAATTATCCTCTAACTTCTATTCTCACAGTTACTCAATTCTAACACATGGACTCCTCTAACATCCTTATCAGAAGATGTCAGTAATCTAAAATTTAAAAAATAGTTCTCCTATGAGTTCTCCTTCCATTTAGGAAAAAAACCCCCTAATTCACATGGTAATGAAAAGGCAGTCATAACACTACTGAAAAGCTTTTATGATTATAGACTATCACTGCAAGTTTCAAAACTTTATACAGCACTATCAGAAAATAAGGACTCCACTTAAGACACAAATTACATGTTCACGGATCAAAAGAATTAAAACTGTTAAAATATCCATACAACAGAAAGCCATCTACAGATTCAGTGTAATGCCAATCAAGATTCCAATGGTATTTTTTACAGAAATAGCAAAAATAATCCTTAAACTTATATGGAACCACAAATGACCAAAATATTTGCAAATCATATATCTGATAAGGCATTAATATCTAAAATATATAAAGAATTCATACAACTTAATAGCAGAAAAACAAATAATCCAATTAAAAATTGGGCAAAGGACCTGAACAGACATTTTTCCAAAGAAGATATCGAAATGGCCAACAGGTACATGAAAAGGTGCTCAACATCACTAACCATTAGGGAACTGCAAATCAAAACCAAAATGAGATTATCACCTCATACCTGTTAGAATGGTTATCATCAAAAGACAAAAGATAACATGCTGGCAAGGATGTGGAAAAAAGGGAACCCTTGTGCAATGGTGAGACTGTGAATTGGTACAGCTACTATGGAAAACAGTATGGAGATTCCTCAAAGAAATTAAAAATAGAACCACCATGTGATATATGAAGTCCACTTCTGTGTATACATCTGAAGGAAGCCAAATCACCATGTTGAAGAGTTATCTGTACCCCCATATTCACTGCAGCATTATTTACAATAGCCAAGACATGAAAACAACCTAAGCGTCCATCAGATAAACAGATAAAGAAAATGTGATACATGTACACAATGGAATACTGTTCACCATAAAAAAGAAGGAAATCCTGCCCTTTGCAACAACAAAGATAGACCTTGAAGGCCTTGTGCTAAGTCAAATAAGTCAGAGAATAACAAATACTGTATGATTTCACTTACATTATAATCTAAAAAACAAACAAGCTCATAGAAAAAGAGATCAGATTTGTGGTTCCCAGAGGTGGGAGGAGATAGGATGAAGGTGGTCAAAAGATACAAACTTACAGGTAGATAAATAAGTACTGTAGATGTGATGTACAGCATGATAACTATAATTAACACTGCTTATGGTATATCAAAGTTGTTAAGAGCGTAAATCCTAAAACTCCTCATCACAAGGAAAAACCTTTTTTTTTTCTTATATTTTGTATCTACATGAGATAATGGATGTTAACTAAATTTACTGTGGTAATCATTTCACAATATATGCCAGTCAATTCATTATGCTGTACACCTTAAACTTATACAGTGCTGTATGTCAATGATATCTAAGTAAAACTGAAAGAAAAAATATTAATAAAAATTAAAAAATTAAATGTTATGGTGTCTGTAATGTAAATATAATCAGACTATATTTAATTATAAAATATTGAAATAATTAAAATGATAAAAGCATAATGTGATATTTAGAATTAAATCTAAGTGATGCAGCTCATTCAACTTTATTATCTTCCTGTGGGGGGAATTTTTCAAAATAAAATATTTTAAAAACTAAAAAAAAGGACTCTGCTTCCTTACTCTTTACGGAAATCACAATGACATAATGGGCACATCACCAGGTATTTATGCGGGTGATCCATTTACAGCTGACTAATTAAGAGTCATCATTCAAGGAAATGTTAAATAACTTTCAACAGCAGACTCAAATTAAAATCATTAAGGACATATCTTCTTTCAAAAGAGTGACCCTTAAACTCTTCCAAACTGGCTGCTGACTGAGACGTTTTAAAATTTAGTTTTAAAAAACAACAAAAAAGATCAAAAGCAGAAAGCGAATGGCAACAAAATTTAAGTGGGCTTGGATTTGAGAGCAAGACAAAGTTTAAGGAGGGCAATTTTTTTAAAAAATCAAAGGAATCACAAAACAAAGGTGTTTGTCTCTATAATAATCTAAAAACTTCTCTGTTGACTTGTTTTAACCAACTTACTTTATCTCTACTCCGAGTGTTATAAGACAGTTTTGTACATGTATTGGTCAATGATGATAAATTTAAAAAGAGCACTATAATACAGTTATTTATTCATATGAGATTCAACTTCGTGGTTCTGGCAAGAGCATTTCAAAGGAATTAATGTACACAAAAATTAGTATTGCTTTTCATTTCCTTAAAAAATATTAAATGCTTTGCCATAAAAACTTATTAACCCTAAATGTGTTTTAAATTTTTAGACCATCATCATGCAAGCAGTAGGCAGGTCTCTATACCCACAGACTAAAGAAGACATTTTTCATAATGCACACTAATGAGATCTTATTTCCTCCAAACTTTATTTAAATAGGCCCATACTTTATTGTTAACCAATTAAAATTTTGAATTGAATAAATTAAGACATTATAATGTAGCAATTAAAATCACATGGAAGATAACATAAGGTCACAAGTTTAATCCTTTTCTATGCAAGTTTAATATTCAGCTTTTTCCTATGCCCCTAGATCTGGTCAACCATTTAATTTTGTCCAGTGTGAGACACTACTCACTGAATGGGAAGGGAGGACTGATGAAGGCAGAAGAGAGAAAAAAGGCAAAGGAATCAGGGAAGGATGGTCGCATAAGTCAGTACAAATCCTTTACCATTAATGGAAAAACAACTTTAGTGAGTGAGATGGTGGGTCAGGAATATCCTATTTCATTCCATGACCTAGTTCCATATAAGGGGCCTGGGAAATTAAAGCAAACACCTGGGAATTCAGTTAACAAATCTAAAGATTGATAAGAAATTTTTAATTTAGGTGCTCTGGTCAAAGTTGTTAATAAATTCTTAGAAGTTTGGCAATATTCCAAAACATACTCCAAGAAGAACACATTGGCCCACTGAAACACATACTACCTCTGCTCCAAGTTCTGCAGGAAGGATGTTACAGGCCAACAAACAAGTAGAGCAGTATTAAAAACAGCAAACCCCTCCATGTTAGAAACTAATTATCACTCCTTTCTTATTAAACCAAATGCTTCCAATATTACAGGCAATAGAAGCTATGAAATGCAATCTAGGATTTACCACTCAAATGTGTGGATTCAATATTTAAACTGCTGGTTAGAAGGGCAAATAAAAATACAAGCACCCTATCCCTCTAAATGTTCCTGCCAAATACAAGCACCATAAAGGAAAATCATCTTAATAACAAAGTTTTGTTTGAATAAAGCTTCAGTTTACAATTGTCCAATAACTATGAGTCTGTAAGTAAGTTTGCAAATATGCCCCAAACAAAGGAAGCAGAACACGGGCTTTTGTATCATATCACTAGGGATACAGCTTGAAATAACAGCATGAAATCTTATTTTAAAATCTACTGTTCTGCTCCAAACACATTTTCTTTCATTGACGACATCATAAATAACAACAAACAGACAAGCGTTAACTGGAAAAGCTTTGCACATAAAATGAAAATAGAAACTATAATATTTACACACATGCACAAAAAACTATACTTAACAATAAACAGTATCATTGCAATACCAACAGCAGTTTTTCCCTTCCAGATACATTTTAAGATACAATCTTTATCCTAAGACAAGAAAAAGTGCTTTTGACATTTATTTTTAGCTTCTTTATTTTTTCTATCTTTTCCATCTTTACTCCTTTACGTTCATATATAATAACTTAATAATATAACATCCATATAATATAGTAACATCCACACATGATTATTTAGTTCTGTCTCTGAAGTTAGAAAAATGGATACTAAAAAGGGAACAAAGCCAGGTCAAGGAGAACTAGATTTGGGAGGGCAGCCTTGACATTTTAAGGCTAAATAACACCTCCAGGTAGGTCTAACACCTCCTACACAATATCCTCATCTCCTAGAATCAGACCCAAGTATAACACTTTCTTATTTCCTGTAAAGGCTGAATTATGTTCACTTCTAAGCTCAGCCAGTTTTTCTACTATGGAGACAGCAAGTACCATATCTTTCTTACTAAGTCAAAGTTAGCATTCCCTCTAGGAACCAGCAAACTGATTCCTGCAGCAATAAGACTAGAATTACGATCTGGGTCCTTGGGTTTTAACACAGTGGCCGGCTCAGAGCCTTTGAGGTAGTAATGTCAAGAACTGTTAAAGAAAGATTTAGACACATACACATTGTAAAATATAAATAAAATACAAGCAAATAATCTTCTAAAGCAGAGTATGGCAAACTACATCTGATGGGCAAAATCCAGAGAGCTGTCTATTTTTTTAAGTCCCACAAGTTAAGAATGGTTTTGAAATTTTTTAATGGCTACAGTTTAAATGGTTATGAGAATCTGTATTCTATCCTGAATTTTGTTCTTGGCTTGCCAAGCCCAAAATATTTTACTATTTGGCCCTTTCAGAAAAAACTTGCTGACCTCTTCTCTAAAGCAAAAACTATGTTCCCCTATAAATTCTAGCTATAGCATGTAAATATGATTATAAAGAACTAATATTTCCAATGTTAAAATCTAATACCATTACAGAAGCAGTATGATCCCAATTTAAATGTTGGTATAAACATGTATAATATATATACACATGAGAAAGAGCACAAAGAAAATCAACATAAAAATATCAAAATATAGTTAACATATCTTGGTAAGTGTTATTTTCACCTTTTTCTGTACTTTCCAAATTTTCTTAAGTGAGCATATCTTTGTTAGAACCAGGAATTAGTTTTAAAAGATTATAGTGTACTTTTACGAGAACATATAGAACAAAGGTATCAGTGACTTGAATTGTACTCATGTGGTTACGTACATACAGGTTCAGTAACACTTTGGTATTCACCAATATCTATTAATCAAACTGTTAAGAAGTAAAATGATGTTTTTACATCTTTCACCATACATAAAAAAGCTCCTCTGTTTTGCTTATCAAAAGTCAGAGTTGTTGGTCTGAACTCGCAGTCACTACTTTGTAATTAATGTTCAGGCACACTACAAGATCCTTAATACAATTTGAAGTTCAATTCAAATATTAATTGTCTACTATATTCATGTTAGCTCTAATGTATCTTTCAAAACATTTTAAAAATGGTGATTAAAAGCCCAAGTATATTCTATGCACACTCCACATGCTCTTTATAACTATAGCATTAACATTTAAAGTCATACTGGACAGAATAATTTCATGTTAACAGTTCAAACAAAAGTATATTTTTACTGATAGAAAATAAAATGTTGCTATTAAAATATTCTGCTAACACTAAGGTACAATGAACAATCCTGACTGTATTCATGAATAGTATTTTAATTTCCTTGTTCAATAATTATTGCTTATATGTTTTAGCTGTTATTTTGAAGCACATCATTAACTCTGTAAACATAAGACGACAAACTAATATATATGTCACTGTGAACAATTTAACTCTAACTTGATAAATGAGAGGTTTACTTTGAATGGTTAGAAGGCATTTTAAAAGTCACATCTTCACTGTGTTCTGAAACAAAAACCAGCCTTCACGCTAGTTTATTTCCTAGGTTTTTCTTGAAAATGCATCTAAGTCTTACTTCTGAATGATGTCAGAGTCCAAATTTAATTCTCCCAAAGCATAAACTTAAAATACCACATTATCAGACTATAAACAACAGCTTTTCTTTCCAAGTGCCACCCACATTTCTATTCCCTTTTAGTACAATATTAATTGGTAAAAAAAATTGAATCATTAAAATGTAAAAGTAACAGCTTTTTGAAAGTAAAAATTATTGATCACGCCATGCACCAAAACTACTACAAAGAAATAAAGATTCCACAGCTACTTAACACTGACTAGAGTCTTAACTTCATGTAAAATGGCAGCTACATGAAGCTGTCCTCGTCTTCCTCTTCTGTTAATAACAGAAGCACTAAACGAGAAACTTAAAACATTTATTCAGAAGACACAGCCCCTATTAGGAATAATTTAACAGCAAAGACTTAATCTCACTTAACACTGAATTACTGCACTTTGTAAGCAGACATCAAAATTCAAGTATCCTCAAAAAACTTGTCTTACTTAGGTAGACTAATATTACAAATCCAGATTCTTTTTTCTGTTATCAAGGATAGTCAAATACCTTCAAAAAATACAAAGATAAGCTACTCATTTAACAGAAAATAGATTTTGAAGACTTTTTGTTTCATCCAAAATAAATCTATCCTGCTAAATATTACATATAAACAAGTTTTGTCAGACTTATACTTAATTAGTTTATTTTATAGGTTAACAACATCTCTCACAAATATACTAAACAGAAAATTCTGTCACTCTAGGCTAGGGCTTCCTTTCTTGAAAAAACTGCAGACATGTATTTAGTAAATCAAGTAAGATCCTTTGCGTACAAGGATATACAAAAGTAATTCAGTTCTACAGTCAACAACTTCTTTTAAAACTAACTTACTCTAAAAGATGTACAGGAATTCAATAGATTATAAAATTGCTGGTAGATTTCTATTTCTGGTTTCTGCCATAGTAAATCTAGGCGTTTAAGCTGAGCAGATTTTTTGACTTAAAAGATTTTTCCACAGTCAGCTACTTACAACAGGACATACTGTAATACCAAAATGGAAACTACTTAATCAACATTTCCTCATGGAAACACAAATCATACATAAAAGTCTATAAGCGTATAGTTTTACTTTTAAAAGTAGTATTTAAATTTTATTTAGCAACATGATTTCAATTTTTTTCCTGTGGTTCTGTCGACACTTTCAGTTAATTTGAGTCAACAATGATAATACACACATCAAAAAACTGAAATGTAAGCAGTAATATAAGGCATATAAGGCAATTTTTTTACAATGTTGAATAAGACCAGACTTTCATCTTCTTAGAACATAGGTCACTGGTTTTCAAATCCTATAGAATAAATATGATCCTGTCCTCATGCTATGTGTCTGTAAAACTGTTTCTATAAAGAATTTAAGCCATGTGGAAAACCCAACAGTATGTGAATCATCTAATCCACAAACCTTTCAGATTTCAAGTTTCAAATTACAGTCATCTATAGCATCACAAAAAGCTGACAAAAGATTGAAACCTGTAGGGCATAATTTCAAAATGTTCCTCTTCCCCTTCTGCCCACTCTCCAAACCACACAGTTAAAATTAATAAACAATAAAAACCTCATAACTAAAATTCCCTCAACCTCATAGTTGGTCTAGTTGGTTTTACTACATAATAACTTCTAAATTCTGTCATTTAAGAAAAACTACAGGAAATACGTTTCGGGCATTTAGCTCCCCATTTAAATAGGAAAAATGATTATTCAGAATTAAGCAGGTTACAGTAGAATTCATAAGCCTTGGTATCCTAAAAGGAATCATAAAAAAGTAGACTTCAATTAAGTAGGAATCATGGGGTAAATAAAGATACACTATAAGGTCAACCTTTCTTCACTAAATGCCATCTATTTTATAACCTTAAATTACATGGCTTTAAATTTATTAGTACATTTTTTATGAAAACAAGAACTACAGTTATAAGCATACATATTCAGCTTTGGGTACGAAAAAGAAGAGAATTTGATGATGCCAGTTCGCTACCATCCACATATCTGGATAAACTAACCAGGTAAGCCAAAATAAATCATGATATACACATGAAGCCTGGGATACCCAAGGGAAGTAATATTAATTTGGCTTCTGACTCACACTTTTAAATAATCCTTTGCAATACTTCTCATTCAATTACCTCATTCTTTGTGCTTCCCCTTCACAACTAAGCTCACTTCCTAAGAGCTGTCTTCTTGCAGAAATCAGCATTTATTGACCTCACAAAGTACATACAATTGCTGTTGTCAGCAAAGAACACAGAGGTTGGAGAAAAGGCATCATACAAGTACTGGAAGGGTATGAAAGTTTATCTTCTCATACAGTAATGTTTGTAAAGGTTAGGGGCCTTAAACTTAAGAAATACTAGGAAGAGATATGGGAACATATTGTATATGTATAATTGATTAACTTTGTTATAAAGCAGAAGCTAACACACCATTGTAAGGCAATTATACTTCAATAAAGATGTTTAAAAAAAAAAAAAAAGAAATACTAAAGGTTTTGATATTTAAAAAGAAATATAGCATTTCAACACAAGAGTTCATTTCATCTGACTGATTCAGGGCCTAAAATAAGTTGTTCTACAACTGAATAGAAAACAAGGTCATTTCTACCACACTTACTGGTAAGCAATATTATAATTATAACCTGAGTATTTTTCATAGTCTCTTAGAACAATCTTACAAAGGTTCTTATAAACAATTACAAACAAAAGTGCAAGCCTCTTGAGGTCATCTGAGATCTCATGAGACTTTTCATAATGGGATGGTGTTAATCCCCAATGCCCTGGTCTATTTCCAATTTGGAACATTAGTTTCTGCTTACCTAAATTACTATTACCACTCCAACTGGCTCAGGCATTCTTCACTTCCTGTCTTGAACCACAGTCCACTAATTATTAAATAGGCAAAGTAAAACTGCTTCTTTGGGTGACTATAAAACACCACACTCCTTTAGGATTAGTAAAAAGTAGTTTAAGTCATACTCCGTTTTGACTGTTTAAAAATTTTTACTGTTATTTTGTATGGCACACAGAACATTCTGATTGTAATTTTAAACAGAATATCTAGGTTTTATCGCTGTCTAGAGAATTTGTTAATGATAAGCTTAAGTGCTAACAAGGCTGTGAAACTGCAACTAAGGTTTTATTTCACACCATGTTAGTAATCAAATCCGAGCTAGCACAAGGGTGAAACAGCTACACAGACCCAGATCGCGACTCCCCCCTCCCCAGCCCTACCCTGTCCCTACCATCCACAAACACACACTTCTCTCCCCCTCCCTCCCCGCACTCACCTTCCTCTCTCTCTCTCTGTGCCACACACACAAACACAACATGCACAGGCTCCCCTAAATTTGTATATATGTATATGTACACATATGTATATTGTATAAATGTGTTTTTATATATATACATTATCTCAACCAGGCATACATATGGTTCATGAAGATTAAAAAAAGGTCTTCCTCTCTTCACAGGAATAGGTTCTACAGACCTTTGGGAACATTAAAACAAAGAGGGAGAAGTCCATAATCCCTTAACAAAAAATTCTAAAATCCAAAAAATACTGAAAACCAAATTTTACATAACTTATTTATTGGTAAAACATGACCTGGACTGAAACAAGGATAATTATAGTCCTCATTTATCCCACTCAATGTGCATGTTAATATGTTTCAATTCAAAAATACTGCCCTATGTGATTACAGGGTTCTACCACAGATCACTCTGGGGAATGTTATACAACATACAGTACATATCACTAACTCAAGTTTTTAAAATTCAAGAAATTATGGATTCTAAAACAAATCCAATCTCAAGGTCTGGGGCTAAGAAACTATGGAGTAAAACTTCTATATTTAAAAAATAAAGTTTATATAATTATCTGTTTTCCCTCTACAGCTTTCACTAACAACAATCTTCTATAAATTCAGAAGGAATAAAGGAATGAAAGAAGTAAGAGAGGGTGGAGGGAGGGGCAGCTACAATGAGGTTCATGTCTTTAACTCCTCTGTTTAATGATTGTTAACCTCCCTTTTGCCAAGAAAGTGTTACCCTAGACTACAGGCAGCATTAACAGCCAAAGAGTGACTAGGAGAGAGAGAGGTTAACAGAAGGGACTCAATATATATTACAGTTCACAGATAATATTCAAGCCAGAAATTATGAATCTTAAAACTGTCCCATATTCTCAATAAAACAGAAAATACCATCTCTAATAATAACAACCTTGCATTAATAACAATGGTTTTTTTTTCGAGTTTGCTTTCAAATATGTCATTTAACCTTCATATTCTATACAGTCACTCTACAAAGTCACTTTATATAATAACTTATTTGCAGAGTTGTTACATATCTTAATCCCCGACTTTCTAACACCTACGACATACCTATTGCCTACCCCAAAGATCATTCAGAATGCATTCAGAATACATATATATGGCAAGAAACTCAGATAATGTATTATAAGATAGAATGTAAATAACTTTTCAGTTAGTCATTACTTCTTGGATTAGAAGAGCAACTGTTTACTCGTCAAAATTTGTATTGAACTGACTCAATTTAAATCATGAGTCAACAAGAATCCATTTCATCTGTTTTCTACAGAAAATGCATTTTTCATCCTTGAAACATTAAAGAATGTTCCACATAATCAAGGGGTAGAATGTGAATTTTTTTCCTTTAAAAGTATAATATACCATTTAAAGGAATAAGGTGTTTTAATATTTAGTGAGGTTAATTTTGAAAGTTTATCTGAAACAGAAAGACTTGGCTATCTATCTATCTATCTATTTATTTATTTATTGCTGCATTGGGTCTTTGTTGCTGTGCGCGGGCTTTCTTTAGTTGTGGTGAGTGGGGGCTAGTCTTCCTCATGGCGTGTGGGTTTCTCATTGTGGTGACTTCTCTCACACACATGGCTCTAGGCACACAGACTTCAGTAGTGGTGGCATGCAGGCTCAGTAGTTGTGACTCGCGGGCTCCACAGCACAGGCTCAGTAGTTGTGCGCATGGGCTTACTTCCTCCACAGCATGTGAGATCTTCCTGCACCAGCGCTCAAACCCATGTCCCCTACATTGGCAGGCGGATTCTTAACCACTGTGCAACCAGGAAAGTCCCGAATTTACTACTTTATTTACAAAACTAAATGAAGCAGAAGACCTTTAAGATGGAAGAGGAGTAAGATGTGGAGATCACCTTCGTCCCCACAAATACATCAAAAATACATCTACGTGTGGAACAACTCCTACAGAACACCTACTGAACGCTGGCAGAAGACCTCAGACTTCCCAAAAGGGTCTTGTTGCTCCGGCCAGGTGTCAGGCCTGAGCCTCTGAGGTGAGAGAGACGAGTTCAGGACACTGGATCACCAGAGACCTCCTGGCCCCATGTAATATCAATCAGAGAGAACTCTCCCAGAGATCTCCCATCTCAACCCTAAGACCCAGCTCCACTCAACGACCAGCAAGCTCCAGTTTTGGACACCCCAAGCCAAACAACCAACAAGACAGGAAAACAACCCTACCCATTAGCAGAGAGGCTGCCTAAAATCATAAGAAGTTCACAGACACCCCAAAACACACCACTGGGTGCTGTCCTCCTCACCAGAAAGACAAGATCCAGCCTCATCCACCAGAACACAGGCACCAGTCCCCTCCACCAGGAAGCCTACACAACCCACCGAACCAACCTTACCCACTGGGGGCAGACACCAAAAACAATGGGAACTACAAACCTGCAGCCTGTGAAAAGGAGACCCCAAACACAGTAAGTTAAGAAAAATGAGAAGACAGAGAAATACACAGATGAAGGAGCAAGGTAAAAACCCACCAGACCAAACAAATGAAGAGGAAATAGGCAGTCTACCTGAAAAAGAATTCAGGGTAATGACAGTAAAGATGATCCAAAATCTTGGAAATAGAATGGAGAAAATACAAGAAATGTTTAAACAAGGACCTAGAAGAAGAGAAGATCAAACAAACAATGATGAACAACACAATAAGTGAAATTTAAAACTCTCTAGAAGGAATCAATAGCAGAATAACTGAGGCAGAAGAACAAATAAGAGACCTGGAAGACAAAATAGTGGAAATAACTACCTCAAAGCAGAATAAAGAAAAAAGAATGAAAAGAATTCAGGACAGTCTCAGAGACCTCTGGGACAACATTAAACGCACCAACATTCGAATTATAGAGGTCCCAGAAGAAGAAGAAAAAAAGAGAGGGACCGAGAAAATATCTGAAGAGATTATAGTGGAAAACTTCCCTAATATGGGAAAGGAAATAATTAATCAAGTCCTGGAAGCACAGAGAGTCCCAAACAGGATAAATTCAAGAAGAAACACGCCAAGACACATATTAATAAAACTATTAAAAATTAAATACAAATAAAAATATTAAAAGCAGCAAGGGAAAAGCAACAAATAACATACAAGGGAATCCCCATAAGGTTAAGAGCTGATCTTTCAGTAGAGACTCTGCAAGCCAGAAGGGAGTGGCAGGATATATTTAAAGTGATAAAAGGGAAAAACCTACAACCAACATTACTCTATCCAGCAAGGAGCTCATTCAGATTTGACGGAGAAATTAAAACCTTTACAGACAAGCAAAAGCTAAGAGAACTCAGCACCACCAAAGGAGCTTTACAACAAATCCTAAAGGAACTTCTCTAGGCAGGAAAACAGAAGAGAAGGACCTACAATAACAAACACAAAATAATTAAGAAAATGGAAACAGGAACATACATATCGAAAATTACCTTAAATGTAAATGGATTAAATGCTCCAACCAAAAGAAACAGACTGGCTGAACAGATACAAAAACAATACCCGTATATACGCTGTCTACAAGAGACCCACTTCAGACCTAAGAACACATACAGACTGAAAGTGAGGGGATGGAAAAAGATATTCTATGCAAATGGAAATCAAAAGAAAGCTGGAGTAGCAATTCTCGTATCAGACAAATTAGACTTTAAAATAAAGCCTATTACAAGAGACAAAGAAGGACACTACGTAATGATCAAGAGATCAATCCGAAAAGAAGACAGAACAATTGCAAATATTTATGTACCCAACATAGGAGCACCTCAATACACAAGGCAAATGTTAACAGCCATAAAAGGGGAAATCAACAGTAACCCAATAATAGTAGGGGACATTAACACCCCACTTTCACCAATGGACAGGTCAACCAAAATAAAAATAAATAAGGAAACAATCTTTAAATGACACATTAAACAAGATGGACTTAATTGATATTTATAGGACATTCCATCCTAAAACAACAGAATACACTTTCTTCTCAAGTGCTCATGGAACATTCTCCAGGATAGATCATATCTCGGGTCACAAATCAAGCCTTGGTAAATTTTAAAAAATTAAAATTGTATCAAGTATCTTTTCCATCCACAACACTATGAGACTAGATATCAATTACAAGGAAAAAACTGTAAAAAATACAAACACATGGAGGCTAAATAATACACTACTAAATAACCAAAAGATCACTGATGAAATCAAAGAGGAAATTTAAAAATACCTAGAAACAAATGACAATGAAAACACGACAGCCCAAAACCTATGGGATGCAGCAAAAGCAGTTCTAAGAGGGAAGTTCATAACAATACAATTCTACCTCAAGAAACAAGAAAAATCACAAATAAACAACCTAACCTTATACCTAAAGCAATTAGAGAAAGAAGAACAAAAAAAACCCCAAACTGAACAGAAGGAAAGAAATCATAAAGATCAGATCAGAAATAAATGAAAAAGAAATGAAGGAAATGATAGCAAAGATAAATAAAACTAAAAGCTGGTTCTTTGAGAAGATAAACAAAATTGATAAACCATTAGCCAGACTCATCAAGAAAAAAAGTGAGAAGACTCAAATCAACAGAATTAGAAATGAAAAAGGAGAAGTAACAACTGACACTGCAGAAATACAAAGGATCATGAGAGATTACTACAGGCAGCTATATACCAATAAAATGGACAACCTGCAACAAACGGACAAATTCTTAGAAAAGCACAACCTTCTGAGACTGAATCAGGAAGAAATAGAATATATAAACAGAACAATCACAAGCACTGAAATTGAGACTGTGATTAAAAATCTTCCAACAAACAAAAGCCCAGGACCATACGGCTTCACACACAAATACTATCAAACATTTAAAGAAGAGTTAACACCTATCCTTCTCAAACTCTTCTAAAAAATAGCAGAGGAAGGAACACTCCCAAACTGATTCTACGAGGCCACCATCACCCTGATACCAAAACCAGACAAAGATGTCACAAAAAAAGAAAACTACAGGCCAACATCACTGATGAACATAGATGTAAAAATCCTCAACAAAATACTAGCAAACAGAATCCAGAAGCACATTAAAAGGATCATACACCATGATCAAGTGGGATTTATCCCAGGAATGCAAGGGTTCTTCAATATACGCAAATCAATCAATGTGATAATACACCATATTAACAAATTGAAGGATAAAAACTATATGATCATCTCAATAGATGCAGAAAAAGCTTTTGACAAAATTCAGCACCCATTTATGATAAAAACTCTCCAGAAAGTAGGCACAGAGGGAACTTTCCTCAACATAATAAAGGCCATATATGACAAACCCACAGCCAACATCGTTCTCAAGGGTGAAAAACTGAAACCATTTCCACTAAGATCAGGAACAAGACAAGGTTGCCCACTCTCACCACTATTATTCAACATAGTTTTGGAAGTTTTAGCCACAGCAATCAGAGAAGAAAAAGAAATAAAAGGAATCCAAATCAGAAAAGAAGTAAAACTGTCACTGTTTGCAGATGACGTGATACTATACCCAGAGAATCCTAAAGATGCTACCGGAAAACTACTAGAGCTAATCAATGAATGTGGTAAAGTAGCAGGATACAAAATTAATGCACAGAAATCTCTTGCATTCCTATACACTAATGACGAAAAATCTGAAAGAGAAATTAAGGAAACACTCCCATTTACCACTGCAACAAAAACAATAAAATACCTAGGAATAAACCTACCTAAGGAGACAAAAGACCTGTATGCAGAAAACTATAAGACACTGATGAAAGAAACTGAAGATGATACAAACAGATGGAGCGATATACCACGTTCTTGGATTGGAAGAATCAACATGGTGAAAATGACTATACTACCCAAAGCAATCTACACATTCAGTGCAATCCCTATCAAATTACCAATGGAATTTTTCACAGAACTACAACAAAAAATTTCACAATTTGTATGGAAACACAAGAGCCAAAGCAATCCTGAGAAAGAAAAACGGAGCTGGAGGAATCAGACTCCCTGACTTCAGACTGTACTACAAAGGTACAGTAATCAAGACAGTTTGGTACTGGCACAAAAACAGAAATATGGATCAATGGAACAGGATAGAAAGTCCAGAGATAAACCCACACACATATGGTCACCTTATTTTTGATAAAGGAGGCAAGAATATACAATGTAGAAAAGACAGCCTCTTCGATACGTGGTGCTGGGAAAACTGGACAGCTACAAGTAAAAGAATGAAATTAGAACACTCCCTAACACCATACACAAAAATAAACTCAAAATGGATTAAAGACCTAAATGTAAGGCCAGACACTATAAAACTCTCAGAGGAAAACATAGGCAGAACACTTCATGACATAAATCACAGCAAGATCCTTTTTGACCCATCTCCTAAAGAAATGGAAATAAAAACAAAAATAAACAAATGGGACCTAACGAAACTTAAAAGCTTTTGTCAGCAAAGGAAACCATAAGATGAAACCCTCAGAATGGGAGAAAATATTTACAAAGGAAGCAACTGACAAAGGATTTTTTTTTTCTCATTTTACATTGAGTATTTTAATTCTTGTCCTCAGAAACTATAAAGACTATCAAGATTTGGAAACAAGACTGTACCAAACAATGGCCAAAGAAGAATCGTGCACTCTATGCCTTCTGTTTCGTCTGGTCACTCAGAAATATAATGTTATCAGCTATAATTGTTGTCGCTTGTCGTCTCACATTATTTTTATCCATATATTCACCGTAGTCTACTTTCCCTTCCACATAAATTTGAGACCCCTTTTTCACATACTGATATGCCACATCTCTGAGGCCTGGTCGGAATACTGAAATTCTGTGCCACGTTGTCTTTTGACTGACATCACCCATTCGGTGTGTTTCATTTTCCCCTGATTGCCACATCTCATTTGTTGCTAGAGAAAATATTGTGACTGGGTTTTTTCCTTCTACCTGTCTCATGACAGGGTCCTGACCTACTCGACCAAGTAACTGCACACGATTCAGAGATCTTTCGCCAGCTATTTCAGACTCATGTCTTACAAACTAATGAAGGACCTGCACTACAGGTCTTCGAAACATGGCTTCTATTTCCTTTTCTTACAATCTAACCTTCAACCTTTTCCTGACGCTCAGCCTCCGACAGCTTCCAGGCAAGAAATCATTTCTCCAAAATATACAAGCAGCTCATGCAGCTCAATAACAAAAAACAAACAACCCAGTCCAAAAATAGATAGAAGACCTAAATAGCATTTCTCCCAAGAAGATATACAGATTGTCAAGAAACACATGAAAGGATCTCAACATGACTAATCATCAGAGAAATGCAAATCAAAACTACAATGAGGTATCACCTCACACCAGTCAGAATGGCCATCATCAAAAAATCTACAAACAATAAATGCTGGAGAGGGTGTGAAGAAAAGGGAAACTTCTTGCACTGTTGGTGGGAATGTAAATTGATACAACCACTATGGAGAACAGTATGGAGGGTCCTTAAAAAACTAAAAACAGAACTACCATACGACCCAGCAATCCCACTACTGGGCATATACCCTGAGAAAACCATAATTCAAAAAGAATCATGTACCAAAATGTTCATTGCAGCTCTATTTACAATAGCTAGGACATGGAAGCAACCTAAGCGTCCATCGACAGATGAATGGATAAAGAAGATGTGGCACATATATTCAATGGAATATTACTCAGCCATAAAAAGAAACAAAATTGAGTTATTTGTAGTGAGGTGGATGGACCTAGAGTCTGTCATACAGAGTGAAGTAAGTCAGAAAGAGAAAAACAAATACCATATGCTAACACATATATATGGAATCTAAAAAAAAAAATGGTCATGAAGAACCTAGGGGCAGGACGGGAATAAAGACGCAGACCTACTAGAGAATGGACTTGACACAGGGAGGGGGAAGGCTAAGCTGGGACAAAGTGAGAGAGTGGCACAGACATATATACACTACCAAATGTAAAAGAGATAGCTAGTGGGAAGCAGTCACATTGCACAGGGAGATCAGCTCGTTGCTTTGTGACCGCCTAGAGGGGTGGGATAGGGAGGGTGGGAGGGAGACGCAAGAGGGAGGAGATATGGGGATATATGTATATGTATAGCTGATTCACTCTGTTATACAGCAGAAACTAACACAACAATGTAAAGCAATTATACTCCAATAAAGATGTTTAAAAAAAGAAAAGTAAATGAAGCAGACAGTTATTAAGTCACTGTAAGGTGAACCAGATCCATTCAAGATGCTAATTATAGATTTTCTGTAAATACATAATTACATCTGTATTAAATATAATCAAAATCAATAGAAATTTCCAATTTACCTCTATTTTTAAAAGCATAAGGATTCTAAACCTTGATTATAACATTTTAAGTAAATTAGACATATAAAATGTGATTATCTAAATTAAATTTAACTAATTTAGTTATATCAACAAAAGGAAGTTTAAAATTTTGAATTATTCAGCATATTCATGCTTTACCTTTATTCTTTTTGTTTTTAAATAAAGCTCCATGAACTTATGTGTTTCTTGCTCACTACTGTATCTCCAAAGCCTACCTGAGTGCCTAGAGTTGAGAAGACATTCAATAGATATTTGCTAAATGAATGAATTTAAAAATTACATCTCAATTTAGAATTATAAAAACTATATATAAACTTTCTGTAAAAAAAAGCTAGTGCTTAAAGGTTAATATTTCAGTAAATTCTGATGAATTCTGTCTGATTTATAAGACTAAATAAGCTCATGACTTTCATCAGCTCATGTTAAATGAATCACCATTAGCCCTGAGTTTATTACTGAAAATAGAGAAAGACGAAGACTTATAGCTGTAAACCTAGATATATCTATGAAAGTATGACCACATAACTTAACCTTCTACAATACAAATGTCAAGAACCAACCATTAGTTCTGAGCATTGAGAATTTAGGTAATTCAATAATTTATCCAACAACTATCTACTATGTGCCCAACATTATGCTAGGCATCCCAAATACATATGTAGTTAACATCTATCCTCAAGAAAAGCACCAATGTGAGAGAGGAGAGTCACATAAGTGAATAACCAAACATGACTGGCAGGGCAAACAAAATCTTACAGGAAAACAGAAGATGACTGAAGTTGGAAGTCATGTTCATAGATGAGATGACAAGTGATCTGGTTGCACAGGAATGTAGAGTAGGATGTGGGGGCTGAGAGGGTGTTAAGCCCCAGTTGTCAGAGAAAGGCATTATGAGCAGAGGGCAAAGCATGAGCAAAGGTACAGAAGTAAAGAATACTCAGGGACTTCCCTGGTGGCGCAGTGGTTAAGAATCCGCCTACCAATGCAAGGGACATGGGTTCCAGCCCTGGTCCGAGAAGATCCCACATGCTGCGTAGCAATTAAGCCCGTGTGCCACAAATACTGAGCTTGAGCCCCACAACTACTAAAGCCCGCGAGCCTAGAGCCCATGCTCCACAACAAGAGAAGTCACCGCGATGAGAAGCCCACGAACCACAACGAAGAGCAGCCCCCACTCGCCACAACTAGAGAAAGCCTGAGCACAGCAACGAAGACGCAACGTAGCCAAAAATAAAATAAACTAAAAGAATATTTTAAAAAAGAAAAAAACTATTTTAATGAAAGAATACATACACACAGAAGGGAAAGATACTAAAAATTACTTTTTTAAATGAAATAACATTATTTTGCGATGGACATCCCCTTTTTATAAAACATTCTTACAAAATAATTTAAACCAAAGATTATTCTCTTAGGAACCTAAAATTCCAGGACTAGCCTAAAATTTTTGAAGTAGTCCCAGAAAAGTAACTCAATCTGCTGTTACCTAAATAAATAGAACAAATCTTACATCATTTCCTTTAATATTTAAGCTCAAGTCAAAGCCACATGAGCAACAGCTTCAAATTTCATTATTACCACTTTCAAGAACCTCACATCAGTTATTCTAAAACTCCTGAATTTAAATTTTCATAGCTATTAACCTTGTCTCTTCAAAAAGGACCATAGGGACTTCCCTGGTAGTCCAGTGGTAAAGAGTCTGCCTTCCAATGCAGGGGACGCAGGTTCGATCCCTGATCGGGGTAACTAGGATGCCACATGCCGCGGAGCAACTAAGCCCCCACACCACAACTACTGAGTCCATGCACCTCAACAAGAGAGCCCGCGTGCTGCAAACTACAGAGCCCACGCGCTCTGGAGACTGCATACCACAACTACAGAGAGAAAAAACCCGCATGCCATAACTAGAGAGAAACCTGTGCACCGCAACTAGAGAGAAGCCCGAGCGCCAAAATGAAGAGACCAAGCGCTGCAACAAATAACCCTGCGTGTCTCAATGATGATCCTGCGTACCACAACTAAGACCCAACACAGCCAAAGGATTTTTAAAAATTAAAAATAAATAAGTTTTTTAAAAAAGGACCATAAATTTCCTTAAGGGAAAAAACCATATCTTAATAGTCTTTGAAGGTCCCCACACAAATCTAGAAGTATAGTAGATACTCAGTTAAATATTTATTGACTGTTTATTGAGATTTGGAATTTTTACCCTTTTAAAGCACATGCTACCTTAAAATATATTTGATATTATATAGTTTTGCAGCTTTTCATTCTAAGAAAACCTTGATAAGAAAATCAGAAAATGTTAGGAATTATTCTTTTGAGAAGTATTCATCTGCACCCTGCCATCATAAGCGAGCATCGAGTTTGATTACAACCTTTAGGTCTGATTACAACCTTTGTCCTTCAGAGATAATTTTATTAGTCAACCAGCGCACTTACAGCAACCACAGGAGAAACCCTGAGAGTAGTGTTTCCAACTCTGAGTTTATACATTAAGCTAACATTCTAAATAAAATAATGCAATCCTGACGTTTAGATGTTTTCATGCTTCATAATTCTCATACTACCATGAAAAATTAAAAAATGTAACATGTGAAAAGATCCTTATCTTTTGTGTAGAAAGGCACAAACAGAAGACATGCCAAAATATTTATTGAAGGAGTAAGTAAAATAAATATAACTGGAATTATAAATGCACTTAGGCAACATTGCTGATAACTGATCACTTTAAAAACATATGGGTAGGAAAAAAAAGAACACTTGATGAGCTTCAGCAGTAAAAGGAACTATTCTTCCTATGAGTGAAGGATAAATGTACTACTGAAAGGTGATTATGTTTATAACACTGGGTAGTAGTCCATGAATACACTTGAGTATTTAAAAAAGAAACAGTTTGAAGTAAACACTTGTTAAGAATATGTGTGAAATAATACACAGTACTATAAATCTGAAAAGTATGAAACAAAGGATATTTCCCATATGAGGAAGAAAATGAACCTATTTATTAAAAAGCTTTGATTATATATACCTTGCTTTCAGAAATAAAAATATTCCTGGAAGCTGCCTATAAAGCGATTTTAATTAAAAAATTAATCCTCATTAGTTTTTAATAACAATTTTTAAATATTACAAGAAAGGATTTACAAGAGAATGCAAACGATAAAAGATTACAATCAACAAAATCCATGGTAAAACTGTTAAAGAAAGAAGACATCCTATGAAAATGGAAGTTTTCTAATGATTATTTACACTTGTAATCTTGGTGTATGTTATAAGAATTTCATTTTAATCCTTTCATTTTACTGAGGGCTCCAACCAAAGCTGTTCCTTAAAAAAAAAAAAAAAAAAATCAAGCTTTTAGTTTTTTGAGTTTATTTCAACTGATTACTTACACCATAGCGCTGTCTATAGCTACAAGTAGTGTTCCCACCAGTCTATTTCCACTCAATTTACACCATGATCTATCTTTGGAAGGAGTATCTTAAAGGTAAATGAAACTGACCTGGGACTATGCGGCTCGCTTTTTTTTTCCTTTTCCTTTTCCAACAAGCCAGACTGTTGCTGTATAATTACTATCTCAAAAGCTGTAAAGTCTGTTTTTTTTGACATGCCATCTCATGAACACTAGAAGCTTCAATTTTCTTTCAGATATTATAGCATGTATAATACCTGACTTTAAATGCATGAACCAACTTCTATTTTTACTAAAATAATCATCCTCTGATCCCTCTACATTGTTACTTCTGAGACTTCAACAAGCCCTGAAGTGTTTGACTTAAATGGTGGCTAGAATCAAAGACAGAAAACTCAGCTTGATACTGAAAACTGGACCAAGAGATCTACACTTCATCATGGAATCATGAATTGCAACCAACAGCTGTTCCACTCATCAGCTATTTTAAACCATTTAATATGATCTGCAGCAAGACTAATTCTTTTCTAAATAAGCACGTCAACACTTAAACAAAAACTATGCTGCTCTTCAAAACTGTCTCCTTGAAAAGTTTAATACTTAATGTATGCTGCCACTTTTCAAATAATTTCAGAACTTTCTTTTCAGAAATCTCCATCATAGAAAATTTACTAACCACATAAAGAAATCACTCTCCTTACTGTGTAAACACTGGATTAATACTCCTGGGCTGGCTTTTCCAGCTTTCCTTCCTACCAGCCCCTCTATTCCCATATTCCCTTAAATCTGGCCCCTGCCTTTTTCTTTCTTCTGGTTTTTGAAATCAACACTTTGAGAATTTATGGAGTAGGAATGAACCTTGAAGAGACCCAGGAGAATGGATGATGAAACAAAAGAAACAGATCTGGAAGTGGACATTTTTCATCCTTCTTGCTTGCTTGTAACATGGGTAAAAATTTGCTTATGGCCATGAATAAGTACTTTTTTTTTTTTGGTTTTATAATATCTATACTTTCTCTTGAAAGAAATATCTTCCAAGCCAACAGTTTCCAAGTCAACATTCGGGGGATAAGAAGAGGGATGTTTCAAAATATTAACTGAAGTCAGTGTATGCTGAGTTCTGCCCACCTCGGGGTGACTTATAACTTACCTCCTTCCCCCAACACTCCATATCATTCTCTTTTTTTTTTAATAAATTTATTTATTTGTTTGTTTGTTTGTTTATGGCTGAGTTGGGTCTTTGTTGCTGCAAGCAGGCTTTCTCTAGTTGTGGTGAGCAGGGGCTACTCCTCATTGCGGTGCACAGGCTTCTCACTGCAGTGGCTTCTCTTGATGTGGAGCACGGGCTCTAGGTGCGCGGGCTTCAGTAGTTGCGGCTCGTGGGCTCTAGAGCACAGGCTCAGTAGCTGTGGCGCATGGGCTTTGTTGCTCCGCAGCATGTGGGATCTTCCCGGACCAGGGCTCGAACCCGTGTCCCCTGCATTGGCAGGCGGATTCTTAACCACTGCACCACCAGGGAAGCCCCTCCATATCATTCTTACCACTGCTCATCATGCCCTGCAATACGACTAACCTCCTCCACAACAGTCAGTACTCTAACTTGAGGCCAACCCAAACCACTAAGAGTGCTCAAATACAAATGAATGATGCTCAGCAATTATTCCCTGAATTGAACTTGGGTGGAAGGGCTATGAAATAGCAAGAATTTTTGGTAGACGAAGCAACCTCCCATCACAGCTGCTATTAGCACAGGTGCGCTTTTTATCCTCTACTTTCCAAAATGATAGCATATTCTAAGGACGTTGGGGGTCTATAACCAAAGTAGATGAGGGTGATTTGGCCCATTACTGAGCAATATAACTGGGTAATTCATCTAAATCATGGGTATAAAGAAAAATCTGTATTTCTTAAGAAAACAGCTGAAAGATCATTTAAAACAAAAAGTAAAGTGCTTAATTTGGTAAGATTAAATTGGATGGGAGAAATTTTCCTTTTGTTTTGTTTCTGTAGTAGTGTTTTTGTAACTTGAAAAATCAGGGTCACCTTTTACATCTCAATACATTACTATGATACCAATAAATATACACACATTCTTTCCGAACCATAAACTCTCCTTACGAGCTAACGGGCCATTAATTAATTGTATACATGCAGATTCAGTTCTGATTGCATCTACCTCAACTAAGAGATTCAATTCAGTTATTCAAGTGAGGCATATTAGAAAATGAGGTACTGAAAGATTGTTTATATATATACTTTATCATGTACATATATATATGTATGTGTGTATGTACACATATATGACAAAGTGGATGACCAAGCAGGTGCAGAGGTTTTTGTAATTCAAGCTTAGGAAAGAAAATTAAAACCAGGCCTTAGAAATAAGACTCCTATGTCTGATGTAGAAGGGAATTTAGATTAGGAAAGGATACCCTGATCCAAGTCAGAGAGCTCAGCCTTGCTCATGCCTTAGGTTTTAAAAAGCATAGCAAAGGATCAGAAATAATCACTGAATAAGTAAAGATTTTCCAAAGCTTTTTCCTTGCTCACACATCCAAGTCTGTCTCTGGGTCCATAATGAGAAATGAGCAGGCATCCATTACTCCTGAGTCATAAAATCAGAAAGGTAGTAAGAACATGAAGGAAGGAGAAGACATAAACTACTCAATTTGCATAAGAGAAAAATGAATATAACCACTCCACCGAAACTTTGTGGGAAGGAAATATTTTCAGTAATTAGGGTCAATAAACAGAAATTCACTGCTTAAGGCTTATCTAATATGAAATCTGTAAAATTTTCATAAATTATTTCTGTTTAGAGTTTACTTCGGTGTTCTGGGTTAATAAAAATAAAAATACATAAGGACTCATCCTTGTTTGCAATTTTAGTCGTCCAAACCTGTTTCACCCAAAGTCAAATTCCACAACTGTAAAATCACCGATGGAATTTTCACAAATATAAGCTTCAAGGCTCACACTCTGTACATTATGTTTTTAGATACCTCTATTCATATTTCCATGGTTTAGCAGTCTGTGGATTTTAAGATCTGGTATGATAAGAGCCTATCAGAACTTTCCCAATTACAGGGAAAATTAAGAAGCAGTGAAATTCAAATAAATAATGTACCAAAATGTCAAATCTCTCAGGAATCCATTGTCTTAAATAATCATTAAAACATTCTGTACTATGCAATATGCATTTCCCAAAACTGAAACATATGGTGATGTAAATTTTAAGAACTGACCTTCTAATTAAAACTTTCTAATTTTCAATGATGGTCATATTAATACAAGGTAAAGGTATGCAACTGGTTCAGCATTGCACCTACTTCACATCAATTTCTTTTTTAAAGAAAATATTAATTTAAATGTTTTGTCACATATTTTTAAAGAAAACCCTAGAGATAACCTGAATTTATACTCAAGCAGATTAATACAGGGTAGAGATAATAATATTTATGGACATAAATGAAGCTAGATTTCCTTTTTATTAATTTATCTTAAATTAAGAAATGTGTACATAGATAATTCATGAAAACTCATCTTTCTTTTCTAGTCTTTGAACAAAAAGGAAGATGAGGACCAAAATCATTCAGTATTTATAGCTACCATACTGATCTGCTTGAATGATTAATTGAGAAGGGGGGTTTATATTTTAGCTAAATTTAAAACTACATACTAACTTAAAATACAAGATATAGAGAGCTGATACAATGAAAGAGAATGAACTACATGAACAACATGCATGAATCTCATAGACAGAATGGTGAGCAAGTCAAGCCCCACATAAAAGAGCACATACTATATGATTCAATTTATATAAAGTTCACCAACAGGGAAAACTTATGTAAATGAAAGGGGTCAGAATAGTGGTTACCTTCCAGAGGGGATAATGCCTAGGAAGTGGTAGGCAACAGGTTCTAGAATGCAGTAATGTTATATTTCTTGATCTGTATGGTAGTTATATGGGTGTATTCGCTTTCCTAAATTTCATCAAGCTGAACATTGACAATCTATATGCTTTTTAATATGTGTGTACTTGAATTTTAAAGTTTATAAAAATGTAGATAGAGATTTGGTGTCAACTATGGACAATTCTTTTTCTCTTTCTGGCCATATTTTCAAAAATTTGTTTAATGAGCATATATGGAAATAATGGGGGGGGAGCAACTTTTAAAAAAATAGCAGAACTGATATTCTGTGAGGTTCCCACCAAATCTAAGTACCATGTGTAATTTAAACACAGTGTAACTGAAAACATTGGGCTGCTAGACATGCTGAAAATGATGACCTAGAACAAACTCATCCTTAAGGTGGGGAAGAAGAAATAAAGGTTTGGAAGCCTAAGTTACAAATAGAGGATGTTAAAGCTTACCTTCAAAATAGTTAATTACGTGATACACAGACTTTTAAAGTATTTTGGGTATCATTATGAAGTCCCAAATTCTACTACTTTTTTTTCTTGAAACTTGATTACAAAATTCACATTCTATTTTTGATACTCTCTTACTGCCTTAACTTTCAGAAAGCAAGCTGAAGGCACTTATTAGCCCAAAAGTCTACAATAAATGGCACAATATCTTCTGAATAACAACAACAAAAAGATATAGGAGCTGAGGGAAAAAAAGATAAAATACATAGAGGAACAAGCTAAACAACACCAACAGGAAACAAGCAAACACGCTGCCTCACCCCAACCCCCCAACAAAACAGACATGCACAACAAAAGGCAATGTCTAATCAAAAAGTCAGTGTCAGGAAAAAGGTGTGTGTGTGGGGAGGCGGGGGGATGCTGTGCTAGATTTAAAAGACTTAAGGGGTAGTAATTATCAAATACGAGTTATCCTGGATTGGACCTGGTTTGGGCAGATCAACTGCAAATAATATTTTTTCAAAAACCTGAAAAAATGTGAGCATGGATTAGATAAGATGAAAATCTGCTGATATGGAAAAGCAGAAATTGTTAACTTAAAAAAGCATATACTAAAAAAAAAATAAAATTAAAAAAAAAAGCATATACTAAAATAATGTGTACAATGATATAATATTAGTAAAGAAATACAAGTGTACATACATATACATAGAAAAACATCTAGAAGAACACTTAAGTATTAACTATGTCATCTCTAGGTTATGGGAGTATGGTGTTTTTATTTTCTTATTTTTGCTTTATATTTTTTAACTTTCTGTATGTGTGTATGTATATATTACTTTTGCAACACTGAAAATATAATTTGTAAAGAAAAATTAATATAGATGCTTTCTTCCAAATCATTACGAATGCCATTGTTTGAAATCTAGACTCCATAACTACACTGTATCATTCATAACACAAGATACATATAGTAAATAAATAATATATATTTATCAGCCACCTTTTTGAAGAGCTAATTTTGCTGATAGCTGTTAATGTAAAGTGCCTTTAGAAAAATTAAGTGAGATAGCCACTCATCCAATATGGTAGCCATCCAAATGTGAGTGACTATTCAGTAGTACGTGACTTATGATCGGTGGCATGTATCTGCCTCAAATGAAAAACAAAATATTCATTTTCAGATTTCCCAACAGAATTAACTACAGAAAGCAACATAACTTGAAAGCATAAAATATCTGGCTTCTAAACAATAAAACCTATAGTTATATTACTCAGCCATAAAAAAGAAACAAAATTGAGTTATTTGTAGTGAGGTGGATGGACCTAGAGTCTGTCATACAGAGTGAAGTAAGTCAGAAACAGAAAAACAAATACCGTATGCTAACACATATATATGGAATCTAAAAAAAATTTTTAAATGGTTCTGAAGGACCTAGGGGCAGGGCAGGACAGAATAAAGATGCAGACGTAGAGAATGGACTTGAGGAAACGGGGAGGGGGAAGGGTAAGCTGGGATGAAGTGAGAGAGTGGCATGGACATATATATACTACCAAATGTAAAACAGATGGCTAGTGGGAAGCAGTCGCATAGCACAGGGAGATCAGCTCAATGCTTTGTGACCACCTAGAGGGGTGGGATAGGGAGGGTGAGAGGGAGACGCAAGAGGGAGGAGATATGGGGATATATGTATATGTATAGCTGATTCACTTTGTTATACAGCAGAAACTAACACACCATTGTAAAGCAATTATACTCCAATAAAGATGTTAAAAGTTGCCTTTACTCCTGACTAATCAATTAATAATGACATATCAATATAAACCTGAGTTAATACAAAACAATACCAACGATATCGATTTCAGTTAAAAAATAAAGCAATTTAGTAGAAATAATATATAGAGAAAGAATGCTTATGTATAAAAGTATAGCTTCAAACATTTGTATCACAGTTCAAATGTTAAATTCAAAGAGAAAAGTAAAAATACAGACAGGCAAAACAATGCACAAGGAAAGAACCTGATAAAATGGCAGAGAACCTATTAGAAGAATTAAGAGAGAAGTAAGTAATATAAAAAAGGGCAATACATTATAAATCACAACAAAATTCATGTCCACATGAAAAAGAAAGCAAAAATCAAGTCTCAAAAAGATGATACACCCTCCAAGGCTAGAGCAGTAGGAAAAATCAGTCTTTCAAAAATTACGAAGTTTACTAAGTCTTTCCAAATTACTAGATTACACTAAAATTGAAGGTAATGAAATAGTCCAATAAAACAATGGTAACGTTTTTGTCACGTTTCACACTTTACAGGACACTTTCATGTACATTATCTGGGGTGACACAATGAAGCTGTGCATCACTCTCTTTTTAAAGACTGGTACTTTGATATTTTAGGAAACTTACTCAAGGCCACGTTGTTTGTCTCAGGGATAGAAATCCAACTCTGAGTCCTTATTTGGTATGACTATTAAGTAGTCTACTTGTATTAGTTACCTGCTTATTATCACTGTATTACATTATTTTTATTGTTTATGTGTCACTCCCACTAAGACTATTAACTCCTTGGGGGCAGGGATTATACCTGCCTCTAGCCGTCTTTGTAGCACCATCACCTGTCACTGTATATTTTTATAAGCGCTCAAAAAGTATCTGTTAATGAACATGCATAAAAGTAATCCAAAAAAACCTAATACATGGAGAATTCATTTAATTAAGTTTATAATATACATATCACACAGACTTCCCTGGTGGCTCAGTGGCTAAGAATCTGCCTGCCAATGCAGGGAACACGGGTTCGAGCCCTGGTCCGGGAAGATCCCACATGGCGTGGAGGAACTATGCCCACGCACCACAACTACTGAGCCTGCACTCTAGAGCCGGCGAGCCACAACTACTGAGCCAGCGGGCCGCAACTACTGAAGCCCACGCACCTAGAGCCCATGCTCTGCAACAAGAGAAGCCACCGCAATGAGAAGCCTGCGCACACTACAACGAAGAGTAGCCCCCGCTCACCACAACTAGAGAAAGCCCACGCCCAGCAACGAAGACCCAACGCAGCCAAAAAATAAAATAAAATAAATTTTTTAAAAATTAGCTTTAATAATAATAATAATAATATACATAGCACAAACCCCACTCAATTAAATGGGCAGCCTAGGCAGCCATACCAGTTAACAATCACGTGCCTAACCCCAACTAACTGGTTGAGACAGGGGTGGCCAATCTGAGACTAGTCAATCCACTGGCTTATTAACAACCAAATGTTCTCTTGTGAATTGGACCCAAGAGGCAGACATAAAGACAGTGCTTAAGTTGGAGATCTTGTGAATTTGGGCAAAGTGATAAATAAGTAAAGGAAGCTGGTCTGTAAAAGGAACAAGACCAAAAAGCAAACATCCACCTGGGGAACCTGAATCAAGAGACTCTACTGGCCCCTACAGGACAGAGAAAACAGACTAACTTCTAGGCACTGCGTGACAGGTTTCAGACATTTGGAAAATACCTTTTACCATAATAAGCTATCAACCTAGGATGAAGAACAAAGCTGTAACATAAGGAATAAAGTGTATTAATATTACATAGGTAAAACCAATAACCATCACCTAGGTAGCAGAAAGGATATGAGAATCATTAGGATAGAAAAGTTTCATATAGATGGACTCATAGTATGTAGTGCCTTACTTCAAATGGCTTGATGCTTCTGAGATTCAACCATGTACGCATTTATCAATATTTTGTTCCTTTTTGTTGCTGAGTACTTTTCTTTTATATAGACGTGAGTTATCTATCTTGTGGTATAATTGTTTTAATTTATTCACCAGTTGATAAATATTTTGGGTGTTTCCCGTTTGGTATTATAATGAATAAGGCTTCTATGATGATTCTCAAAAAAAAAAAGGATACACACGTTTCATTGGATAAATTTATCCAATTTATTCTCTTGGATAAATTACAGGGAGTGGGAATGTTGGGTTATACGGTAAGTGTATGTTGAATTTATAAGAAAGTGCCAAGCTGTTTTCCTAGGTGCCTGGATTATTTTTTATTTCCATTTGAAATGAAGTGAGAATTCAGATGCGCCACAGACTCAGCAATACTTGGTATTATGATTTCGTGTTGTTGTTTTAATTTAGCCATTCTAAATGGTGTGCAGTGTGTCTCATAGTGGTTTTAATTCGCATTTTTCTGATTACAATGTTAATGACACTGAACATGTTTACAAGTGTTGTTGGCCATTCATATGTCTTCTCTGATGGAGTGTATTTTTAGATAGCTCTGGCTTATTTTTTTAAAAACTGGGTTGTCATTTTTTGGGGTTACAAGTTCTTTGTATATTACAGGCACAAGTCCTTTTTGAAATATATATTTTGCAAATAAAAAAAGAAATCACAGCATTTATATAGTAATAGGAACACTGCGAAGAACTTTGATGTACAATCTCCATTACCATCAAGTGACAAAATAACAAAATAAAAATATATAAACATTTTTGTTTGGTCTCTTCCCAGTCATACCCTCATTCCTCCAGCTAGTATATGACTATTCAATGTGTTTCTCTCAAGCACATTCTGCTTTCTAAAAATACTTCCAAGTATGCTCACCTCATAAGTCAGAGTCTATTTCTTCAATCATTCCCCAGTTCTCAAGAATGCATGGTTCACAACAAGCAAGTAATATTTACTGAACGACTCAAATTATAGAATAAAAAGAATTTTGGTTAGGGCTCAGAAAAGTCAATGGCATTGATATTTTAAATAGAATCAGCAGAAAATAATGTAATAAAATTCTGACATTAAAAAAATTATTCTATGAAAATTTCAAAGAACATTATAACTAAAATACAACTGTATTTTCAATAAACTTTAGTCCAGTAGCTTCTGATTCTGAAGACTCAATTTTAGGAATTTAACGCAGAAGACAAGTAAATCAAACTGCTACCACTGAACACAAGAAGCAGAAGTAGGAGTCAAAGCACACAAGATAACAGACAGAATCAGTAACCTAAGCAAAATGTCAGCAAACCAAACATTGCATATTCTGTAGGAGAATTATTAATAGATTATTAACTCAAGGGCTAAACCATGTTCTAAACTGCCTAGAGTTGCAATAATATGGTAGACACCAATCACGTGTGCCTATTTAAATATAAATTTTAAATAATTAAATTTTAAATCACTTCCTCAGTTGCACTAGCCACATTTCAAGTGCTTATTAGACACATTTGACAAAGATTTTAAAAGCTTTCATCACTGCAGAAATTCTAACATACAGCGCTGGCCTAGGGTGTTTGGCAAGCCCAACTAAGAGCCTAAGGGAGCCTTAGTCTTCTTAAGATTTTTTTTTTCTATGAAGGAAATAGAGCATTTTGCTTTAGGATTTATTCTTATTGAATAGTAAAAAAAAAAAAGAGAGAGAGAGAGAATATTTATATAAGTAAGGTATAAATACAAATAATGGACTATAAATACTCTCCCTTGGGAGGTAACCACAATATTGAATTTAGCTTTATCATTCCCTTGCTTTTTAAAATAATTTTACCAAATATGTTTCCCTAAAAATGTTTTTTTTTCCCTGTTTAATTTTATATTAGTAGAATCATACTTTTTCTTTACCTCACTTGTTCTTTTCACTATTTCCACTTTGAAGTTATTCTCATCCACCTAAATAACACTGCAACTTGATAAACTACAAAAAGGTCAGTTTTTCAGACTTGTGGTTGCGAAGGGGGAGGGCGTTGGGGGAGGGATGGAGTGGCAGGTTGAGGTCAGCAGCTGTAAGCTTTTATATATAGAATGGATAAACAACAAGGTCCTACTGTACAGCACAGAGAACTATATTCCATATCCTATCATAAACCATAATGGAAAAGAATATTTTAAAAAAGAAGGTATATACATATATATATGTATAAGTGAACCACTTTGCTGTACAGTAGAAATTAACACAACATGGTAAATCAACTATACTTCAAACAATTCAAAAAAAAAGCTCAGTTTTGTTCAAAAAAGCTAGGCCTAAACAAATGAAATCATCACCTACATACCAAAGTTGTACAAGTTACAAACTCCAGGCTTAAGGCTCCAAATGATTCTCTAAATAAAAAAGGAATGCTTTTTCATATACTATATATTCAACTGATCATAAACCTTGTGCATCAAAGACAGAGCTTAGTTGCTGTAATACAAATACCTGTTTTTCCTTTCGTTCTCTTTTCTCTTCATTGTAGAGCAGCAGTTACCAAAGTGTGGTCCCTCAAAACCAGCAGCATCAGATCACAGGGGAACTCGTCAGAAATGCAAATCCTGTGCCCCATCCCAAACCCACTGAATCAAAAACTCTGGGGATGAGGTTTTGATTGTCTATGTTTTAACATGTTTTAACAAGCCCTCTAGGGCTTGTCCATGTTTTAACAAGCCCTCTAGGTGACTCTGATATGTGCTAAAGTTTAAGAACCTCTAGAGAAGTATCTCAACAATCAGTATACATAAGATGTTAAACATATTCTACAAACGGAAATTTCTAACAGTTAACAAATAAGCTCAATTACCAAAAACAGATTACTCTTTTTCCACTTGTTGAACTTGAGAAACTTCAACTTACTCTAAAATATTACTTTCTAAACAACCTGATTGGCCAAAATACACACAAAAAACAACAAAACTACAAATTTTACATTCTCCCTATATATACATATAGTTGCCCTCCCTCCCTCTCTCTCCTCTCTCTCTCTCTCTCTCTCTCTCTCGATATATATATATATATATAGTGATGTGGTTTTACATATATATAATTTTCTTAATCTTAAGAGTGTCTAATTTTTAAAATTAACTTTTCTGCTTATGGTCTCTCTCTCTCTTTTTTTAAAAAACATTTTTCCCACACGCACCTCGGCCAATTGCCTTTCTTTGGCAAATACTGTATGTGTCCTTTTCTAACAGGAAGATTTTTTTTCTTGGAAATTTATAAAGGATGTGTATGTATTAAGGCTCTCAAACTGTTGTTATATATTGCAAATACTTTCCCAAATGTGTAGTTTGCCCTTATACACTTTAACTTAAATTTATAACATAACAGTTTGGCTTTTTTTAATTAAAAATATTTTAGCATACAGATAAATACAAAATAATATACGATGCATGTTTCCAACACCCAGATTTAACAAATGTTAACTTCTTACCATATTCATTTCATACCTTGAAGAGATAAAATATTACAAATAGAATTTTTATATTGATAGAATAAAATATTTACGTATTTTCCTTTGTTTCTCTTTTTAGGCTTAGTTCTTTCTTACTCTCAAATCAGAGAAACAGTCAATTATTTTTCAGAAAATTTAACATATTATGGGAAATTTCAAACATATATAAAAAGGAGACAGCTTTAACTATTATCAATTCATTGTCTACCTTGTTTCATCTATACCAGGCAGGGGTCAACAAATTTTTTCAGTAAAATGCCACACAGTAAATGTTTCAGGTTTTTTGAAGCCCACTGGTCTCTGTTTGAATTACTTAATTCTGCCTTTATATCACAAAAGTAGCCACAGGCCATATGTACATGAATGGGTATGGCTGTGTTCCAATAAAACTTTATTTACAGAAACAGGCTGTAAGCTAAATGGTCTGTAGCTTACAGCCCCTTATCTATACACTACCCATTTCCTCATTCCTGCATTATTTTTAAAAATCTCCAATATATCATTTCATCTCAACTGTAAATACTGCTGTACTTCTAAACAATAAAAGTTCTTTCTTTAAAAATAATTGCAATACATTACCCATAAAAGAGCTAACAAAAATTCCTTAATACAGATATCCATTATCCTAATGTGCAATCATTTCATAATTTTTATGTTTTTTTTTCTAAGTGGCATATTATATTACTTTTTTTTTTCCTTTTGGCTGCGCCGTGCGGCATGCGGGATCTTAGTTCCCCGACCAGGGATGGAACCCCGTGTCCCCTGCAGTGGAAGCTGGGCATCCTAACCACTGGACCCCCAGGGAATTCATTTCATAATTTTTAATTTTATAATGTTTGTTTGCATCAGGATCCAGAGAGTCCAGACATTGCAATTGTTTGATATGTCTCTTAGTCCCTTTTAATATTTAGTTGCACTGTTGTAGTAGGTTAAAATTGTGTCTCTCAAAAACACTATGTCCAAATCAATACACCGAGTACCTGCAAATGTGACCTTATTTGGAAGTAGGGTCTTTGAACAAGTAATTAAGTTAAGGATCTCAAGATAAGATCATCCTAGATTTAGAGTAGGCTCTAAATCCAATGACTGGTGTCCTTATATTAGAAAGGATAAATATGCTGTCACAAACCAAAAACATCAGGGTGCCATCAGAAGCTGGAAGAGGCAAGGAAGGATAAACCCCTACAGCCTTCAGAAGGAGTACAGCCCTGCCAACACCTTAATTTTGAACTTCTGGCCTCCAGAACTGTCAGGGAATAAATTTCTGCAATTTTAGCCACCCAGTTTGTGGGTAATTTATTACGGAAGCCCTAGGAAATTAATATACCTATCCAACAGAACTTTCTGCAAAGATGGAAATGTTCCATAACTGCAGTGTCTGATATAGTAGCCACTAACCACATATGGCTGTTGAGCACTTGAACTGAGGATCTGAATTTCTAATTTTATTTAACTTTGATTAACTTTAAGTTTTAAATGTGTCCCCTCCTGTTTGTTCTTTGAGACCTTGGGAGGAGAGGGAAGAAATTTTTGGTTGCTCTGTAGTTAGTTTCCTACAGTCCAGATTTTTCTGATTATATCCAGCAAGGGGTTGCTGTTAGTATTTAACATTTTCTTCTTCTGTATTTTCCATAAGTTAGTAGTTGAATTTAGGTGCTTGAGGTTCAATTCTTTTTTCTGGCAGGGGCAAGATTTTTTCATGGGTAGTATTTTGTCTTACATCAAGAGGCAAATGTTCTGGCTGTTTTTCTCTAGTAGTGTTAATTTTCACAATGTTCAATGCTTACATTCATTAACTTATTAGGGCTTACAAAATGGTGATATTCTAATTTTATAATTCCTTTCCCATTTGTTAGCTAGAAGAGTTCTATAAAAATGAATTTCCCCCTCATCATCTACTTGGTTGCCCAATGGTACAGTTCTTACAGGAAAGACAGGATAAGCAATTCTTTCCTTTCATTTCCCACTTTTAAAATAATGACTGGTTCAATAGCATCCTCCACCAGTATGACCAGTCATTTTTTAAAGTCATTATGAACTCCTGTATTTAAACATATATGAAGTGTCTCAATCCGCTACAGATATTATTAAAGCTCAAACTGTCCAATTTTCAGCCTGTAGGAAGCTCTTCAAGTTGGACCCTGAGTCTTTCTGACAAGATTCCATTAGTCTTTGAAGCTTCCTTATTACTTATTACCTGGTATAACAAGATGTTCCAGGCTTATTTTGTACATTTCCTGCATCAAATACAAAACCAGCCATTTTTTCCAAGTATCTCTGACTACTTTTAGTGAAAAACAATGTGTAGAGGCCTCAATTTAGATGCAAAGATAGCTCTTTTTTAAAAACTTAATTCTAAACTTTTATTAAAATTGTTACTTGTAATTGGCTATGTGTCAACTCTCTGCTATAAGTGCTTAGAACTGCCTCAAATTAAATAGTAATAAACAAAAAATTAGTTTGGGGTTACTAGAATATTTTATTTTTTAACATATTCACAAAGGTTATAGAGCAAGGCAGACTTTATTATGTAATTCAATTTTTTTAGGATGAGATGCTAATAATTTGAAATCACCCAAAGAAAATTCAATTATTACTTAATTTATTAACAATCATTAAAATACCTACAATTCACACATATTTTCTTCCTCAAAGTATAGGAGTATGATTATATACAAATTATAAGACTATGATTATAATTATACACACGATAATTATATACTTTAAATGTAGTGTTCAGTAGCAAATCCAATGACTCCAATACAGCTTTAATTCTTCTTTAGACTACATTTTGTCAACTATAGATAAAAGCATCTTGATTACTAATATTTTACTATTACCATATCTTGATTATTATTAGATCATGTCATGAGTTAGACGGTAGTACATAAATCCAAATGTAAAAATGAATTTAATCTATTAATCACTAAAGATTGCTAGAGACATGTTGCTTTCCACTTGCACATGCTAAATGTTTATTACAGGAGGTTCTTTACTAACATTTTATCAATAACACAAATGTTTTTCTTAAAGGAAAATTGGGGGACATTTACAAAATTAAATTAAACAGCCAGAAGTCTAATGTTTTAGCAAATGTATTTAACAAATTCATTCTGTAAATGGCCAAACAACAAAAACAAAGACAGTGTCTAAATGAATATTTTTGTAATATCCTACCTAGCAAGTTTAATCAATGATAAAATTACTGACTAAAAACTATCTAGGAAGCACATCCATGCAAGGGGTTGACATAGAAGAGTATGAAATAAATTAATATATATACATATACACATTTATTCATACACATACATTCACTCACAAAAACACACACACACCCCTGTCTCATCTATAATTATTTCTATAGACAGATAGACTGATGGATGGATGGACAGATGGATGGACACACAGAAGGAAGAAAGAAAGATCAGTTTATCTCTACTTCAAATTCCAACTGAACACCACAAGATTTCTTCCTTCTAGCCTTCTCCTTTTGCATATTTAAAACTCCCTCCTCCAACAATAAGAAATCTGGCTTCCATTACCCATAAAATATTTTTTTACCATTTGCTCAATCCCGGTATACATAGAAAGTAGTTTTGGATTTGCTAACCCATAGTAGCTCTGCACAAAAAAGGAAAGCCTATAAACTGGGTAGTTTTTAAAGAGGTCTTTTTGTCTTCGGCCGTAAGGCCATACAGTCCAAATACTGTGTTCAAAATGTGTTGGTGTGCCCCCATCCCAACCCATATTGTAACTATGTAATTCATTTGAAATCAGTTGAGTTCATTTGTTTCTGTTTTAGTCCACTTTTGTTTTCATTTTTTTCTCTAACTTTACAGATTTAAAAAACAAAAAGAAACATGTGAAACAATGACATAGTTCCAAAAGTCAGAACCATACAAAAAAGTATACTCAGTAATGTCACAACCTCCTCCATTTCTTTAATCCCACTCCCATCCCTCATTCTTTCCACCCTGTTCCTATTCACTGTGTCTGTGGTTTCTAGTTTATCCTTCCTGTATTTCATCTGCAGATATATGTGTAGTTTCTTATGCTGCCTTCTTTCTTACATAAGTTAGTATAGTACAGATGCTCATTTGTACTTTGCTTGTGGCATTATACTTAATCATATAATCCTAAAAATCACTCCATATCAATTCATAGAGGTTTCCTCATTCTTTTATATACAAGCATTTTGTGGATGTACCATAGTTTTTATTTAATCATTCTCCTCTGTATTGACATTTAGGTTGTTTCCATTATTTTACAATTAGAAGTAATGCTGCAATGAATAATCTTGTCCCCGTGTATTCTTGTATTGCTGGAGGTAAATCTTCAGAGTCAGCTTCCAGAAGTGGAATTGCTGGGTCAAAAAGCAAATGCATATGTAGTTTTGTTAGATACTGCCAAAGTCCCTTCCAAAAGAGTTGTGCCAACTTGCATTCTCACCAGCAATGTATATAGGAATGGGTCACACATTTTAGTGACAGGGAACAAACGTATTAGTTACTAAGTATAGGTAATTCACTTCTTTTATAACAACTTCATTGAGATATAATTCACATACTTCACAATTCACATATTTAAAGTATACAATTCAATAGTTTTCATTTATTCATAGTTGTGCAACCATCAAATCACCACTTTCAATTTTAAAACATTTTCATCACACAACACCCCCAAGAAACCCATGTCCATCAGCAGTCCCTCCCCTTCCTCCCTCAAACTATTCCCTGCAACCCTCAAGGCCTAGGTAACTACTAATCTACTTTCTACCTTTATAGATTTACCTATTTTAGACATTTCATAAAAATGGAATCATACAATATGTGACCTTTTGCAACTGGCTTCTCTCATTTATCATGTTTTCCAGGTTCAGCCATGTTGTAGCATGTATTATTACTTTACCTTTTTTTTTATGGCCAATTAATTCTCCACTGTATGGGTATACAATACATTATACACTCATCAGTCAACAGACATTTGGCTTGTCTTTTACTTTTTGACTGCTATGAACAATGCTGCTATAAACACTCATGCACAAGTTTTTGAGTGGACATGTTTTCAACTCTCTTGGGAGCAGAACCACTGGGTCCTATGGTAACTCTAGGATAAACATTTTGAGGAATGGCCACGATGATTTCCAAAGCAGCTTGTACCATTTTATATTCTCACCCAACAGAATAACTCACTTTTTAATTTGACTTATGTTATTATCAATTGCCACATCACCTTCTATTCCAGGTCTAGTAGCTAGCACAAACAAAATAATTCTAAATGTGATGACATGTAATCAGGGCATTGTTGAGTGCAGATTAGTTAACTTTCCTTGCGGTATTATCAACCTAAAAATTGTCTCTCTGCACATATATATAATACATGACTTATGCAATGACAGTTAATGAGGATTATTTTATTTAATTTTGGCCTTTCCAATTACCTGACCTTTGCTCTCACGTGCCTGATAAATCCATTTACTGAAAGAGAGACTATGACTTGCTACCAAAGGGACAAGACAGAGTTAGTGAATATTCATTTTCCTACAATCAAAAACATTTCCCATGTTGTAGTCCCACTACTATCTTGAGAAAGGATTGTTTGTGTCCTTTAACCCGCCTTTAGCATCTCAAAAGCCAGTCTTGGTGGGAGAGATCATAGAGTTTCGAGGCCCAAAAAGGCAGGTGGGCAGGAATTCCCATCTTCTGACCACAGGGATTTGTGGGAAGACTAGGAAAAGGGATCTAGTGAAGTGGTCAGCATCTTCTCTTCCTTTGACCTCTTGCTCTGGAAGGAAGCCACTTCTTGAGCCACCCTGTGCCAACCTGGGGTACAGTGGCATCAAAATACCAGTTTGTATTACCATCAACGAAGTAAGAAAATACCTCTCTCCTCACAGCTAACAAGTATTTGATTGTACTTTTAAATTTCTGCCAATCTCACAGGTGAAAATTGGCATCTCAGTGCAAGTTTTAACTTGGATTTCTCTTATAAGTGAGAGTGATTATCTTATCATATGTTTAAGGGAAATTTTTATAGCTTTTTGTGAGAACTATCTGTCCATGTCTTTTTACCTATTTTCTATTAGGGTCTCTTTCTATTTTGCCTTTACATGAGGGATATTAGCCCTTTATCTGTGATATATAATGCAAGTATTTTCCCCCAGTTTTATATCTTTTTGGCTTTGTTATTAGTGGGGTTTTTGCCATGCAAAAGTCTTAAATTTTTATAAAGTCAAATTTACCAATCTTTCCTTTTGTTGCACCTGGATTTTGAGTCACAGAAAACCTTTCCTTACACCCAGGTCACAGAAGAATCCACCCATGTTTTCTTTTTGTATTCATATAGTTTCATTCTTAATAAGATCTCTGGTCATTTGCTGTTTATTTTTCTGTATGATGTGAGGTATGAATTTAATTTTATCTTTTCCGAAATGGTTAACCATTTCTTAAAATGGTTATCCCATTTGTTCCCTCTGAAACACCAGGTTTATCATGTACTAAATCTCCATAAGTCTTGGGTCTATATCTCAGTTTTCCTATTCAATTTCAGTCTTCTGTCTGCAGGATATTAAAGAAAAATCTAATCTGCAAAATTAGATAGACTAGATGTAGCTTAAGATTCCTTCCATTCTAATAGTATACAGGCTCCTCAAGAAACTAAAAACAGAAATGCCATATGATCCAGCAATCCCACCCCTGGGCATACATCTGGACAAAACTATAATTCAAAAAGATACATGCACCCCTATGTTCAGAGCAGCACTATTCACAATAGCCAAGACATGGGAGCAACCTAAATGTCCATCAACCGATGGATAAAGAAGTTGTGGTATATGTGTATGTGTGTACACACACACACACACACACACACACACACACACACACACACACACACAATGGAATATTACTCAGCCGTAAAAAAGAATGAAATAATGCCATTTGCAGCTACATGGATGGACCTAGAGATTATCATGCTAAGCGAAGTAAGCCAGAAAGAGAAAGACAAATACCATGATATCACATATATGTGGAATCCAAAATATGACACAAGTGAACTACGTATGAAACAGAAACAGACTCACAGACATAGAGAACACACTTGAGGTTACCAAGGGCGGGGCAGGGGGAGGGGGAAGAGGAGGGTTGGATTGGGAGTTTGGGACTAGCAGACACAAACTATTATATATAGGATGGATGAACAACAAGGTCCTACTGTATAGCACAGGAAACTATATCCAATATCTTGTAATAAACCATAATGGAAAAGAATACGAAAAAGAATACATATAGTCTTTGAATCATTGAATCACTCTGCTGTACACCAGAAACTAACACAACATTGTAAATCACTGTACTTCAACAACAAAAATAAAGATTCCTTCCATTCTATATCCAACTCTTAATTAAAAAGAAACTTACTCCACATCCATAGTCAGTCACTCTTAAGTGACATGCTAAAACTAACTGGTCTAATTGTATACAATTGACAATGATTATTAGGATTTGCTGATTTACAAATATTACCTTGAAACTTTTGTCCATCCACTGATAGCTAACAGAACCACCAGACAGATACTGACTTAGTTTGAAGGGCAACATTATTTAATTAAATATATTTCAACAGTTTTCTTAACTCTAAGCATAAACATTTCATAGCTCCTCCACACCTTTCAATATCAATTTTACCATGATATTCACAGGTTTATTATCAGATTTAATAAAAGCCATATAGAGAAAAAGTAGCAAAATAAAGACTGTAACAGTATTTGCACTTCTGTATTTCTAAAATATCAGTCTTACTGATAACCTAATACACATCATTTTCTCTCCTGCTCCTATGAGCTGTGCCTGCTTAGCCAAACCCGATCCATCTTCCTCTCACCTACTCAAGCAACTCTCCCTCTCCTTGTATCATCAGTTCTTTTTCTTTCTATTGACTCATTCCCATGATCCTACAACATGCTATTAACTCTCAATCTTAAAAAAAGATAAAAAACTTAAAACTGCTTTTGACCCACTTACCTCTCCCCACCACCACAAAGCTACACCCCTTTTCTATCTTTCCCACAAGAGCAAAATTCTTGGGTAAAGGGCCTTATTCCTGCTGTCTCTAACTTCTTTACTTCCACTCTCCCAAACTCCCTCCCACTAGACTTTTGTCCCCGCCACTCTACCACAACTGCTTCTTCTGGAGTTGTTAAATCAAATGATCAACTCTTAATCCTCATCTTAACTTACCCATCAGCAGCATTTAATACTGTTAGTAGCCCTTCTTCCTGAAACATTCTCTTCATTTACCTTCCATGATTCCATACTTGCCTGGTTTCCTCCTGTATTTCTTGACATGCCTTCTCAAGTATCTCTTGCTCATCACCCTAACTTCTAAATGTTGAAGTACATACACAGTCCTTTGATCTCTTCTTCATCTTAATTCACTCTGATCCCATGGCTTTATATTCCATATATACTCAGATGTGTATAATTCAGTAGTTTTTAGTATAATCACAGCTATGCAACCATCAAATCACCACTATCAATTTTAGAACATTTTCATCACACTACACCCCCAAGAAACCCATATCCATTAGCAGTCACTCCTCTTCTCCCCACAATCTACCAACCCAAAACTCAGCCTAGATAACCACTAATCTACTTTTCTATCTTTATAAATTTGGCTATTTTGGACATTTCGTATATGAATTGTACACCTTAAATGTGTGAACTTTGTGGTATGTGAATTATATCTCAATGAATTTGTTATAAAAGAAGTGAATTACCTATACTTGATGACTAATAAGTTTTTTTCCCACCACTAAAATGTCTGTGACCATTACTAAATATCACTAGTAAGAATGCAAGTTGGGCACAACTCTTTTGGAAGGGACTTTGGCAGTATCTAACAAAACTACATATGCATTTGCTTTTTGACCCAGCGGTTCCACTTCTGGAAATTTCCCTTGAAAATGTGCCTCCAGAAATACAAGAATACATATGAACAAGATTCTTCATTGCAGCATTATTTGTAGTTGCAAAATGTAGAAACAATATAAATGTCAATACAAAGAAGAGTGACTCCCAAGTTGGGATCTCCAGTTCACATCTCTACCTGGTATCCCGGAACAGAATATCCAATTACCTACTAATATCTCCCCCTGGATGTCTAATAGGCATTTAACATGTCTGAAAGTAGATTCCCAATCTTATTTCTTACAACAACAACAAAAAAAGGATGTGTTCCTCCTTCAGTCTTCCCATTCTAAATTAGTTACTATTCTTTCTGTTGCTGAGGCCTAACATCTATCAGTCCTACTTTCAGTGTACATCTAAAATTTAACCACATGTTCTATAGCCTCCTAATTGGTCTCTTCTTTCTACTATGCTCTACACAGCAGCCAAGAAGATACTGTTAAAGCATTAAGTCAGATGTCATTCCCTTCAATAGCATCCCATTTCACTCAGAGTAAAAGTCAAAGCCATGTTACTACACTTCCAGATGGCTCCTATTTGTTTCAAATTAACTGAAAAGCAATCTAATTCATCTTAGGTTAGTGCTCTAAGAGTAATACTATATGAATGGATCGAAAAGAAAATAACGGGGGCCAGCTTTTTCAACTGTTTCTAATTAAACCCAAGCCAAAGAAATAGGGATCAAAATTATATTCCTGTTTAGTACCAATGAGTAGCTCAAAAATTGATATATATTTTTATCTAGCTAAAAGAGAAGTTCCTCGATTAACTAGCTTAATATGAAACAACACACACTTTCTGGCAATTCAACTACGGTTACTGTGTTCAAATTTCCTCAGATAAGAAAAGCTCCAATGGATAGATTATCTGCCCCGACACTTGACCTCCATTTTTTACCCTAGTGAGGCTGAGCTGAAAAACCTGGGGCAGTGCCCCTACCCAATTCTCAGTAATGAACATCCTCTCTCCCTTTATGAATTTTTTTTGAACCCAGAACAAATCCTAATCAGTTGGTTCCCCACTTCCTCTCCTCTGAGCTTAGCCAAATCCTTTATATGTAAAGGTCAACAAAAAGCCAAGAGTATCGCAGTGAGGAAAGAGACACATCTGGTCCTTGGCATACAACTCTGCCTATCCTCGTCACTCAATGAACTAGACAGATTCACAAACACAAAAGACTGAGAGGAAGCCAGAGTTAAAGAAAGGCTCAAACAAAAACCATGAGTTTCACGAACTATACAGAACTCAACAAATTAGTAAACTAATTATGTTCCATCCAGTACCAACGAATGTCCTTGACAAGAATTTAACTTGAGACAACCCAGTCTCCGCTCTCAATAACCAAAAGGGATGATTTAAATTTTTTTCCCCTTACATTTACAGAAAAGGCTTCCTCACATCAGGACAGGTTAGGATGTATTCAAAAGAATGTTCCTTATCACAGCATATTAGAGTTTAATGCAGCAATATCACTATCAATAATTATAAATTCAATCAACTTAATCCATTTATGCCAAAAACATTTATATTATTTAATAAGTACTTGATATACCTTTAATTCACAATTGGCTGGCTTTAAGTTTCATGTTCAAACACATTTAATATATATAAACCATTTACTTTGATATTTTTTTCAAATAAATTTTGCTACCACACGAGAAAAAAACAAAAGTGTTTTTAAAAATTTTAATATCAAAGTCACCTGAAGGAGAAATGACAACAGTCCATATATTTCATACTCATATATCAAGTGACTGCAATCAACTATACCCAGAGACAATGAGAGAAATAGCCCAGAAAAAGAGTTTAAACAAAGCCCATGTGCTCTCCTCCACAAGAGGGGTGAAAATCACTCCCAGGCCTATTTTCAAATAGCAACACAGTCTCTGATTTTAACAATACTTACCTCATTAACCATAGGTCAGTTTTGAGCAGGTTAGGTTATACAGCTGAATAAAGATTTTACAACATAAGAAAAGCTAAAACTTGGGTTAGTCCCGTTAAAAACTGAGAAACTGATAAATTACTATAGGTAACAAGGAAATAAAATATTAAAATGCCACATATAAACGTACAGTAATCAGGAAAAGATTCACATAGAATCAAACAACCCTATCAACCTTCATCATAATACAATACACCATCACTCTATTAGAGCAAAGTACAACAAATATCCATGACTGTAACCCTGACAAAGACAGACATTTGGTAAGCTTTAAGAAAATAATAAAATTTATAATACATTTGGTAAGCTTTAAGAAAATAATAAAATTTATAATACATTTTATAAAGATTTTAATCAAAACAATTAAAACAAAGTATTACTTTTTTAAGAAAATTCATCTAAATACAACTCATGCTATCAGACACAATAAAGAACTATATGTAAATCATTAACCATCAAAGCATTTTCCATAATGATTAACTACAGAGCTTCTTTACTCCACCTATATTAAGGGACTAATAACTATCCTGTGAATGATGACTATCCCTAAAGCTTTAACAGACCCAAAGGACACTGGCACTCCCCTAAGGCCCTAGGCATTTCCCCTAGACATGTTCAGTAAACAAAAGCAAAGGGCTAAATGTGAATTTTGAACTTATGTACTTTAGATATTTCTTCAATGAAAAATTACTTTTAAAAATAAAGGCTGAAGTTTAACATTTCTAGGTATAAAATGCATGCAAATAACTAATAGATTCTTTTTCAGACAGAATAATAAAATAATCCTAAAATACCTGATTCAGCAGGTAGCTTTTTACCTCCTTCTTCAGTCACAGATTAGAGGGAGAAAATCTTTTAAGAGTTTTTGTAATACCAAAAATTTCCCTATTTTATATTGATCTAGTCTAAAAAGTGGGGATTGTATTTTACATCTGCAGACAATAGTTTTGCTTAAAACTGGGCTATCATTTCAACAGCTTCTAATAAACCAAATAGCAAAACTTCCATCTGGTCTCAGGAATGGCTTTCCTTAAAAGTTTTACCAGCATATTGGAAAAAGAAATAGAAAAGAACAACAAAATCAACATATAGAAAGATTCAAGCTAGTCATTCATACATGAGGAAACTGAGTGTAAAACAGAAATGACATGTATGTCCCATTCTCAACTGTGGTTCCACATAAGAATTAAGCCCTAGTACCCTAAGTCATTCACTGAATGTACTCAATTTACTTGTTTCCTAGGCATTAAGAATGATACCAACTACGTATCATTCTTGGGAGAACTGAGAAAAGTCATCCAAATCATTTTCTGGGTTCTTCAGTTTATATGAAGAATTGTGGTTGCCGGCAACTAACAGTCCACATGCTGCAACTAAGAAGTCTGCATGCTGCAACTAAAAGATCCCGCATGCCGCAACAAAGGATCCTGTGTGCCACAATGAAGATCCCACGTGCCACAATGAAGATCCCACGTGTCGCAACTAAGACCCGGAGCAGCCAAAATAAATAAATAAATATTAAAAAAAAAAAAAAAAGAATTGTGGTTGGGAAAAGATCTACACAAATTATTAGCCCTGGGAACAAGCATTAAAAATAACACAGTATCCTCGAGATAGTACATTGTTTATGATGACTATATATACAATCTATTAAAAAGCTAAACAGTCTATTATTTGAACATAATTTTTGAACATTAACATAGTTTAAATTAAAACCATTAATGAATTAGTTTTCACTAAGTCTAGCCATGTGTCTAGTCCTTTATTATAAGACACAAGAGGGCACAATTCCTGACCACAAAAAGCTTATTACTAAAAAAACTGGTCCAACCCACAACACAAAACACATAAACAAAAAAAATGTGTAAAATCATATTAAGCTATAAATTATTCAATATGTAAATTCTAATCAAGAGTTTGGGAAGGAAAAGATTCCTGGAGGTTACAGTAGACAGGGAAAGCTTAATAACAAAAGTGAAACCTGAGAAGGAAATTCTGAGATGAGTAGTGTTTGGAAAGAAAAATGAGAAGGCATGCTACGCAGGAGTGATGGCCCAGAAGCAGGACTGAACATCCACAAGAGCAAAACCATGATGAAGGCTGAGATTAACAGTGGAGAATAGAGAGAGAGAAAAAAAAGAAAGTTGGTCAGATAAGGATCTTGAAAACAGTAGGCAGATCATGGAGTTTGAGGATTTATTTTTGTTTTTCACTAGTTCTTAAACAATACCAAATTCTGAACTAAGTACTTTGTACTGATTTTTACCTACTCTACTTTTAATATCAGAACCCATTAGTATTAGAACGCATTATACAACTATGATTTTACCAAAAATTGAGACAATTTTAGGCCAGCCAAAACATCACAAAGCACATGCCTGGAAACTTATATTCGTGAAACAGCATACATGTGGTAAGAAAACCTCATGTAAATATTTGTTTTGAAGGAAGATTAGCATTGAGGGGGAAACAAAATATATTTGCCCTCAAGTTAAAGCTAAAAGCGAAATGCTTATTTTCCTTGACTGCTGGCCGACAGTTGTGTGCTTATTGCTGACTGGATCCTTTCCTATCAAAACACCCAGCACTTCAAAAGACCCAACCACTCTGCCAAGATTTCTGCCTTCAAAGAGCTTTTGTTGCCATGGCAATCTCATGTTCTCCGGGAACCAAGTTAGCGGCACCCTACCATACATACATGAACAATGTTCAAACTCTGGCTGATTCCTCCTTGAAACACAGGGTATATATCCTGTCACAACCGTACCAATTTCCACTTGCTCTAATACAAGGAATCAACAGTACCTGACAGTTCATAGAGAACCAGGGTTACTTCAAAATAAACAGATGCATCCAGAAAGAGGGAGGGCAGGTTGAGAGTGGGAACCCTCTTTCATATTTTAAAGCAGATGTCCTAAAGCATGAAGGCCAATGAAATAAAACACTGAGTCCAACTCAAATTTGATCAAAGATTTCTCCCTTTTCAAATATCTCAAAACACTTTTCCTAAAAAAATTAAAGCAAAGATGAAAACAGTACAGGCATAGTACTTTGGTTAAGAATGTCTCCTACACTGACTGAAGATTTAACACCTTATCAAAACAAAGCTAAATTCTGCCTAGAATTAAAGCTTTCCTTAGGAAGAAAGAGTAGAGGCTCTAAAACCATTTCCATAGTACACTCTGTCAAAATTTCAAGGAAATATATTTGCTAATAAATGACACATGTGGAAAAACTACAGCCAGAGTTCGAGGGTATGTTTCCAGATGTAAAATACTTCTGACCTAAAGAAATTGTTTTTTCATCTCTATTCAACTTATACCACACCACATTCCCAAATCGAGTAAGCTGTGTTTTCTATACTGTAGTAGCCCTCAAGTTAACAGCAAAGACCATGACAATCATATCCAAAAATCAAGTAGTGTGAAAGAGCAATAAAAGCAATGACCTGCTACGATTCTGAAAATAATCTCATTTTAAGAACTATATGTGTTCCTAGAAAATAGAAGTTAAAGAGTACTTAAATGCTGAATTATCTTTTGCAATTGATTTTCATTACAATTTCAGAAAATGATCCTACTACAGAGGGTAAAAAAAATTAGCCTCAACCTGCTTCAAAGAAACATTCAATTCACGGAAAGTTCTAAGATATTTTTTCCAATATACAGGCTATGAGCATTTAATTTTTCTATACCAACTTTGTCAAACAGTCCAGACTCTTTACTCTTGTAAAGTAATTTTAATGTGCACATATTAGTGAACACAATTCACTTCCACTTCATTAGGGGTTCTGAATTCCTGAAAGTGAAGCTGTTTATAGTATCATTCCAAATATTTGTAGAATTCCAGAGCTGAAAGAGAGTTAAAGATGTCTCAAGTGTTCCAAATTTGTATAAGAAAGTAACCTGAGAGATTCAGTAACAACCTCCTCTTTCTTTTCAAAATGAGGCCCAGGTAGGTTACATCATTAACTGGAAGAATTTTCTCCTGCTTGATGCTGTGTTTTTTTGTTTTTGTTTTTATATAATTATATTCTAGTTTCTCTCTTTATATTTCTGAGATATTGTCCTTAATATGGATTAAAATGTCTATTGCTTCCAATGTCAATAAAGCTGTCTTTTTTCTTTAAAGGTAGTTGTCTAACATGAGTTAAAGGTCAGTGACCCAAAAGACTAAAGGCTACTAAGAACAAAAAAAGTTGTAAGAGATCCGTTATCAAATACAGGAAAATCTGGAGTGGAGTTTAAACCCCAGTACCTAGCATTTTGCAAAGCAGCATTAACAAAGAGCAAACCCATCATGTCAGATATGAAAATCCAATCATTTTCACACCTTACAAAATAGTAAGAGAAACTGACACTCTGAAAACAGCTAAAACCAACTACTAAAGCTGTGGCTTTCAATTTTTTTTTTTTTTTAAACCACAATCCACTTACTGTTAAATACATTTTATATCACCACCTAGTGTACACAAATGTATATTTAAATAACAAACAAATTTTACAAAAACAATCCTCTAAGTACATGTGATACTGTTCCATTTCTTTATCATGCTCTGTGAGATCCACTAAAATGATTTCTTAACCCACTAATAGGTAATGATCTGCACTTTGAAAATGATGGAAAGTGTAAGTTAGTTACTGATACAAAGCCTCAAGAAGAACAATTTTCACAAGCATTCATTCCCCACGTATCTATTAACACTATGTACACAATACTACCTGTTTAACTGTACTGTGCTAGACACTGTACCGTAAGATTTTGAGACTGCTTATACAAATTTAACTATAGAGTCTTGTACTAGTGGTTTTTATTTTAACAATAAGGTTAGATATGTAAGGGGGAAAAGACAGTCATGTTAGCCCATTTACTCACTGAGTTTTTTTTATAGGTTTTTTTCTATAACATGTCTATAAGAATCCAACAATGTTTGCATTTGTATTATTAGTATACATATTCTCTCTTCTGTTAGATATATAAAGCTACACTGCCACATCCAATACATCTTTATTATCCTCAAAGCACTTAGCACAGTGTTGAACATACAGTAAGTACTTATTTACTGAACTAATGGTTTTATCTAATCTCAAAACTTAGTTTATATCTCAGAGAATTAGGATAAGGCACAACAAAATAGCTTTGTGTTAACAAAAGTACTTTTGGATGTAGCTATTAAAATACCTTAAATCTCAAAGCAAATCTCTGAAAGTCTAAATTTTGCTCCATGCACTTGTAAAGACTTCTGAAATTACTTAAAACAGAACTTTATTGCAAAAAAGACTCAAACCAAATTCTACAATGCAGTTATTATTAATAAAATGACTATTAAAACAGTAAATGTGTATTAGTTAGGAAATTTTAATTTAATCATTTCCTTTCTCTAGCAAGTGAATATGTCCAACTCAAATTCTTTTTTAGATAAGTCAGAATACAAATAAATTACATATTTGACAAATGCATTTTCAAACATTACAACTCAGAGATAGTGATTTCATTTGTAAAAGAGATATACACTCTATTTTATAGTAGTTATTTATTTTGATTTTTCAGATTAATTTTGTCATGTCAAAAAACTGAATAATAATCCTATTTCTTTTTAAGACCAAAGTTAACTGAAACAGATGCCTGTGAACGTCTATTCAATATTTGCTTGCATCACCAAAGCATGACATGACCTGTTTTTAAACAATTGTATTAAATAGTAACAAGCATAACTAACCATGTAATAGCATAAGCATTTGATACTTGAATATGAAATTCTTTCTTAACAATTAAGTAGATTAAACAGCCAAGTCAAAACAAGAAACTTAAATATTGACTAAACTGTCCCCAATTTCTCAATTTACAATAGATTGGACTGAAGAAAATTGGTTTCCTAAGTATGGAAGGTGTTTCTCCTATAAAAGCTGGATTCTCGCTTCCATATTTCATGAAGCCAGCTAGTTAACTAACATTCATAGTCAGCTCTTCAACAGTTCTTATTTAACCGTTGGACATTGCTCTCTACATGAAATATCTCCAACATTCACTGAGGAAAAGGGAGCACTATTTTTTGTTAGATTGTAAGTTAGCTCAGCTATGCCACTCCACATCTCACCTGGTAGAATGACTGGAAATCTAGTTTAAGTTTTCAGGATATAGGTTCACTCTACTTTTAGGGTATTGTAGCCTCTCTATGGATGAATGCATATTCATAGTCTATTAGGTCTGCAACAGAAATTAGTCTTATATCCCATACAGAATGTCAGGCTCAAGTAAGTGCATAAATATTTTTTGAATAAACAAGTATTTAAGCACCTGCTGCATGCCAGGTACTGTCTTAGGCCTGTGACTACAAAGGGTCCAGAACATTATCAATCAGAATGATAAGTGCCACAAGAAACAAACAATTCAAAATAAGACATGACACAACAAGCCAGAAATTTCTCACAGTGCTATAATGCAGAGAAAAGAGCAATGAAGTTGAAATCCAGTCCCAGTTTCACAATCCACTATATAAGTTATATAAATTTGGTTAACTCAAAATTAACAAGCTAGATGCCTTTGTGTAAACAGAAATATATAAGCCTAACTTAAACATAAACTTAATTATTGTTTATGGCAGAAACAAAACATAAATCTAATTATACTTTTTATATGAGCTTTTATTATATATATAAGCACACTACATATTGGGTTGGCCAAAAGGTTCGTTTGGGTTTTTCTGTAACATCTTACAGAAAAACCCAAACGAACCTTTTGGCCAACCCAATATAACAATACACGGCCTAATGAAGTACAGTCCAACAGAACTTTCTACAATGATGGAAATATTCTATACTTGTACTCTCCAATATGGTAGCCACTAGATATATGTGGCTATTAAGTACTTAGAATGTGGCTAGTGCAACTGAGGAAATGAATTTTATTTTTTAAAACTAATTTAGGGACCTCCCCAGTGGTCCAGTGGTAAAGAATCCGCCTTGCAATGCAGGGGACATGGGTTCAATCCCTGGTCGGGGAACTAAGATCCCACACACCACAGGACAACTAAGCCCATGCGCCACAACTACTGAGCTCACACGCCTCAACGAGAGAGCCCACATGCCACAAACTAGAGAGCCCACACGCTTTGGAGCCCACGCACCACAACTACAGAGCCCACGTGCCCTCGAGCCTGCAGGCCACAACTAGAGGGAGAAAACCCTCACGCCGCGACTAGAGAGAAGCCCGAGTGCAGCAATGAAGACAGCACGTGCCACAACAAAAAAGATCCCACATGCCTCAACGAAGATCCCACGTGCCGCAATTAAGACCCAACACATCCAAAAATAATAATAATAAAGAAAATAAATATTAAAAAAAAAACTAACTTAAATATAAACAGGCAGAAGTTCTGTTTCCAGTAAAGACAGAGTCATAGGCAATAATAGGGACTGCATTTACACTCATGCCTGAAAAAAAGCATAAAACGGAGAAAACAAATGACACAACAATTTTCAAGACACTGGACAACAGGTGACAAAGGACAATGATCTTTGAGAGTCAAGAAGCAAATAAGATGAGCCCTACAAATGATCAAACTTACTGACGTGAGAAAGTTCCCAAGCAGAGGTACTAGGGGGAAGTGAAGGTGGAGACTGACAGACGCAGTGAATTCAGAACATGGACCTCACAGAATAAGCAGGATGGAGAGCCAGAGAGCAGCACTGAGAGCAAGCAAACTCCTGCAAGAGGGTTCCCCTTGCGTAATGATCAGCACATGCATGTAAGGAAACTACCTAAAGTTGGAGAAAGAATAACCCCAAAAGATAAAAAGTGTCAAGCACAGGGCCAGTAATAATATCTGCTCCCAGCAGCGAGACTGAAAAATTTCATGAGTCTTGAGGCACTGGTAGAGTAACATAAAACAGACTCCCTCAGTAGTGAGGAATAATCAGCCCCAGCCCAAGCACTACTCTGGACCCACCTAACAAATCTTAAAAAGACCAAAAAGGATTAAGATGTTTCAAAGTAACTTAACTACATCCAGAACAAGGTTCAAGAATAGTTTTAGTAATATAAAAATATACAGCACCCAGCAAGGTAAAATCACAATAAAATCTGAAACCTAATAAAAAATTACTAGCCATACAAAGAAGCAAAAAGGTACAAACCATACAGAGAGGGGAAAAATCAACTGACTCCAACCACAACTGACACAGATGTAAGAACCAACCAACCAGGATATTAAATCAGTTACTATAACTATTCCATATGTTCAGAAAGTTTAGAGATGTGGAAGATATAAGAAGACACAAATCGGGGACTTCCCTGGTGGCCCGGTGGTTAAGAATCTGCCTGCCAATGCAGGGGACGCAGGTTCGAGCCCTGATCTGGGACAATCCCACGTGCTGTGGAGCAACTAAGCGCATGTGCCACAACTACTGAGCCTGTGTGCCACAACTACTGAAGCCCGTGCACCTGCAGCCTGTGCTCCACAACGAGAAGCCACCACCATGAGAAGCCCGCGCACCACAACAAAGAGTAGCCCCCGCTCGCTGCAACTAGAGAGAGCCCACACGCAGCAACAAAGACCCAAAGCAGCCAAAAATAAATAAATTTTTAAAAGCTTAAAAAAAAAGAAGACACAAATCAAGCTTCTGGAGTTGAAAACTATAATGTATGAGATGAAAATTACACAGAACAGGATTGATGGAAGGTTAAACATGGCAGAAGAAAAGGCAGTAAACTTGAAGACACAGCAGAACAATCCAATATTAAACACAAAGAGAAAAGAGGATTTTTTTTTTTAAATGAAGAGAGCTGTGGCACAACTCCAAGAGTCCTTCTACCCATATATTTGGAGTTTCTGAAGGTGAGGGGGCACAGAAAATTATATGAAGAAAGTTTCCAAAATTTGCCCAAATTTGATGAAAATTATAAACTCACAGATCAAAGAAGTTCAACAAATACCAAGCAAAAGAAACATGAAGACATGCATACACCAAGTCACATCATAATCAAATTGCTCAAAGCCAGTCATTTTTTTTAATCTCAAAAGCAAACAGAGAAAAAAGATACACATTACATACAGAGAAACAAAAATAAGAATGACATTAGATTCCACATTGGAAATTGTAAAAACAAGAAGACACTGGAGCAAATCTTTAAAATACTGAAAGAAAAAGCTACCCATCTAGAATTCTATACCTAGCAAAAATACTTTCTTAAAAACAAAGAACTACTCAAGAATTTTTGAGACATGCAAAAGCTAAAAGGAATTCACTACCAACAGATCTCCACTATGAGAAATATTACAGTTTTTCAAACACAAGGAAAATGATGCCAGATGGAAATGCGGATCTATACTAAGAAATAAAGAGCAATGGGAATGGTAACTTAATAAATGTATATGGGTTTTTCTTATTATTGAAATTTCTTTAAAAGATGATGGATTAAACAAAAATAACAAGGATCTGGTGCTGGATTTATTACATATGTAAAAGTAAAATGTATGGCAACAATAACACAAAAGCTGGGATGGGAGAAATGGATGTACACTATGGTAAGGTGCTTGAACTATACATGAAATGACATGATATCCCTTAAGGTACATTAAGATAAGTTGAAAATGTATACTATAAATCCTACACAACCACTAAATTAACGACAAAAAGTTTTTCCTAATAAGGTGACGAAGAATACAAAATAGAATCATAAAAATACTCAATTTATCCTAAAATGAAGGCAGAAAAAGAAGAACAAAAAACATGTGAGATAAATATCAATAGAAAACAAACAGCAAGATGATGCATTTAACTCTAACCATATCAAACACCACATTAAAATTTCCAGTTTAAAACCAAAGATTTCAGACTGGGTAAAAATGCAAAACTCAATGTACATGCTGCCTAAAATAAAGGCACTTTAAATAGAACAAAGTTAAAAACAAAAATAAGGAAAAAGTATACAGTGCTAACACATCAAAAGAAAGCTGAAGTATATTTATTAATACCATGTAAATTTATGAGCAAAGAATATTAATAGGGATAAAGGAGGCCATTTCATAATGATAAAGCAGTCAACACATCAAGAGGATATAAAAATCCTAAACATTAATGCATATAATAATAGAGCTTCAAAATATGTGTATACAAACTAATATAACTGCAAGGATAAATAAAAAACTCACAACTCTAGTCAGAGATTTCAATTCCCCTCTCTCAACAACTGGTAAATCAACCTAAAAGAAAATCAGAAAGGATATAAAAGATCTGAACAATACTGTAAGCCAAAATGATCTGATTTAGAAAACATTCCACCAACCAAGAGAAGAAGAACATTTGCCAAGTCAAACCATATTCCAGGCCATAAAACAAGACTCAGTACATTTGAAAGGGCTCAATTCATACAAAGTATGTTCTCTGACCATAATGGAATTAAACTAGAAATCAGCAACAGAAATATCCCTAAAATGATATTCTCCCCAAATATTTGTAACCTGAATAACAATCACTTCTAAATAATTCATGGGTCAAAGAAGAAATCAAAGAGAAATTAGAAAATATTTAACCTAAATGAAAATAACTACTCAACATATCAAAATTTGTGAAATGTTACTAAAGGAGTACTTGAGGAGAGGGGGGAATTTATAGCACTAACGACCTATATAAGAAAAGTCTCAAATTAATGACTTCAAAATCTAAAACTTAAAAAGAAAAAATTACACCTGAAGTAAAGAGAAAGCAAATAATAAAATCACACCAGAAATCAAAGAAATGAGAAAATAAAATAAAATAAAGAAAACCACTGAATCCAAAGTTGGTTCTTTGAGAAGATACGTAAAACTAATACACTTTTAGTCAGAGTGATCAAGGGAAAAAAGAAAGAAGAAATGAATTAGCAATATCAAGAATAAGAGCAGTGACATTACTACAAATTCAACAGATATTAAAAGAATAATAAGCAAATATTATGAACTCTATTTCAACAACTTAAATGACATAAACAACTTACATTCAACAACTTAAATGACATAAACAAATTCTTCATAAACAAATTCTTCATTCAACAACTTAAATGACATAAACAAATTCTTTGAGAAATACAAACTACCAAAGTTTAAACAAGAAGAAATCAATCATCCAAGTAGCTGAATTTTTAGTTAAAAGTCTTCCAACAAAAACAATGTCCAGACCCAGATGGTTTCACTGGTAACAACAAATATTTAAGGGAGAGATAATATCAATTATACACAAACTCTTCTAGAAAATTTAAAAAGAGGGAATACTGCCCAGCTATTCTATGAATCCAGCATTAACCTGGTGTCAAAATCAGACAAAAAAACATTAGGAGAAAAGAAAATTACCTATGTTCATCAACATGTGAAGAAATTTTAACAAATAAATTCCAACAACATATAAAAAGATTAATTCTTCATGACCACATGGGGCTTATCTGCATAATGCAACTTGGTTTAACAATAAAAAAATCAATCACTGTAACTCCCCCATATACTAACAAATTTAAAAAGAAAAGCCATGTGATCATCTCTATAGATCCAAAAAAAGCATATGGCAAGCCCAACGTCCATTCCTGGAAAAATCTCTCAGAAGTTTTAACAGAAGGAAACTTCCTCAGTCTAATAAATGGCACTACATTAAAGCCTACAGCTAACATCACACTGAATGGTAAAAGACTAAATACTTTTCCTCCAAGATCCAAAACAAATCAAGTTGTTCTGTTCTCACCACTTCCATTCAAAATTATACTAGTTGTAATAAAGTACAATCAGAAAAGAAAAAATAATAATAACAATAAGGCATCCAGATTAGAAACCAAGAAGTAAAACAGCCTTCACTCACAGACTACATGACCAGCAACAGAATATCTCTATAGAATGGAATCTACAAAAAAGTACTGGAATTAATAAGTTTTAAAAATCTGTGCAGGACATAATGTCAACACACAAAACTCATTATATTTCTATATACTGGTAACTAACAATCAGAAATGGAATTTTAAAAACAATACCATAGGGGCTTCCCTGGTGGCACAGTGGTTAAGAATCCGCCTGCCAATGCAGGGGACATGGGTTCGAGCCCTGGTCCAGGAAGACCCCACATGCTGCGGAGCAACTAGGCCCGTGCACCACAACTACTGAGCCCGCACTCTAGAGCCCGTAAGCCACAACTACTGAAGCCTGTGTGCCTACAGCCCGTGCTCCACAACAAGAGAATCCACCGCAATGAGAAGCCCACGCACCGAAACGAGGAGTAGCCCCCGCTCACTGCAACTAGAGAAAGCCCGGGCACAGCAACAAAGACCCAACGCAGCCAAAAATAAATAAATAAAATAAATAATTTTTTTAAGTCTTTAAAAAAAATAACAAAATAAAATAAAATAAAAACTATACTATATATAACAGCATCAAGAAGTATGAAATACTTATAAATCTAATAATATATGTGAGAGACCTATATAGAGATCACTAAAAAATATTGCTCAGAGAAACTAAAATGATCTAAATAAACAAAATTATATTATCTTCCCATGGGGTCAGAAAACTTGGTATTGTCAAGATGTCATTTCTCCCCAAACTTATCTATGGATTTAAAGCAATCCCAGTCAAAATCCCAGAAGGCTTTTCTTCTGTAGCAATTAACAAAACAGTACTAAAATGTATATGAAAATGCAGAGGACCTAAAATAACCAAACACTATAAAAGAACAAATTTAGAACAGTAACACTACCTGATTTCAAGACATATTACAAAGCTGCAGTAATCAAACAAGTGTGGTATTGCATAAAAACAGCCAAAGATCAATAGAAACACTATAAAGCACAGAAAAAAGACACATAAATATACGGAAAATTTTTTATAAACATGCAAATGAATTCATTTGAGAATAATCTTTTCAACAAATGGTGCTTTAACAGTTGAAAATCATATACAAAGAAATGAACTTCAAATCCATACCTCATACCATATTAAATAACAAACTCAGAATGGATCACAGACCTATATGTAAAACTATATTTTAAAAGTTGCAGAAGTAAATACAAGGGAAAACTTTTGTGACCATTGGTTAGGTTAAGATTTCTTAGATAACAACATCAGAAGGACAATCTGTAAAACAGTAACTTGATAAACTGAATCTCATCAAAAATAAATACTTTTACTCTTCAAAACATACTCAAGAGAATGAAAAAAAACCACCCAGAAAGTGGGTGAAAATAAATCACATCTAATAAAGGACTTGTACCCAGATTATTTAAAGCAATCTCAAAACTCAGTAATAAGAAAATAATCTTATTTAAAAATAGACTTAGGGCTTCCCTGGTGGCGCAGTGGTTAAGAATCCACCTGCCAATGCAGGGGACACGGGTTCGAGCCCTGGTCTGGGAAGATCCCACATGCCGCAGAGCAACTGGGCCCGTGAGCCACAACTACTGAGCCTGCGCGTCTGGAGCCTGTGCTCCGCAACAAGAGAGGCCGCGATAGTGAGAGGCCCGCGCACCGCGATGAAGAGTGGTCCCTGCTCGCCGCAACTAGAGAAAGCCCTTGCACAGAAATGAAGACCCAACACAGGCATAAATAAATAAATAAATAAATAAATAAATAAATAAATAAATAAATAAATAAATAAAAATAGACTTAGATGTGAAGATCCTTCACCAAACAAGATAAAAGATGGCAAGTAAGCACATGAAAAGATGCTCAATGTCATTAGTAATTTGGAAAATATGTATTAAAACCACAATGAGAGGGACTTCCCTGGAGGCGCACTGGTTAAGAATCCACCTGCCAATGCTGGGTACATGGGTTCAAGCCCTGGTCAGGGAAGATCCCACATGCCGCGGAGCAACTAAGCCCAAGTGCCACAACTACTGAGCCTGCATGCCACAACTACTGAAGCTCGCACGCCTATAGCCCATGCTCTGCAACAAGAGAGGCTACCGCAATGAGAAGCTCGTGCGCCACAACAAAGAGTAGTTCCCGCTCGCCGCAACTAAAGCCCGCGTGCAGCAACAAAGACCCAATGCAGCCAAAAATAAATAAATTTATTAAAAAAAAAAAAAAAACACCACAAGATACCACCACACACCTATTAGAATGGCTAAAATTTAAAACAATGACCATACCAAGTGTATCCATACAAGGATGTAGAGGGACTGAAACTCATATACTCCAAGTAGGAATGTAAAATTAGATAACTACTGCGGAAAAAGTGTTTGGCAGTTTCTTAAGCTTATAGATATCTACTATATAAATATCCACACAAATACTTATTTAAGAATGGCCATAAGAGCTTTTTTGTAATAATCAAAAATTGGACATAACCCAAGTACCCATCAAACAGGACAAGGGATAGACAAATTGTGGTATAGGAATTACCATTAAGCAATAAAAAAGAATAAACTATTGATACATGGATAAATCTCAAAATAATTATGCTGAGTGAAAGAAGCCAAACAAAAAGGACATTCTGTGTGGTTTTATTTACTTAAAAACTCTAGAAAATGAAAACTAATCTAGGCAGAAAAGATATACAAATGGGCATGAGAAAACTTTAGAAAGGGATATACATGTTCATTATCTTGATCGTGGTGATAGTTTCCTATTAAACTTTATACTTTAAATATGTGCTGTTTATTGTAACTAGCTGCTAGAAATTTAGTCACATGTTGCTAGTGGCTACTGTAAAGTACATCTAAAGCCTCTCCCTTACCCAGTCTTCCCACTCACCATGCCTTCACCTAGTACACCAGCAAAAGATGCACCAATTCTCTGGACAGAAGTAGCTGTTTTAACCTCTACTTCGTGACACTTTAATCATTTCTATTAAAGCACTTTCCAGGTTGTACTGTTATTTACCTGTTTACCTGTTCACATGACTGTCTTCCCCAACAAATTACAAGCTCTTCCAGGAGGAGGACCATACCCATATCACCTTTATAATCCCAGATACCAAGCACAGAGCCTGACACAAAGTGTATGCTGAATAAATGTTGGTTAAATAAAGCATACAATTCATATCTTTTATGAATGTTTTTCTTAAGTCTTCTTACATTGTTTTCTACATAAAGAAATACAACAATTGATGCGTGTATGTGATAAGGAAATTGTCAAATCATCCTCACCTAAAAGAAATGTTTTTAATTCATACCTGACTGAGTTTCAAGGAAACTTTTTTTTTTTTTTTGCAGATCGAGTTTTACATCTATAATTTTTCATCCAATAAAATGACTGAATTCCTGTATGTAACAGACAATGCTCTATGTACTCAGAATTATAGAATAAAACAAAGTAAAACAAAACAACTTTACATTCTGGTTTAATAATTAGAAGAGTGAGATTATGATGCTTTTTGGCAGATACTTTTCAAAAATTACTGAGATAACAAAACTGTGTATTAATAAGTATTCATAATAATATTAACATATGTAGAAATATACAAATTATGTTTAATTAGGGTACAGTATAATGCAACAGTCAATGAAATAAATAACCCAGAACACCTAAAAACATAAATAGATATCTCAAATAATTGAATAGAATGAATAAAGATAAAATCAAGGATTTCAACCATATTTTTAAACGTTAACAACTGCTTTGCCTTTTCAGAATGCTGTGAAAATGACCTTTTCTGGAAGTCACGAAATCAGGACATTTTCTCTCACACATTGTCACCAACAAAATCTGGCTGGAATCAAGAGAAATCAGGCAGAGAAAATCAGCTCACTTAGAAGTAATCTGTATTTGGGCCTTGTTGTCCATTTCTTATAGATGATGATTTCACTGGGGAAAAAGTGGGACTTTTCGTCCCACTTTCCATGTCCTGACCATGGAAAAGTGTAAGCATTCTTTTCCCTCTAATAATATAGAAGGATGAGTGCAAGAGGAAAATGTAGGAAGGTAAAATGGGGTGGTAATGCTTGTGATAATGGAACATGTTAATATTCTATAGAGGCCTCAAAAACTGCTGTTACTTCTGCACTTTTGGCTATGACCTCTGAGCTGACTCCATCATAAACTTCAGCCTTCATCTTCATTCTGAGGTGACTGCATCATTGAAAACAATGTTTTATCTTCTCAACTTACAAAAAGTGTTTACTACTCCACTGGTATTCACTCCAGCTTGTCTCAACAGTCTCTTCTGAAGTAAAGGGATTTTTTTAAAGGTCTGTCTACACAGATTACCCTGAGACTAAGAAACTCTCATATACTAGACTAAATTCTTCAAAGAGAGGAAAAAAATTCCTCTTTGTATATGAATTCTGATATTTTGGAGTTACAGCAACGTTTTCAGGTCACTTATGACACGAGGGCATCATGTAGGCTTTTCTGTAGAGATCCAGAGGATAGACTTTGTTTTTGTTGTTGTTATTGTTGTTGAAGGTGAAGCATCTGACACTACTGTGAATGATATTTTTTTAAAAGATTTATTTATTATTATTTATTTATTTATTTTATTTATTTTTGGCTACGTCGGGTCTTAGTTGTGGCACCCGGGATCTTTGTTGAGGCATGCAGCATCTTTCGCTGGGGGGCGTGGCCTTCGTCCTGGTGTGCAGGCTTCTCTCCAGTTGTGGCGTGCAGGTTTTCTCTTCTCTAGTTGCGGTGCACAGGTTCCAGGGGGCACAGGCTCTGTCGTTATGGCATGCAGGTTCCAGAGTGAGTGGGCTCTGTAGTTTGCGGCATGTGGGCTCTCTAGTTGATGCACACAAGCTCAGTAGTTGTGGCGCATGGGCTTATTAGTTGCCCCACGGCATGTGGGATCTTAGTTCCTCGACGAGGGATTGAACCCGCATCCCCTGCGTTGCAAGGCAGATTCTTTACCACTGGACCACCAGGGAAGTCCCCAGAGGGTAGACTTCAGCAATACACCACACTTCAAACTGTATACTGCTTTGTCATTTAGAAAGCATTTTCACATGCACATTTAAGCCTCACAAAATCCTTGTGAATAAGGCTTATTCACCTCCATAGTGATAAATAAATCGTATAAAATAAAAACCTTGACATCACCTCCAATGGCCCACTTCACCTCACACTACAAACTCAATTAAGAAGAGGTGCCATCTCAATGACTAAACAGTGAATATTTTTAAAATTAATTTTCTACTCTTGGATGTCCCCAAATTGGCATGGATTTGGAGCAGTTTCCTTCTCTGATTTCCTTTTATTATTTTTTCTTTTTAAGAACAAATAAAGTACTGAAAATTAAAAAAAAAAAAAAAAAACAGAGGAGGTCCCATCAATTCCACATCTACATGTTCTCACTTGTATCCTCACTAAGCGCTGCTACATGCAAAGCTGTCATTTAAGCTGTGCACCACACAACTTCAGGGGCATCACTCACAATGCAGTTTAACACCTGACCAGACATACACGGCTGTCCTGACTTCATGAATACTGCTCTCATTCAAGAACCCTGCCTCCACTCTCTCTGCTACACATTTTCTACTAGCCACATTTACCTTCCTAAGAAGAAAAGGGGACTTCTGATTTCAACCATGACGTAGTAACTGTGACTGAATTTAACCTGTCACTGCAAACAATCAGAAAATTGGAAAATATATGCTAAATGTCTGCTTCCAGATACTGGAAAACAAACCATGTAAGACTACGATCCCTGAGAAAAGGAAAACAAACTACATGAATTCTATCATCATCCTGGTTTCCTGCCTCAAGTTAATTTGCAGATCATTGTGCAGGGAGGGGATCTCAAGCAGAGTAGAGTGGTATCACTGAGTTGAAGGGCTAAAGATTAGAGTTCGAGGAGGCAAAGGCAGCTGGAATTTGTGGGGCAGAGATCCAGATGAGGAAGCTATATAGAAAAAGAGCTCCAGAAATCTTCATGGTATCCCCTTGAGTATGCTACTAACAGGAAATCACACAATATGGTAAAACTCCACCAAGGAAGGCAAAAATGAGCAAGGAATTTTAAGTTCAACAACTCCCAGAGCTCAAATGGGACTGAGAGATGTCTTAAAAGGTGGAAGCAGTCAGAGTGGAACATAAACATTGAAAATTCAAGGAATTCAATAAATATCTCAGAAGGGTTATGACTTAGCAACAAGGAAAACTATTTTTGGCATAAAAATTACACTATACCCACTCTAACAAAGCTTAAAAGCGACACTTGAAGGGACTGAGTTTACCTCTAGTAACTCAATCTCATGACATAACAAAGTCCTGTATTATTTAAAAGAAGACAACAGGGACTTCTCTGGTGGTGCAGTGGTTGGGAATCTGCCTGCCAATGCAGGGGACATGGGTTCGATCCCTGGTCCAGGAAGATCTCACATGCCACAGAGCAACTAAGTCCGTGGGCCACAATTACTGAGCCTGCGCTCTAGAGCCCACGCGCCACAACTACTGAGCCCACATGCCGCAACTACTGAAGTCCAAGCGCCTAGAGCCTGTGCTCCACAACAAGAGAAACCACCGCAATGAGAAGCCTGCATGCCGCAACGAAGAGTAGCCTCCACCTGCCACAACTAGAGAAAGCCCACAGGCAGCAACGAAGACCCAACGCAGCCAATAAATAAATAAATATATATATATATATATATAAAAATAAAAGACAACAAAATCCACTCAATAGTGTAAGATTCAAAATGTTCAGAATTTAATCAAAATTTACCAGACATGTGCAGACGCAAAAAAAAAAAGTGACCCATAACCAGAAGAAAAATCTGTCAATACAAATAAGCCTAGAATACAAATATATTAGCAAACAAAGACTTGAAAACAGCTATTATAAATTATTCACTGATTAAAAGAAAACCAGGAACACTGTGAAGAAAGAGATGCAAGACCAAAAAAAAAAAAAGGATTTCTAGAAATAAAATACAGTATCTGAAATGAAAAATTTACTGGATAGGATGAATAGATTAGACACTGCAAAAGAAAAGATCCTTAGCTTGACGACACAATAATAGAAACTATTAAAACTGAACTGTAAAGAGAAAGAAGGCTGAAAAAAAAAAATAGAACCTCCGTAACCTGTGGAATAACATCAAGAGAACCAACATAATTGTAATTGGAGTCTGTGAGGGAAAAACATTTGAAGATACAATGACTAAAGTGTTTCAACTATAAACATACATATCAAACAAACACACACATACATACAGGCATAGAAATCTTAAAACCAAATTACTGAAAACAGGAACTTTTAAAAGCAGCCAAAGGGAAAAAAATATTATGTAGAAAAGAACAAAGAAGAATTATTGCAGACTTATGAAAAACAATGAAAGGCAAAAAAACAAAAACAAAACACACACAATAGAAAGACATGTTTAAATTGTCAAAAGAAAAAAGTCAACATAATTCTATATCCAGCAAAAGTACCCTTCCAAAATAACGGCAAAATAAAAACTTTTTAGGGCAGCAAAAAATAAAGAGAATTCACTGTCTGCATTCTATACTATAAGAAATTTAAAAAATGCTTCAGGCAGAAGAAAAATGAGACAAAATAGAAAACCCGATATACACAAAGGAATGAAGAATGATGTAAATGGAAAATATATGGATAAATACAAACTCTCTCATAAGACTAATTAAGAAAAAAGAGAAAAGACACAATTACCAATATCGAGAGAGAAAGGTGAAACATGACTACATATCCAACGCAATAAAAGGATAATAGAATATTATGAATAGTGTTAGACCGGGGGCGACCCAGGCGTGGCGCCGGGCAACACGAGCGGCAGCCTCCTCTATGGCCAGGAGTCTGCACTCCCTCCAACAGCTCCCTTCAACCTGGTGGACATCAACAACGTGAGCCCCTCCAGCGGCTTCGTGACCTAGCTTCTGTGGCCCGAACTGGACCCAGGGTACATTCCACTGCAGCAGCCGCAGCCGCCACGTGGCGGGCTGATGGGCAAGTTTGTGTTGAAGGCATCGTTGAGTGTCCCTGGCAGCGAGTACGACAGCCCGTCGGTCATCAGTGTTAGCAAAGGCAGCCTGGACGGCAGCCACCCGGTGGTGGTGATGCCCTACAGCAGCAGGCTGGCACGCATGTGTCCCAAGATCAAGCAGGAGGCTGTCTCCTTGTGCACCGTCGGTCGGCCCCTTGATGCCCACTTGGGCACTGGACCCCATCTCGGCAATGGCCACCGGCTGCCTGCGCATGACTTTCCCCTGCGGCGGCAGCTCCCCAGCAGGACCACCCTGACCCTGGGTGCCGAGGAACTGCTGAGCAGCAGGGACTGCCATCCTGCCCTGCCGCTACCCCTGGGCTTCCATCCCCACCCAGGGTCCAACTACCCTCCCTTCCTGCCCGACGAGATGCAGCTGCAGGTCCCACCGCTCCATTACCAAGAGCTCATGCCACCCAGTTCCTGCAGGCCGGAGGAGCCCCAGCCAAAGAGGGGGAGAAGGTCGTGGCCCCGGAAAAGGACGGCCACTCACACCTGTGATTACGCAGGCTGCGGCAAAACCTACCCGAAGAGTTCTCATCTAAATGCACACCTGCGAACCCACACAGGTGAGAAACCTTACCGCTGTGACTGGGACAGCTGTGGGTGGAAATCTGCCCGCTCAGATGAACTGACCAGGCACTACCGCCAACACACAGGGCACCGCCTCTTCTGGTGCCAGAAGTGCGACCAGGCATTTTCGAGGTCGGACCACCTTGCCTAACACATGAAGATGCACTTTTAAATCCCAAAACAGTGGATATGACCCACACTGCCAGGCGAGAATTCAGTATTTTTTGCCTTTCACACTGTCTTCCCGGTGAGGGGAGGAACCCAGCTTGAAAGCACTACAACCATGGTCAAGTTCCCAACAAGTAAACTTGTAAATGGATAATCTGAAGACATGAGGAAACCAAATGACAAAGAACAGACGGGGTCTGTGACTGGATCTTCTATCATTCCAATTCTAAATCCAACTTGAATATATATTCCTGGACTTAGAAAATGCCAAGGGGGTGACTGGATGTTGTGGATATCAGGGTATAAATTAGACCCCTGAGTTGAAGGGAGGGAAGACCAGAATCCCCTGAATTGTTTCGATGCAATATAAGCATAAAGATCACCTTGTATTCTCTTTGCCTTCTAAAAGCCATTACTACGATCTTAGAAGAAGAGGAAGAAATTCAGGTACAGAAAATGTGTTTTAATAGCCTAAACGATGGTGCTTGGTGAGTCTTGGTTCTAAAGGTACCAAATGAGGCCAAAGTTCTCAAACTGCTGCATACTTTGACAAGGAAAATCTATTTTTGTCTTCCAGTCTACATTTATGATCTAAGTCAGGTAAATACACCTGGTTTACGTCAACGTTTTTATGCACACAGTCTGTCATGCGCTGTGGTTTCAGATGTGATGGTTTATTCCAAAGTATGCCTTAAGCAGAACAAATGTTTTTTTCTATATAGTTCCTTGCCTTAATAAATATGTAATATAAATTTAAGCAAACTTCTATTTTGCATATTTGTAAACTACAAAGTAAAAAAATGAACATTTTGTGGAATTTGTATTTTGTATACTCAAGAATTAAGTTTTAAATAAACCTATAATATTTTATCTGAAGAAAAATGAATAGTGTTAGGCCAATAAATTCAATAACAAATGAAATGGACAAATTCCTTGAAAGACACACATTACAAAAATTGATTCAAGAAGAAACAGAAAACCTGAATGGCCTTAAATCAACTAAAGAAATTAATTACAATTTAAAACCTTCTTATATAGAAAACACTAGGCCTAGAAGGTCTCACTGGTGAATTGCTATATATCTAAGGAAGACAACACCACTTCTACACACTCTCAGAAAATAGAAGAGGAGCAAGGGAACACTTCCTAATTCATTAGATGAGCCCAGCATGACTGATGACAAAACAAGACACAGACCCAAAAAAAGAAAAGAATTTACAGCTCAATATCCATCATAAATACAGATATAAAAATCCTTAACAAAATATTAACAAATTAAATTCAGTAATATGAAAATGATACATTATGACTAGGTAGAATTTATTCCAGAAACACAAACTTGATTTAGCATTCAAAAATCAATTAGTGTTATTTATTACATGAACAGAACAAAGGAGGAAATCCATCTGATGATATCAATGGATTCAAAGAAAGCATTTAATAAAACTTCAATGCATTCATGATTAAAAAAAAAAAATCACTCAACAAACTGGTATTAGAAGGGTATTTCCTCAGGATCCAGGAATGGGCATATGTTAAAAGCTCCCCAGGTGATGTTAATACATTGTTGGGTTTAGAATCAAGGAAGAGCCAATCCCTCCACCAAACACATTTTAACAATGATGACTTCACCAAATTTTGATATTAAATAACTGTGGTATTTGATAACAGTATATTACACAACTGTCCATGAGACTAGTTTTTCTTTAAATAATCTGAATAACTAGCTAGTGCTGCATAATTGTATGGATCACCTTTGAAATCTGATTCCACCACTTAGTAGCTGTTACTCAACCACCTAAGCCTGTTTCCTCATCTGCAAAAAAAAGGGAGTAAAACTAAATCTGCCTCAAAGAGTTATTATAAAGATTATGTTAAATAATTCATGTAAAAGCGTGCCCTGTGCACAAGGCCTATACATAAAGAACTAATATCTTATTGAATGTTTCTATTACAATAAAACTAACTGCTTGTTTTCTAAAGGGTTTTTAGCTTCATTAAGTCATATGTTTTGTACAATTATGTCACTTTCTATAACAGGTCAAATCATTACACATATTTTAGGAAATCAAAATATCCTAGTAAAATAAATACGGGCTCAAGAATGCCCTTTATATAGTGATCCCCTACTCACCCTCTCTTGTTAAGTGAAAAGGTTAAGTTGCAGAACTGTTGTTCCCTATTGTGTAAAAACAAGAGCTAGGGGCTTCCCTGGTGGCGCAGTGGTTGAGAGTCTGCCTGCCAATGCAGGGGACACGGGTTCGAGCCCTGGTCTGGGAAGATCCCACATGCCGCGGAGCGACTGGGCCCGTGAGCCACAACTACTGAGCCTGCGCGTCTGGAGCCTGTGCTCCGCAACAGGAGAGGCCACGATAGTGAGAGGCCCGCGTGCCGCAATGAAGAGTGGCCCCCACTTGCCGCAACTGGAGAAAGCCCTCGCACAGAAATGAAGACCCAACACAGCCAAAAATAAATAAATAAAATAAATTTAAAAAAAAAGAAACGTTTCACATATTTCAAAAAAAAAAAAAACAAGAGCTAGGTATCGCTTGCATATGCATGAAAAACTCTGAGAAGAAACTGAACAGAGTAAATCTCTGCCAAGGGAGTGGAAATGGGGAACAGGAAGTAATGACGAGAAGAACTTTTGTTTTTCACCATATAGCTTTCTATGCTATTCAGATTTTTTTTAGCTTTGGCTTGTATTTTTATAATTTTTCAAAAATAGTTAACAGAAGAAAACATTTTCAGCACTTACATATAGGCTTTCAAAATTAATTTAAAATTTAACACTTTCCCCTCCAGTGTCACCTAGGTTAGTGAAAACCACTACAAATAGATAAAAATACACTTCCTCTGGAAACAACACTTCCATAACAGAACAGACAACTTCATTCAAAAGCCAACAAGCCTTTAAAAGAAGAAGAAATTGGAGGGGAGTATAAAATTAACCGCTTCTTTTCACAATCTCTGAAGACCCACTTTGGATTTTGCCTGAACCCTTTTACACCGTTTATTTACATCTAAACCAGCTGAGCCATACCAAAATATTCCTATGTTATTGGTCCAATATCACAGCAACTTGTTCATCTTACATCGGAACACTAAACAAATGCTTTCCTAGAGCTTCCCAAGACGATTTTTATATCGAAATACACTGCTTATGATACATTCTTCTAAACGAAGGTAACAGTTGAAAACTCCAAGCTAGTATAGGAATATTGGATACCAAAAAAATATTTTCCTACCGCAACCCAGTCTGAGGATTATTTGCAATACAAAAAGTTCTAAAAATTAGGTACTCTTTAAACATCAACGAGATAGTCAATCAAAACAGTTAGATTATTATTAAATGTTAACAAAAGCTCCTTTTTTTCTGAACTTTCTTGCTATTCAGTGAACATCTTCACCAAAAAGTGTCATTTATATTTTTGAAATGTGTTTACAAACACAGCTTTGTTTCACAAAATTCAAAAATACAAAGCCTCCATTCAAATCATAAAAATACCAATTACCTCATCTTTGACTCACTGAATAAACACAAACCTGCTCCTTTCACAGGGATCAAATGGGCACTTTCAGAGAGCTAAAAATCAATCTTAGGCGGTAAAGGTGGCATCTCAGAAATCTGCAGGTTTCCAAGCAATGAAAGTTGCTGTTTGAAATAAACACTCTGTTAAACTACACAAGGCAATATAGTCTATACATTTCCAGGGTAAGCTATATAAGAACTGAAAGTCTAGCAGCCACTATCTCAGATAAAGTGGTCTTAAGTCAGTGAGAAGCTTACAATGGACAATGTTTGTTCTGAGGTAGATTACTGAGATGAGAATTTTTATCATCTTTATCACAAAGGTCACATCTCCAAATTGATATACCCCTAGATCTCTCCTAACAAAACTCCTTAACTTTCAATTAATGTTTCCCTCAAAACAAAATTTTTCCAAATTCCACATACAAGGGTCAACTCAATTCCTGGCTTAAGAAAAAGAAAAGATAAAAAATACAATTTCCAAAGACTTCGTGTTGAGATTTGCAATCCAATTTCAAAATACAAAGACAACGTATTTTCTACAGTCGACAAAAGCAGTTTTTGGCCCAAAAATCTGAGGATGATTTTAGAAGCATTAAATAAAAGATGATGGTTCACCCTTCCACCAGAAATTAAGCAGGTGAATAGACTCAGTTCCATTAAATAAGATTATCTTTTTCTGCTCTTATAGATGTTTCCCCACATCTATTATAATGCTAGACCATATAACCTCTCTTCTGTGGTTTAACCCAACTGGCAAAAATCTAGGTTACTGTAGGAAAAGTATCACTTCCAAGGTTTTGGCCATCTAGTGGTTTCCAAACTGTGGTAAAATGGTTCCTACGGCCCTCATACAACAGAGCTCCTCTACCCAATCAAGGCCAGTATCAGACAAGTCATCCTCCCCACAATATGACGTTACTAAAGAACAAAAATGGCACACAGCCTGTGAAAAGAAAACACTATGGAAGAGTTTGCTCTTCAGAGCTAGGGCTAGCTGTGGTTCAGGAGAGGCAGCTGTATTCACATACAACCTCAGTGGCTCTACCACTTGGCCACTTCCTGCTCATCCTTGATGTTTAAATGTGGGGTCTTGGATGCACAAAGATCTTTTCAGAAGAAATACGAGAACAGGTGGAACATTCTAATAAATGAACACCACAGGTCTCCAGACAGCTAATACACACAAGTTCAGTGCTTCCTTAAAACTTCACCATGCAGCTGATATTAGGAAATAAAAATGCAATTTAGGATATTTAATCTAAGAAATTTAATTTAGGGAATTTAATCTTTCTTTCCAGCAATCTATCACACATCCCCAAACCTAAATATAGTCATTCACCAGGTGTTTGACCTTAAAGTAGGGTACTTTGCAGAAATACAAGTGTAAAACACTATCTTTGCTTTCAGAAAACATACAATCTAAGATATATATATAAATACATATATCTATATCTATATATATTTTAAATGAGAGTATTCTAAAACAGAAATCCTTTGTTCAGTATTCACAAGAAGCAGGCTTCAGTCTTCTTTTAAACTTTACAGTGTTAACCCATTAGCTGTCCAGCTACAATAACTGGCTGGACTCAAAATCTGCTGGCCATAACTGCCTATTGGCTTTAGCCTTGCCTTCAGGAGCAAACAAGAACAAGTACTTTCCTTTACCAGAGAGTCCTTTAAATATCTGGAAGCCATATTTTTACAAAATTATGACCTGAAATGGCTGGAAAAGATTTCATAAAGGAAAGGGGGCTCAAATGGCACAAAAATGGCAAGTAAGTATTCCAGTTTGTAAGAAAAGAATAACTAAAGGCAGGAGGTCAGGTAAAGAACAGTGCGACTGAACCATACAATTCAGACTGGGGAGTAGTGAGTATAAAACTGGCTAAAGTAAGTTCCTAACAGATTATTAAAGAACTTAAATGCCAAGGTGGGACTTCTGTTTGTTTTGATAGCCAATAGGGAACACATGTAGACTCTGAGACAAACCACAGGAGAAAGACGTTTTAAAGATATGAGGATTGTGTTTTGGACTAAACATTTGGGTCCCCCCCAAAATTCATCTACTGAAGCCAATATCTGGAGATGAGGCCTTTGATGGGTAATTAGGGTTAAATGAGGTCGTGAGGCTGGGGCCCCTGTGATGGCATTAGTGCCCTTATAAGAAAGGACACCAGAGAGTTCTCTCTCCCTTATCCCCTCTCACTCACACACTGAGGAAAGGCTATGTGAGAACACAGCAAAAAGGCAGCCCGTAAGCCAGGAAGAGTTGACATCAGAACCTGACAATGCTGGTACCCTGATCTTAGACTTCCAGCCTCCAGAACTGTTGGAAAATAAATTGCTGTTGTTTAAGCCACCCAGTCTGTGGTATTTTGTTATGGCAGCCTGTGCAGACTAAGACAGATTGGAAAAGAGAGCAAATGGCAGCAAGGAGGCCAAGTAAGAAGACTACTACAATGTCCAGTGGTGGAGTAACAGATTACAGCAGTAGCAGCAAGAATGCAGAAGCCATCAATTACCTATGAAGGAAAAATAAGCTACTTCACCTGGCCCCAGGGTTCTTAGAAATTATATTCAGGAACCCTAGCTATCCATTTCCAAGGTCCTTAGTTTTTCTGTTTCACCTACCATCTACTCTCATGTCACTGCAATTTAATAACGATCTTCAAGAGGGCATTAGGAATTATTACAATCAGAAGACACCAGAACTTTCTTGACTCTTGTCAAGTGACTGTCAAATCATCCTATAATCCTAAACCCAGTCATTGTCTTATCCTAAAGAACAATCAGCAAATACCTCCAATGGAGCCTACCAGTCCACAGGCCTCCATCAAGACCACCCCAATAGCAGTACTGGCTCTGGGTTCCATGAAGTTTGAATTTGCTGATTTCCTTCTTTAAAACAAAGTGAAAAGTTCTAAACAATACAATCCCATAAACACATACATACATGGAGTCAGTAAAAACCTCAATATTTCCCAATAAAAGGTGACCTAGGTGTTTTATATACCCAGACAAGCACACTAATTGGAAAGGGGCAGCACTGGGACCTGGGAAAGCCCTCATCTTCCCTAATCACAAAGAACCTGGCAACAGTAGCACCAACACACAGCCCCAGCCCTGATACCTTGTCATTTATGGATAAGACTAAGTCAACCCTTCCTGCTTCCAGCAGAGGCATATAGCAGATGAGAGTTCCACTTGCATTTCCCAACCTCATCCTTGCACCCTCTCATCCTCACTCAGGAGTATATCAAGGCCACCACATCCAGTACTTTAAAATCTTCAAAAGGTTAACTCTTACTGACACTAAAGTTTTGTTCAGATTACTGCTCATCAAACAAAGCAAAAACTTTCCTAAGAACTAGTCAACTGTCACCCTACTTAAGCCTGTGGTTAACCTTGTTACTACAACAGATCCTCAACAAGCATTTAAAGTTAAGCTGAGGGGACTTCCCTGGTGGTCCAGCGGTTAAGAATCCACCTTCCAATTCAGAGGACTCGGGTTCGATCCCTGGTCGGGGAACTAATATCCCACATGCCGCGGGGCAACTAAGCCTGCGCACCGCAATTACTAAGCCTGCGCTCTAGAGCCTGTGTGCCACAACGAAGAGCCCGCCCACCACAACAAAAGATCCCCCGGGGCCGCCACTAAGACCCGATGCAGCCAAATAAATATTTTAAAAATAAATAAAAATAAATAAAAAATAAAACTAAGGTGAGAATATAGGACTCAAAGGTACTAATTTGGGGGCTCTATGGTTTGAGATATAATTAACAGAGTTTACTTTATTGCTTTAACTTCCCTCATCTAACCACAAAGAGAAAGAACTCATTTGAAGAATTCTGAGATTTTGAGGATTACCAACTATAAGGGGTTCCTTAAGCTATTGCCCCTCTCAATCACCTGATTTAATCTTCAATAACTGACTGTTGGAAATGTATGAGTTTTGCATGAATAGTCACTCGTTCCACAACTTGTGAACTTGGAATCCCTTCAAGAGTTGCTATGCCACCTAACATAAGACAACTGATATTCGTACAAAATCACAAACCTCCACATTTTAGAAATAAATTCCTTAAAAATTATTTAATTTGATGACTATCACGACCCCTTAGGCAGTATTTTTATTCTCATTTTAGACGTGAGATAAACAGACTCAGAGAAGTTAACATACTGCCGTAGGATCACAAATCTGGTAAATGATAAAGCCAACAATGAACCAAAACTTTGTGACTCCAAACCCCTCCTCTTTCCAGCATACCACAATGTGTCTCTCTCTGTTCTCCACCACCTTAAAGTAAACAAACCATTCTACACAGACCAATAAAAAAACAACAGCACATTAGCGTGTTCTCTCAAATGCCTACTGATGCTCTTCAACAAAATGAAAGCCCAGTCTACTTTAAATAAATAATAATACAAGATGGACTAAAAAGCACCCTCTCAAATAAATCTTTTCATTTTACTGCACTGAAAAGTCTGTTGCCAAAATTAAATTTTAACAACTTCCATTAAAACCTCTTCTATATGTTTAATAACACTTTTAAACTACCCTTGGAATAACTATTTTCCATCTGCTTTTACTTGCCTTTATAACTAAACAAACACTAAATCTTTGAAAAGGGGCAAGTGAAAATAATGAATTTTCCACACCATGAAACAACCATTCTTTTCTATGGCCTCAACTAAATAATATCTGTGAATATTCCAATATCTTACAACTATCAAATTTCATCTTCCTCCCAAGGCGCAAAGTCTGATGACAGCTAAACAATAAAAGAAGACCACACACAAAAAGAATTATACTCTCCTTGGGCTTCCCTGGTGGCGCAGTGGTTGAGAATCTGCCTGCCAACGCAGGGCACACGGGTTCGAGCCCTAGTCTGGGAAGATCCCACATGCCGCGGAGCAACTAGGCCCGTGAGCCACAATTACTGAGCCTGCGCGTCTGGAGCCTGTGCTCCGCAAGAAGAGAGGCCGCGATAGTGAGAGGCCCGCGCACCGCAATGAGGAGTGGCCCCTGCTTGCCGCAACTAGAGAAAGCCCTTGCACAGAAACGAAGACCCAACACAGCCATAAATAAATAAATAAAATAAAATAAATAAAAATTAAAAAAAAAAAAAAAAGAATTATACTCTCCTAAAGACATTTCGGACTGTAGTTGTCTATATCTTATATCTTGTAATACCAACAAAAAAAGTTTTATTTTATGGAGGCTTTTGATTATTCTGTTTTCTTTTTTAACAATAAATAAATCTTGAAGCACTTTCTTTTGGAGATTATCAGCATGGCACCATTTAAGCCTCCAGTTACAACAAAAAATTTTAAAGATTTCTGGAGATATTAAATTCCTCCTCATGACAAACCATACTCTGGTGTAGATTGGTATCAGTGCAGGTGCAACTATGACTGATCAGTGTGCTACTTCTGAGGGGCAATACGAAACCACAGGCAAATGTGTATCACTGTTGATTTCTCTATTTCCTCTGTAAAATGAACAATTACCAACTTCCTACAAGAATTATGGACTAAATAGTGAATGACTAAATATTTATGAAGTACATTTATCATTATTGATTTTTTTTAAATAATACGACTCCTCCCATTCCCCCAATCATTCACTGGGCAAAGTCCCACTGCTCTACAACTTGTTCGGCAAGTCTCAGAGTCTACTCACTCTGGCAATACTCTGAAGTTCGACAAGAGATGTTATATAAAGTATGAAGGCAAGACAGACCCTGGCTGTATGGCCTGTTCTGTGTTCCCACAGCAGGGAATCTCAAACCTCTACAAACTTTATGTGGATTTAATTATTCAATATTATATAATGATTCTTCAGACAGTAACACTGGTAATGAACAAGGAACAGGTTTACAAGGGAACCAGAAAAGTCAGTATAGCCAATTGACCTGCCTCTCAAAACAGATACACAAAGACTAGTTTATTACACACTCACTTCATTGCTACTTTCATAGTTATATTAAACAGTAATGGGACTGAGCCGATGACAGGCTCCTGAGGAAAATTTCATACACTCATTAGAATCACAATTTGCTTTTAATGAAGATACCTTTAATGAGTATACTGCAGGAATAAACATCATGCTACTAACCCATGAAAACTTTTAACCGATATAAAAGTAGAGAATAAAATTACCAAAGACTGGTTTTGTTGTCTGTCCTCTATGAAACCAAATCTTAGCTCCTCCTTTTCTTCATGAATATGACTTGTAGGATTTTCTTCTGTTTGCTCTCACACAGTTAAATTTGGATAAGGGTCAAGGTTGAGGCTTTATCTTGGAGGTAATCACATGCTGCTGACTTTTTATATATGTATATATACATAATTATTTCTTACTTGGTTTTATATATTTATATAAATATATGTTAGCATCCTGAAAATTTCCATGTAAAATGACCAGGGAAATATCACTATACTCCTTGGCCCAAAAGATGAAAAGCTTATACCTCCTCAAAATGAAAACTGACTTCCTAAAACAACGTATAGGGCAAACTTCTCAAACCACAAAGCTCAGTCCGAAAAGCTTATACTGTATTCCAAGAAGAATTTCCTTTATATTAACAAGTCCACCACAATTTTTTTCTGTATTTAAAATAATTGTCTCTAGCCTAGACTTTTAGTCCAAAAGAGAAATTCTTATTCTGAGTTGAAAACAACAACAGGGGGGAGGGGGTGGGGGAGATTCACACACACACACACACACACACACACACACACACACACACACACACACACAAAGGGAGGTCTATAATACCTTTTCGGAAATCCATGACGCCGGGTGGGTTTTAGAATTCCATTTTTCAGATTTTAGAAAAGAAATACAGTATACATACCATATCATACAAATCACCCCCAGCACCTGGTAATCATACAGTAACTACAAAAATAGGAAATGTCAATGGCCTCCCTTCAGATAAGATCGAATCTTGCCACTAAAATAGTTTATGCTGAATTTAAAGGAAAAAATTTGATTCAGATCTTTTCCGATTTCAGAATGGCAGATCACTAATTGTGGACCTTTGGCAAGTAAAAAGGTGGTCTTGACATACAATAAATAAACTGTGCTATCACCTAAAATAAAAAGAACTAGCTGATGCTTAAATAAGAGACACTTAGGATATTTAATAAAGTCTTAAAGTGGATCTAATTACTTGCCTAGTTGGAAAAGCATAATCAATTCAAGCTGCCTGTAAGTTGCCACCAAGAGATTCAACATGCATCATCTTCCCCCTTTAACTTTATTCCAAATTGGGACCAACACTGAAAAACATTTTCCAAAACCTAAGTATGTCAAAGTCAGCTGGATACAGTAGGGTTTCCAAATAGCAAAAATCTAAGAGGACCTCCTAACTCAAGAGAACTCAATGATTTTCATCCCTTGTTTATGAATGCCCATATAAACTCAGATTCTCTAAACTAACCTGCGGCCAAATCATGCTTCTTCCGTAAGTTCAAAGTAAGCCTAGCATTTTTTCCTCTCCAGTAGCATAGTAAACCTTTTTTTTATTCCCAACAATCTCAAAACAACATACGCCTCAGAACAAAGAGGCTGGATGACTGTAATTCCCTCCAAGCAGGGATCCCCATGGTGTCCCACCACTAACTCATAACTCTTGCTGAGAGCAGCAGCACATATGCTCATTGATTAGAGTTGTGTGATCAGATTAAGTTCAACCTGTGCTCTCTCTACATTAACCACCAGTGAAGTGGTGCAAGAGTCATCATGAGTTGATCCTGCTCATTTTAAAGCCTCACAATGGCTCACTGGCAAAACCACCAGAAGAAAACAAGTGAACAACTTCTGAGGGAGGCTAATTCCAGAAAGACTTCCTTTGAGTAACTGGAATAATTTTTCAAATTCAGAGTATTCCCTCAGTTCAAATTCAGGCACTTTCATAACACCTAAAACAGATCTGAGAAAATGACATCTTGGGCCAGCTTTCTTCATTTTTAATAACCAAAAATAAGGTATAGTAGTGGGTTTTTTTTTTAATAAAAAAGGTAGTATTCTCTGTCCTGTTCCTTATCTCAAATTGTTTTTTTATTTTATTTTGAAGGTTTCATCCCTGAGTCACTGTCCAATGCAATAAAAATTAGTAACCAATCCCTAATCTGTTTTCATTTCTGTGTGATCTTTAAGTCCCCAATCAGCTTACAGTAGCTTGGATGACTCACCATGGTCTTTATGAGAGCACATTTTTAACCTGGAACACATGAGAGCACATTTTTAACCTGGAACACACGAGAGCACATTTTTAACCTGGAACACATGAGAGCACATTTTAAACATGGAACAAAAAATCAAAGCTCTCCCTGTAAAAACATACAAGTCAGGGGTATGTGAAAAAATCACAGGATGATCTGGATAGAAAAAGAAAACAGAAGTTCAAATGACAGCTATATATATTACCAACAAATTTCTCTGTGCTTCAGCTTACGGAATAACAATTTGCTCCCTACCAAAACCATCCCCCTCCCCCAATGTAACATTCCCTTTTCATAGATTTTTGTAGGAGCAAGAAAAGATCCAGGATAAAGACAGCCAAAGAAGATATACTCTAAGGCTGGTCTTCTCACTAAAGAAAGGATAGTATAGGACTGCATCCCACTCCACCCTGGCCTCTATCCCCAAAGATACAAAGGAAAACAGGAGGAAGGCAATGTCATAAGCTAAACTCAATGCATTTTCCTAGAACTTCAGTTTTACTTAATGATTAATTAAAACATATTTCTATTACAACAAATATGTTTGTGCTAGGGAATAGAAAGTAAAATGCACATGAAGATTTTTAAGATAAGATTTCTTCTGCTCACTTACAATGTGTTGCTTCAGGCTCCCAGGGGAGTTTATGCTCCTTCCCTGCCATTAAGAAAAAAGTGGAGAAGCTCTACCCTAGAGACTCATTCTCTCCAACCTGTCTCCCAGCTATTCTATCCTCTCAGGTCACATCATTTTTATTTTATTTATTTATTTAGACTACACTTCATTCTAGAGAGGAAAATTTTCAAGCAACTGGAGAGCAATATAGAGAAAACACTACATCCAAGTGGAGATGCCTAAACATGAAAGAGGGTTTTCAAAAGGTGTACACATTTCTGTTTACCATTCTGCACTATATAACATGTAGTCCACAAAATAATAGTATTAAGAAGAAATGAGCTACAAAAAATAAAAGTAAGGTTATTAGGTACCTAATGACCTTTCAAAACTATTCTTCAGCCTGATTTTGGCACTAGAAAGCAACTCTGACATGTTGCCCTTGGGGGGCATTTCCTCACCCTCCCCACCGCCATAAAACATCACATTTTATCTAAAGTAAAATGAGGTAATGCCTATAAATAGCTTAGCATAGCACCTAGCATATGATAGTAGTTCAATAAACACTGGCTATAATACTGGTTATAATTATTACTATTAATAATAATATTACATTAGTATTACTTAAGAGGGTGCCATAGGCAGCTACAATTTTTGAATCTACAGTGTAGCAGACAATATACAGAGATAATCTTACTTGATCCTCATAAGGATTCTGAAGGTAAGCATTATCATCCACTCTTCATAAAGGAGAAAAGTATGCTCAGATCATTTAAATGACTTGCCTAGGGCCACCCAGCTAATAAGTTGCAAAGCACTGTTCCAATCCAGTCATCTGGCTCCTGAGCCCAATTCTTCCCACTGCACTATACTACCTCTCTTATAAAAAGTCAAGAATTCAAGGGCTCTCTCAGTGATCGACTCCAACTAGATTCCACTCCATTTCAATAAGCACAGGTCAAAGAATGACAGGAATTCCCTCCAGTCAACAGACAACCAAATTACACACAAATACAAATCTGCACCAAATGTCATCAAACACTCCATCCATAAATAAAAATTTGTATTTTTACATTAAATAATCAACCAAAGTCACTAATTCTATACATCTAACTCCACCATTAACATCAATTCTTGACCTGATCATTTATCTCCCTCTGAGTTCATTTCCCTAAGGGTATTCATTCACTCACTTAGTTTTAATTATAACTTGTAGGAACAAAAACCAAAATCTACATCTCCTATCCAAAGGAAATTGAAGTGTAGATAAAAATATATGCATGTACAAAAAGGTATTCACTATCATATTTTTTATAATAACAAAAAGCAAATCAACAAACAAAACCTCTAAACGTCAAGTAGTAAGATAACTGATTTGATAAGTTATGCTATATGCATCCCATGTAATAATACCATACAATAATTTTAAATGGAGCTTATGAAGAACCTTTAAGAACATGAGAAAATGCTCATAACATCAAGTGAAATAAAAAAGCAGGACATGAAATGAAACCATCAGTAAGCTCTCAACTTTGCAAACATAGAACAGGAAAAAAAGACTAAAAGGAAATAAATCAAAATGTAACAATTTTCTCTGTATAGTAAAATAATGGGTGTCTTTTTCCCCTTGTTGCTTTTTCTGTTCTCCAATTTTTTCAATGATGATTATGTATTAATTTTATAGGCAGAAAAGAGCTTTTTTTTAACCAAAATTTTTAACTCATCTTGCAGCACTCTTCTCTCATAAATCCCCAAGCTAGCCAAGAGTCCCAAGTCATGTGAAATTTAAAATGCTCAAAACATACCAGCATCTTTATTTATTTATTTTTCTCCAGCACTATATTCTCCAATTATGCCAGAACTGCAAAAGTAATTTCTCTTACGTACAGAAATCCAATCCTTCAAATTCTGTCAATCCTTTTCTTCTGGTATTTTTCCTTCTTACTTCCTATTTTCCCTTCCTACTTCCTATACTAATACCAAGTCCAAACCTTCACCAGCTCATCCCTAGATTAGCACAATAGCCTCCTGAATAAGTAAATGCTTTCCTTATTCTATTGCCTCACCACTAACAATTCACTCCACCACAGTTCACTCTGTGCCAGATACTGTTCCTGGAGCTTTACCTGTACTAACTCGGTTAACATTCATAACAACTCTATGAGGATAGCTACTATTATTAGTCCTATTTTACAGATTAAGAAATAGAAGCACAGAGAGGTTAAGATACGTACCCAAGGTCACCAGCTAATAAATGGCAATGATTAGATTTGAACCCATGCAGTCTGGCTCCAGATAACAGTATATAAATATGAGCTACTCAAGGAGTGCAGGAGTGGTAATCAATAAAAATCAGTTTCTCTTTCCCTGAACTGTGTACATACAGGCCCTTGGAGTAAGCCTCTCATTTCCGGGTCTCTTTTCATGCTATTCCACAACTGGGAGGACAGTTCTTCTCTTCCCTAATTCATTTTTCATATCTCCTTTAAAAGTCAACTTTAAATTCAACATTTTTGAGTTTTCCTTAAGCCAGTTCCCACACTCCTCAGCACATTCTTACTCTTATGGACTCAATTTAACCTATATTAATGTGCAGTTGTTGACATTTTTTATGTTATACAAGTTTATCTCACATTTTTACACTTTATCTTCCTGTCTAGATAATTAAATGCCTCCACTTTTTTTGATCTATGTCCTTCTCCATTTGTCACCTTCCCAAAAGCTAGTAGAATAACAACCTGCACAAAGTAAATACTAAATAAATATGTGGTTAACTGATAAATCTAAGATAAATATGGCTCAACTATTTAACAAAGCAGAAAGTCTTTTGAACTAATATATTTAAATGTTTGTCTTCTTTTCATTTTATTCCCTAAGCACAAAAGCATTAGATTTGTAATTTCAACATTCCCATCCAAAAAAACACATTCAAGCAATACCCAAAAGCAGTCCTATTAAATACTTTTTTAAAAAAGACATCCTCCACACTGTCCAGAAACTCCTTTTTTTTTCCCCAGGAGACCTTTTCTAATAGTGTTATTTTACTCTCTTGTGGCAAGAGTTATCCAAGTCTTTGACAACACTAAGCAGGCAGTGACATTCCAGACATGAGTATCAATTGTTCAAGAACAAAAAAAGACTATTTGGCTTTAATAAGAGATTATCTTAAATAGGCCCATTAAATCTAAAATGTGAAAACAATTGTGTTTATATTTAAAGTTGAGTATCTTCACCTTTATCTTCCTATCCAAGAAAATGATTTTAAATGTTTAAATTGTTAACCAAAACAGATAGAAATAATAATTAATTAAAGGTATGGCTCACTGTATATAATAAACAAGTCTCTAAAATACTGTGACCTAATCAAACTGGTTTTCAAATCCACTATAAGCCATGACTACTTAAAAGAGCACTACAGAAACTACTCCAAAAAGCACACAGTACTCATGGTTATACTCCTGTCTCTAATTTTTGTTTTCCAAGAATGTATTTTCATATACAGATTTTCTCTAAAAGACTCCTTTGTTACTTAACTTCTACATTAAATGAGCCACTTAACAGCAGACCATATTTATCCTAAAATATTATATTTTTCCTCATATGCCTGCTAACTCTGCAGTTACTCTAATTCATCACTACAGCTCGCCAGAAGCAAATGTCTAATATGGTTCAGTTAACCAAATAACACTACTAAATTTGAGTGTGTATCACTATACACTATAGTTAACAAACTTCAACACTGATAGGTACACAATATGAAACACATCCTACTCATAACTCTACAATACTTTAAGTGAAAAAGCTAAATCTAGTTTCCCCTCTATTTAAAATTACCATTCCTACTTATATTACAGTTCAGTTAAAAAACACATTGGTAAAATTTTGGTGTTCTCTTTCTTGATATTTCAAATAATGCTATAGCAATTTGAAAAGCTTACTCCATTTTAATTGAGTGAGTAGGTATTTACTAATCTTTCCCTTTTTTAAAAAAATTACTTGAGAAGTAGATACAGTTATAATAGGGAAACACCAGGAATCCTTGTGATGATGGAACTGTTCCTATATCTTGAGTATATCACTGTCAATAACCTAGTTGTGATATCGTACCACAGTTTTACAAGATGTTACCGTTGCAGGAAACATGTTAAAGTAAAAGTGGGATCTCTGTATTGTTTCTTACAACTGCTTATGAATCTACCATTATCTCAAAACAAAAAGTTTAATTTAAAAAAATATTGAAGAGTAATTTAATGAGAATTCATTTTTCTGGCCTCCCAGAAAATTCTTTGAAAATTCAATATTTTCAAAAATCCCAAATGTGCATATGAAAATACCCACGTGAAAAACTGTATTCCTTTTAAAAATTAAGAGCTAGAAAATAGTTCTTATAATTCTTTCCAAAAATCTTGAGCAAGAAGAAATCTACAGTGTTACAAAAGTCTGATTTGAACAAGGAAAAGTAAAAGCTTTACTTGCTTGTTAAAATAACTCTCTAGATAGAAATATAAGAGACAGACTCAATATATATAGATGGCTTACTAAACAAATTTATCCCACTCCCTTCCAACATCTCGTTACTTGGATTCAAAAACTAACAAAGGAAATTTTTCAGATATCATGTAAACATTTAAACTACCAAAAATTAAATCCAATATCACAATTTAATTCTCCATACTCAATCCCTGAAGCTGGACGGGACAGTGGATTTAAACACCAGAACTATTTCCAGTTTGTCAATCCTTTCAACAAGCTTTCCTCCTCTACACTGTCCTACAAAAGTGCCTCACCTTTAACTCCTACAGAGAGAAACCCCTCTCTCAAGGTCACCATAAGAATACCTCACAGCTTCTATCATACCAAGCAGACAAATTCACAGTTGTATCATAATGCAAAGAAAATTAACACCCTTGATGAAAAAATATGACTATAAAAATTCCTCAAGACAAATAAGTAATAGAAAATACACATTAGCCTTTTCCATTGAGACTTTTGATAAAGTGTCGGCTATCATACAAGTTATATATCGCTTTAGGAATAAGATTTTAAAATAATATCACGTACTATAGCATACACTGAAATTAAGTCATCCTCAAAAAGGACAATCAATAAAGAAAATTATACTACACAATTGTAGTTTTCATGAGGCAAAAGGCTTGGGATTTTGCAAATGTTACTTCAAAAACAAGATAACTCTAATCTTTAAGTCACCTCTTCAGAAGGAAAGTCAGATCTTTAGCTCCTTATACACTGCAAATAATCAGGCATTAGGACATATTACATATCCTTTGACATGAGGTCAGAAGATTATTAAAGTGTCAATAAAATACACAAATAAAACAATATTGCCATACCAACCTCTTTTAGAAATTTCCTTTAAGTTAAGAAATGGCTATAGGACCATATCTACCAGTATACTTTCATATAAAATGACTGCTTTGCTATTTTCCCTTCCCCCCAAATCTAAATCCATTCACTGATTATCTGAGGTCACAGCTTTTTTTAATTACAATTTTTTCCTGAAATTTAAAACAAACCACGCAAATAAATATTTAAGTTCAAATTTTCAACGGATAAAAAAACCTAACAGTTTTAAAGCTAAAAATTTCCTGCTCTAAAGAATCAAATATTATGAACACTTCTACAATGTAGAAAAATAATTTTTTTCTTTGTATAATGCATACTACAGAAAGGACCCACAACTGCTCCGATGTCATGCTAGAGTTCACTGAACTTTTTTTTAAATTTTAGACTACATAAATCATACCTTAATTTTAAAAAGTAAAAAATATATATTTGCCCTTATTCTAAAAACAGAAAGTATTTCTAATAGCCAGTTTCTGAAGTTCATGTCCTTGATATCAATGAATGTCAGTTAAATATATTTTCTACAATTCAAGTCAGAGCTAACAGTCTGAAACAGCAATATCACTATTCATTTAATGAAATATACTAAGCATCTACTATGTATTAGACAAAGAAAATTTGAAAGTTCCTGAGAATGTATCAGTTGCGAAAACTGACATGTACTCAAAACAGTAGTAAAGAAAGAGAATATAGCCTTCTTCTATATTAACTAATAATTTTCTCTCCTCAACCCAAAAAAGCGATGATTTTCAAACCACTACCAATAAATGGATAGAGATGGGAGAAGAGCTGGGGTTTGGCTGACATTTTATGATATCCTTTTGATTAAGGATAATATTAATCTTTAGGATATTTAAAATTCAAAATGTTTTTATTTGAGATGTTAAACAACATGCTATATTTTCCCCTTAAGTTGTAATTTCATCATTAAAAATGAATTTTAGTAAATTAAGGTAGTGTATGATTTTTAAATAGAAACTTATTTTAATGTAAAGTGGTATAAAAGGTTAAATTGGTTATGAAATTGACCTTCTTTTCTGATGTTTTGCTCCCACAGTATCTTAAGAAATCAACTATCATTTTACCATGGGAAATAAAAAAGCACCGGTCAAAAAGGAATTACTGAGTTTCAGCCTAGAGATTTGACAGCTGGTTTTCTTATGTTGCTGTCTTGGCTTTTGTTTTTTGTTTTTTTTTTTTTTTAACCTCTCCCAGCACTAAGGAATAAATCTAAGTTAAACAGAAAATGATAGCTTTTGTACACTAGAATGGACCTTGCTTCTGGAAAGTTTATTTTTTTTAAATCATGAGTATAACTAAGTAAAAAAAACCAAAAATGCACACTTAAGAAATATGGGATAAATATTAATAATGGAGTAGAGTAGTTATAAATATACAGAAAGTAAATTTGAGGATGAAAGCACTAGTGTAGAACTAGGAATCTAATTTAACTTACTCTAAACATCCTCATGTAACATTAACGTAGGACAGAATTCAATCATGTGTTATTTGAAAGTACATCTAACTTTCTATTCATTTATTTGTAACATTTTAAATAACTGTGCACAAAATTGTTAATTTCCTGAACACTTCCAAAAGGAATAGCCATCTTTTAAAATAAGTGTTACTAATTACTGCTTGACTCAATTCCACTTTTCATATGCATATTTTAAATAATATTATTTTACCAATTCTTTAGAATCCAAAGGTTTAATAACCTTAATGGGCTAAAATTTAGAAAAATTTTAAAATATAAATATTTAAATAAACAATAAAAAAAAAATACTACACATGGACCAAAGAGCATTTTCTTTTGGTACTTTTCTAAATACAGAGGCATGCTATAATCCCTTGCACTCAAACAAGATAATTTTCAATTTAAAAATTCAGAGAAAAGAGAACAATTTTTTAAATTCACATTGAAATTCTTGAAGAAATGTCAATGGATCCTTAAAGGAACAGCCCACATTTGGGGCTTGTTTGTTTTTGTTTATAGTTTTAACTAGACATCACAACACCAAAATATGAGTTTCTGATTTTAGACATGATCTTACCTGATCCGCTGAACTGACTGCTTCCCAGTGTCGTTGGTCTGGTTTTCCCACTATTAACAGGTGGGGAAAACATCTGCAAAATAATCCAAACGCATCTGTTAGTTGTGAAATTCTTCTAGATTCCTTGCAAACAAAAGTTCACCAAGAGTCATCAATTAGTTGCTGTATTTCAGAGGGAAGTTAAAATAAAATTGGATATATACACTCAGAACCAGAAAAGCAAATACACTTAGTGATATTATTTCCTCACACTATTTGGAAATACTGGCTATTTTCTGTTCTGAAAACCCAGTCAGTTACATGAGAGATTCTAAGATTATTAAATTTAAGTGGTAAGTTTCTGTCAATGATCTTCGCTTTGTACCAGCAGTTAATAAAGGAATTCAACGCATTAGAAATAAGGGCAGTGGGGCCAGCTGGTATTTTTAAGTCACTCAATTATTTCCCATGTTAAGAAAATTTTTAATGTACATACACATATGTACTTCTTGTATATGCATATGTTCACACACATATACACATGTATAAGTACATATATATTTATATTAAAACGGTTCAACCCAAAAGGCTGGGAATCCTAGCCCTTCACTAGCTTTCCTGTAACTGACATCTTTCAGGTACCATAAACTATACCACATCTTGAAAAGGGAAATGATTAGGAGTGTCGAAGAAAAAAATTTTTTTCATATGAAGTTCAAAATCCCTAATAATCATCAGGGTCAGAGGATGACTCAACCAAAGCTCAAGATTACGCTGTTCTCCTTTTAACTGGCTAAATCAAATGACCCCTCTGGCATTAAAGTTTTAAATCTGCAAGTCTAGACATTACATCAAAGTTCAGGTGTCCAACTTGGGGGAGCTGGACTCCAGCCCTGAGAACTACTGCTCAAAGCAGATGCGAGTTCACGCTGCTTAGTCTCCACGTCGCTCTCCCCCCTTTCTTTCTTTTTCTGTAAACCTCAGCAGAACCCCAAGATGCCGCAGAAAGCTCTCATACCGCACTGAAGTCCAGCAGGTCGCTCAGCTCCTTGTCGGTCCCTATAGCAGCCATGCGCTGCTGCTGGGGATTCATCTTCGGCCACTTCTAGCAGGTCCTAAGGCAGAGGAAAGAGGCTCAGCGAGAGACCAGCGAGAGACCACCGAGGCCCAAAGTGTGTACGGGAATGGAGAGGGGCGTAGAGGAAGAGGAAAAACGCCGGGCTGACTTCCAATACCCTACTCGTTCCCCACCGCCGCGCGGGCAGGGGTCAGGAGAGCCCAGCGCCCGCGCCGGGTCCGTGAATCCACGCGTTTCTCGGCCCGGCCCGGGAGCTACGCGGCGGCTCCCTCAACTCGCCGCCTCTCCCGCAAGTTTCCGAGCCCGTCCCTGCCCCCTCCCCGGCGCCCCCTACCCCGCGCAGCCGCGGGGTGCCGGACGCGCGGGGCCCGGCCGGGGCGGGGGTCTCGAGGGGCGGGGATGAGGGGCGATTGGGCATCCAGCGAGCGGAGCGGCGGCGAGGGGAGTAGCGAAGTGACTCTCTGGCTCGGCAACAATAGAACTGACAAGTTGCAGGGAACGCGCCGCTCGCAGGCCCGCGTCTGCGGCCGCCGCCGCCGCCCGGATGTCCCCCGCGGGCCCCGGGGGTCGGAAAGCACATCCCCCCCGCGCGCGTCCGAGGGGCGTTTTTAAAAAGAAAACAGAAACACCGACAACTAGCCCCGCTCTTGCCCGGCGTCCTCCTCCCCCGGCTCGGCCTCCTCCCACTTTTGCTGCCCTGCCCGCGGCCGGCCGGCCCCGGACCTGCCTAACAATGAGCCTGGCTCGGCAGCCGAAGAACCCGCTCTCCCGCGCGCCCCGGAACCCCAGCCGAGCGCTGAGCGGGGCGCGCAGGCCGAGCGCGCCGCCCGCGGGCCTGGCCGCCCGCGACTCTTCGCCTCCGCCCCCACTCCGCTCCCCAACTTGGAGGGGACCCCGAGTTCGCCTCTGTACAAAGGGGCGCGGAGTTGGGGCGCGGGCCGGGGGCGCCTCCGCTTCGGCAGGGACGCGGCGGCGCTCCGCAGCCCCCAGCCCCAACACGGCGTCCCCCTCCCGCTTGCCGGCCCGCAATTACCTGCCGCCCCGTCTCCGCATCCAACCACCCCGATTAAAGTTCACTTTGGCCGGGAGAGCGGGCTCGGGCTTTCCCTTGCACGGCCCGGCGGTTCGGCTCACTTTGCCCCGCACGAGCTCTCGGATCCGGGCGGGGGAGGCAGCTCTCAGGCCTGGCCGCCCCTTCCTCCCGGGGCGGGCTGGCGGTCCCCCCAAATAGAACTTGTGGGTCTCCTCAGGCGGACATTTTTTTCGCTGAGGCGGCCTCAGCACCGCGCTCGGATCGGCTCTGTATCCCTCCGCGCCGGGAAGAGCCCCGGGTTAACCCCTTCGTCCCCGGCCCGCTCCTGCCGCCTGCGCCGAGGAAGTGGGGCCAGCCGAGGGGGCGGGGAGGAGCCTGCGGGAACGGGGAGGGGCTGGCGCGCGGCTGGCGGACAAAGCCCGCGGTGGGGTGAAGCGGGCCGGAGTCGGAGCCGCCGGGGATGGGTGGGAGGCACGCGCAGACACCCAGCGAGGCAGGGCCAGGCCGCCCGGGAGGACGCCTGGTCGGGCCCCCGGGAGAGGGTAGGCGGTCACCGTGGCGCTTCCCCCGGCTCGTCCTGCTCCGGCTTCCCGCCCCGAAGCGGAGCGGCGGAGACGCTACAGCGGGCGCATCTGGATCCACTGCCCAGGCCACCCAGCCCGAGGCCGCAGAGCCCTGAAAGGCTTCCGTTCCCGAGCAAGCCGCGCTGGACGCCGGATGCCACACTCGGCCTGGCCCGAAGGCTCCGGCCCTGGGAGGCTGCGTAGGGCTCGGCTTGGAAGATGCGCGTGTGGGGAAGGAGACCGGCCACCTCGGTCAGCTTTTGGAGTAGGTACGGTTGGTCAAATTCGTTGCTGAGCGGAATGCAGAAGAGGCAAAACCTTCCTCAAACCACACAAAGCAACGTGGGCTTCAGGTTCCCAAACACTCCACTCACTCAAGCGTCCACGTCTACAATCCTCTCTTCCTATCCGAATCCCAAAAGAGGCCACCGAATCGCACAGCAGGACGAGTTCTTGTAAATGGATCAAGCCAGTCCCTTCATTTTACAGAGACAGCCCAGAGAGGTTCTGTCACAAAGTCGCAGTCTTGGCGCAAGTACTGAACTTGGCCTGAAGAACCCCAAACGGAGTAAGAAGAGGACAAAATAACTAATCCTCAATTTCATTCTATTCAGATGTCAAAGTAAGGTTTTCTCCGATAGCAGCCAATGTTTTTACTCTTTTGGGTCAGTGAATGCAGTAAAGACCAGTAAGCCCCAGGCGGAAGAAACACTGTGACGAAAGAAGACATATCCAAAGTAACAAATTGAAAAACGCAGCCAACGCCTTGAGGGCAACAACCTGGCAAGAAGGAGCCACTGGAGCCCAGATTTGCATGGAAACAAGGAGATAGACTCGGCTGCAAATATGCAATTACTGTACTTTATTACAAACAGAGCTGTCCAGCGGAAGAAGGCAATTGTAGCTTGGGGGTAAGGGTTTCCATTACGTTCTCAATGGCGACACCCTGCACCTGGCCAGATCCTGTGGCAACCTCCCCTGTATCTACTACCCCTTATCTAGGTAAACACCTACCCCCTTTCTTAGCATCACATCCCTGGCCTGGCTGCCTCCTGGAGAATGCGGTTCCATTCCAAGCAAATGAGCAAAATTCCAACCTAAATAAAGCAGCACAGTCCCATTCCGTGCTACAGTTATTGGTTGGCAATGTGCATGACACGATTTGGGCCAATGCTGGGGGCTTTGGGGAAAGTTTTTATTTTTTTCATATTCCGAGAGCTTCAGAGGCAACTTCCTCTTTCTGCATGTACTCAAGAAATCCAGGAGCATATAAACAATGAAAAAATGTGAAGGAATATCACCAGCATATTTTACGGAAAAAAAAAAAAAAATCAAGGAACCTCTGGACTTTGGGCAGCCATCTTCCAATCACCAGGTCCAGCCAGGTGAAAATAAAGCAGACATGGAGAAAGCATAGGCAGAAAAAGATATGCTTTGGTGATGTTTCTGAGTCTCTGATCACAGCTTCTGAACCCAGGACTACCGTCATTGATGGAACCAACAGGATCAGAGTATTCTGCTGTTTGTAATCTAATGTGTTCTAAGTGATATAGGCCCAATGGCCATTTTTTGTAGCAAAGACCTAAACATCAAGATGAAAAGTCTGACTAGAACTTTTAAGGCCCCATACCAGTAGAAAGATTCTCAGTGGTAAAACTGAAGAGAAATCTTGGGGAAAGGAGAAGGCATATAATCCCATCTCAAGACAAAAGGAGAGCCAGTTTCTTCTCATCCTTCTCATACAACTAATTTAGAGGAAGAAATTACTGTCTGCCCAAACCCTCAGTCATGGGGGCTCCCTCACTCCTTTGAGGGACTGACTGAAGTTTTTCATTTCTATTATGACCCATACTGTTATATACTTTATTTTCCTCATTAGATTAAACACTCCTTGAGGGATGGGACTGCTATGCATCTGTCTGTACTGTGCCCCTAGCATAGTGCCAGGTGTATAGTACACACTCAAAAAAGGGAGGCTGGAATTAAATCTGTCAGTCATTTGACATTAAACATGAATATATTTCTTATCCTGTAATACAGTCTTTTCATGTATCATTTTTAATAGGGAAATATTTTCCCCACCAATGGATTTTCTATAATACTCTGGACATATATGGAAGACAAAAAGAATATAAAAACTGGAGTTGTGTCATTTGTAAGTCATTTCTGGGCTTTTGCTGACCTTGCCAGATAGAGCCAGAAAGCTTTACTAAAAAGCTCAGAGAGAAACAGCCAGTAACACATATTCAGTGATAATTAATAGTACTGTTTCTGTAGTATAAGTTAATATCAATAAATCAATATTGAAATATATTTAATGAACGCTTCTTACATGCAAGGCATGGTGCTAAATGCTGTTTAGGAACAGAAAATATCAAACCCACCCTGCCCTCAAAATGGATGTAATCTGATAGATTTTAGTTTACTGCCCATTCACCTTAGCCTACTGCTGGGCAGACACAGGAATTCTGTCAGCATAGTTTCAGTCTCTTCTTTCTAAGAGCCCCCCACTCTATACTCGAAAACACAGACACACAATTTTATCAGGGAGACCTGAAATGCCCAAAGAAACCTTTACAGTCAAAAGAAAAAGCAGCCAAAACAATGCAGTTTGCTCCCTTGGGAGAATGACTTGAACTTGGCCTCTTATTCAGAAGGCAAGAATTCTAGAAAGCTCAGAGAAGGAGAAGGAGGAGGAGGAGAGAGAATAGAGCCAATCAAGTCAAGTGGTAAGTTGCTATCTAGATGGAGTGACTGGCCTCCTAACATTTTCCCCTTAGAACGAAGGTTAATGGCTAATAGACTCCTTTGTAGCTCCCTGCTCTGTGGGAGAGCAGCTAGGAGTTTGTGCTTTCTTTTCCATAGCTGTCCCCTTGGGACTAAAGGGAACAATTTTATGTAACAATTAGTTTAATAAGAAGTATTACCTTCAGTTCGTGGCACTCACATCAAAGATGAACTAAAAGCCAAGATTTTCCACTTTTATCATAAGCCAGATTCTACTAGTCATCAACGATCCCCTCCTCATTCTCTTTGATCAGCCAGCAAGAATCCCTCACCTTTGGGGGTTTCCTGGTATGGATTTCACCTTTCCTTTCTGTTCATAGCTAAAAAGAGTATTCTCCTTGCTAGTGTCATTTATTATTTAAGCCATTAAATGGCTTTACTGCAAACTTCTCTGCAGAAGGTAAAGCAGGAGATCTCTAGAGGGTAGGGGGATTAAGTGAACATTTGTATATTGGTTGCTGAGGCTCCCAAATATCTTTACCAACTTGGCTCCCAGATTCCAGCAGCAGACCTTCAACTTCCAAGGAGGAGATTAGAAGATCCTTCTATGTGGAATCTGATCAACCCAAGAGGAAAGACCTGAAGATATTAACATGGGAGGTCCCCACCTATTAGCCCAAACAAATAATTCTATAGAGACGTTTATAGCTGACAAACCCCCCACCCAATCACTCAGAGTTTCCAATCAGCATTTTATTGTCCTGTTCTTAAATATGAGCAGACAACCAAGGATTGGTTATCAGACATTTGAGAGAAGCCACTATCATGTGAGACATTTAGAGCATTTGGGATTGAAAACGGGAGAGTATAAATGGGGAGAAAATTGATAAATGCTTTGGAAGAGGAAGTTAAGGAAATCTCTTAGAAAGTAGAGAGGACCAGTTCAGGAAGTACAAAATCCAAATAATAATGGCTCCAAAAAGAGAGATAAGGGGGAAAAATGATGAAAGTCATCAATGAAATAATCTAAGAAAAATTCCCAGAACTGAAGTACATGAGTTACCAAATTAAATGGGTTCACGAAGTGCCCACCAAAACAGATAAAAATAGATCTATACCAAAGCATGTGATCAGGAGATTTGATCATACCGCAGACAAAGATAAGATCTTCAAGCTTCCAAAGAGAACACAAAACAGGACAAACACAAAGAATTAAGAACCAAAATGTCATCCATTGTTCAACAACACTAGAAGCTCGTGGGCAATGGAACAAGGCCTTCAAACATTCTGAAGAAAAAAAATTGCTAAATGAAGTAATGGTTTGGAAGTATTTTTTTAAGTAACTCTATATGTCATCATTTTTAAAGCAAATATTACTTTTCTCTGGTTAATGTGACTTAATCAATGTGACTAAGTCAATGTGACTTAGGGATAGAGATACACCCAACTGGGTCCCAGATAGAACACACAGTGGCCTCACCTGCAAATAATATACGTACAGTTTTTGCTCTCTTTTCTCAGCATCTCTAAAGAATTTTTAAAATATTATTAACTTTTGGCAAGCAAAGAATCCTCTAATTATTATATTCTCTTTTGAATAGTCAAATTTAATATACATATTTCTGGTAGTCTGATCTCAGTTATTCACTGCAATGAGGTAAGCATCCAAACAACAAACACCTTTTTGGTTTTTTGTTTGTTTGTTTTGGCTGCACTGCACGGCTTGCAGGTTCCTAGTTCCCTGACCAGGGATCGGACCCAGGCCCCCTACAATGGAAGCTCAGAGTCCTAACCACTGGACCGCCAGGGAATTCCCAGTATTTTTTAATATATCAAATTTTAAAATATTTTTACCAGATTTTAAAATATCTTTGCCATGTATTTGAAGAGGCAGGTGCCTAGGAACTAAACCAACTAATAGAACTGTCTTAGAAAAGCTGACAAACACTGGACTACTTATTTTGCTCCATCCATTTTAACCTGTCCTTGTTTGGAATAAAAGTTTGAAAACTGATGTGGAGTACCAACAATGACTGAAGACATCTCACTAGAATGTAAACTCCATGGGGGCAGAAATTTTTTTCTGTATGGTTCATTAGTGTATTCCAAGCACCTAGAAGACAGTGCCAAGTAGATAGTATGTGCATAGTAAATATTTTGGGGGCTTATGAAAAACTGAAAGAATAAATGAATGACAGAAGACCCTTTAGTCCTGAAAATAGCAACTGAATGTTTAAGTAAGTAATTAGCTGGGCTTTTGAAAATGGAAATTAAATTTGCATCCATAATTTCCTTGTGACCACCATTATAATAGAACGTGCAAAAGAATGGTAGTGGATATTTGTCATAGTCATGAACGTCCACCATCTTTTAAACAGACTTTCTGTATTAAAGAACATTCCCGTGATATAACTCCTGCCTTCCTAACATGTAAGTTAGAACCCAAAATTCCGAAGACCCTTTGCAGCCAGGACACAGACTTGTGACCTAGGCACCTGCTCAAGGAAACAAGCTATGGTTGGAGCTGCCATTTTGTCATTTGATTGTTAGTCTTTTCTTTATTGATATGCAGAGCTCTTTTTTTAAAAATTTATGTATTTTTGGCTGCGTTGGGTGTTCGTTGCTGCACACGGGCTTTCTCTAGTTGCAGCGAGTTGGGGCTACTCTTCGTTGCAGTGCATGGGCTTCTCATTGTGGTGGCTTCTCTTGTTGCGGAGCATGGGCTGTAGGCTCGCGGGCTTCAGTAGTTGTGACACGCGGGCTTAGTAGTTGTGGCTCGCGGGCTCTAGAACGCAGGCTCAATAGTTGTGGAGCACGGGCTTAGTTGCTCCGCAGCACGTGGGATCTTCCTGGACCAGGGCTGGAACCGGTGTCCCCTGAATTGGCAGGCAGATTCTTAACCACTGTGCCACGAGGGAAGTCCCAATTCACTGTATTAAAGAACTTGTGTTCAATTATCAACAAAGAAAAGTGGGAGATGAAAGAAAATGAGGATAAGCAGGAGAGCTCTAAGTTTACAGGTTGACATTTTATGAGAATCTTGTTACTCTCAGCGATAAGCACATTCTTTATCACCTGGAAAGGCAACCTGGTGTCTGGAGTTGATAACACTCCTAACAATTATTTTAAGAAGTGCCATCCTTCCCTATTCTGATCATTTACCAGCCCTCTAGTACTTGGGTTTTTAGTGTGTAGAAGTTTTCCTTTGTTGGAGTGAGAAGGCACTAATTACATGTGCTTTAATATGGTATGGATTCTCTGTTCCTGTTTTTTTAAATTAATTTTTATTGAAGTATAGTTGATTTACCATGTTGTATTAGTTTCTGCTATACAGCAAAGTGAATCAGTTTTACATATACATATATACACTCTTTTTAAGATTCTATTCCCATATAGGTCATTACAGAGAATTGAGTAGAGTTCCCTGTGCTATACAGTAGGTTCTTATTAGTTATCTATTTTATATACAGTAGTGTGTATATGTCAATCCCAGTCTCCCAATTTATCCCCCCCTTTTCCCCCTTAGTAACCGTAAGTTTGTTTTCTACATCTATGACTCTATTTCTGTTTTGTAAATAGCTTCATTTGTACCTTTTTTTAAGATTCCACATATAAGCGATATCATATATTTGTCTTTCTCTGTCTGACTTACTTCACTCAGTAAGACAATATCTAGATCCATCTAAGTTCCTACTTTTTATCTTGTTATCTATTTTGGAAATAATTCATCCTTAATCTGTGAGTGTGACCTGCACATCTCCCTGAATATATAAGCTGACTTCCATCATACCATTATGAGCACATGTGTGTTAGGAGCTACCTATCTTAAAAAGACACTCAATACCAGAACCCTGCAGAAAGAGGAGAGACAGAGCCAGGCCTGAGATTTTCATGGGAGTAAAAAAACTCTTTTTTGGCTTCCTCAACTCCTCTTGTGACTTCACCTCTCTTACTTCTGAGAAGAAGCAGATAGATATCACTTAGAAAAGTGGTTCTCAAAGTGTGGTCCCTGGACCAGTAGTATAAATATCACTTGGCAACCAATTAGAAATGCAAATTCTTGGGCTGCATCCTAGACCTACTCTGTGAGTGGAGCTCCACCTCAGAAGCTCTGAGGGTGGGGCTAGCAAACTATTTTTTAACAAGTCCCTCCTGTGATTCTGATGCACACTAAAGTTTGAGAAATAGTGCCTTAGAATGGTGTCCCTGTGGGGCCCATAATGCCTCAGAATAATAAAGCTGAACACGAAGTGGGCTGCTAAAGTTTAGTTACCTTGAATAGATAAAGACCATTAGAGAAATGTACTGAACAAGGTAGAGCAATGCTGAAAGGAATAAAATGCCTATAAATTAACCATTTTAAGATGGTTGCTAAAAGCAAAAGGTATTCCTGGTGAAAAGTCCAGAAAAAGATGCTAGGTGACACCAAGTTCAGCTCTCACCACATGTCAGATCTTATAAATCTTTTCTTACAAGTCAGTGGTATCTTTGACAAATTTAGTCTATTATAGTGAATTTATTGTTTATTTTAACATTTATGAAAAATCAGGAGAATACATGGTCAATATTCTCAAGTTCTTAGGTGCGTATTCTCAGTTTCTCTCAACTAGGAGCTCTTCAGGTGTAAAGGATGTATTTTCTCTTTCTTATCAATAACTGTATCTTCTCTCTAACCCCAATAGTCCCTCAGTAATTGTCTAATCAATTAAATGAGAAATTGTGTTTTCAGTGAAAGTTGCCTTTTCTTGAGTTCATTCCCCTGGGTGATTTGATAAAATGAATTGACTTGGATTGGATGATTTAGATTGCACTTAATTATCCACACTTTCATTTGAGAGGAGTTAGGGATCAATTGTTCTCATATACTGCAGAAATATTTTATTTTGAGACCATCTGTTGAATTTCTAATTTCACTGCACCAGCATTTTTATGCAATTACACATTAAGTTTTGGTGATTGGCACATTCTTCTCTAAATCCAAAATATCTTACTACAATTTTCCCTGTTTCCTTTGCATTATAAGCCTGCAGGATTTTTCTTTATTGTTTCTAATCTTTAAACATATCACCTTAAGCTTTCAAACTATATTCAGTAGCATGATAAAAGGATGCCATTGAATATTTTAAACATCTATTACTTCTTCTGGAATTGGGAATGAAACCTGAGGAAAATACTAGATGGGACTGACATCCTTTCCCAGGTCTTTGGCTACCCTCTTCTACTCCATTTCTAATGGTCTGATGGTGTTCCGTCTTGATTTTACTCTATTTTTTTATGAAGTATGCTTGATGGATTAAAACCATCAAAGATATAAATATTCGTTGCTTTCTAAATCTCTAAGCTTGCATTTAGTCTGTAGCTATGAGTCGACCTAAGATTAAAGAAAGTGAAAATGAAAGAGTTAATAATCATCTAGAATATATTTGCATTTCCTTCAGTAACATTTTTTATTTGTACAAGCGATTTAGAATTTTATCTCTCTTCTAGCCCAATAATGCAGTTTTCTTAGAAATACAGGTTCATTACACTCATTTGTTGAATCAAAAGTGCTCTGATTTGTTTTTCTGATGAACTCCGTAAGAACAGGAACACTAATGTATAAGAAAAAAACTCTCTATCTTGGCTCTCCCAAAATGCTCCTGTATTGACTTGTGTGACTGTCAGTCACACTTGAATGGAGCTCAGAATACTAATGAGATCAAAATCATAGGCTTATCCCCAAAGGATCCGTTAACTTCTCTCAGAGAAGCAGGGGTCTCTTCACTACAGATCTGTCTTCTATTCCTGACCATCTCAAAAAGTATTGGTCCCAGAAGGACAGAGCATAAGAATGCAACTGGCCCATCAATAAAGTCATCTGTGTGTTGCTTTTTTTTTTTCTCCATCTATAGAATTGAACTGATTTAGAGATAGGTACACATAGAACTTAGAGAACTATTTAAAACATTAAGGTGATTGAGTAATTGATAAGAAAGTGGGGGTTAGGGGAGGACGTATGCTCAAGTGGGAACTAATTCTCTGCATTTATATTACAAATTTAAAATTAAGATTATACTCTAAACACAATTTTAAAACCCAATTATCTTATGAAAAATTTCAAACATACAAAAGTAGAAAGAATTGTATAATGAATGCCCTTGAACCTACCACCCAGCTTCAACAATTATTCAAGCATCCTCACCTTCATATTAATTTGAAGCAAACATCAAATCATTTCATCCACAAACAGTTCAGCACTTACATCTAAAAGATAGGATGCTTCTAAAAATTATAATGACAATATCATTATCACACCTACAATGTTTATAAAAATGCTTTAATATCAAATATTCAGAATGGAACTGAATGTAGATGGATACTGTGAATAACGCTGCAATGAACATGGGAATGCAGATATCTCTTCAAGATAGTGATTTCAAATCAAATTTTCCCAAATTGTTTAAAAAATTTTTTTATTACAGGTGATTTGTTTAAACTGGGATCCAAAAAAGATCCACACAGTGACTTGTCTGATATGTAAGTCTGTTAATCCATGGCTTCTCCCTCCTCTTTCAATTGATTTGTTAAAGCAAAACTGTGTTCTTTGTCTTGTAGGATTTTCCATAGCCCGGGTTTTCTAATTGTAACTCTCCTGGTGTCATTTAACATGTTCCTTTAACACCTGTAAATTCTGTATTTATATATATAAATTATTATTTATATATATAGGATTGATAAAATTCTAGTTTGATTTTTGGCAAGAATATTCCATAGTGATGTTATATACAGGAGGCAAGTAATGTCTGCTTGTCTCTCTTTTTGTGCCGTTAGCCATTATTGATGATCATTTCCTAGTTGCATCATTTCATTACAGTTTACAATATGATGATATTCTATCATTTCCGCATCGATTATTACATGGAATACTCTGTAAAGAGAAATTTCTTCTCATCAACTATTAGGTTACCCTGAGGTACAATATGAGAGATGACACAGATGCAATCTCTCAACCACTCAAAATTCCCTACTTGGCTGACTGGAAATATTTTGACTGGCTATAATGTTAAAGTGAATTAAACTATCTTCCAAATAAATGCAATTGGTATACATTTTAGAGTACTAAAAGTTTTCTTTAATTTTTGAATGTGATACTTCTGATTCCAATTTAGATATCATACAATCTGCCTTTTTCCCAAACAGAATGCTTTTTATTTTTTAAACATCTTTATTGGAGTATAATTGCTTTACAGTGATCTGTTTGTTTCTGCTGTGTAACAAAATGAATCAGCTACACATATACATACATCACCATATCTCCTCCCTCTTGCATCTCCCTCCCACCCTCCCTATCCCACCCCTCTAGGTGGACACAGAGCATCAAGCTAATCTCCTCGTGCTATGTGGCTTCTTTCCACTAGCTATCTATTTTACATTTGGTAGTGTATATATGTCCGTGCCACTCTCTCACTTTGTCCCAGCTTACACTTCCCCCTCCCTGTGTCAAGTCCATTCTCTAGTAGGTCTGCATCTTTATTCCCGTCCTGCCCCTAGGTTCTTCATGACCTTTTTATTTTTTTTTTAGATTCCATATATATGTGTTAGCATATGGTATTTGTTTTTCTCTTTCTGACTTACTTCACTCTGTATAACAGACTCTATGTCCATCCACCTCACTACAAATAACTCAATTTCATTTCTTTTTATGGCTGAGTAATATTCCATTGTATATATGTGCCATTTCTTCTTTATCCATTCATCTGTTGATGGACACTTAGGGTGATTCCATGTCCTGGCTATTGTAAATGGAGCTGCAATGAACATTGTGGTACATGCCTCTTTTTGAATTATGGTTTTCTCAGGGTATATGCCCAGTAGTGGGATTGCTGGGTCGTATGCTAGTTCTATTTTTAGTTTTTTGAGGAACCTCCATAGTGTTCTCCATAGTGGCTGTATCAATTTACATTCCCACCAACAGTGCAAGAGGGTTCCCTTTTCTCCACACCCTCTCCAGCATTTATTGTTTGTGGATTTTTTGATGATGGCTATTCTGACTGGTGTGAGGTGATACCTCACTGTAGTTTTGATTTGCATTTCTCTAATGATTAGTGATGTTGAGCATCCTTTCATGTTTTTGTTGGCGATCTGTATATTTTCTTTGGAGAAATGTCTATTTAGATCTTCTGCCCATTTTTGGATTGGGTTGTTTGTTTTTTTGATATTGAGCAGCATGAGCTGCTTGTCTATTTTGGAGATTAATCCTTTGTCAGTTGCTTTGTTTGCAAATATTTTCTCCCATTCTGAGAGTTGTCTTTTCATCTTGTTTATGGTTTCCTTTGCTGTGCAAAAGCTTTGAAGTTTCATTAGGTCCCATTTGTTTATTTTTGGTTTTTATTTCCCTTTCTCTAGGAGGTGGGTCAAAAAGGATCTTGCTGTGGTTTATGTCAAAGAGTGTTCTTCCTATGTTTTCCTCTAAGAGTTTTATAGTGTCTGGCCTTACATTTAGGTCTCTAATCCATTTTGAGTTTATTTTTGTGTATGGTGTTAGGGAGTGTTCTAACTTCATTCTTTACATGTAGCTGTCCAGTTTTCCCAGCACCACGTATTGAAGAGGCTGTCTTTTCTCCATTGTGTATCCTTGCCTCCTTTATCAAAGATAAGGTGACCATATGTGCGGGGGCTTATCTCTTGGCTTTCTATCCTGTTCCATTGATCTGTATTTCTGTTTTTGTGCCAGTACCATACTCTTTTGATTACTGTAGCTTTGTGGTATAGTCTGAAGTCAGGGAGCCTGATTCCTCCAGCTCCGTTTTTCTTTCTCAAGATTGCTTTGGCTATTCGGGGTCTTTAGTGTTTCCATACAAATTGTGAAATTTTTTCCAAACAGAATGTTCGAAAGCTATTTTTCTAAAACTCCTGGGCATAGGCTGCAACCCTTTTCTTTAGGAAGAAAATTAAATTAGAGTAGCAGTGTCCAGAGGGAAGCCAACAGTGATTGTCATCATTTATTTTCTTTATTTACTCAGTTCATGTGGTCAGGTTCTGTGGGATAAAGGTGATATTGGTCAAAACTCATTAAATAAGTTAGTTCATAGGTATATTTAAAAATTAACTCTTATCCAACAAAAGAGTTTTCATTTAGGGTTAACAGAACATTCACCCTTCATATTATTAGGGGACCTCAAGCATTAAATACTTAAGCAGAACTCAGAGCAGACTTGAAACTGTGTAGAGTTTCCATGTTCTGATTTCAGTACTTACAATCTACCATGCCAAAAATCAAAAACCGGTATGAATGCTTTCCTGTAGACAATTACTGTTTTTGTCCATTTCCATTCATTGTGGAGAGAGAGAATTTTTGGATGAGTATGATTGCCAGATAAAATACTATACCCAATTAAATCTGAATTTCACATACACAAGTAATAATTTTTTGTATAAGTAGGTCCCAAACATTTCATGGCACATATTTATTCTAAAAGTGGATTTGTTCTTGGTCTAAAATTCAAATTTAATTGGGCACCCTGCATTAAATCTGGCAACTCTACGGATTAATAATGCCTAATGGTCACTGATCCTTGAAAATTAAAAAGAATATGTGTTGTATAATGTAAAGCAACACTTCTAATACAAATTACCTCAGCTACTTGTTAGAAAGCAGATCCCGATTCTGCAGATCTGGAATAGGACCTGAGATTCTGTATTTTTATCAAGCTCGTGCTTAATGTTGATGCTGTTACTCCATAAGCCACTATTTGTGCAAGGCTGTAATGAACATTTTTTTTTTTTTTTTTTTTTAATTTATGGCTGTGTTGGGTCTTCGTTTCTGTGCGAGGGCCTTCTCTAGTTGTGGCAAGTGGGGGGCCACTCCTCATCGCGGTGCGCGGGCCTCTCACCATCGCGGCCTCCTCTCTTGTTGTGGAGCACAGGCTCCAGACGCGCAGGCTCAGCAGTTGTGGCTCACGGGCCTAGCCGCTCCGCGGCATGTGGGATCTTCCCAGACCAGGGCTCAAACCCGTGTCCCCTGCATTGGCAGGCAGATTCTCAACCACTGCGCCACCAGGGAAGCCCTTGAACATATTTTTTTGTTTGTTTGGTTGGCTGTTTTTTTGTCTTGTTTGTTTGTTTTTTGGTAGCCCAGCATCTGAACTCTCTGAGCTTGGAGTACTTACTGATATGTGAGGCTTGAAAGAAAGTTAATCCCAATTCTTACTATCTAGAAAGTGAAAGAAGTTGTCAAATACTTTACTGTCCTCCCTTCCACCCTGGATTCAGGTTCACGGCCTACCCTCAGCCAATCAGAAGCACCTGCATGGCCTTGAGTAGAGAACTAGTAACACAAAGAAGCAAGGACAGCAGTCAGTTCTTTCTCTTGCAGCATTGCAGTTGCCAAGTTAAGTTCCCCGGGCAGTTTTGGTGGCGGAGGAGGGCGGCAGAGTCCAGCATGCTGAGCAGCAGCAGTAATAGCCGTCTTCTCCCGGGCTCTTTCTGCGGTATGATTTGGGGTAGTTCTGAGCTTGGTTTTCAACCCTCATAATGATGCTGTGAGATGCGCACTTTGCTACTGAATCAGTCAGAATTGATTTTTGTTGCTTGAAACTAAGAACCCTGATGAAACCAAAGAATCCGCCAGAAGCTAGCTGGCACAGCCCATCAACTGGCAGTATGTGTATGGATGCCACCAAGGTCACCACTCAGGATGATCTCTGCCTCACAGGGTGAGGACAATTCTGAGACAGGTGCAATCTCTACTTGGTGGAAGGATGTCTACTTCCTGGCATACATCTCTATGTCTCCTCTGGCAAGGAGGTTTCTGACAATGACCAGTCTTAGCTTGATAGGACTAGGTTTATGTGCTAACCCTCTCATTAACTAGTTATGTGACTTAGGGCTAATCACTTAGAGTCTGTGAGCTCCATTTAGACTACATGTTTATTATTACATTTGTTCACATTATATCATATGGATATTTGGATAAATAGGTATTTATAATAGATAAACGGATATTTCATATAAATAGAATCACACATCCATAATTATTTGTTACACTAGTTTTTTTCAGCTATATAGTGAGTCTCCAGGAGGTCTATGTCTAATTGAACTGTTCGTTTACAATGTATAGCACAGTGCTTTATACATAGTAACTACTCAAGATAATAAGATAAACACTTGTTGTTGTTGAAAGGATTAAATGAGTCCATCAGACTCTTGTTACTCCAAGTGTGGTCCCTAGACCAGCAGCATTAGCATCACCTGGAAGCTGGTTAGAAATGCAGTGTTGGGGGCTTCCCTGGTGGCGCAGTGGTTGAGAGTCTGCCTGCTAATGCAGGGCACACAGGTTCGAGTCCTGGTCTGGGAGGATCCCACATGCCGCGGAGCGACTGGGCCCGTGGGCCACAGCTGCTGAGCCTGTGCGTCTGGAGCCTGTGCCCCGCGGCAGGAGAGGCCGCGACGGCGAGGGGCCCCGCGCTCCGCGATGAAGAGTGGCTCCCGCTTACCGCAACTGGAGAGAGCCCTCGCACAGAAACGAAGACCCAACACAGCCAAAAATAAAATAAATAAATTAAAAAAAAAAAAAAGAAATGCAGTGTTGGGCCCCATCTCAGATTTAGAGCCTGCATTTTCATAAGATCCTCAGGGGATTCATATTTTCATTTAAGTCTGAGAAAAACTGCTCACGACTGCCAGTTCAGTGAGGGCAGGGATTATGTGTGGCATATAGTAAGTACTCAATACTATTATATGAGTAAATGAATGGTGATACATGTGAAAGCATTTTGTGAACTGTTTTAAGCTCTATATACACAGGATTGCCAAAGAACAAAAGTTTGTTTTTTTGGCTTCACTAAAATCTTTTAGAGAAATAGTTTGGACTGACACTTTATAATGCCAGCTTATATACTGAAGCAAGTATATTTATTTTTCTTACATTTGAACGACAATTCCACGAAGAAACCCAGTTTTAGATTAAAAAAATAATAGTCCCTTAACTGAAATGGACTTTAAAGTGAGTTTATTAGCATGACAGCTAATTATAGAACTTCTTACTTCTAAAGATTGACAGAGAAAATTTATCGCATTTCTATTTCCTGTGAGATAACACCTTGATCAAGAGCTAAGATGCCAATGTCAGACTTTAAGAGAAGGATTGGTAGATGTTGTATAGTTAGTGTCAACCTCTAACAAAGAAAACTCATCTAGTTTCCCACTTAAAGTCTAGCTTGAAACGCTTTATTCATTTAATCATTCTTCAAATCATCAAACATTGATCAAATTTGTCACTATTTGACAAGTGCTGTGCCAGGGCTTTCTGATGGATTGCCAGGTACAGTATTCTTGAGGAGTTCCATATGAATACAATGATGATAACTTTTTAAGTACATAAGCTAACAAAAGACTTTTTATGATTTATGAATTCATGAATGTTAAAGTCTTAAAGTGCTATAAAAATGAAACCACATTAATTATATATTTAACAAGTTTATTGGAAAGAGTAAAATTATATTTTCCTAGTAAACCCAGGCTATATGGTTAACACATATGGAATTGTTTTTATTCAGGGTTGCTCTAAAGAATATAACAGGGATGTCCTGGTTATTTTCCATTTGCTCCTCCAGATCCATTTTCCCATTTTTCATCCTATTTGCCTTGCTCTACACTGGAGGCTGACCTCTACAGACTATACTATCCAAGTGCTTTAGCTTCTGGCTGGGTTTGGCCTATAGGAGGTACCAAAAGAAGTTTAAAGAGTGGGAGAAAAAGAGGACAAGTGTTTATTTCCCAGTCCTTTGATGGGCCACATTTGGCAGTGGCTACGTTTCTCTGTTTATAGTCACAGCTTTTGTCAGAAATCCCCTTCCAAACTACAGCTCTTATTGGGTTCCATTAAAATCTCCCTTCCCCTGCTCCTTCAGGCTTAAGGCTTCTTATTGTTACTAGTCCTTAAGTGCTTTACCATTGTTAGTTGGTTCCCTTAACCCTTCCCACTATATATTTACCTCTGTAAATTATCCCTTTATTAAGCTCTTTTTACCCTTTTGAGTGTGCCATCTTTAGTGTTATAAGAAGAGGCAATCAATCAGCCAGTATCTAAGGACTGCCTGCTGGGCTGGCACTGTTAAGACATATAATACATGATCCTGCTCCAGAGACACTTACAGTCCAGTGAAGGAGATAAAACCAACACATGTGAAGCAATTAGGAAACACTACACGTTGGTATCCGAGAGACATTTGGTTTTTTGCCACTCGGCATCAATTCAATCTTCTGATAACCGTACCCTGATTTTCCTCTTCTATCGCTCTCAGTCAATGTCTTCTAGGTGGAGTGGACTCCACTCTCAACAACATGAGTAATCATTCCTCTGGCCACATGTCCTAATCAAAGCCAATAAAATATAAGGAGATTATTGCTGGCACTTCTGGGAAAGAGGCATGCACTCTTCCACTGAGATTGCTAACAGTAAGGATTATGTGAACTGGAGCTGCCAGGAGCCACCATATGGAGCCTGAGAAAGAAGCCAACACAGAACACAGAGCCAAGAGATGAAGCAGAATAGAATTCTAATGACATTGCTTAAGCCCTTGGATCAAGCTATGCCTTAAGCTAAATATATCACTCCTTCTTTAGTTATATGAGCCAATAGCCAAAATATTCTTTTTTTTTGCATAAGTCAGTTTAAGTTGTGTTTTTTATTTTGTCACCTGCAACTAAAATAGCTCTAACAATTCATAAATTGGTACTGGGAGTGGGGATTAGTAACAGAAAGACCTTAAATTGTTGAATCAGTTGATTCAGAGGAGGCTCCATCTATACTGGGCTGGGAATTCAATAGCAAAGTAGTAGGTTAAACTGGCACCTGTTGTATACTAGGATTCAGAAATGTGCCTATCAAGTATGAAATGTAAAAGGGTCAAATACTAGAGTACAGTTACTAGAGAACATCAACTATTACATGTTGGCTTTTAGTTAGGTCCTGTGAGAAAGACTCAAGTTTAGGATTGAGCCTTATTTATCTAAGGCAGAGAGAAAAAAAATACTGCTTTGTTATAAATGACCATTTTTGCTTACAGACTGCAATCGAATATGACAGAAACTTCAATAATCCGGAGCCATTAAGGGTGGAAAAGCCCCCAAAGAATGTTGATGCCAATGGAGGCAAGAAATGGAAAAGACGGGCACTTAGAAGAAGTCTGAACACACCCAGGCCTCTCTCAAGAAATTCCTGCCTGCTTAGAAGGATAATTATCCCACTTTGCTCCTCCAGCACTACTATGCCATTCCACCCACACACCCACCCCCTCCAGCCCCCTTGCAACACCAGTGGCTATTGTTTCAAATTGTTCTCAGGGAGAAACCAAAATGGAGGCCATTAAGGGAGGAGATTACCAAGGCCTATTACCAAAACACAAAAATAGCCATATTGGAATCTAGATGCAAAGACTGCAGTTTTACATGACCTCTGGCTTTGGAGTTTTTTCCATCATGGAACTGGAGACATACAAATAGACTGCAAGCTTACTAAGAAGTAAAGGAAATTGTATTGTGAGAGAAACCTTAAATCTAGAGAACAAAACCGAGGCTAATTACCCCTGTAACAGGTAATGGAGAAGCCTGAGTAGCTTAATACAACGAATGTTTATTTTTCACTTTTGTAGAGTCCAATATCAGTATTCCTGATCAGCAGGTGGTCTTCTACACGGTCATTTAGTTACTCAGACTCTTTCCATCTCATGGCTCTCTTATGTATTCTCCAGGGTCTTAGAGTCCTTTCAGTGCAGCCATAGGAGGAAAAAGAGACCAGAGAAGGCTTACCTGGTTCTTAACCACATTGTTAAGTGATTCACATCACTTCCACTCATAGTTCAATGAGATAGTCATATGACTTTACCAAGATTAACAGGGATGCTGGGAAATATAGTCCCTGACTATATAGCTACTTCCTAGCAACAACTCTACATAACAGAAGAGGATCCCAGCTGTTTGCTGGTGAAAGCTAGTTATCTCTGCCATAGCAAGTGATTTTTCAACACCCACTGTATCAAGAAGCAGAATACTAAAGAGGTATGGTCCCTAGAAGGATTATCCTCCCCATTGTCCATTACAGATATGGCATGGAAGAACAATGGATGAGAGATTCTCCAAGAGCAGAACATATGGCAGCCAGATGGGTTGATCAAAGAACTTTTTCTTCTCTCGTGGTAGGAAGCCTTTGCTATTCCTGTCCAGCAAGATACGATATATCCAATGAATTGGAGACCACTGTGTGTTTGCCATAGTCATTTTTCCAAATATAAGTTTTTTCTTTTTCTATTATAAATTAAGTACTTTGTAGCTAATTTTATCATGTGGCCTTAGGTTGCTAGACCATGAAGAACTATATTGCTACAAGCTGGGAAAACATGCTTTATCCTGCTATCTTGGACTTGAAGTTATCAGCAGTAACTAGATGATCTTTGGATCATCTCTCTTTGGGGAGGAAGTGAGTACATTTGTGGTGGGAGAAAATATTGTTGCATTGAGTAGGCATAAACACTTTTAAAGGCATATGTAGAAGAGGAATGTTTGGGGACATCAACAGAAGAACAGGGATGTGTTGTATGTCCCCTGTTTCCATTACCCAGGACATATCCACCTTTCCTCTGATAACCATAGTCCCATTTTCTAAAGTGGAATCATCTTTTTGTGCCATTCATGTGTTATTAAAAGACTCAACTTCTGGGATGGGCTTCTGGTTCAGACCAGGCCAATCTGAGCATCTTCGCTGGGCAACAGTGATTGGTTTAGGAATGGACACAATTTTTGCGGGTAGTGAGGACAGTGTGAGCTTAGAGCTGCTGGTTGCTGATTTGTGGAGCCTGAGAATGAAGCCAACAGCAGAGGAAACAGCCAACATATCAGGGAGAATCCCAATCTTGATAACGTAATTTGAAGTTTTCATTCAATCTTGAACTTTTCAGTTATGTGAGCCAATAAATTCTCTTCCCTATTTAAGCCAATTTGAGTTGGATTTTATGTCACTTGCAACCTCAGATCCTTACTGAATCAATACTAAGTTGTGTGAGGGTAGATCCATAAATAAATATACATAGGAAGAAGTGAACATGAATATTCTTGAGGGGCAGATCCAACTAAAATTGAAGGGGTAGATTGAGGAGTAGTTTATAGGGTAAGAGGGAACTAGATGGGGGCAGAAAAAAATCAGTCAGAAGAGTAAATTTAATGCACTAGAAAAATATAGCCATGAAATTATTGAAGCATGAAGAGATGTGCTAAAAGTAAAGATTTAGAATGATTATTCTCACAGGTGATTGGAAGAGAGCCAGAAGGAAGTCAGAAATACCATCTACAACTGTTCTTCCTGCTCTTCGCACAGCATTCACACTGGCCTCCTTGCTTCCTACTAATTCAAACTCACCATTCTCCTGCCTCCAAACCTTTGCACTTCTTCTTGTCTCTGCTTGGAAAGTTCTTCCCCCAAACTTTTGCTTGGCTTTCTTCCTCATTTCATTCAGACCACTATTTAAACATAACTTCTCAAAGAGGCCCTTCTAGATCAACTTAGCTAAAATATAAACACACTACTTCCATCTGCATCCTTGTGTGTCCTTCTACTCTGCTTTGTCTCCACAGCACTTATCGCTACATGACATTATATTGTATATCTATTTGTTTATGTAAATGTATAGTCTGTCTCCCCCACTGGAGGAATTGCACTGAGTGCAGGTACTCGTTTTATTCACTGATGTATCCTTGGTAAGTACAACAGAGCCTGGCACACAGAAAGTCCCCAGTGAAAGCTTGCTTGATGATGAATGAATGAGTGAAATGTAGTAAATGAGACGGGGGAAAAAAATCACAAGAGGGGTGAGCTAGTCTCTTAAATTCCTAGAACATTCCTATCATTTCAGCCAAAAACTCTGCTTAAAGCTCCCACTTTTGCTCCACCTCCGCAAGGGAAAGGGAATTAGGGAAGTTTACTACTGCTAAAGCAAGGACTTAAGATATTCTTCGTTCCCGGACGATTCTGGTAAGAATGCTATTTTCTCCTGAGTTACCCCGTTAAGAAGACACATCTCCAAATCCCAGACTGCACAGGGTTCTTTCACCATCTCAGCTCCAAGTAGAGCTCTGAGAGAAAAACGAAGTGGTGGTGTCTAAAAGTCTCAAAGGTTCCAAAATAGTTTTCTTCCCGGGGATCGGCAACCAGGTGAATTTCAGAATAACAACGTGGAGAGGGCAGGAGTCACATGCCAGGCGGAAAAGGGAACCGGGGGCAATCTTCACGGATCCTTCGCTACCACCCAACCTTCTAGCGCGGCCTGCACAGAAACCAGCACGCCGACACTTCAAGGCATAGTGGTGCTTTCACCAAGTTTCCCTCCCCGGCGTCTTCTCCCCACCCGCCCCTCCCACTGCAGGCTCAGCCTCCGATTTCCGCTGATCCCGACTGGAGGGAGCCCGGAATCCAATTACGTTTCCCAAGGGAGCGCAATCCACCCGTCTGGTCGCGAGAAGGGGGCGGGGGGTCGAGGAGCCGCGTAGGACGCCCCTCCCCCGCCGCCCGGGCCTCTGGGCCCCCGCAGCCCCGGGCGGGGTAAGCACAGCCTTGGAGGGGCACACGGCACCGCCGCCGGGACTATTTGTCCTTCCGCGCGGGCGCTGCGGTCCGGAGCCGAAGTCGTCCCGGCTGAGTGGCAGGAGATTAGCCAAGGGTTTCCCCCGCCGCGCGCCCCCGGCCAATCGGCGCCGCGCGGGCGGTGCTCGGGGGCCGCGCACACGCGCATTCCAGAATCCACGCCTCACCCGAACATCCTTACCCCCGCGCACGCTCTCCTTCCCGCCCCGCCCTCCCGGCTCCACGCGCGCGTCTCCTCGGGCCCTTTTCCCAGGTCTGGGCCTGGACCGTGGCTTCTGGGCTCCTCGGTGCTGCTCGCCAAAGTGAAAGTGAAATGAGGAAGGACGGCCGAGTGGTCTGCAGGAGAAGAGTAATTAGTGTGAACCATCTGTGTCAAGGTTCACATTAAGCCTCACCACCCTCAGGCTCTATTAAAAGACTGGAGTGAAACTACGGAGACTGTCGTTGAGGAGGAAGAAAGAGGACAGCCCTCCTGATTCTTTAGAGATTGGGTGGAGAACTCTTCCCATATCATTGGGTGTTCTCTAGTCAGAGGACCTTAAACTGCTGGATTTCTCACTTGGTTTTCAGCTGTGGTCAGAACACTTGATATAGCCTTTCTCCCTCTCGGGGGGAAAGAAAACAACATCCTCTCCTGCACACATTGTCAGACTCACGAGGCCACAACTGACATACATGCTGGAAGGAGAAAGTGCTCTATGGTGCCTTGTTTTCTCTTTTGAATTACGTCCTCCTGAGACTGTGGCTGACCGTAGGCCCATGGCGTTCCTGCATGTGATTGACGTGCGTGATTAGCAGGCTAGTGAGAGAACCGGGGAAATTGCTGTCAAAACAATTACATACAGGGACATCAGAACAATGGCTTGAGAGCCCCCAGGGACTTAGAGACCATCCTAGCTCTGCCACGCATGCCCCCTGGGACCGTGGCCAAGTCACATCATCTCTTTGTGTCTTCGGTTTCTTCCTGGTAAGTTAAATAAAACTATTTTACCACTCCCAATCTCAAAGTATATTATAAAAATAAACTTAGATAACCGAGGTGAAAACATTGAAGGTTTTGTTTTGTGGGGGAAGGTGGTGGTGGTAGTTGAAAGACACTCTCTGAACAGAAGAGTCTGTGAAAGGAAACCGTTGGACCTTCAGCCCACAGCCTGCTCATTAAATTAAACTTAATACACATGTATTGACACTAACTGTAGATGCAGAGTTCTAAGCTTGGTGCTGTGTGATCTTCATAAGAGTTCTGTATGTTTACTGAAAAAAATACTCGTATTAAGTGGTCCCTTGCAGTTCAAACCTGTATTGTTCAAGGGTCAATGCTAACTCCTGCATTCAGACTTTATCCCATGCCTGTGCCAGTTCCCATCACTAAGTCTTGACCATTTTAATTCTGTTTCTGCTCAAGGGCCACAAAGCCTTGCTAGATATTGGTACAGAATGGTGCTGTGCTTGGAGCTCCCCACTTGAGCCGAAGCTGTGGCTTGGGGTTCAGACACACCTGGGTATGTCTGAGGAACTGATGGGGCAAGGCACCAGAAGCCTGTTTACTGGAGTGAATGAGGAGCTTCCTGAGACAGAACATGTCCTCAGGAAAAGAGTCAAACACACTGAGCTTGAGCCGGAAACAAAGACTAAGTCTTGAGAAGGGAGAGGTCCCTTTACATCCTGTCCTGTGGCTCCTGGCCCTTGTCTGAGTCCAGTAGGAGTGGGGAAGGGATAAGAAGATGGAGGCTATGGGTAAAAGCTGAAATATCTGTTTCAAACTTTTCAAGTCCCACATTTCACATTCGTAACACATGCGCTCACCTTTATTAGAAAAGTCAAGCTATCAACATAAGTGCAAGCAACAGAAAACCAGACTGGAGGCAGCTTTTGAAAAATAAGGAATTTATTATCCCAACAAATAAGAAGTTTGGAGGAAGGTGGTTCCTTTACTGGTTAATCGAGTAACTCAAGTATGTCACTGAGGCCCCAGCTAGATTTCTTCTTTCTACTCTGGCATCCTCAGACAATGGTAATTTCTCCTGCTATCTCCCTTCAAGGCAGCATCATAGCTTCAGCATTTCTTGGCATCAAATGCAGTCAAGGGAATCCAACAAAGAGGGATGTTGTCTCCCACTTCTTTCTTTCTGTCTCTGTCTCTTTCATAATAAAGGAAGGTTAACCTTTCCTAGAGGCCTCTAGTAGAACTGAGTCCCATTGGGCAGACTTGTGTCAAACACACATCCTAAACTAATTACTTGTTGAAAGAACGATGCCAAACATAATCTACCTCGCATGCTGGGATGCCAAACATAATCTACCCTGCATGCTGGGAAGAGAAATTACCTTCCTTGAGCATGCAGGAGGGCGTAATCCAAACAACATCAGATGTTGCGGCTTAGGTCTCAAAAGTTTCCTTCATTTTTCTGTACTTCAAAATGTTTTTGTATCTACTCTCCTTCATTACTTCTAAAGTTTTAAATCTTCCTTCATATTCTGTCTTTACTAGTTCAATGGAGAGGTAATCTGGCTCCATTTCAAGACTTGGCCTTCCGTCTATCTACCTACCTAAGACCTTGCTCTTATCCTAGCCACTCACAGTGGTCCCTAAGCCACAAGCCATCACTTGCAGGCTGTTCTACCTAGCACTCCATTAGTGAGAATTAGAGGAGATCTGAAGCCCCTTTTGTTGTCTCAGGAGAACCCAGGTTGAAAGATGCAAGAACTCGTCTAAATCCTATCAAGTGAGGGTGGAGAGGTGAGGAACAAGGGCAAGCTTTTTCTTTCCCAGCAGGGTTCTTTACCCAGAACTTTTATGTCTGGCTCAGCAATCTGTGAGTGCCACGTGGTATCCTCAGCTACTTGGTTTCAGACTCCTTCCATTTCACCTTCTTCCTCCCCATTAGTACTGATCTCCTGGAGATTGGGTCCCACTCTACTATTCCAAATCACAACCTGCAGGAACTCTGATAATGGCTTGAACCTGAAACTTGTTCCATTTCTTTCCTATACTCATATTCATTCATTTATTTCATTTAACGGATATTCAGTGTTGACTCTCTTCCAAGTATTGTGTTATGTGCTGGGAAGATGCTGGTGAATAAGTCAGAGCTCCTTGCCTTCAATGAGTTTACATTCTGGTGGGGAAACTTAGCATGAAATTCCAGGTTATCTCACAGGGACCAGAATGGAAGTATAACTTTGAAAGCAAGGCCAAGTCGTTAACTCTGCAGCATAACCCATGTTTTAATCCTTCACAGACAGCTACCATTATTAGTCTAAATTATTTTGATCTTTACACAGCTCAAAACATATCACATCTTTTCACAGAGGCCATTGTTTCAGACAATTACAGTTTCCAACAATATAAACACCACATAGGGCAAGGCACTTATGGTACAGTAGGCTTTATTAATAACATGCCTTGTCAGCTGAACAGGCTAGGCTATAGATGGATGATTACAGCAAAAATGGAGGCTGTATCTGATTCAAGTTTATGTATCATCAGAGTTGTTACGCTATCTCTGCTCACAGTCAGGGACCTGCCAGATCTTATTCAGCAGAATGGTTTGGAGATGCAATGTCAGAGATAAAAATATTTACTGTTGCTTACCTTCCTTTGGCTATGCTTGCCTGAGGATGTATAGTAAAAGTCAAATTTTAATTTTTTAAAATGTTTTCAAAATTCACTCAGGTTTGTTATTCCTACTTCATTTATAGTAGAAAATACGTTCTCCAAAAAAGTGCTACACTAGATTGAAAATAAACCTGCTTATATATTTTCTACTAATAGCACTTCTGCTTCAGAGGGTGCCATGGACCCTCAGTGTCTAATTTATCTTGACAGTGTCTGAAGTGGAAGTAAACTGATTCAGACTGCAGGTCCTGAAATATGAGTTAGGGAAGGTGGATATAGCACAAGTGAAATGAGAGCATTTAAATGAAATATGAACTCCAGTCAATCTGAATGAATTCCCATAGCACCTCAGTCCAGGAAAAAGACTGTAAGGGTTTTAATCCTCACTCAAGCCATGACAAAGTGCATGACCCTAAGTGAGGCAGTTAATTAACTTCTGTGTCTTGGTGTCCCCATTTTTATGACAGGGTTAATCAGACCTGTAGTGCACCTGCACTTGAGTTCAGAAGAAAAGAGAATTACACGCTTTCTGAAATGTAGCTGATAATTATCAATCAGTTATCAACAGGAATTTATTGAGCCCTGCATCTACCCATTATTATACGTCCAGGGCCTAGCAAGTACCCTACACATAAACGCTAAAGAAATCTTTGTTGCATGAATGAATGAGAAAATAAATCAATGAGCCATGAACTACTGCATGCCAGGTCCTTTGCTATGGAAGACTCGAGATTCATCCCTGCCTTTAAGAAACTAACCTTCTAGTGAAACAAGACATACACAGATAAAAATATACTTAACAATTAAGGTATGAAATGCCAAATGAATGTTATAATCCATTATCTTCAAACTAGAATTTCCAGATTCTTAGCTTCATTATGAATTTCTTCCTTAAAATTGACCTACTTGAGAATATGCCTAGAAATATTGCATAGAAATGTTAGAGGATGTTTAATAAAAGACTTTAAAATATAGAAATCTATTTCATTAGGATAATATTCTGTAAGGAAGTGGAATTGAAATATAAGTTCAAGGGGGGAAAAGAAAGACATATAACTGTTAAAGAAGGACTTGTTTATATTACTTCTTTTTGTATTTTTATTGAGGTATAACATCCATACAGTAACATACACAGACCACCACCTAAATCAAGATATAGGTGATGCCCTCCCATCATGACCTTTCTCAGTTAATCTCCTTCTTCCTTGACTCCAGAGTTAACCGTTATTCTGACTTCATACACTATAGAGTGCTGTAGCCTGTTCTTGGAAGTTGTGTAAGTGTAATTATATGGTATGTTCTCCTTTGTTCCAGGCTTCTTTTGTTCAACATTATGTCTGTATGATGCATCCATTGTTGCATACATCAGAGTTCATTCTTTTTAATTATTGAAAAATAGCTATTCTCAAAGTGGGGTCTGAGAACTCCTGGAGGGGGGTACCTGAGAGTTTTCTGGGGGGTCCATGAGTCAAAATTATTTTCATAATCATTTAGGGTTTTATTTATTTGCCTTTTTCAGTGCGTTGACGTTTTTGTTGATGGTACAAAAGCAATGATGGTTAAAACTCCTGGCACCTTGGCATGACTATTTTTTCCTTAGATTCATACTCTTTATGTCTTTCTGAAATATCTTTGCTAAACCCAAGGACATAAATATTTTCTATGATACTCTTTTCTATAAGTTTTATGGTTTTAGGTTTTACAAGTAGGACTATGATCCATTTTGAGTTAATTTTGGCATATGGTGTGACTTTAGGATTGATAGTCCCCCTGCTTTTTTAAAAAAAATATGGATACCCAATATCCAGTTGTAACAGTACTACTTATTGGAAAGACTACTCTTTCTCCGTTTCTCCATTGAATTAACTTGGCAGTTTTGTCAAAACACTCCCTCCCGCCCCACATACACACACATACACACGTGTGTGTGCACACTCTGTTTCTTACTTTGTATTCAGTTTCATTTATCTGTATGTCTATCCTTTCACCAATACCACAATTTGGGGAGAATTGTTATGTTAACAATACTGAATCCTCTGATCCATGAAGGTTGTATATCTCTCTTTTATTTAGATATTTTTTACTTTCTTTTAACTATGTTTTGCAGTTTCCAATATAAAGATCTTTTGTTAGACTTATTCATAATTTTTTTGGTGCTATTGTAAATGGAATGGCTTTTTAAATTTCATTTTCCAAGTTTGCTGTAGTATATAAGGATATATCTTTAATGTTTACTTTTGGCAGATTCTTGTATATGAACCCTGTATCCTATGACCTTGCTAAATTTACTTATGGGTTCTAGTAACTGTTTTCTAGACTCCCTGTGATTTTTAACATTAATAATCATATAATTTGCAAATAGAGACAGTTTACTTTTTTTTTTCTTTCATGGATTTATTTAATTAATTATTTATTTTAGGCTGTGTTGGGTCTTCGTTTCTGTGCGAGGGCATTCTCTAGTTGTGGCAAGCGGGGGCTACTCTTCATCGCGGTGTGCGGGCCTCTCACTATCGCGACCTCTCTTGTTGCGGAGCACAGGCTCCAGATGCGCAGGCTCAGTAGTTGTGGCTCACGAGCCCAGTTGCTCCACGGCATGTGGGATCTTCCCAGACTAGGGCTCGAACCCGTGTCCCCTGCATTAGCAGGCAGATTCTCAACCACTGTGCCACCAGGGAAGCCCAATTTACTTCTTTTTTATCTTAATGTCATTTATTTCTTTTTCTTTCCTTCTTACAGTGACTAGGACCTCTAGTACAGTGTTGAATAGAAGTAGTTATAATGGTATATTTGCCTTGTTCCCATTGTAGAGGAAACAATTCTATCTTTCACCATTAATTATGCTATAGATGCCATATATTCATTTGAAGAAGTTCCATATTATGTTTGGTTTGCTGGAAGTTTTTATCAGGAATAAATGTTGGATTTTTTCAAATGCTTTTTCTGTATCTATTAAAATGATCATATAGGTTTTCTCCTTTTGTCTGTTACTATAGTGAATTAACAATTGATTTTAAAATCTTAAACTAATCTTGTGTTACTGGGATAAATCCTACTTAGTTTTGAAGCTTTATTCTTTTTTTATACTATCGACTTGGTCTGTTAGTGTTTTGTTAAGGATTTTGCCTCTGTATCCATGAAAGATATTAATCTGTAGTTTTTTTTACCATCTTTGTCAGGTTTTGGTATTATGCTTATGTTGGTGTATTAGTTTGCTAAGATTGCCATAACAGAATACCACAGACTGGGTGTCTTAAACAACAGAAATTTCTTTTCTCACAGTTCTGGAGGCTAGAAGTCCAAGATCAAGTTGTGGGCAGGTTTGGTTTCTCATTAGCCTCTCTCCTTGGCTTGCAGATGGCTGCCTTCATGCTGTGTCCTCAGATGGCCTTTTCTCTGTGCAAGCACATGCCCCTGGTGCCACTCCTTCTTCTTTTAGGGGCAACAGTCATATTAAATTAGAGCCCTACCCTAACAGTATCACTTTAACTTAATCACCTCTGTAAGGATCTTATTTCCAAATATGGTTATATTCTGAGGTAATGAGGGTTGGGACGTCAACATATTAATTTTCTGGGGGACACAATTTAGCCCATAACACTTGGCCTCATAAGATGAGGTGAATAGTGTTCTCTCCTCTCTTTTCTGAAAAACATTTGTATAATTGGTGTTTTCACCATCGAAACTGTCTGGCCCTGGAGTTTTCTTTTGGGGAAGGTTTTTCATAATAAATTCAATGTGGTTATTAGATGTAAGCCTATTAGATTTTCTGCTTTTCCTTGTATATATTTTGATACAATGTGTATTTTAAGAAATTTGTCTTTTTCATCTATGTTGTTGAATTTGTTGGCATAATGTTGTTCATAGTGTTCTCTTATTATTTTTCTAATGTCTTAGGATCCATGCTGACAGCCTCTTTGTTTTAAAATCTTGTTTTAAACAGGCCTATTTTAAAGAACTGAAGAAGAAAAAAATCAAAATTCATTTGGTTATTATGGATGCTTGGCTTTTCTGTATATAATTTAAAGTTAGTTTGTCATTTTCTATAAAAAGGCTGGGATTTTGATTGAGAGTGCGTTGAATCCATACACTTGTTTGGGGAAAATTGCCACCTTAACAATATTAAATCTTTAGATCCATGAACATGGTATATCTCTTTGTTTATTTACATCTTCTTAAGTTTCTCTCATGGATATATTGCAGTTTTCAGGATAGAAATCTTGCACAAATTGTGTTGGATTTATTTTTAAGTACTTTATATTTTTTGAAAATTATATTGTTATTTACATTTCAACTTTCAGTTGTTAATTGCACATATGTTTATATATTAGCATGGTATCCTGTGAACCTGCTAAACCCTCTTATTAATTCTAGCAGGTTTTTTGTAGATATTTCTGAAATTTTTAAATGTATATAATTATGTCATCTGTGAATAAAGACAGTTTTTTTTTTTCCTGTCCAGTTCATATGCTTTTTTTTCTTTTTCTTCTCCTACTACACTGACTAGATTCTTGAGTACAGTATTGAGTAGAAGCAAGGAAAGCAGATATCCTTGCCTTGTTTTCAGTCTTTGGAAAAACATGTAGTCTTTTATCATTAATTATGATATTAGGAATAACTAGTAAATTTACTAGTCTTTTATCAGGTTGATGAAGTTCCCTTTTGTTCCTGTGTTGCTGAGATTAGTGCATGTCTTATTAATTTTCTTTGTGCTTAAATGGGAAGTACACATAAATTACTACTGTGTATATATGTATGATGATTGTCTCAGGAGAAAGCACTTGTGCAATTGAGTTGTGAACTGAAATGGTTGCTTTTCCATAGAACACCATTTTTACCTAAAAGAACCAAGAACAAACTATGATTACTCAGACTTAGATATTTGGCAGGTATTTTGTCAAAAAAAATGTTGTGAGCCTGCTCCTGCAAGGCAAACAACTGACTATATTTGTGGACATTGTTAAAATTTGCATTTCCAGACAAAAATTAGAAATTTGGAATGTTTATATTCACTTAACATCCTCCCAGGACTTCATGACATTTCTGTTGAGATTGGTGGTGATATTAACAAATGTGATTTTTCTGCTATACAAAGAAGTGTGTCAATATTTGGAATATTTTGGTGAACCAATATTTTAAGAAACTACCACTTATCAAGCTTTTTTAAAAAAATTAATTAAATAAATAAATAATTAATTTTATTTTTGGCTGCGTTGGGTCTTTGTTGCTGCGTGCGGGCTTTCTCTAGTTGTAGTGAGCGGGGGCTACTCTTGGTTGTGGTGCGCGGGCTTCTCATTGCAGTGGCTTCTCTTGTTGCGGAGCGTGGGCTCTAGGTGCGCCGGCTTCAGTAGTTGTGGCACGCAGGCTCAGTAATTGTGGCTCGTGGGCTCTAGAGCGCAGGCTCAGTAGTTGTGACGCACGGGCTTAGTTGCTCCGCGGCATGTGGGATCTTCCTGGACCAGGCTCGAACCTGTGTCCCCTGCATTTGGCAGGTGGATTCTTAACCCCTGGGCCACCAGGGAAGCACACACTTATCAAGTTTTGATGTAGTATTAAAGAAGACTGTTTGCAATTTTCTGAAAAGGCTATTGGAATAATCCTTCTCTTTTCCACTATATGTCTTTGTGAGGCCAAATTTTCTTCATATACTTCAACCAAATAACATATTATGACTGATTGAAAACAGAAGCAGATATTAGAATCCAGCTGTCCTCTATTAAGCCAAACTTAAAGAGATTTGCAAAATTTAAAGTAATGCCACTTCTTCTTACTAATATTTTTGTTTAGAAAATATAGTTGTCATAAAAATATGTACATTAACATGTAATGGATTTATTATTGTTACTTTTTAATTGTGGTAAAATCTACACAACATAAAATTTACCACTTTAACCATTTTTAGGTGTATAGTTAAGTGGCCTTAAGTACATTCACATTGTTGTGCAACCATTACCACCATTCTTTTCCAGAACTTTTTTAATCTTCCCAAACAGAAACTTTTTAACATTAAACAAAAGCTCTCCATTTGCCTCTTCCTCCAGCCCATGGCAATGGCCATTTGATATTCTATCTCTATGAATCTGACTACTCTAGGTACCTCCTATACATGGAATAATATTTTTCCGTTTGTGTCTGGTTTGTTTCACTAGCATAATGTTTTCAAGATTTATCCATGTTGTTACTTTTATTTTAAAATTAAATTAATACAAAATTTAAAAAATCTTTTGGTCTTAATTTTTAATATGACAGATAGTGATAGAAACACCTAAATAGACTAAAACAATTTAGTGTCCTCAATTAAGTTTTAAGAGTATAATGGGGTCCTGAGACCAAAACGTTTGAGAACCATTGCTGTATAATATCCCTGTGTATGTATGCTTGTACGTACCATAATTTATTTACCCGTCTACTGCTGAGGAACAGTTAGTTGATTTCTCTTCAGCTTTTAATTATTATTGATAAAGTTGTTATGAATATTCTTGTACATATCCTGTGGAGGACCTCTACACCAGTTTCTCTCTAAGAGAGAGGTCTAGTATGTCTAGGAGTGGTATGGCTGAATCTTTGTGCCTTTTTATTTATTTATTTTTAATAAATTTATTTTATTTATTTACTTTTGGCTGTGTTGGGTCTTCGTTGCTGTGCATGGGCTTTCTCTAGTTGCGGTGAGTGGGGGCTACTCTTTGTTGCAGTGCGTGGGCTTCTCACTGCAGTGGCTTCTCTAGTTGCAGAGCATGGGCTCTAGGCACACAGGCTTCAGTAGTTGTGGCACACGGGCTCAGTAGTTGTGGCTCGCGGGCTCTAGAGCGCAGGCTCAGTAGTTGTGGCACATAGGCTTAGTTGCTCCGTGGCATGTGGGATCTTCCTGGACCAGGGATCGAACCTGTGTCTCATGCATTGGCAGGCGGATTCTTAACCACTGCACCACCATGGAAGTCCCTTTGTGCCTTTTTAAAATGGATGGTGGTAGATATGAAATCTCTATTGTATTTAGGTCCCATTGGATACATTTCAGAGAATATTGTGTAATAGATTTATTTTAAATGCTAGTATTTACAATGTGTAGGATGTTTATCCTTTGCATTTGTTTAAACTTATGACAACAAATTTTAGATATCAATTTAAACATGTGTGAGGGCAGATATCATTTAAATACATTATTTTAGGAGGTAAATGAGCAAAGTGTTTTGAAGATTACTAGACAGTAGACCCTTTAGGAGTTCAGAAGAAGTACAAGATGATTGAAGGTTGGGAGGTTTCTTTCTCTGTCCCTCCTTTCCTCCCCCTTTGCTCTCTTCCTCCTTACTTTTCCTGTTATCTGACAAATATTTACTCAACAACTATTATATGCCAGGCACTCTGCTAGGCATTGGGGATATGGCTGTGGACAAGACAGACAAGGATTTGACTCACAGTCTAGTGAGGGAAACAATCCACATGAAAACAAGCTACTGAAATGACTAAAATTTGTGTTAAATATCATGAAGGAAACAAATGAGTCTTATGATAGGGGATAGTGGTGGCATTGGCTGTTATGTCAGGTGGTTCTGGTGGCCTCATGTTGGAAGAGCTAACTGTGCCTAAGAGCCAAGGGAAGATCATTCCAGCAGAGCCTCATACATACTAAGAACATTAACAAGGCTTTGAAGAAGAAAAAGCTTGGAATGTTCCAAAAACTAAAAGCAGGCCACTGCGATGCAATTACTGTCATACTTTGAGTCTTTATACAAAGAAGTTACATAGTTAACCCTTGAAGATGCCTGTAAACAAATATATAGTTAATATAAACTATATAATAAAGTAATAATAAAATTTAGAAAACATACTGTTGGTCATCTTTGAGAAGTGATAGAAGTGAACAGGCCTCTACTTTCCCCTGAGGACAGAGACAAGGAAGGAAGGTTCAGGAAAAAACAAAAAGTTACTTTATCTGCATCAGTATCAGCACTGCTATCATCCAGGCAAGAGTCAGCCCATTGAGAAAGAGATTGTATTTTGTTAAGTTTTGTATCTCCAGTACCCAGCATTGTGCTTGATCTGAAGTATATGCTTAATTCATGTATGTTTTAAGGGAGGGAGAAACTGGAGCTAACATTTTTATTTAGTTCCAACTCCTGTACTGGAGCCAGTTAAACCAAATTAAAAGACAAATAGAATCCAGGGGAAAAAATGCAGCATCTGCAACAAACTATAGGTTGATGTGCTTAATAGACTTTATAAATTGGCATATTGGTTAAGAGCATATTCTGGAGTGCGAAAGATATACTGCAATGAAGGCAAATTAAGGACAGGGTGAGTGTTTAGTTGGCCAAGGGAAGTCAGAACTTAGAGAAAGAAAGAGAGACAGACAGACAGAGAATGAATGAATGAGAATGGGAATATGATGGATCTGTGATGTCTGTGAAGGTCATTCCTAATTTGGTGCCCCTAGAGCTGGCCTTCAGATGTTCCTTTACCATGTTTGTTCTCTTTTTCTGATCTCATACTGAGGGTGAAAATATAAATGGAAGAGACATATCCCTTCCAAACTGTCCAGCCTCAGACAATGACAGAGGCCTGAGTAATCTGTGAATTGATAACTCCCTGAAGTGCATACTATCTCTTAAAAAACTTAGTCGTAACTTGTGCTGACACACAAGTATATTGTGTGTATTTATTATAATAATTGTATTCATTACATAATATACATTCATTACATAATATACTCTTAATTTTGAGGAAATGAACTAATTTTTGCACTATGTGATTTTTCCAGTTTCAACCAAGCTAATTTCTGACAAGTTAATTTGTTCAACAAGATTGGGTACCTTGTAGGTGCCTCTGGTACAGGGGTAGCAGGTACAGTAGGGGTGAATAAAACAAGTGAAGTCTATGACTTTATAGAGCTTTATACTACATGGGAGTGAGGTAGGACAGATAATAAAAAGATAAGAAAATAAATAGCATAATAGAATGAGACATAATGATAGCTTTGGGGAAGAAAAATAGAGCAAGGAAAGGAGCTCAATTAATGCGTAATCAGTGTTGGGAGAAGCAAGGTGGGGCAAAGAGTGATGGGAGAGCTTGAGTCCAGCCAAGAACTCACTGCCATGAGGAACCTGACCCTACCCATCCTCACAGTTCCCAGGCTGATTTTCACTTAATCAGTGTGAATTTGTCAGGGCAAGACCTGGAAATCAAATGGTAATAATAGCTGGTATAAATGCCTGGAAATAAAAATGTCTCAAATGTCATCAGTTTCTACCTGTGCTTTCCAATTTGCTGACAAACCAACAGCTGAAGTTAAAAAATACAGTACCAAATGGTTTATTGTAATAATGAGATGGTTGGTTTGAAGGAATACTTGTCTAATAAATAAGATTTGAAAAAAGCAACCCTCAGAGGACTAGAGCTAGTACTAGTGTTAAACTGGTTTTGTTTATACTGGTGTCCTTGAAAAGTTTCTTACCAACCATCTCAACCAATGAAAAACTAATACCAAAGCCAATGGTTAATTCTGTCTCCTAAGCTTACTCTTAGTTCATCCCAAAGCACTCTCTCCTCCCCTTTCATCCCCTCCTCTTTCCTTCCCCGTTCTCCATTTTCTATCTAGATTTTATGTAATCTCATCCAGAGCCATCATCATCTATATGCTGATGACTGTAATTTTATTCAACATTATTTTCTCTTCTGAGCTCTATGCTAGTATATCTAATTGTTTACTTGATTTCTCCACTTGTATGTCTAATAAGTATTTCAAATTAAGCATGGTTAAAATAGAAAACTTGGTTTCCATCTGCTTTCTCCAATTCCCAAATATGGACTTCCCTAAATCTTTTCCATCTCAATAAATTATATCTGTCATTTATCCACTTTCTTGGTATAAATATCTTGATTTCTCACTTTAATTCATACCCCACATTCAGTCCATTAGGAAGTTTTATTGTCTCTAACTCCAAATTATATTGGCAACCAGCCATTTCTCACCATCTCTACTTCAATAGCCCTAGTTAAAAGATGTCATTATATCTTGCCTAGTCTACTGGGAGAACATCCTAAGTGGTCTCCCTTCCCAGTGCATGTGAGCCAAGGCTGCTGGGCTTAGAGGGAGTTGAGGCATTGTTGAGAGGATGAGGCTCAGAGTGCATGGTGTGTGCATTGGAAGGAGAACGCTGAGGTGGTCACTAGACCTGAGCTGGGGTCTGCAAGGTTGCTGAGGGACTGTGGGCAGTTGGCCTGAAGTCTCTCCCCACACATTTGCACCACTAATAGATGGTGCAGTAGGAACTAGAAAAAGCAGTATGCAACAATCAGGAACCAGGAAGAGAAGCCCTCTTCCTCCTGCAATGTCCCTCCTGTGCTCTCTATAGATAAAGTTTAACATGTGCTCATTGTAAGGGAGAAATGTTGCAGAGCAGGTACTGAAGGGTGAATTTAGAGCTGAGAAGGAATAAATTGATAACTGATAATAATAACAAATTATTATCAATAAATTGATAACTCTTTCAAAATAATAAATAAATCTTAGTTATCTTCACAAGTCACCGCAGTATAAGACTTATTATTACCTTCTTTCTGGGATTATTCATAGATTATTTGTGGAACTGGAAATTAAATCTAGAATGTTCAATTTGCATGTCTTTGTTCCCATTCTTATGTGGAGTTTCTTCTTTGAACATCATTGATACAATTAATAAGAAAAAATCCAACAATATATGCCAGAAATGGAAAAAAAGATGCCTAGGCACCATGTATCTGGGTCCCTGAGGCCACATATAGCAAATGCTTGGGTGGAGGGCTGGAAATGGGCAGCAGTGCTTGATGGTTAGATAATTAATGAAATGCTTTTTTCAAACTGATATTCTCCAAAGAATAAGAGTCTATATACTTTCCTGTGTGAATCCCTCTTTAAGAGCAGAACTAGTCTGTGAGCCCAGATTAGTTCATCACAATAGACACCTAGCAAAAAACAAGTCTCTAAGGGTTATGCTAGGGGAAGGTAAGGTTTGAGGGAAGATTTAGGATGGGGGTGTTTATTTGTGTCCCTCCAAAATTCGCATACTGAAGTCCTAACTCCTAGTGTGTCTGTATTTAGAGATGGGGCATCTAAGGAGGTAATTAAGGTTAAATGAGGTCATAAGGGTGGGGTTCTGATCTGATAGGATTAGTGTCCATATAGAAGAGATACCAGAGAACTGCTGTCCACCCTCCACCCCCATCCCCATGCACTCACCAAAGAAAGGCCATATGAGCACCCTGCAACCCAAGGGGAGAGCTCTCACCAGATACGAACTCTACTGGCATCTTGATTTTAGATTTCTAGTCTCCAGAACTGTGAGAAAATAAATTTCTGTTGTTTAAGCTCCCCAGTCCATGGTATTTTGTGATGACAGCCCTATCAAACTCCTACAGGAGGTAAGAGTAAAAGGCACTATCTGGAAAGGGCAAGCTGGGGGCGGGGGGTAGAGTGCCACAGACAGGCAAGGAGCAGCATGAGTTTTCCAGACACTTGTGTATTTTGGGGGTAGGGGAAGAGACATGGTAAAAGAAGAGAGTGGAAGAATAGCAAAAAGAAATTCTTTCACTATGCTACCATTTTGCTTAAAACTGGCCTTTTTAACCAATGAAGGGAAGTGGGCTCAGGGTATCCCCAAAACATATTAACACCCTCACGTTTTTCTACTTGGCTTTAGAATTATTTTTTTTTGCTTTCATCTGAATATAAGTCTATAGCAGTTTTCCTTTTTAAGTAATTAATTAATTAAATTTTTATTGTCATAGTTTAAATATTATATGTTTCAGGTGTACAACATAGTGACTCACAATTTTTAAGGGTTATACTCCATATATAGTTATTATAAAATATTTGCTATATTCCCTGTGCTATACAATATATCCTTACAGCTTATTTATTTTATACATAGTAGTTTATACCTCTTAATCCCCAGCCCTATCTTGACCCTCCCCCTTTCCTTTCCCCACTGGTAACCACTAGCTTGTTCTCTGTATCTGTGAGTCTGTTTCTTTTTTGTTATCTTCACTAGTTAGTATTATTTTTTAGATTTATAGCAGTTTTAAAAGTAAGTATTATAAAGGCTTAACTCAGGAGAAGTCAAGAAACTAGTTGTCATTCCATGTAGAGTGCAAGCTCTAAGACCTACTTCCAACCATTAAGCTTCTCCTATGTAGAAATGGAACCTCAACTGCCCACTTGGCTCTCCTTAGTAAAGAGGAAGGTGGAAGATAATTTGCACTTGAAAGAACTTCTCTACAGAAAAACTCAACACAGGATGTAGAGATATCCATGAGGTCGTGAATTAGGGATAAACTCTCAGTAGTATTCTGATATCAAACCAGCAGATGCTCAGTGAAGCACTGAATGATCAAATGTGGTATAAAGTAAATAGTGTTAGAAATAAGCTTTGTTTCAGACTCTTTCTTTTCTACATTTGGTTTTCCCAGAGACATCTTCACTATACCTCTTCATGAAACTGTGGCCAGTTCAGTAATGCATCCTTAATTTATTTTCCCTCCTTTTCTGCCTCCTTTGCTTATTTCCTCACTCTTGATGTCCTCAGATTACAAACCTCTCAATGAAGTGCTAGTCCTCAAACTTGCTCAGACTCTGTTTCCTAGACAATCCAAGCAAAGAAAGTAGTCAAAACGTATCAAAATGAGTGCTTAAGATATTTTGTAAATAAATTGAGTCAAAATTTGCTGCAGATACAGAAATGTGAATAATTATCCTTTGATAAAACTAAGAATTCTTGGCAATAAAAAGCCCTAAAATTGAGATTTAAAAAAAAGAAACAAACTTCAGCATTTATGACACTGACATTTTTGGAGAATACTTCCTTTTGTATAGAGTATTCATTATTTGGGATTTATCTGATATTTCCTCATGATTAGATTCAAATTACACATGTCTGGCCAGAATATTACATAATGATATTTTGTCCTTCATAGGGTATTGTATCTAGAGATACATGGTGTCCATAATATCACTGTGTTAGTGGTATTAATTTTGATCATCTGGTCAAGGTTATACTTTTTTAAAGTATGCTCTTAAATATCTCTATTTTTTCCATTTGTAACCTTGTCATAACTTGACAGCACTACAACACTAGCAGGCTTTATTATTGCCTCATGCTCCACCCCATCACAACTACCACTAAAATGTAAGAACCACAGAGGCGAGGATTATTGCCTCTTTTATTCACTGATACAAATATTCCAAGCACATGGTACAGTGTCTAGCACATATTTACTGAATGAATGAGTAAAAAGATAATTCTGATTAGTAAAAATGTCTAATAACACAATTTGTTATAAAAAAATTCTTTATGACAAAACATTATTACAGCCATGCTAATTCAGCAGTCCATGGTTATAGGATACAAGAACAGGCTGGAAAATATATGATTAAGGATAATTTAAGCCCTCCCTCCCCATTTTAGCCAATATATTAAACCAAAACGATCAGTTGCAAAACTGATTTAGAATGCATTGAAAATTCCCCTTATCACCTCTGGAAGTAATACTAATAAAAATGATATGGCTAAAACATGAGTAGAAGGAGGAGGTATGAAAAGGAGAGAACGAATGTTACGTGAACACATCTAGATATTACTCACCAGAGCTGAACTTGATCGTAGGAAGACAGGCCTCACTTTGCATAGTTCTGACATGCACGATTTCCTGTTACCATGGTTTAGTTAAATAACCCAGTCTTCCAACATCACAGTTCACATTTCAGTTACCATGGTTCAGTTCAGTCCAGTAGTTGCATAAAGTACAAACTTTGTTGCTAGCTCTTCAGTCCACAAATCACTATGTAAATAACAGATGCACACCATGATCAGTGACCAATAACGCCACTTACTTCAGTCTGTCAGTGACTGGTCACTCTGCATCTGTTATTCAGTTCACAGATAGAGCAAAAGTGTGTAGTTGTGTTACCATCTTGTCTCCAAGTGATAAATCCACATGACATTTTACAAAAATGGACAATCAGAAGGGAGAATTGACCAACAGAGATGAAAGTAAAGCAAATAACCCAAAGTGACATTGCTGGAAGTGAATTTTGTATCAGACATAAATGGAATTATAGAATAAGTAGCTGACAGTGGGAATGTTGACACTGTCACCATTTGAGGGACTCTACATATGCTGCCAGAGGAACTTAGTGAAGGCACATTTATCAACATAAAGAAGGAAAGTATGGGCTTCCCTGGTGGCGCAGTGATTGAGAATCTGCCTGCTAATGCAGAGGACACGGGTTCGAGCCCTGGTCTGGGAAGATCCCACATGCCGCGGAGCAACTAGGCCCGTGAGCCACAATTACTGAGCCTGCGCGTCTGGAGCCTGTGCTCCGCAACAAGAGAGGCCGCGATAGAGAGAGGCCCGTGCACCGCGATGAAGAGTGGCCCCCACTTGCCACAACTAGAGAAAGCCCTCGCACAGAAGCGAAGACCCAACACAGCCATAAATAAATAAATAAATTAATTAATTAATTAATTTAAAAAAAAAAAAAAAAAGAAGGAAAGTAGTTGTGACAAAAAGGATGAAGATGTCCTAGAAGTAATACAGGCCAAACAACCTCCACGTTAAGGGAACTTTGGAGATATTTCACAATATGAATGTGCAAAGGATAAAATGTTGGAAGTTGATCCAAACTTAGGAAAGAGTATGACAATTCACTAGGGCATACAAAAGATCTTCACTCCCTATACAGTAAGTCATCAGCAAGAAGAAGGCAAGCAGTGTTGAAAATACTCAATACATTTTTAACACATAAAACACTTTAATTCTCAATGTTTCTAGTGCCTTAAATTCCAATATTCTAAGTAAATAATAGCTTTACTATTTTTTTCTGTTCTCTGTACATGTATAACTGACAGAGTTTTAAAATTTCACAAAAATCTTAAAGCTCATGAAGCAATCATAATTTTTCCATTATTTAAATCACTTTGCATAATTTCATCTTGCATGCTCTTTTTTTTGGTTCTGCATTGCCATGCAAAATAAAGATTGCCTTGGTAAAGTGCAAGTTAAATGCTCAGAAATGAAAAATAGAAAGTTCTTACCATAGTCATGATCTGAAGAAAATTAAGAACCACTGACTGAAAATGATAAGCTGTAGACGTTAGCCTCCCACTTGGATCAATACCAAATCTATATCTCTAGCTTGGGTTTCCAAGTGTTTCTGGATGTTCCACCAGCACCTCACATATAACACATCCAAAGCTGAACTTCCTCTTAACCCTGCCACCTACCAAAAAAGCCCCAAGTAACTTGTTTTTCTGTAATGAAGTATCAGTCAGGATTAGTTTCGATGGCTAGTGACAGAACCTGAAATAATTGTAGCTTAAATAAGATAAAGATTTATTTTTCTATCAAAATAAAACTTCAGAATTAGGCAACCCGGGACTAGCATGGTGACTCACCAATTATCAGGAATCCATATTTTTCTTCTACAATCTTTATCACAAAGTGTCTATCTTCAGGTTACCTCATGGTCACAAACTGGCTGCTGGTGCTCCAAACAGGCAGAAAGAAGGAAGGTAAAGAAAAAGTGCTTGCCACCCTGCTGAGTCAGTGTACTTTAGAGAATATTCATGGATGCTCCCTGCAAAGATATCTGCTTATGTTTTGTATCATTATGTCTTATTAGACAAAATTTGTAGAGTGGCTATTAGATAAGCAGTTAGTGGTTTTTGTCAGGCATCATTAATGATTCAATCATTCACCTAGGCATCAAGCCAGAAACCGAGAGATTATCTGAAATTCTTCTCTCTCTCTCACTGCCCATATCCATGGTTAGTTTATTATGCTACCTAAATTTCTTTCAAATTTGAAACTCCACTTTTTTCTTTAACGCTCCATTGCCTAAAATAGTGCATGACACAAACTGCTGTGTTTATAAATGTTTGTGGAATGCTAATTCAGTGACTGCTTTTCATACAACTGGGGGAAGTTATCTCAGTGAACTTTAAATTGGATCTCCAAATAATATTCAAAGAATATTCCATTATATTATAAAGTGTAATTCCTGGAGTTCTTTAAGTCACAAAGTAGTTTCCTATTCTCTAACACTAGTAGGATTTGAATTAGTTATTCAACTATAAAAGTATGGAATGTGGGCAAACATACTCCCTTCTCTAGTATTTAATTTTTCTTAATTGTATTATTTTGTTAATAGCGGCTGTCTCTTGTACTCTCTCCTCCAATAGACCTCTATGAGCTGTTCCTCAGCATGCCCACAACACATGCATATACTCATACACACATACACACACACACACACAGAGTGATGGCCTCAAAAGTCTTGTTCCTTAGCAAGCCAAATGTCAAACATCTCAGTGGCAGGTATGAAAAACAATAAGCCTGTCCCTGCTGAGCCACCTGCTGAATATTCCATATGCCAGGTGCTAATTTTAGGAGAAAGAAAGGAAAATTTAAAAATGTATTCTCTTTTCATTGCTCCACGAGAGCCTTCTTTCCTTTTCTCCTCAAGCAGCTGCAGCAAAAGCTTACATGAATGCAAAATGAAAGCAGTACTGGAAACAAGACATAATTTAAAAGAATTCACTAGATGACTTAAACAAATAAACCTATTGGGTTAACCTTATTGTTCTGGAGAGAATAAGCAGTGTGACTGGCCTTGGATTGATGGAATTCACTGGAATAGAGCAGGGCTGACAAATTGGGATAAAATATTTGGCAATTGTTCTTTATCTTGGGACAAATGACCAATGTACTTTAAATTCATTTCCTGCAGCTGGTGAGCGGGTGGCCAGGTCTGCATCCTACCCCTTGTAGCCAACGGGCATTTCTTGACATTGACAGGTTGGCCCCATTTGATTAGATTTTCAACAAAACAATGTACATTGCAGATCATTTTCAAAATATTTTTGTTTCTCCAGTTCCTGACATTCTGGTATAATTGAAGACCTCGGCAAGCTCTGAACATGCTTGGAAAATGGGTTGTTTTGACAAGCTAGAGAATAGACTATTTGCCAGCAAACTGCAGGCCAGAGCTTTAATGGTGGTCCTATTGCAAATGTTATTTTATCTTCACCTATAAAATTTTCCTTTGTAGCTCTGAATATTTCAATTGCTCAAATAATTTATCTTAACACAGCAGCACTGGGAGGGGACAGTGGGTGCAAACACACAGAGATAATTGTTGCAATTTCTTATTATCTTCGAAGTCATAATTTCATTAAGTTAGGTTTTTAGATTAAAATTTCCCACGAAGTTGAAGTCATGTCAAGACAAATATGATTCTGTATACTAATAAATTGGATGTGCAGAAATTCAAATATTCAGAAGTTATGAAACAAGGGATCAATTAGATATACAAAGGCTAATGACTTACATTAGAAATATCTTAGGCCTTGAGACATTGGTTCAAGATGGCAGAGTAGAAGGACGTGCGCTCACTCCCTCTTGCGAGAGCACCGGAATCACAACTAACTGATGAACAATCATCGACAGGAAGGCACTGGAACCCACCAAAAAAGATACCCCACATCCAAAGACAAAGGAGAAGCCACAATGAGAAGGTAGGAGGGATGCAATCACAATAAAATCAAATCCCATAACTGCTGGGTGGGTGACTCACAAACTGGAGAACACTTATACTACAGAAGTCCACCCACTGGAGTGAAGGTTCTGAGCCCCACGTCAGACTTCCCAACCTGGAGCTCCGGCAACGGGAGGAGGAATTCCTGGAGAACCAGATTTTGAAGGCTAGCAGAATTTGACTGCAGGATTTCAACAGGACTTGGGGGAAACAGACTCCACTCTTGGAGGGCACACACAAAATAGTGTGCACATTGGGACCCAGGGGAAGGAGCAGTGACCCCGTAGGAGACTGAACCAGACCTACCTGCTAGTGTTGGAGGGTCTCCTGCAGAGGCGGGGTGTGGCTGTGTCTCACCGTGAGGACAAGGACACTGGGGGCAGAAGATCTGGGAAGTACTCCTTGGTGTGAGCCGTCCCAGAGTCTGCTATTAGCCCCACCAAAGAGCTGGGTAGGCTCCAGTGTTGGGTCGCCTCAGGCCAAACAACCAACAGGGAGGGGACCCAGCCTCACCCATCAGCAGACAAGCAGATTAAAGTTTTACTGAGCTCTGCCTATTAGAGCAACAGCCAGCTCTACCCACCACCAGTGCCTCCCATCAGGAAACTTGCACAAGCCTCTTAGATAGCCTCATCCACCAGAGGGCAGACAGCAGAAGCAAGAAGAACTACAATCCTGCAGCCTGTGGAACAAAAACCACATTCACAGAAAGATAGACAAGATGAAAAGGCAGAGGGCTATGTACCAGATGAAGAAACAAGATAAAACCCCAGAAAAACAATGAAATGAAGTGGAGATAGGCAACCTTCCAGGCTAAGAATTCAGAATAATGATAGTGAAGATGATCCAGGACCTCGGAAAAACAATGGAGGAAAAGATCAAGAAGATGCAAGAAATGTTTAACAAAGACCTAGAAGAATTAAAGAACAAACAAACAGAGATGAACAATACAATAACTGAAATGAAAACTACACTAGAAGGAATCAATAGCAGAATAACTGAGGCAGAAGAACGGATAAGTGACCTGGAAGGCAGATTGGTGGAATTCACTGCCAGGAAACAGAATAAAGAGAAAAGAATGAAAAGAAATGAAGACAGCCTAAGAGACCTCTGGGACAACATTAAACACAACAATATTCGCATTACAGGGGTCCCAGAAGGAGAAGAGAGAGAGAAAGGACCTGAGAAAATATTTGAAGAGATTATAGTCGAAAACTTCCCTAACATGGGAAAGGAAATAGCCACCCAAGTCCAGGAAGCACAGAGAGTCCCAGGCAGGATAAACCCAAGGAGAAACACACTGAGACACATAGTAATCAAATTGACAAAAATTAAAGTCAAAGAAATATTATTGAAAGCAAAAAGGGAAAAATGACAAATAACATACAAGGGAACTCCCATAAGATAAACAGATGATTTCTCAGCAGAAACTCTACAAGCCAGAAGGGAGTGGCATGATATATTTAAAGTGATGAAAGGGAAGAACCTACAACCAAGATTACTCTACCTGGCAAAGATCTCATTCAGATTTGATGGAGAAATCAAAAGCTTTACAGACAAGCAAAAGGTAAGAGAATTCAGCACCACCAAACCAGCTCTACAACAAATGCTAAAGGAACTTCTCTAAGTGGGAAATACAAGAGAAGGAAAGGACCTGCAGAAACAAACCTATAACAATTAAGAAAATGGTAATAGGAACATATATATCGATAATTACCTTAAACGTGAATGGATTAAATGCTCCAACCAAAAGACACAGGCTTGCTGAATGGATACAAAAACAAGACCCATATGTATGCTGTCTACAAGAGACCCACTTCAGACCTAGGGACACATACAGACTGAAAGTGAGGGAATGGAAAAAGATATTCCATGCAAATGGAAATCAAAAGAAAGCTGGAGTAGCAATACTCATATCAGACAAAATAGACTTTAAAATAAAGAATGTTACAAGAGACAAGGAAGGACACTACATAATGATCAAGGGATCAATCCAAGAAGAAGATACAACAATTATAAATATATATGCACCCAATATAGGAGCACGTCAATACATAAGACAACTGCTAACAGCTATAAAAGAGGAAGTTGACAGTAAAACCATAATAGTGGGGGACTTTAACACCTCACTTACACCAATGGACAGATAATCCAAACAGAAAATTAATAAGGAAACACAAGCTTTAAATGACACAATAGACCAGATAGATTTAATTGATATTTATAGGACATTCCATACAAAAACAGCAGATTACCCTTTGTTCTCAAGTGCACACTGAACATTCTCGAGGATAGATCACATCTTGGGTCCCAAATCAAGCCTCAGTAAATTTAGGAAAATTGAAATCATATCAAGCATCTTTTCTGGCCACAATGCTATGAGATTAGAAATCAATTACAGGGAAAAAAATGGAAAAAACACAAACACATTAAGGCTAAACAATACGTTACTAAATAACCAAGAGATCACTGCAGAAATCAAAGAGGAAATCAAAAAATACCTAGAGACAAATGACAATCAAAACACAATGATCCAAAACCTATGGGATGCAGCAAAAGCAGTTCTAAGAGGGAAGTTTATGGCAATACAAGCCTACCTCAAGAAACAAAAATCTCAAATAAACAATCTATCCTTACACCTAAAGGAACTAGAGAAAGAAGAACAAACAAAACGCAAAGTTAGCACAAGGAAAGAAATCATAAAGATCAGAGCAGAAATAAAGGAAATAGAAACAAAGAAGACAATAGCAAAGGTCAATAAAACTAAAAGCTGGTTCTTTGAGAAAATAAACAAAATTGATAAACCATTAGCCAGACTCATCAAGAAAAAGAGGGAGAGGACTCAAATCAATAAAATTAGAAACAAAAAAGGAGAAGTTACAACAGACACCACAGAAATACAAAGCATCCTAAGAAACTACTACAAATTACTCTATGCCAATAAAATGGACAACCTGGAAGAAATGGACAAATTCTTAGAAATGTATAACCTTCCAGACTGAACCAGGAAGAAATAGAAAATATGAACAGACCAATCACAAGTAATGAAATTGAAACTGATTAAAAATCTTCCAACAAACAAAAGTACAGGACCAGATGGTTTCACAGGTGAATTCTATCAAACATTTAGAGAAGCGCTAACACCCATCCTTCTCAAACTCTTCCAAAGAATTGCAAAGGAAGGAACACTCCCAAACTCATTCTATGAGGCCACCATCACCCTGATACCAAAACCAGACAAAGATACTACAAAAAAAGAAAATTACAAACCAATATCACTGATGAATATAGATGCAAAAATCCTCAACAAAATACTAGCAAACAGAATCCAACAACACATTAAAAGGATAATACAGCATGATGAAGTTGGATTTATCCCAGGGATGCAAGGATTCTTCAATATACGCAAATCAATCAATGTGATACACCATTTTAACAAACTGAAGAATAAAAACCATATGATCATCTCAATAGATGCAGAAAAAGCTTTTGACAAAATTCAACACCGATTTATGATAAAAACTCTCCAGAAAGGGGACATAGAGGGAAGCTACCTCAACATAATAAAGGCCATATACGACAAACCCACAGCAAACATCATTCTCAATGGTGAAAAACTGATAGCATTTCCTCTAAGATCAGGAACGAGACAAGGATGTCCACTCTCACCACTATTATTCAACATAGTTTTGGAGGTCCTAGCCATGGCAAGCAGAGAAGAAAAAGAAATAAAAAGAATACAAATTGGAAAAGAAGAAGTAAAACTGTCCCTGTTTGCAGATGATATGATACTATACCTAGGGAATCCTAAAGATGCCACCAGAAAACTACTAGAGCTAATCAATGAATTTGGTAAAGTTGCAGGATATAAAATTAATGCACAGAAATTGCTTGCATTCCTATACACTAATGGTGAAAAATCTGAAAGAGAAATTAAGGAAACACTCCCATGTACCATTGCAACAAAAAATATAAAATACCTAGGAATAAACCTACCTAGGGAGACAAAAGACCTGTATGCAGAAAATTATAAGACATTGATAAAAGAAATTAAAGATGATACCAACAGATGGAGAGATATACCATGTTCTTGGATTGGAAGAATCAATATTGTGAAAATGACTCTACTACCCAAAGCAATCTACAAATTCAATGCAATCCCTATCAAATTACCAATGGCATTTTTTACAGAACTACAACAAAAAATCTTAAAATTTGTATGGAGACACAGAAGACTCCAAATAGCCAAAGCAGTCTTAAGGGGAAATAACGGAGCTGGAGGAATCAGACTCCCTGACTTCAGACTATACTACAAAGCTACAGTCATCAAGACAATATGATACTGGCACAAAAACAGAAATATAGATCAATGGAACAAGATAGAAAGCCTAGAGGTAAACCCACGCACCTATGGTCGAGCATTTAATCTATGACAAAGGAGGCAAGGATATACAGTGGAGAAAATCCAGTCTCTTCAACAAGTGGTGCTGGGAAAACTGGACAGCTACATGTAAAAGAATGAAATTAGAACACTCCCTAACACCATACACAAAAATAAACTTGAAATGGATTAGAGACCTTAATGTAAGACTGGACACTATAAAACTCTTAGAGGAAAACATAGGAAGAACACTCTTTGACATAAATCACAGCAAGATCTTTTTTGATCTACCTCCTAGAGTAATGGAAATAAAAACAAAAATAAACAAATGGACCTAATGACACTTAAAAGCTTTTGCAAAGGAAAGGAAACTACAAACAAGACGAAAACACAACCCTCACAATGGGAGAAAATATTTGTAAGTGAATGAACAGATGAAGGATTAATCTCCAAAATATATAAACAGCTCATGCTGCTCAATATTAAAAAAACAAATAACCCAATCCAAAAATGGGCAGAACACCTAAATAGACATTTCTCCAAAGAAGACATACAGATGGCCAAGAAGCACATGAAAACTGCTCAACATCAGTAATTATTAGAGAAATGCAAACCAAAACTACAATGAGGTATCATCTCACACCAATTAGAATGGGCATCATCAGAAAATCTACAAACAACAAATGCTGGAGAGGGTGTGGAGAGAAGGGAACCCTCTTGCACTCTTGGTGGGAATGTAAATTGATACAGCCACTATGGAGAACAGTAGGGAGGTTCCTTAGAAAACTAAAAATAGAACCACCATATGACCCAGCAATCCCACTACTGGGCTTATACCCTGAGAAATGCGTAATTGAAAAAGACACATGCACCCCAATGTTCATTGCCACACTGTTTACAATAGCCAAGTCATGGAAGCAACCTAAATGCCCATTGACAGACAAATGGATGAAGAAGATGTGGTACATATATACAGTGGAATATTAGCCATAAAAAGGGACGAAATTGGGTCATTTGTAGATATGTGGATGCATCTAAAGACTGTCATACAGAGTGAAGTAAGTCAGAAAGAGAACAATAAATATCGTATATTAACGCATATATGTGGAACCTAGAAAAATGGTACAGATAAACCAGTTTGCAGGGCAGAAATTGAGACACAGATGTAGAGAACAAATGTATGGACACCAAGGGGGGAAAGAAACGTATGGACACCAAGGGGGGAAAGTGGCTGGGGGTGGTAGTGTTGTGATGAATTGGGAGATTGGGATTGACATATATACACTAATATGTATAAAATGGATAACTAATAAGAACCTGCTGTATAAAAAACTAAAATGAAATTCAAAAATTCAAAAAGAAAAAAAAGAAATATTTTAGGCCTCTTTTGCTGTGTATTACTAACTGTGCCCCCCCCCAACTCTCATTTCCTTTAGTTTAGAGGCTCTTGTGACTGCTTCTCTATATGTGACTTCTCCTTTTTTTTTTTTTTTATAAATATTACAATCAACTTAGATTGTTTTTTTTTTTTAATTTTATTTATTTATTTATTTAGATTTGGCTGTGTTGGGTCTTCGTTTCTGTGCAAGGGCTTTCCCCAGTTGCGGCAAGCAGGGGCCACTCTTCATCACGGTGCACGGGCCTCTCACTATCGTAGCCTCTCTTGTTGCGGAGAACAGGCTCCAGACACGCAGGCTCAGCAGTTGTGGCTCACGGGCCCAGTTGCTCCGCGGCATGTGGGATCCTCCCAGACCAGGGCTCGAACCCGTGTCCCCTGCATTAGCAGGCAGACTCTCAACCTCTGTGCCACGAGGGAAGCCACTGCTCCTTTTTTTTTTTTGAAAAGTCTGTGCTTCTCTGTTGTTTCCCCATCTCCTCCTAACATTTCTATTTATTTATTCTAAAAGCCAGACATTTTCACAAAATGCTAGTTAATTAATTAAAAATTATTTTTTATTCCTTTAGTATTTGTGCTAACTATAAACATACCCTAGGGATTTTAATTTCAATTTGGGGGCTTCTTTTGGAGAACAATTTTTATTTTGTCAGAATTATATTTGGATCTTATTTTTTTCTTTATTTTTCAAACTGATTTTATGATTGAAGACAGAAGGTCTTCTTCTTTTTTTAAATTAATTAATTAATTTATTTTGGTTGCACCAGGTCTTGGTTGTGGCAAGTGGGCTCCCTAGTTGCAGTTCACCAGGTCCTTAGCTGCAGCATGTAGGCTCCTTAGTGGCAGCTCCATGGCTTCTTAGTTGTGGCATGAGAACTCTTAGTTGCAGCATGCAACTGTATGTGGGATCTAGTTCCCTGACCAGGGATCGAACCCTGACCCCCTGCATTGGGAGCATGGAGTCCTATCCACTGTGCCACCAGGGAAGTCCCCAGAAGGTCTTCTTCAAGGACTGCTTTTCCCCATAAAAATATTTATTTTAGCAAGAGCAAATACAGATTTAAATGAGAGGAACCTCTAGTTGACCTTCAACTGATAGTCACAATTTTGCAAAGCAAAGGAGCCAATCAGCTCTCACTCTTCCACCTCACATCTTCCCCATTTACTGCTGTGTGCTGTTGGGCTAGTTATTTAACATCTCTGGGCCTCAATTCCTTTATCTGTGAAAAGTGGAAAGTACTTTATGTGGAAAGTAATAGTACCTACTCCTACAGTAGTTGTGAGGATTAAAAGAGTTAATGTGTTCAAAATGCTATGAACCATACCTAGCACATAATAAATGTTCAAAAATTTTAGGTATTGTTATTTTATCACTATTACCTCTATATAGATACTTTTTTCTATTCTTTCTACTTTTCTTTCTCTTTCCCCTATCCCCTTGTGAGGGAACAAGTTATTTCCAACCATGCTAGGCGATTAAGAAGTGTGATCTGGAGCTGTAGTTACAGTCTAGTTCTTTTTATAAAACAAGATGATTAAATCCCAAAGAAAAGGAAGTCCACCAAGACTGCCATATTGCACAACTCTAGGAGGCGCCATCCACCTTGTAGTCAGAGTAACTGCTATCCCTGAAATTATGCAGTTGATGATCCATGCAGCCATACATGGTAGCTCTGTAGCCCACCATTCAGTCACTTTAACTTTTTTTTCTTTTCCTCAGTTTTTGTATTGTTTTCTTTTTCATATATATGTAAGTATGTATACTCACTAGATGACATAAACACATTAAAGCTTTACACATTTGTTCCCCTATACGTCTTTTTTTTTCCTTTCCTAAGGTTTGATATTCAAATGGGAGTTGTATGTGTTTGTGTGCATAGAAGCTTATATTCACACCTATGGGAAGTATTAACAGTCATAAAAATATAAGTAAGAATATAAAAAATAAATTATATTTACTAGGATTGAAAATGTTCATAATTTATAAATAGGATTGCTTTTTCTTACTTTTATGAGATGATTACAGCTGGATCAAAGCAAAGGACTTGAATAGAAGCAAAACAATAAATTAATTGACCACTAAGTGATAGGGGCCCATAGTAGATTTCCTACCACTAAATCGCAAACATAGGCAAGCTGGGATAAGCCTGACTCACCAAATCTTTCAGTGATGTCAACATCCGCTTTCTGTTATGTCTGTAGATGCTGCCAGTGGTTTGAATCAATATAACATTTTTTATTATTATAAATAAAATGCTTCATTTAGTTATTTCTTTGGAAGATATGAGGAAAAATTGTTCTCTGATGAACTACTTCAAGAAGTATCCTTTGAATTTTGAATACTGTGACAGTTTTATTTCAATACAATTTATGACCAGTAATAGAACTACATACAGGTGGTATTGGATTTCTGTGCATTCCTTACTGCCATTTAAACATCACAGATGTTTCCTTTATTCATAATGAGTTAATCCCACTGCCATTCATGCACAAGGAAGGAAAGAGAAGCACTCAAAGGTCTACGTAGCTAGAAGGAGTAGAAGAAGCAAAAAGCCTAACTAACCTACAAATTTGATAATTCACCCTTGAATAATTGAAAGTTTGATGTGTTTGCATTAAAAAGTGTGAATCAGGAACACTGAAGTTCAACATATTCTGTGCTAAAATTGAAACAGTACTCAGATGTACTGAACCATGTTTTATGATGTGCTTTTTCTCAGGCTTTGGTATAGAATTTCCCTACTTATGGAGGACTAGCAACTGAAAATAAATTAAAACTGTAACCTTACCTCTAGAGATGAATATTCTGCATGCAACGATCTCTTCCTTCTCAAAATTACCGTTCAGTTCACTTCAACAATCATCTATTGAGCATTATACTATGCTATCTCTGAGAATTTAAAGACAAATAAAACATGGTCCCTGTTCTTAATTAGTTTCCTCTCAATTCAAAGAATTGAAAGAAGTCAGGGGATTGAGATATGGGTGGAGGAAGCCTGGAGTATGGTGTGGAAGGGTGTAGGGGGGATATTTGGGTCTTATTCTTTATAGTACACCTTTTAATAATCATTGACAAATTGTTCTTCTGACCAGATTGCCTACGTATTTTTTTGCCAGCTCTTAGTATTGCCAGTCTTTCTTGGTTTTATTTATAATAAGATATTAATCTAATAAATATGTATGGTGAATTCTTTCATACAAGTAACTTTTTGCGTGCTGTCAGTAACGCAAAGTGATTGTCCTCCAGCAACTCGCAATATATTGATTGAGAAGAGGGTCACACAAACAACTAACTTCAAAACAAGTCAAATGATGGTTAATGTAATCATAGAATTATGGATAGCTTACGACTGGAAGACTGTGAAGTCAGGGTTCAGCATAGAGAATCAGGTTCTCGATCAATATTATACCACTGGTAAGCAGCAGAGCTGGGATTTGAGATCAAGTTTTTCTGTCTCCAAGACCAGAGTTCTTCTTACTTTAAAACTGCAACACATGAAATCGTAAATATCAGGACCTATCACAGGACTACGCAATGTTAAAATTGTTTTCAGTATTTCATGTGAAACTTCTACTAATTATTACAATTTTAATCAATTGGATGTCCTTCAGAGCCTTTTTCATACTTTGATTTGCAAATAAGCAGGGGAAAGTTCATTGATTCTTTATAATACAGTGGAAAAAAACAAGAATACTGAAGTATATTTTTACTTAGGTTCTCTGAGCTTCAATTTTCTCATCTATAATAACCTTGCAGTGTAGTGGTAGAGATTAAATGAAATAGTTAATGTAAGGTCCATGGCATAGCATTTGTCACTGCGTGGCCACTCCAGAAAGGTGAGTCATCTTTGGGTTAAGAGAAAATATACCTTTAAGTCAATCTGAGAGGATATATTAGAGTTGGCAAGGACTGAGGGAATATCTTGTTTAGTTCCCCTGTTGCCCAGAGTTGAGCATGGAAACCCAGTACACTGATATGTTTCTCTCAAGGTTGTATAGACATATGTAAACAGAATAAGTTTTATCATGTTTCAGTTACCTTTTTGTGCCTACAGATGGGATACCCCACTTCTAAGAGCACACTGGAGAACTGGCCTGGATTTAGGGGACTATTGTCAACCTTTTATAGGATCAATGATAAAATTGTGGGAAACTAATTTGTTTCTTTAATCATTAATGATGTTGAACAACTTTTAAAATTTATTTTTCCCCAGCTTTATTGACATATAATTGACATATATGATTGGTATAATTGTGTAAGTTTAAGATGTACAATGTAGTGATTTTATATATGTATATATGGCAAAGTGATTACCACAATAAAGTTAGTTAACATATCTATCACCTCACATAGTTATAATTTGTTTTGTGGTGAGAACTTAAAAAATCTCCTCTTTTAGTAACTTTCAAATATACAACACAGTATTGTTAACTGTAGTCACCACACTGTACATTACACGCCAGAACTTATTTCTCTTGTAACTGGAAGTTTGTATCCTTTGACCACCTTCACCCATTTACTCTACTCTTGCCCCCACCCCCGGCCCCAACCCTGGCAACCACTAATCCATTTTCTGTTTATGTGCCCTTTGATATTCTCTCCATTCAAGATAATATTCTTTTCTCCCATGTCCTGTCCTCATTTGTTGAAAGCAGTGTCTTTTCTCCAGTAAATTACCTTTGCCCTTTGTAAAAAATCAGTTATCCTTATATGTATGTATGATTCTATTTCTGGACTCTGTTATGTTCCAATAATTTCTTTGTCATCTTTACACCAATACCACACTATATTTATTACTGTAGTGCTATAATAAATGTTGAAGTCATGTAGTATTAGCTCTCCAAATTTGTTCTTTTTCAAAATTGTTTTGGCTATTGTAGGTCTTTTGCACTTCATATGAATTTTATAATTAACCTTTCAAGTTCTACCAAAAAAAAAAGCCTACTAGTATTTCATTGACTCTGTATAGCTCAAATTTGGGAGAATTTTCATCTTCATAATATTAAGGCTTCTAAAACATGAAAAAAGTATAAATCTTCATTTATTCATATTTTCTTTAATTAGTCTCAGCAGTGTTTTGAAGTTTCCAGTGACAAATCTCTCATATCTTTTGTCAGATTTATCCCTAGATATTTCATATTTTTGATGTTATAAATGTTATTATTTTATTATTTTTTCCAATTGTTCATTACTAGTGTATAGATATACAATTGATTTTTATATATTAATCTTGTATCCTGAAGGTTTGCTAATCACAAACTCACTTATTAGTTTTAGCATCTTTTTTCTTTAGGGTTTTCTACATAGACAATCATGTCATGCAAATTATGAGTTTTAATTCTTCCTTTCCAATTTGGGTGGCATTACTGTCTTTTTCTTGCCTTATTGCATTGGCTAGAACCCCCAATAAAATGTTTAATAGAGATGGTGAGAGCAATCATCCTTGTCTTCTTCCCAATCTTAGGGGAAAGCATTCTGTTTTTACCTTTCAGTATGATGCTAACTGTAGATTTTTTTGTAGATGCCCTTTATAGGTCCGTGAAGTTTCCTTTTATTCCTAGTTTGCTGAGAGTTTTTATTAGGACTGGATGTTGGATTTTTTTCAAAGGCATTATCTGTGTCTGTTGAAATGATTGTATGGTTTTCTTTTAAGATTGTGTTAATATGGTGAAGTATATCAATTGATTTTCAAATGTAAAACAACATTGCATTCCTGGGATAAACCCAATTTGGTCATGATGTTTTATCCTTTGTATATATTTTTGGAGTCAATTTGCTAAATTTCGTTTAGAATTTTGCATTTCTGTTCATGAGGGATATTGATTTGTAGTTTTCATTTTTCATAATGTCTTTGTCTGGTGGGACTCAGAATAAGTTGAAAAGTTTTCCTCTTCTTCAATTTTTTGGGAAGAGTTTGTATAGAATTAGTATTATTTCTTCCTTAAATGCTTCATAGAATTCACCAGTAAAGCCATTTGGATCTGAAAGGGAAGATTTATGGGAAGGATTTAACCAAAAATTCAATTTCTTTCATAGGTAATCATATATTTAGGTTGTCTACCCCTTCTTGAGTGAGCCTTGGTAGTTTGTATCTTTCATGAGTTTGTCCATTTCATTTAAATTGTCAAATTTGTTGGCTTAAAGTTATTCATAATGTTCCCTTATTATCAATTTGGTATCTGTGGTATACTGATGTTATCTTCTTATTCCTGATATTGATGATTTGTGCTTTTTTTCCCTGATCAGGTTAGAGATTTATCAATTTTGTTAATTTTTCAAAGCACGAGCCTGTAGTTTCACTGATTTTGTCTATGGTTTCTCTGGTTTTTATTTCTTTGATTTCTGCTCTTATCCTTTCTCTTGCTTATTTTGGGTTTAACTTGCCCATTTTTTCTAGTTTCTTGAGGTAAAAGCTGAAATCATTGATTTGAGATCTTCTTTTCTAATAACTTTAGTGCTATAAATTTCTCCCAAGTGCTGCATTAGTAAATATTACAGAGTTTTAGATACTTGTTTTCACTTTTATTCAGCACAAAATAATTTGTATTTTTTTCTTGGGATTACTGCTTTAATCCATGTGTTACTTGTATGTGTTTTATTTGGTGTCCAAATATTTGGAGATTTTCCAGAGATCTTCCATTATTGATTTCTAATTTAATTTCTCTGTGATCTAAGAACATACTATATATGACTTGAATATTGTTGTATTTATTGAAACTTGCTTTATGGTACAGAATATGGTCTACCTTGGTAAAATATTCTATATGCCCTTGAAAAGAATGTGTATTCTTCTGTTGTTGGATAGTTTTCTATATATGTCAATTAGGTCAACTTAGTTGATAGTGTTTGTAAAATCTACCATATTGTTACTGATTTTCTGCCCACTTGTGCTATTGAAAAAGCATTACTGAAGTCATCTAGTAGAATTGTGGATTTTCTATTTCTCCTTGTAATTCTATTAATTGTTGCTTCATGTATTTTAAAGCTCTCTTATTAGATGAATAAATGTCTTTAGATTGTTATATTCTCTTGCTTAATTTACCCCTTTACCATTAAAAAAATTGACCTTTTAAAATCTCTGGTAACATTCTTTGCTCTGAAATCTACTTTGCTGATAATTAATGTTAATATTAATCTTTCCTTTAATTAATATTAACATGATATATTTTTCTATACTTTTATTTTTAACCTATTGATGTTGTGTCTTTAAAGTATATTTCTTATAGACAGCATGTAATTATCTTGCCTTTTTTACCCAATCTGACAATTTCTGTCTTTTGATTGGGTGTGTTTAGACCATTTATATTTAGTATTATCTTAGGCTAGAACTCTGTGTGTGTGTGTGTGTGTGTGTGTGTGTTTAATACTTAGGGTTTAAGGACTTCCCTAGTGGCGCAGTGGTTAAGAATCTGCCTGACAATGCAGGGGACATGGGTTCGAGCCCTGGTCCGGGAGATCACATGCTGTGGAGCAACTAAGCCCGTGTGCCACAACTACTGAGCCTGCGTTCTAGAGCTTGTGAGCCACAACTACTGAGCCTGTGAGCCACAACTACTGAAGCCCACGTGCCTAGAGCCCATGCTCCGCAACAAGAGAAGCCACTTCAATGAGAAGTCCGCGCACTGCAACGAAGAGTAGCCCCCACTCCCTGCAACTAGATAAAGCCCACGCGCAGCAACAAAGACCCAACGCAGCCAAAAATAAATTAATTAATTAATTTGAAAAAATTTAAAAAAATACTTAGGGTTTATAGCATACATTTTAAATTCTTTCAATCACTTTTAAGGGATATTATGCCACCTCGTGTAGTATAAGAGCCTGTGTATATTAATGTTGTTGCCATACTTTTACATATATTACAAATCCCACAATACATTGTTATTATTTTTGTTTAAATAATTATCTTTTAAAGGGATTTATATTTTAAATTCTTACATATTTATCCAAGGAGTTATGATTTCCATTGCTCTGCATTTCTTTGTGTAGACCTGTATTTCCATTTGGTATTATTTTTCTTCTGCCTTAAGGACCTCCTTTAACATTCCTTGTAGTGCAGGTCTACTCATGAAGAATGTTTTTGGGTTTTGTACATCTGAAAAAGTCTGTATAAGTATAGCCTTTGGTTTTGAAAAATATTTTTGTTAGGTATAGAATTCTAGGCTGACAGTTTTTTCTTTTACTACTTTAACAATGTTGCATCACTGTCTTTTCTATTGCATTGTGTCTGGGAAAAAACCCTGCTATATTTCTTGTGTATATTCCTTTGTACATAATGTGTCCTTTTTCCACTCTGACTACTTTTTATATTTTCTCTTTTTCACTGTTTTTGAGCAATTTGATTATGATGTGCCTTGGTATAGTTTTTTTCATGTTTCTTATATTGGGGTTGGTTAGGTTTCTTGAATATGTGGGTTTATAATTTTCATCAAGTTTGAAAATTTTTAGACTTCTATTTCTTCAAATATTTTCCTGTCTCCCTCTCTTTCCTCTCTTTTTTTTTTTTTTTTTTTTAATTATTTTTTATTTTTTAATGCTATTCTTGTCTGCTTACATTCTTTTTATGTATGTATGTATGTATGTATGGTATGGCTGTGTTGGGTCTTCGTTTCTGTGCGAGGGCTTTCTCTAGTTGTGGCAAGCGGGGGCCACTCTTCATCGCGGTGCGCGGGCCTCTCACTATCGCGGCCTCTCGTTGCCGAGCACAGGCTCCAGACGCACAGGCTCAGCAATTGTGGCTCACGGGCCGAGTTGCTCCGCGGCATGTGGGATCTTCCCAGACCAGGGCTCGAACCCGCGTCCCCTGCATTGGCAGGCAGATTCTCAACCACTGCGCCACCAGGGAAGCCCTCTTTCCTCTCTTTTGAGGACTCCAGTTACACATATATTAGGCTCTTGAAGTTATTCTGTGGATGGTTTATGCTCTGCTCATTTTATTTATTTATTTTTTCTGCTCATTTTAAAAACTATCTTTTTATGTTTAGTTTTGGGTAGTTTCTAATGCTATATGCTCAAGCCCATTATTTTTTCTTCTACCACACCAAATCTGCTGTTAATACCATCCAATATATTTTTCATTTCATCCATTCTAGTTTTTTTCTCTAAAAGTTTAGTAGATCTTTTTCATGTCCTCCATGTCTTTACTGAAAATTGAACATGTGGCATACAGTTTTAATGTATCTGTCCAGTAATTCTTTCATCTTTGTCAATTCTGGGTTGGTTTTTATTGACTGGATTTTTTCATCATTATGGACCATTTTCTCCCCCTGCTATTTTGCATGTCTGACAAGTTTTGATTGGAGTCTGGACATTGTGAATTTTACTTTATTGGATTCTGGGTATTTTTGTATTCCTATGAATATTCTTGAGTTTTGTTCTTGGACACAGTTAAGTTACTGTGAGATAGGTTGATCCTTTCTAGTCTTGGTTTTAAGATTCGTTAGGCAGGATTGAAGTAAGGCTTAATTTGTATCTAACTATTCCCTACTTTAGAGGCATGATCCTTCTCTGTACTCTACCCAATGCCAGTGATTCATTAAGTTTTCCAGTATGGCTGGTAGGATGCTCTTTTGTGTCTGTATTTCTTTAGTCAACATTATGTCTGTAAGGTTTTATCCATATTGTTTCATGTATCAGTAATTTGTTGTTTATTTATTGATGTTTAGCATTCCAGTGCATGAATAAACTATACCTTATTTACCAACTTTATAACTGCTGGACCTTTAGGTTTTCTGGTTATTGTGAACAAAATTTCTATGAACATTCCTATACAGAATGGTTTGATAGGTGCTGTCACAGATGTATGTACTAGATGCTGTGTCATCACAAATGGATATTTCTGGAAAAGGCGAATCTTGAGCCGAGTTTTTAGGGGAGAAAGAAATGATTAGATGAGAAACCAAAAGAAAAGTTTCTAAACAGAAGGAAGAGTAATAAGGGACTAGAAAGAGAATCAGCAAGAATTTATAGAGAACTGGGCATAGAGGAGACCAAAGTAATAGGTAGACATTGTCATGATAAATTAAAAGATCCAAACACCACTCTGAAGAATTTCAAATACGTAGTCACATAATCAATTTTTTTTAAAGAAAAATATCTTTCATCACATTGTGGAGAATGGATTGGATGAGGGTCAGATTGGAGATTGGGGAACGTGGTGGTGGGTTATTGCAGTAATTCAGTTCATAAGTGGTGAGGCCTGAACTAAGGCCATGACTGTGGGAACAGTGAAAAGGGAAAAGATTGGAGAATTCTTTTTAAAAAAAATATTTATTTATTGTGGCTGCACCAGATCTTAGTTGTGGTGTGCAAGATCTTTAGTTGCAGCATGCGGGCTTCTTAGTTGCGGCATGCATGCAGGATCTAGTTCCCCGACCAGGGATCGAACCCAGGCCTCCTGCATTGGACCACCAGGGAAGTCCCAACATTTGAGAATTCTTGAAGAGATAGACTACTGGGGAGAGAGAGGAAAGAATCAGAGCGTTTGAGCAGTTTTCACTGAAATCTGGTAAATTAAATTGGCTCTGCAAAAAGTGAAGACATTTAAAAAAAGAGTGTTGAGAAGGGGCTTGCCATACCAGATAGCAAAATATTATGTTGTAAGCTACAGCAATTAAGTCACCATATTAAGTACTCTACCAAAAAAGACATTTTTGATTTTGAAATTCATGTATGGTAAAGATATCATCAATAGTGTTAAGGAAAAAATAACAACCTGGGGAGAAAATGTTTCAAAATATTTAGTAGAAAAAAGGTAACTATCTCTAATATATCAATAATTCCTTCAGATAAATAAGAAAAAGACAAAATAAAAAACTAATATGAAAATAGGTAAAGAATATAAAGGGCAATTTATAGACGAAATACAAATGGCCAATAATTGTAAGAAACTGTTAAACCACTGCCTAAGTGATTATGGCTAAAACTGAAATAATGAGATAAAATTTTAACAACTCAGCATAGCAAAGGTAAAAATATTTAAGATGTCAAATGCTGGCTTGAGAATAGGAAAACGTTCACATGTTGAAGAGAATGTAAATTGGGGCAATCTTTTGGAAAGCAATTTGGCACATATTTTTTGACCTTGAATCTGTTATAAGGCCTTATCCCTCAGAAGTATTTGCACTGCAAAACAAAGATATACTTCCAAGGATACGCATTTCACTGGTGCTTAAAATAGTGAAAAACTGGGATAATCTAGGGGGTTGATAAATTATGTTACATCCATACAATGGAATACTATTCACATTTTTTAAAAATGAAGCAGATCTATATATACAAAGAATAGAAAGATATTTATAATTTATTGGAGGAAAAGGTCAAGTTTCAGAAAATAATGCCAGCTATGATGCCATTTTTACAAATAAATATGTATTAAATGCAGTATATACCAGGAACTGGGCCATTAACCAGGGATTCAGCAAAGAACAAGATAAGGTCCCTGCAGTTGTGGAATTAAAAAGTTGTTAAACATGATTACCACTGGTGAATGAGATAGTGGCAGTTGGGGGTGGGATAGGAAGGATGTTTACTTTTTACATGTTTGGACTGTTAAATTTTTTCCAAAAAGCAACTTTTGCTTTTGTAATTTAAAAACTAAGTTTTAAAAGAAGTTATACAATTTTAAATTATATTTTCAAATGTTTAAAATAGTGATAAACTAATTAATGTTTTTAAGAGTGTGAAGAAGTGGGTGCTCTCATACTCTCCTGGTGAGAGCATGTATTTGCTTAAACATTTTGGAGGATAATTTGGTAATATGTATTGTTTAATGTTACAAGTTTGCTTTGATACAATAATTCTATTTCTAAGAATTTATCTTAAGGAAAAATTAAGAAATATAAATAAGCTACAAGTATGTTCATTGCAGCTTTCTGCATAACAGTGTAAAATTAGCAGCAACATAAATAGCCTTCAACATGGAATTTCTTAATTAAATCATGGTACATACATAAAATTTAAAATGGCTGTTGGCATCATATTGGATGCCACCCTAACAGTCATTTTCTACTTCTCCTTTGCTAATGGAATTGCTTTTTTTCCCCCCAGATATTGAGTGGTAATAGATTAGGCAAGGAGGGCATAATCAGGGAGTGAATTGTGATGATGATGGTTATCTAGCTCCAAAACACTTTTATCACCCCATAAGAAAACCCTGTATACATTGAGCAGTCATTTCCCATTCTACCCTCCCTCCAGCCCCTGGCAACTATAATTCACTTTCTGTCTCTATAGGTTTATCTATTATAGATTTTTTCATAAAAATGGAATCATTACTATATGTGACTTTTTGTGTCTGGCTTCTTTCACTTAGCATAATGTTTTTGAAGTTTAACCATATTGCAGCATGTATCAGTACTTCATTCCTTTTATGTCCAAGTAATATTCTATTATATACATATATAATTATATGTATAACATATATGAGATATATATATATATCACATTTTGTTCATCCATTCATCTGTTGATGGACATTTGGACTGTTTCCACTTTTTGGCTGTTGTGAATAATGCTGCAGTGAATGTTGGCATCAGCATACAAGTCTCTGTTTGAGTCTCTATTTTCAATTCTTTTGGGTGTATACCTAGGAGTAGAATGGCTGGGTCATATGGCAATTATTTGTTTAACATTTTTGGGAACTGCCAAACTTTTTCCACAGTGTGTGCACCATTTTACATTCCCACTAGCAATGCATAGGGGTTCCAGTTTCTCCACATCCTCACCAACAGTTATTTTCTGTTTTTGTTTTTGTTTTATTGTTACAGTTATCCTAGTGGGTATGAAGTGGTACTTCGTGGTTTTGATTTGCATTTCTTTAGTGACTAATGATGCAGAGCAGTTTTTGTTTACCATTAGTATATTCTTCTTATGAGAAATGTCTATTCAAGTCCTTTGCCCATTTTTAAATTGGATTATCTGTCTTTTTGTTGTCAAGTTGTAAGAGTTTTTATATATTTGGGACAGTAGACCCTTATCAGATATAATTTGCAAATATTTTTTTCCATTTTGATGTTGTCTTTTTACTTAATAATGTCCTTCGATGTACAAAAGTTCTTAATTTTGATGAAGTCAAATTTATCTATTTTTTCTTCTGTTGCTTATACTTTTAGTGGCTAATCTAAGAATACGTCATCCAAGTACATGAAGTTTTACTCCTATTTTTTCTTCTAATACTTTTGTAGCTTTGGTTCTTGCATTTAGGTCTTTGATCCATTTTGAGTTAATTTTTCTGTGTGCTGTGAGGTAGGAGTCCAACTTCGTTTTTTTCATGTGGATATCCATTCATTGAAAAGAATGTTCTTTCCCCCATTGAATAGTCTTGGTATCCTTGTTGAAAATAAATTGGTCACAGATATATGGGTCTATTTCTGGACAGTCAATTTCATTGCATTGGTCTAAGGTCTAAGGTACTCATGCCAGTAGCACCCTGTTTTGATTACTGTAGCTTTGTAGTAAGTTTCTAAGCAGGAAGTGGGAGGCCTCCAACTTGGTCCTTCTTTTTTAAGATTATTTTGGCTATATGGGGCCCCTTGCTCTTCCATATGAATTTGAGGATTGACTTTTCTATTTTTACAGAAAAGGCCACTGGCATTTTGATAGGAATTTCTATGAATCTGTAGATAATTTTAGGTAGTATTGCCATCTAACAATATTGTTTTCCAATCCATGAACACAGGATATCTTTCCATTCCTTTACCTCTTTAATTTTTTTCAGCAATTTTTTATACTTCTCAGTGTACAAATCTTTTACCTCCTTGGTTAAATTTAAACCGAGCCAATTTTGCTGTTTGGATGCTATTGTAAATGGAATTGTTTTCTTAATTTCCTTTTCAGAATGTTTACTGCTGGTATTAGCAACCCAACTGATTTTTTTTTTAATAATTATTTTTTTAAGGATCTAGACCTTTTATTTTTTTAATGTTTGTTTATTTAATTATTTATTTATTTATTATTTATTTTGGCTGCGCCGGGTCTTAGCCGCGGCACATGAGATCTTCATTGCGGCATGTGGGATCTTTAGTTACAGCATGCAGACTTAGTTGTAGCATGCGAACTCTTAGTTGTGGCATGCATGCAGAATCTAGTTCCCCAGCCAGTTATTGAACCTGGACGCCCTGCATTGGGAGTGCAGAGTCTTACCCACTGGGCCACCAGGGAAGTCCCTACAACCCAACTAATTTTTGAGTGTTTACCTGCAGCTTTGCTGAATTAGTTTATTACCTCTATTAGTTTTTTAATGTTTGTTTTTGAGGGGGGTATTTTCTACATAGGGGATCATATTATTTGTGAGTAGAAATAGTTTTACTTCTTTCCAATTTGTATGTCTTTTATTTATTTATTTTTTGCTTGCCTGATTGCTCTGGCTGTAAGTTCCAGTATAGTATTGCATAGCATTGGTGAAAGTGAGCATCCTTGTTTTGTTCCTGATCTTAGAGGGAAAAGTTTTAGTCTCTCACCATTGTGTACAATGTTAACTGTTTTCCAGTGATGGTTTAAGTCTAGATTTCTGGTTTTGTTTTGTTTTGTTTTCTTACTGTTTGCACTATATTGGGCTTCTTGAATCCAAAAATTCATATCTTTAATCATTTTGGAAATATTATTAGCTCTCTTTTATTTTCCCATTCATCTTTCAGTATTGTAAGTATATATTTGTTAGACCTCCCTCTGTGCTGTTTGTTCATCTTTATTACATGTATTCTATCTCTTTGGCTTTCTCTGTTGTATTCTGTGTAATTCCTTCAGATCTTTTAATTTACTAATTATTTCTTCAGTTCTGTCTAATCTGCTGTTTAATCCACATATTGTGATATTTTTTATTTTTAAAAATTCATTAATTATATTTTGCATTCCAGAGAGCACACTGACGGGTTGCTAACAGCAAGAGTCCATGGCACCAAGGGGGCTCTGGGGCCATGGAATGGGCAGACTCAATACAGGAATATTTTATTGAGGTCACTGCATGCCAGGCTTTTCTGAGTGATGGGGCCCTAGGAAAATCAGATTGTTTTTGCCCTGTAGGGCCCACAGCTTGGAGGCGACAGCCACCTAAACATCTATAAGCATGATGTAGGGTGGAGCAAGGTGACTGCCTCTGGTTCTTTTATAACTCAGCTAATTTTTTTATAGACTCATTCTTTGGCTATATTTTCTCCTATTTCATTAAATATATTAAATGTGTTTATTTTATATTCTGCATCAATCATTTTTATAACTCATGCTTTTGTGAGTCTTGTCCTGAAATTTTTTTTTCTTTAAGATTTTAAGTCTTTATTGAATTTGTTACAATATTGCTTCTGTTTTATGTTTTGGTTTTTTGGCCGCAAGGCATGTGGGATCTTAGCTCCTGACCAGGGATTGAACCCGTACCCGCTGCATTGTAAGGCAAAGTCTTAACCACTGGACTGCCAGTGAAGTTCCCTGAAATTTTTTATGATGATACTTGTTCACAATAACTTACTCTTTGTGTCTCATCGTGTTGTAGTATGGGTTTATTTTCCTTGAAATTTTATTAGTAGTTTAATTGATTTTTTGAGGTTTAAGTGGAAGTTGAATTTCTTGAGATAGATTTCATTTACATTTTGCTAAATGTCTGGGGCACCACCAACCTAGGACTAATTTGAATGAAAATTTCTGCTTGTGTTTTGGGGACAATTCAGATTCTATAAATTCTGTCACCAAACCCATTTGAGGGTGGGTTTGTAGTCTCGAATTATCAAGAATGACTTATTTTTTGCCTCCATTTATGGCCAAGACTGAGACAGAAAATTTTCTTTAACATCTTTCTCTGTGGGGTGAATTGTTTTCTAGTTTACTCACCACGTATACTGCCTTTTGGGGATTCCTTGCTTTATGCAAAGTCCAATATAATATCCTACCTTCCCTGGGCCTACATTGTCTCTTGTCTGCCATGCTCATCATCTTTTAAAGCTAAAGCTCTAGGCTACCAAAGGTTGATGTGGCTGGATCTCTCATCTCTCTCCAGCCTCATGATCCCTTCCCCACTGCTCTTTATTTTGGCTTCTGAGGATCTCTCTTGCATTCTTGATAAATCAGCCATGCACCTACAAAAATTTTTTTTAATTTAACCAGCATTTTAAAGATGTTTTGCACTGGGCATTTAAAAATATTTTTTGATAGCTAGTCTGCCAGGAACTATAATTATTTTTTAACATCTTTATTGGAATATAATTGCTTTACAATGTTGTGTTCGTTTCTGCTGTATAACAAAGTGAATCAGCTATACATATACATATATCCCCATATCCCCTCCCTCTTGCATCTCCCTCCCACCCTCCTTATCCCACCCCTCTAGGTGGTCACAAAGCACAGAGCTGATCTCCCCCTGCGATGCAGCTGCTTCCCACTAGCTATCTTTTTTTAACGTTTGGTAGTGTATATATGTCAATGCTACTCTCTCACTTCGTCCCAGCTTACCCTTCCCCCTCCCTGTGTCCGCAAGTCCATTCTCTACGTCTGTGTCTTTATTCCTGTCCTGCCCCTAGGTTCATCAGAACCTTTTTTTTTTTTTTTAGATTCCATATATATGTATTAGCATATGGTATTTGTTTTTCTCTTTCTGACTTACTTCACTCTGTATGACAGGCTCTAGGCCCATCCACCTCACTACAGATAACTCAATTTCGTTTCTTTTTATGGCTCAGTAATATTCCATTGTATATATGTGCCACATCTTCTTTAGCCATTCATCTGTCAATGGACACTTAGGTTGCTTCCATGTCCTGGCTATTGTAAATAGCGCTGCAATGAACATTGTGTTACATGACTCGTTTTGAATTATGGCTTTCTCAAGGTATATGCCCAGGAGTAGGATTGCTGGGTCGTATGGTAGTTCTATTTTTAGTTTTTTAAGGAACCTCCATACTGTTCTCCATAGTGGCTGTATCAATTTACATTCCCACCAACAGTGCAAGAGGGTTCCCTTTTCTCCACACCCTCTCCAGCATTTATTGTTTGTAGACTTTTTGATGATGGCTCTTCTGACCAGTGTGAGGTGATACCTCATTGTAGTTTTGATTTGCATTTGTCTAATGATTAGTGATGTTGTTCATCCTTTCATGTGTTTGTTGGCAATCTGTATATCTTCTTTGGAGAAATGTCTATTTAGATCTTCTGTCCATTTTTGGATTGAGTTGTAAGAACAATAATTTTATATTGTTTCTGAGTAAGGATAATCTGTACTGTATTTAGCTTATCTTTCCCCTGCTCTTAAATGATTTTGTTGTTTAGTTTTTCTTTATTAAGTATAATAGTGAAGGGAACATCTTTGTTCTTTGTTTATTTGTTGCTTTATCAATATTTAGATTATTTCCTTGGGGTAGTTTTTGAGTAGAATTTCCAGATCAAAAAAAAAAAATGACCATTGATTTGAAAGAAGTTTAGAAAATAGAATCAATAAGTCTTGCATGTAGGAGGTGAGGCAGAGAAAGGAATCTAGTATGAGACTTAAGTTTTTGGCTTATGCAACTGGGTAGATGATGATGTCATTAACTGAGATTGGCAATACAGGTTAAAGTGGTTGTGTGCGTGGGGAATGATAACAATGCATGTAGGTAGAGAAATTTTTATTAGGCAGTTGGAAATACAGGGCAGAGGCTCAGGAGAGTGTTTGGGGCTATAGATACAAATTTGGGATTCACAAAATTAGGGTTCTGGGATTCCTGGGATCCATCAAATATATTTTCAGGGATCTATGTGTTCACTAAATTGCTTTCTATATTCATGCTTTCATTTCAACAAATCTGGATGACCACCTTATGAGTTACCAGCTTACTTCAGTGTCTGCATTTGTATTTATGTTTATAATCTTGCTGGTGCCAAGTATCACAGAGCCAGGCTTACTATGTAAATTATGCAATCAGGTCAGGTGGAAATTAACTGTTGTCATCATGTGCTTGTCCATATGAATGAATGTTTCATAGTAGTTTGAATAGAGAAAAGTGGTGGGAGAACTGAATCATCACATGATACACAGTTCTATTTAAATTAAAAAGAACCCTATGTTTTAGCAACCAGCCGCATTTCACATTTTGAGTTGGCAGTAAGTTTCAAGAAAACAACACAACCATCCACATATTAATGTTTATTTCATTTTTTGAGTTTTTTTAGCTTTTTAGTTTAATTTGAATTCATTTTATAAATTTCTTGTTTGCATACTTGTGTAAGAACTATAAGCATAAGGAATTTATATTTAGTTCTATATTTAAGTAAGTAAATATGATAATAAAATAATTCCAGTCAACATTGAAAAAATTAAGAGAAATTTTTCCTTTAAAAGACTTCTGTACATTATACAAATTTGTGCATGAGAGCTGAGCCATGGATTTAAGTGGGACTTCTCCAGAGGAAGTACAGAATGAGAAAGAAAGTGTGCTGAGAACAGAACCCTGTTACTGAGAAGCAACAGTAATTAAGGAATGAATGAGGGGAAAGAGAAAAACTTAGAAACCCGATGTTAAGAGGAGAAGAAGGAAGCCCAAAGAGAAGACAGTTCTTAAAAGGAGGGAATTGAAATGTCCTTAAAAGGCACTGATGGTCTTTGCCCAAATATTTTCAGTTGAATGATAGTATCAGAAGTCATATTTTTGAAAGTAAAGGAGTGAATAGGAGGCAAGAATGTAGGAAGAGTGAGAGGAGACCTTTCTTAAAATAAGCTTGGTTATGATAAAAGAAAAGAATGTTTCTGGAATGGGACATAAAGTCACTGTACATGCAAGTCCCTGAGCATATTTATGTACTAAAAGGAAGGGGCTAATGGAGATAGGGTTCTCATATACATAAGAAAAAATAATTAACAGAAAAAGGTCTCAAAGGAGATGGGACTCAATATGATACAGATAGCAAATGGCAGGTTTACCCTAGAAACAGTAATGATAGTGTTACTTTGAGATGAGATATGAAGACGTTTAAAAGTGGGATTGGAGTCATGCTTGGTGGCTTTTAATTTTCTATGAAGTAAGGGCCAGAGTGATGGGGTGGGGGTGGTAGTATAAGGTTTATGAAGACACTGGTGAAGATTTGTAATAGCTGTTATGAGAAATGGCCAGGTACCTTATCAGCAATACTGAAAACTTTTCTGAGATCTGGATTCTAGTTGGCTTCGTCCCTTACTGGCTCTGTGAATTGGACAAGTAATTTAACCTGTCTGAATATTTGTAGAATGAGAAATTGGACTAGATAAATTTTAAAGAGTTTTCTAGTCCCCACATGATTTAATTTAGAAGTCGAGCACTAAATCCTTTATAATAAATAATATGACACACAAAATATTTTTTTCCCCTTTTAACACTTACTTTGGGAGCAAAAAAACATAGGCTGTTTTAGACTACATGTAATTTGAAAGTCCACATGAAAAATTAAAAAGACAGGAAAGGAAGGGAAGAAGAATGAAAGACTTATTTTTTTCTCCTTTTCAAACACTCCAGTAATCCACCGCAGCCAAACAACACTCACGGAAAGATGCAGGAACTAGGATAAGAAAAAAAGGTGAAAGAAATTGTTGTCAGTATCTTTTTAGCCTCTAGCTCTTAGGAATTTGTAAATGAATTCCAGCTATGGTTAAGTTATTGTGAAATTCCAGTGAGGAACTGAGGAAAATGAGGCAGCCTGGAGGAATTTCTTTTAACAGAATCTACTCTGAAGACGTAGCTGCTGTGCATCTTTAAGGAAGGAGTGGCTCCAAATAAACAGGGGCTTCACAATGATTGAAAATGTAAATTTAGAGCGTTCCCCCTCTGTGTTCTCAAGAATTTTGTTCACAATTAAACTTAAAAAATTAAATTTAATTTACAATTTGAAAAATGAATCCAACAAAGTAACTTCCTGAGGATTATATCTGGCCTTGTAAAGAGAGTTAAGACCACATTCGTCAACCATGGGATACCTAATTCTTTATTTTTCCCATGAGAAAGTTCTTTACATAAAAAAGACCAAAGCAATCTGAGTTGTGCCTGAAATGCCAGAAAATCCAGGACTACATGATTCACTGAGCAGCTTAGCCAGGAATACTCAGGAGCTGCTTTTATGGAGCTGTGTGCATCTACCCTATTCATTGCGTCCAGCTCTCGCCTAACAGCACCTCAGAGGAGGAGACCCCCAGCAAAAGAAAAGGTTCCAGTCCTGCCAACTCTTACACTGTTTATCTTTTTACACTTCTGCTTCTCTCACCAGAATGTGAATTCCTGGAGGGCAGAGAAATTGTCTAATTCATCTTTTTATCCCTAGAGCCTATAACAGTCACTTGTACATAACAATTTTCTACTGTATGCTTATCAGATAAATGGATGATGTAAATCTATGATTCAGTGTTCTAAATAATTAAAGGCAAAGTATATATAATAATTTTCAAACATTCTTAAGGTATGGGCAATAGTTCTTTTCAGTTGTTTTAACACAAAAACAAATGGTATCTGGCATCTTTGAAAATTAAGGAGAATATGTAAACGTATAAACATATATATATATATATATATATATATATATATATTCCTGAGTACATGTATGAGCATATGTTGTTTTGATTATTTCCACACATCTCTTGCCAAGCAAACTTTTCTAAAACACCATCTTTATTTTGTTATTCCCCTTATTAAGACCCATGATGGCTTGTAGTTGCATAATGTATTGGTTTGGAGCCTTAGGACAATCTAATGAAAAGCAGAGTTTTCAATTAAGTCCAAGATTTCTTCAGCATTGTGTAACAGAAATTATATAGAATTATGGTATGTGGACATAATTATTAATCAGTACTTATTTGACTGCAAGGGACAGAAATTCAACTCAAATTAGTTTAAGAGAAAAAAAAGGAATGAAGGAAGGAAGACGATATTTCTTTGAGTAAATGGGAAGTCCAGGAGATTGCATCTAGCTATAGGCATGGCTGTTTCCAGAGGCTCAAGCAATGTTGTCAGGACTCTGTCTATCTCTCAGTTTCACTTATTTCTTTTTGGCTTCATTCTTCAATAGGATTTCTCCTTTATGAGGGCAACATGGCCTCTGGCTGCCTTGGGTTCACATTCTTCAAGTTTAGCAATCTCCAAAGTAGGGGAAATCTTCTCAATCAACTCCAGAGGAAAAGTTATGGGGAGGACTCTGCTTGGACTGAACTGAGTCATGTACCCATTTCTCAGTCAATTACTGTGGTGAAAGAATGGACTACTTTGACTGGCTAAATCTGGATCACATGTCCTAACCTTGTGGCCAAGGGAAGGTGGAGTCCCATGATGGTCGTTTTCCTTCAAGATCACTTGGAACGGAGTAGGGCAGTTCTCCACAGGAAAATATGTGGCTATTACCAGATGGAAAATGTATGGACAAAAGTAGCTGAACAGTCTACTACACCAGGGCTGAGATGTAGCTTGTATGTTCAGGTCAGATGAACCAGCTGGCATCCATCCAGATAGCTCAGGGGTCTATTCTAAATGGCTGGTGTACATGCTGTACCATTGTTAACTATTTTGAATATCATCCCTGCCTGACAGCATTCCACCACTTACGAGTTAAAAATAACATATGTAATGCAATATGAGCACTGTTGAACACATAAAGTGATTTATCTTTATGGAACAAAAATTACTTTGCACTTAAAATTTTTTTTTGGCAGGGTAATTTTCAGAGCTTGATCAGCTTTGGAGCAGGGAAAGAGAATTGGTGAAACCAAGTGAATGCTCTTTGTTTCTTCTTAAGAAAAATATAAATAACCTGTATATATAGTACTTCAAGAAGTATTTATATCATATTATCACTCTCCCCAATATCTAAAAGTGGTTTGACTTTCTGATAGTAAGATTGAATACTTCTGTCAGTAGTGAGCTTAGGGAAATGTGCACCGAAGCAAAGCTAAGTCCCAAGTCCCTAAGATGCCCTTCAAAAGCAGTCATCCATTTAATTTGATCTATTAAACAAACTTAGCAGTTGGGATGCCCACACAGTGAGGAAGGATGCTTAGAGATGGAATTCTGTGTTTAATTGGAATCTTCTGTCCTTTATTAGACAACCATAAGCTTCCAATTATACACACCATCTTCATTTCAAATATGGATTTATAAAACCTTATGAATTTTCATTCTTAGCAACAGATTAGGAATAAAAACAAGCTCCTGCCATGAACAGATATGAGGGGTTTTCTTTTCTCTTTCTTCCCTTTTTTGCCATATCCCAAAAGGTCATTGATAATTGACCAAATGGCCACTGTGTATCCAGAGCTGTGTTAGCTCCTGGAGCTATTAAAAGGAATTTTGAAAAATAATCCCTGTCCGTGAAGAATTTAGGTAACACGTCTCAGGAGAAAAAATTAACATGCCCAGAGCAACCAGGTCACACTTAAATGGCCACTTTACTGTTTCCACTAATGATGTAATGACTTTCATTTCAGTCTGTTGAAATTTTACCCATTCTTCAAGGTCTGTCTCTAGAACTTTCCTTCATTTAGCTTTACTTGATTGCTTCAGTGTTAGGTGGGGCTCACATTTCATTGAACCACCCACCCTAACTCTTGACACTTAAAATGTCTTCAGCGCTTCGTCATCTACAGCAGTGGTCCCCAACCTTTTTGGCACCAGGGACCGGTTTCATGGAAGACAACTTTTCCACGGACAGGGGGATGGTTCAGGCGGTAATGTGGGTGATGGGGAGCAGCAGATGAAGCTTCGCTCGCTTGCCTGCCACTCACCTCCTGCTGTGCGGCCAGGTTCCTAACAGGCCTCGGACCAGTACTGGTCCTCGGCCCGGGGGTTGGGGACCCCTGATCTACAGGATGCAGTCCAGCCTCCAGAGCCTGGTGAAGAGCCCCTGACTACCTCTCTTGCCTTATCTCCCCTTTCTCTTCTGTTTGTATGCTGCTTTGAAAGCAGACCAAATCCTGATACCAAACCTAAACCTGGTTTAGTAAACAAAACCAAACCAAAGTTACCAACTACTGTGAATTTTCATATCCTATCTTCTCTGCCTAGAATAGCCCTTTCCCCCCTTTTCCCCAGATTTAGATCAGACAAACTCCCTCTCATCCATTAACCTAACCTCAGATATTAGTCTCTTAATGAGATCTCTTCCTTTTCCATCCTCTAGGTTGTGCTGTCTTTTGTACCTATTATCTTTTGTACCTATTGTTAAGATTCTGGGTAGTAGTCATTTGCTGTAATGTCTGCATTCCCCTTCTAGACTCTTAGCACTTTGAGGGCAGCCAGTGCCTTACTTATTTTGGAATCCTGAGTGCCTAGTAAGAGTGCCTGGCATTCAGCATGTTGTCCATAAAATTGTACTGAAATGAATTGGATTGCATTGAACTAAGAGCGAGTGTAGAGAAGACTTGGGGTAGCTGAAGATCTTAGGGTTTATAAAACATGGGTTTTACGTCAGTGTTGAAAAGGGGGAAAAAGCCTTAGAGAAGGGGGAAATGATAGGAGCAATACCCCAGAGGTGAGAATGAGCCTGACAAAAGATGGGGACTGTAAATGGTCATATCTTGCTGGAATGGAGGCTGTAGAGTGGGGAGTGTTGGGAAATAAGGTCAGAAAGGCCAGGTGGGGCCATGTTACGGAAGACTTTGAATGTCAGTCAGAGGAGGTGAAACATGATGCAATAAATGCTGCAATTCAAGAAAAGAAAAATTTAGAAATATCCCAAGTATCTGTGTACAAAATGAGCTTATCACTTCTGCATGTCTCTGTTTTGGTACTCATCATATTGTTACTACTGGTATGTCACTGTCTCAACTGGCCTTGAGTCATCTGAACATAATAGAGTGGTGGTTTGAAGCACAGTATGATGCGTTGGGAGTCAGAAGCCCTGGGGTTGAATTTCTGCTCTGGCATTAATTTGTTACCTGATATGGTGAAATCACTTTACTGCTCTAATCCCCACTGTTCTTATCTGTAAAATGAAGGCAGAAGGCAGGTGACATGATTCATGAGGTCCCTTTGATCTCTAGGAGTCTATATGTAGCAAGATAAGTAATTCTTAGCTAATTTATTAATCTGTCTCTGCCTCTTGGTTTTTGTTTATTTACCTGTCTTCTGGGTATCAGAGTTGCTTCATTAGACTGGTCTCTGACAGTCTCACAATCTGCTCTGCTGAGACCAGTCTCTGAGGTCTTGACCATCTTGTCACACCTAGAAAGCCCTTCCTAACCCCCCACCCCTCCTTAAAAACCCAGCTCCAGTCCAATATCTTTCTTAAAGCTGTTCCTAACTTCTCCAGGTCTCTGATATTTACAACACCCTTGCTTTTGGTGTTTAAAGATATTTTGTCATGAGTTATTCTTTATTTGTTTTATATTGACTTTTCTCTGTCCAATTAGTTTGTAAACTTATTAAAATAAAGAACTATTACATGCAACATTTGTTAATCTCCCCTACCCAGCTCCACCTCAGGACAAAGCTAGGCACAAAATAGTCATTTAATAATGTTCTTGAATATTGAACTGAGTGATGTACAGGAATATTACTAAAAATAGAAAAACCAGACCATCAAAAAGACATCTATAGGGCTTGGAATTGAAGTAATGTAGCATATCAATGATTTTGTAGATGGTATTTTGTACCCAGCAAAAGACTGTTTTAAGACAGGGTGAACTGTGAAGTTTCTTGTCTGTAGGCTTGTCTTGAAGTAAAGAGTGGGTGATACTAGGGCCTAGAGATATTCCAGCCAACTCAAGGAAAAGAGAAAACAGAGAACTGTTTACTGAGTGACTTTGCTGTTGGACATGTCCCAACTGTAGCTTGAGAACATCAGGCAGAGTTACCACCCTGCTGCCACAGCCTCTGCCAACTTGGATAAGAAGCAGTGAAGTTGACCTGTCTTTTGGCTCTGAAACAAGATGAGGGAGCGTACCAGCAGGCATGGGAAGGAAGAAGTTGTGAAATGAAAGACATGAAAAAGAGATGACTGACTGTGATCCTCTTTCCTCTTTTCCCCTATTACCCTGAGTCTCTCTCCTGCTTCCTTGACACCTGTAAAGTGGTATAAACCAGATCCTTGCACTTTACACCAACTGGGGTGTGGGGCCCTAGGGGTCTAGCTTGGGGCAACGGAAGGCAGTGTAAATCAGTTGTTTTAGGTTGTTTTGTTTCCTAAAGTGGTCCTATACGAAAAGGTTTGAAAATCACTACTTAGGTGATTAGCCTTTCAACAACCCAATGCTTTTAAAGCTCAATGCAGAATATAAGAGGAAAGATCACTGTTTGAAGTAGTTGAATTCTAGATCTGGCAGTGTCAGGGCTCTCTTGATTGTAAATTAGCTCATGGAAATAAAACATCTGAGGTTAGGAACTCCAAATCCTGATTTTGCTCTCATATTGCCTCAGGCTGTCTCTGGTAGGAAAGTCTAGAACTGTGGATTCACTGTACATCAGCCCCACGCCCCACTTTTTCGAATGCCCCAAAGCTGTTAGTGTTTATAACAGACGAAGTCAGCATTGTGTTGATTTGTCTTACCGTGTGTGGAAAATGTAGGAATAACTCCCATGTATCATCAACTATTTAGCCGGCGCTCAGTTCCTTAGCAGGGGAAATGGTAAGATTTATTAGGGAAAGTATCTGTCATCCCATATAAATAGATGCACAGTTAAAGCAGATGCAGAAGGCAGGGTGTATATTTCTGTGTGACTGATCATAAGGAACTTATTATCAAGAACTCTTTGGAAAAATCAGTCATTTGGGAAGATGGCAAACATAAGGATACACTTACATTTTTATGCAAAATAGTCCTCAAAACAGTAATTTTGACTTTAAGTGCATTATTGGGGTAGGAATCATTGTAATTAAAATTTTTTTTGCCTTAATTTTTTACTTTTGAGAATATATATGTAAGTGATAAAAGCAGCCCAATCGTAGAAAAAGGTACATAAAGTAGGTCTCTTTCCCACTGCGAACCCCAGTCCCCAGTCTCCTCCCCGCATAGGCCATCACTGTTGTCAATTTATTTGTATTATTCAGACACATTCAAGCTGATCTTCCCCTTTAGCTTTTATACACATGGCAATCCACTCTCCATATTCTTCTGCAGCTTACTTTTTTCCTTAACAATATACCCTGGAAATCATTTCTTATCAGACTGCATATATGGGCCAGGCTCATTGTTTCTAACAGATTTAACTGATGTTGACATCTTGCCATAATGGTTTTAGGGGTTTTTGTTTTGTTTCAACATTACAGATATACTTTAACCATATCCTCACTGCCCAGGTCCCCATTGTTCCCTGCCCAAAGGTAATCACTACACTGAAATTAGCATGTATCCCTTCTGCATGATTTTTATATATTTAGTGCATATATATTTAGTATTTCATTGTGTGACTCTGGCACCATTTATTTATCCGCAATTCTGTTTTTGAACGTTTAGTTTGTTTCCATTTTTTTACTGTTAAAAGCAATGCTACAGGTTAACATTCTATTTCACGTCTCCTTGGGCACATGTATGCAAATTTTTTAGGATATTCCCACAAGTCAAATTGCTAGGTCATAGGGTATGTGCTTACCAACTTCATTTGATATTGCAACATTGCTCTCCAACACAGTTTTTAACAATACAGCATTCACACCAGCCATGTTTAAAGGTACTCCCCTCTTTTTTTCCATATTCTTACCAACACTTGGGCTTCTCAGACTTCTAAAATATTGCCAGTCTAAGTGTGAAATAGTACCTCATTATGGTTTCAATTTGTATTTGTTACTGAGAGTATCTTGTCTTATGTTTTTTTGGCTATTTAGCTCCCTAATTTAATTTAATAATAGTAGTCAATTTAATAATTGACTATTGAAACCTTTGACAATTTTTCTACCACAGTACTTGTTTTTCCTTATTGATTGATAGGGATCTTTTTATATTCTGGATACTAATACCCAGTAATATGAATTATAAATAACTTCTTCCAGTCTGTGGCTTGCATTTTTTACTGTTTATGCTATCTTTTGTCTAATGGAATTTTTATATTTTAATGTATTCAAATTGTCATTGTTATCGTTTGTGCTTTTGGTGTTCTGTTTAAGAAACACGAAGAAATGTAATGAAGACATTCTCCTATACTTTCTTTTTAACTTTTACGATTTCCCCCATACATTTAAGTTTTTAATCTGTGTGGGATATATTTTTGTTCTGACATGAAGTGGAGATTTATATTTTTTCCCCTGTATATGTACTGGCTATGGCCAGTTGTCTTAGCACCATTTATCTAATGGTCACGGCTCCCTGCTGACATGTACAGCTATCTCTGTCCCATACCAAGTTTCCATATATGTGTAGGTCAGTATCAACTTATTTTGTTCCTTTGACCTATTTTTATATCCTTGTTCCAATACCGCACTGCTTAAATAGTTATAGCCTTCTAATTAGCCTCGTAGGGCAAGACTCCAGTCCTTAGTTTTCTTTTTCAAAACTGTCTTTGTTAGTTTTGTCTCTTTAATCTTCCACATGAACTTTAGGGTAGGATTATTAAATTCCTTGAAAAGTCTTGTTGGGATTCTGATTGGAGCTGCAGTGATTCATAGATCCATTATAAACTCACGGGGGGAGCTATTGGAGCTACACAGTTATATCTTTCAATCCCTATATGTCTCATAATTTATCCAGTGCACTTTTTATGTAATGTTTTGTAATGTTTCCCAAATAGGTCTTGCATGTATTTTATTAGATTTTTGCCTAGGTATTACTATAAATTAGCGATTATATATATATATATATATATATATATAATTTTTTTTCTCTTACACCCTGAACATGGATCCAGAATGCTGAATTCTCTTATTTCTTTGAATTATTTGCCCACAAATTCTCGTGCAGTTTTCTATGTAAATAATCCTATAGTCTGCAAATAAGGACAATTAGTTTATGCCATTGGGGTGTAAATAGAAGTCATATACACAAATTCCAGTCATATCCCTAAAGGGGAAGCATAACCACTTTCCCCTTCTCTCCTTCCTGCCACCTGGAATGCAGATGTGATGACTAGATTTGGAGCAATCGTGTTGGACTTGAAGCGATCTTAAGGAATAAAGATCACACAAAACATAACAAAATGATAGTAAGAACTTGGCTCTGGGCTACCCAACCAGTCTTTTACATGTAAGGGAAATAAAAAAAATTTTAGATAGTTCAGAGTTTTCTGCCACTCAAACCCAGTCCAGTCTTACAACACTATCAGGATAATGAGTGATAAATTCCCAGTTTGCCAGTAGTTTTTCTTTTTTTCATAAATTGTGTTTTTATAAATTGTTGATCTGTATTAAAGAGATGAATTATATTGATAGATTTTTAATGTTCAACCATCCTTGGGATTCTGTCAGGATATGTTCTTAGAGTTTGCAGAGGTCCAAACATTTTATTTCTTACTTTTCCCAAGGTTTTAATATGAAAAAAATTTAAACATACAGAAAAGTTGATCTATACAGTGAATACCCATATATCCACTACCCAGATTCTACAATTAACATTTTACTTTATATTTGCTTTGTGTCTTATCTATTATGATATGTTTTAAAAGGCTTTGCATAATTCATTTAGCTAATATTTTCAAGTATTTGTATATGTGTGTTCAATGGTGAGGATAGCCAGTATTTTCTTTTCTTATGCTGTCTTTGTCCACTTTGGGTATCAAGAATATACTTATCTCATAAAATGAAGTAAGGAGCTCTTCTATTTTTGTCTTCATTGAAAAAGTCTGACCAATACAGGAAATAATCTTTGAAGATTTGGTAAGACTCACCTCTTGGGTAAGTACTTGGTTGGCATGGTGCTTTTTTAATGGGTATATATATGTATTTTAAAAAAAATTTTTGGCTGCGTTGAGTCTTTGTTGCTGCGTGCAGGCTTTCTCTAGTTGCGGCGAGCAGGGGCTACTCTTCGTTGCGGTGCACGGGCTTCTCATTGCGGTGGCTTCTCTTGTTGCAGAGCACGGGCTTCAGTAGCTGTGGCTCGTGGGCTGTAGAGCGCAGGCTCAGCAGTTGTGGTGCACGGGCTTAGTTGCTCCGCAGCATGTGGGACCTTCCGGGACCAGGGATCGGACCCGTGTTCCCTGCTTTGGCAGGCGGATTCTTAACCACCTGTGCCACCAGGGAAGCCCAATAATGGGTATAATTTTTTTAAATTACAGATTCAATTCATTTAATGGTTATACGTAAATATATAGATAGACCTTTCTTTTTCAAGTCAGTTTTAGTGATTTATTTATTTCTAGAGAACTGACTGTTTCATTAAATTGTCAAATTTTTTAGTCTAATGATATTCATTGTATTCTCTAGTGCTTTTAAAAATCTTGACTCTATTTATAGTTATGTCATTTTCCTACTTTTTTCTCTTTTTCTCTCAATCAATTTTACTAGGTTTGTCTATTTTATTAGTCTTCTGAAAGAACAAGGATCTATTGATTCCTCATTGATTTTTCCCCTTTCCATCTATTTCTCTTTTTTCGTTATTATTTCTTTCCTTCTACTTTCTCCGTTCTGATTGACCTTCCTCTATATGTTTCCTTCTCTTGTATTATATGCATTTGAAGCTCTAAATTTTCTTCTAAATAGCATTTAAACTGCATACCACACATTTTAGTACTAGTGTTTTCATTGTCTGAGCAGTACTAAACATTTGGCGATTTCTATTAGTTTTTCTCCCTTTATAATTATTCAGAAATTTCTAAAATGAATAGGGCAGTATAACTATTCTATTGATTTCTAATTTTATTGCATTATTGTTAGAGAACATGTTTTATGTGATTTTGAGTCACTGATAGTTGTTTGAAATTTTCTTTTTGACAAAAGTTTTTTTCCAAAGGCAATTCAGTGGATAGTCTTTTCTTTTTTTATGTATTTTTGTTGAAATATAGTTGATTTACAATGTTGTATTAGTTTCAGGTGTACAGTAAAGTGATTCAGTTACACACATATACGAATATATATATATAAAAAATATATATATTCTTTTTTAGATTCTTTTCCATTATAGGTTATTACAAGATATTTAGTATAGTTCCCTGTGTTGTACAGTAGGTCCTGTTGGTTATCTATTATATATATATATTAGTGTGTATATTTTAATTCCAAACTCCTAATTTATCCCTCCCCCGTCCTTTCCCCTTTGATAATGACATAGTCAGTTTTTAAAAAATATTTCAAGTGTGCTAGAATGAATATGTTTCTTGTAATTTGGAGTATGGGATTACTTACATTATTTATGTCTTCTACAAATATGATTATAGATTTATACATGCATACATATATATATATTTGAGGTTCAAAATTACTATTTCTTTGGTGTGAATTATTCTACTTATCCTTGTATTATGTTTGCCTTAAAGTTTAAAAAATTTGATATCAATATTGTTATACTAGTTTAATTTTTATTAATATTTTTCTGGTACATGTTATCCATCTGTTTACATAATGACCTCTCTGTCATCATGTTTTAGGTGTGTCTCTTATATTCAGTAACAGGTTGAATTTTTAAAAATCCTTCTGAGAATCTCTGTCTTTTAGTAGGCAAGTTCAAAATATTAATATTTATATGTACTCTTGTTATTGACCTATTTGGACTTATTTCTACCATTCAAGTTGTGTTTTCTATTTACCATTATCTAACTTTGATTCTTTTGTTTCTTCTCTAGTTTATATTAGGTTGATCTAGTTTTAAAAATTTATTCTCCCCTTTCCTCTCTCCTGAAAGTTTGCTATCTGTCTAAGGTTAGATTTAAAATTAAAAAGTCCCCTGTGAGAAATTAAAACCCCAGACTTTCATACTACTTTCCCAAGCTAGGGTTTGGACTTCTCTACTTCTCTTTTCATGGCAGGGGTAGCTCTTCAAGGGTCTTAATCCAAGGATATCTCTTGGGTCCCCAGAATCTGTCTCAGGGAGCTCAGGGTGATCCTTTATGCAGCTTCTGAACTTGAACCTTGAAGAAGGTGACCAAGAGCCTGGGCTGGGCACAGGGCCAGGCCTTCTCTGCCCAAAGCTGGGGGTAGGTATGAGAGACAAGAGCGCCTGAGGAAAACCCTGAACAAGAACTCTTTGGACCATCAAATGAATCAGAGGGTCAACTCAGACTGAACCCACTGTGGCTTTGTTATCTCTATTCTGTAGCCTCTTTTTTCCTTTTGAGCATAGCTATTTATTAAAAAATTATTTTCATTGCATATTAAGCAGCGTTTCCATGTGTAGGTACCAATCTGCAACACTCTAAAAAGCTGTGGGAGTTCATTTACTTACCTTACAGAATGTTTACAGGTTTCAAGTCTCATCTGCCACCTCAGATCTTGCTGTTTTTACTTTGTTTTCCTCAGTTCCTGTTTAGCCAACCTACAAGTAGATTCTTTTTCTCTGTCTTGCTCCTTGGCATTGATGATTCATTTTGAAGTTCTGAGTGGCTATTGTTCTGGCCTTCCCTCATATCACCTGTCTCTCAGACTGAGGAGATAAGCCTTCCCCCCGTGCACAAGCTCCTGGATACCATGCTTTGTTTATGTCCACAGTCCAGGTAGGACAACTAGACATACTTCACTGTGCTGAAGTTCCTGAGTGCACTGCCTTTCCCCTGTCCTCCAGCAGTTTCTGAAATGATGGCCCTGCAGATCTCGGCCTTCCTGGCTGGGCACGCTCCTGGCTTTGATGGAAACATACCCAGCTGGAAGCAGCTGGCATGCCCAGGCCTTCCAGCAATGGGCTTTCCAATGCAACATGTGGAGGCCCTTATTCCCTGTCCCTTCCTTTTGGCTAGGTGGCTCCCTCCAGCCACAGGCACTCCCTGGGCAGTTGTCTGAGTTAACAGCTGAGCTTGGCCAGCACAGGCGCAGCTGTGGGTCCTGGCATTGCCACTCATGAGGAAATTCCCCAGAGAGCCCACAGACCTGCCTTGATTTCTCTTTCAGGTGTGATTATATTGGAACAAAGCCTGCTTCCTAGGTGTGAGCCTATGCAGTTACCCTGGACCCCACACTCGGAAAGGTCAGTACTTGGATTAATACTCTGCTGTTGCTATCTTGAAATTTTAAGTAAACTTGGAATAAAATGTCAAAATTTTGATTTTGCACTAGGCTCTGCAAACTATGCAGCCTCTCCTTGGTAGAAACAGAGAACATTACTGACCCTTGGAGAAGTGGGTGGGGCTTATTGACTAACCCAGCTTCTTAGGAGTCCAGGGCAACAACCATTAGGAGTAATGGTTTAAAAATATTTTTTTTGATGTAGTGCTATATCCTGCAAAACTTATTCTTATGGGAAGCTTCCCTCTGAATAAAGCATTTTAGGGCTTCAGGAAAGTGAGAGGGTACAGTTCTAGAATAGCTGTCTGATAGAACTTTCTGCAGTGATGTTAATGTTCTGTATCTTTGCTGTCCAGTCTAGTGGCCAGTAGCCACATGTGGCTACTGAGAACTTGAAATGTGGCTAATATGACTGGGGACCTGAATTTCTAAATTTTAATTAATTTTAATTATTTTAAATTTAAAGTTAAATAGCCATATGGAACTACTGGCTACCATATCGGACAGTGTAGATCTAGAACCACAAAGTAACTTCTGACCTTTGGTGCTTTGATTATATTTTGCATTGATTCTATATCAAGAATTAAAGTTAGGCTTTGTCCAGAAAGGATTTTCTAAATTCAGATTTAAGGCATATCTAGAACTAGATGGGGAAACTGAAATCAGTGTTTTTTCATAAGTATGGAGAAGATATCCTTTCCACCTATGAAAGCTAGCCATGATGCTCATTGCTATAGCCTACAAGGGAGTTATTACATGTACAAATGAATTGCCTAGAGACTGCCCCTTCCAGTTCTAAGAGACTATGGAAGAAATATGGAAGACAAAGAAGAGGCAAGGTTAGGGGCCAGAGTCTTGGCAAGGAGTGATGGTGAGGAGGTGTAGTGGGAGGTGAGTTGATAGATGAGCTTGAGCCAGTCCTCCTGGGCCTGCATGACCTGGGTGTACGAGTGACCCAGCAAGTCCCATGTGTTCTGATGAGAAACAGAGGTCTTGAGAGCACAGAGGTATGTCAGAGGGCTCTAGTTAAAACAAAGACACAGCTGCGTAGGACATTTGAGAAGGCCAGAACTACAGATTTCAGAGCTAGATAGTACTTCATCTAAAAAACCACACCAGAAAAACTGTACTTCAGTGGTCACCAGTCTAGAGAATAGAAAATCCAGCCACTCACTATCCACCAATGAAGATCCAGATAATACCACCTCTGCTGCCATTGGTCATCTAAACTCTTATAGACCCCAAAATATACAGACACTATCTTGAAGGAGAACGAAGAGATGGAGAGAAAATTAGAAAGTCAACATTTTCCCTAAAGAAACTAAAGAGAGTTAACATAAAGGGGTTGTCTGAAATATTGAACTGAACTAAGTTTAACTGAATGGGATAAATGTAGGGTTACTTTTCCTAGTTTTCTATGGATGAGCAGATGAGTTATGGAGAAATAAAGAGGCTGCATTTTCTTTGCACATCTAAGTGCACAGTGAATGAATTTGTGACCCCACTACAAATATATTTGGCTTCCTGCTAAGCCAGTTTGAACAGCAGTCCTATTCATAAGCTTTAGCAGAGGTGGAATATGTGATGGGGTTGGCGTGAGGTTGCTAACCTGTTGTATTGAGCCTGGGAGCCAGCATCATGACAGAATTGGTCACTTAACTCATAGATCCTCTTTCTTCAAAGGCACTAGCCACCTCACATGGGAAGGTCATTTGCGGCTTATCTGGAAGGCAGTTTTTCTCTTATCACCTGCCTGGACATGGAGGAGGTTGTAGATACTCTAGCCTACTGGTCCAAGAGCTTTGAGATCAATGGGAGAGGGCCAATCTGGCAATTATAGTGTCATTTTGCCTGTGCAGTGCCCTACTCATCTTCTTGTGCTGAATGAATCACATCTGGGATGAAGGAGGCCAGATCTACTTGGACAAAATCCTAATGAACTTATCTGGGTCTAACATCCCATCAATCCCTTGTCCATACAGTCCTCTGTGGGCTACACCACCACCTGCAGGCCAACTCTGAAAAGTACATGCCCAGAAAAATGGAAGAATTCTTGGACTGTATTCTGTAAAGCCAAGATATCTGCATTATGCTTCAAGTGTTTATGGTCCTAGAGTTAGAGTCCCCATGGCCCAGCAAATATAATTAGCAATTCTTGGAATTTACTACAAAATTCATTACACCTTTCTTCTTCTTGGCTGTTGTAATAACTGACATTCTCCAAAGGAGAGGAGGGTTTTTTGTTTGTTTGTTTGTTTTGTTTTATTTTTGGTGCTCAGAGGCAGATACCACCTTCCAATAAGCCTTGTTTAATTTTTCCAACTTTCCCCTAACCTACCTGACCTAGCCCAACCCACATGAATATCTCCAACCATACAGATGGGAGACATTAGACCGCAGGAGGACTCAAATTTTGCTTTATGCCTCCACATCTTGGGTTTTCCTTCTTTGGAAAACTGGCTTTTGGGAAAATTCAATTGCTTATCCTCCTTGGGAACAAAACTCATTTGTCAAAGAGGCTAGAGGGGCTAAGATAGATTCAGAAACTCAGTTTGCACCAAGGTCACCTTTTTCAAACACTTTGGGTTTACCATTTCACACCCTGTCCTGGAAGCCATAGAACCATGAGGGACTCATCACCAGTCCTGGAAATCATCTGGATGGGAATTCTAAGGACATCCAGTCCTAGCTAATAGATAATCAGGCACAGACAGGGCCCACACAGTTGGATTTTTATTGTCTCTAAGTGTAAGAGGAATAAAATGGTTTAAATTTATATCCTGAGCTACTGGACTGTCTTGGTCCATTCTGGCTGCTTTAACAAAATACCACAGACTGGTTTGTTTGTTTTTTTTTTTTTTAATCTATGTAGGTTTTTAAAATTTATTATTTATTTATTTATTTTTGGCTGTGTTGGGTGTTGGGTCTTCGTTTCTGCGCGAGGGCTTGCTCTAGTTGCGGCAAATGGGGGCCACTCTTCATCGCGGTGCGCGGGCCTCTCACTATCGTGGCCTCTCTTGTTGCGGAGCACAGGCTCCAGACGCGCAGGCTCGGTAATTGTGACTCACGGGCCCAGCTGCTCCGCGGCATGTGGGATCTTCCCAGACCAGGGCTCGAACCCGTGTCCCCTGCATTAGCAGGCAGATTCTCAACCACTGCGCCACCAGGGAAGCCCCAGACTGGTATCTTATACAACAGAAATTTCTTGCTCACGGTTCTAGACCCTGGAAGTATGAGATCATGGTGCCAGCACGGTCACCTTCTGGTGAGGGCCTCTTTCTGGTTCATAGCCAGTGCCTTCTCACTGTATCCTCATGTGGTAGAAGAGGTTAGGGATCTCTCTGGACCTCTTTTATAAAGGCACTAAGCCCATTCATGAGTGTTCTGTCCTCAAGACCTAAATACCTCCTAACAGGCCACATCTGCTAATACCATCACCTTTGGGGTTTAGAATTTGACACATAAGATCAAGTTCTACTTTAAAATGTTCAACTTGAAATGCTTACTAGACAACTAATGGAAATGTCAGGTAGGTAACAGGATGTTTAAGTCTGGAGCTCAGGGGAAATGCCAGGGCTGAAGAATATGTAGATCTGGGAGTTATTGACAAGGAAATAGAAATGAAAGCCATGGACTGGATAAAGTCTCCTCTAAAATGAGTGAATGTATTTAAGAACAGAAGTGGCTTAAACAAATTTAAAAATTGGGAATAAGAGGAAGAAGCCAGTCAGGGATGTAGGAGGAAGACCGAGATGGTATGTTGACTGAGAAACCAAGTGGTTGACTGAGTCAAATGCTGCTGAGAGGTCAAGTGAGAGGAGGACTGGGAATTGTTCAGAGGATTTGGAGAGATGGAGCTCATTGGTGATCCTGAGAAGAATATCATCTGCACTAGAGTTGTAGCAAAGAAAACATGACTGGAGAAGACTGAAAAGAGACTATGAAGTGAGGAAGTGGACACATTGAGTATTGACAACTCATTTTAGAAAAGGTGATGCAAGGGGACCTGAGAAGCATGTGTGGGAGTTAGAGGAGGGCATAGATTTTAGGGAGGACAGATTTATTTTAAGATAGGAGATATTATAGCATGTTTATATGCTGATGGGAATGTTCTAATAGAAAGGGGAAATGTGGAAATGCTGGAGAGAGTGGATGATGGAAAGCCTTTGAATAGGTAAGAGGGGATCCAGGGCTTAAGTTGTGAAGTCTAGGAGAACCTACACTACAGGACAGCTCTTCTGTCATAAGAGAAGAAAAGGCAAAAATTAGTAAATGTGCTGGTGGGAAACTGTCACAGCTGTCTTCTGGTTGCTCCTACTTTGTTAGTAAAAGTAGAGATGACGTCTGTTTCCACCAGTTCCCACTAGCCCAGCTTACTCAGACCCTGCTCTCAACGCAGATCCCCATCAATTTACCATGACAACTGAGTTGGAAGAATCCACTTATCACTCACAGACACAGAAAACAAACTTATGGTTACCTAAGGGGAAAGGGGGGAGGGGGGAGGGATAAATTAGGAAACTGGGATAAACATATACACACTACTATATATAAAATAGATAACCAACAAGGACCTACTTTTTAGCATAGGAAACTATACCCCATCTTATGTAATAACCTATAAGAGAAAAGAATCTGAAAAGAACATTTTATACATATATATATACACACATATATATACATATATATACATATATAAATATATATACATATATATACATATATACATATATATACATATATATATAAACTGAATCACTGTGCTGTACACCTGATACTTGCGTGATATTGTAAATCAACTGTACTTCAATAAAAAATTAAAAAAAAAGAAGAGCCCACTTACCTTACGAAAGATTCTGGATTCCCATCAGTGTCACAGCCAGCTCTGGTACTTTGTCCATTAGAAAGGATACCAGTTAGAGAAGCAAATACATGAAATTACTCCATTTGAACTCAGAATCCACCTGAGCATGTTAAGGCTTTTCAGCTACCCAAACTGGACAATGCAACCTAGTGGAGTGTGAGGTGGAGGAGGAAGTAAGTCATGGTTAAAACATTCACCATTGACAGGCTGAGGTTTCTGACACCCTATAAAAAATCAAGAAAACAACCTTAAATGTTTTAAGCGCCTAACTTGCTTGTTTTCAGTGGTTTTCCCAGTTTGTCCTCATATTTGGATACTTTGGAATTAAGTGTTTTTTAATTCCGCCTCTCCCTCAGTTGCTTCCTCTTGAATCTCCACCTCTTTATCTCCAGTGAGCCTCAGCCATGTCCCAGGCTCCCAGCTACCGTATCTCCTCCCTGCCTGGTCCCTGCTTCTTAGGGAGGAAGGTCCTTACACAAATGTGAGAACATGTAAAATAGATTTTAAAAGGATTAACTAATGTCACCATGAGCTGTCACTGATTAATCAAAGCAGCAGCAGCAATAGCAGAGCTTTCTGAGCAAGATTTTGCCATTTAATCTTTTTCATCCATCTTTAGCTCTGAAGGAGAAAAAAAAAAAAAAGCCGTCTAAAGGAACAACACATCCTCCCCTGTGAAAATGAGTGAAAGTACAGATGAATTAGGATTTAGAGAAGATGAGGCTAAGGAAGGTTGCTTCCCCATGGAAGACCACACACACACACACACACACACACACACACACACATGCACACATGCTTTGGTCACTACTACACATAGCAACTTAGCAACTACATTTATTGCAGCTTACAGATGAATGAATAGCAAATTTAAATGTCTTTTTTGCCAGTAAGAATTTTGTAGCAAAATAAATTGAAAGCCAGATATCTAGTTCGTCATGTGCAATGACTCAGAATGATTTGGGAACTTCTTGTTTGGAAGCACCTTCAGAGTTTTTTACAAGTAGGGTGACCAAACGTCTCAGTTTGTCCAGGACTGATTCTTAAGATTCTGAGTATACTCTCTGAGGCTGGGTTAGAGTCCCAGGATTCTTTGGTTGAGAGGTATCTGTTTGAGCAAGCATCTTCCTGGGTGGAAGTCTTCTTGCATCTTGTTGACTAGGGATGTAGCCCCTGACCCTTGAGTGGGAAATTCCTGGCTCTTTTGGAGGCCTCTAGCCTAAAAACTGGGTTAAAGTCCCAGGTTTCTTTGTTTACACGTTACCATTAGTTAAGAATACAGGAACTTCTCAGTAGACTGAAACCCCCTTCTCATACCCCTGCTGACTGTGAGCTCCACCACTATGGCACTAACTCTGTCCATTTCCTTTCTTGTTGGAATGATTTTACTAAGAATAATTTGGAACTTCAATGACCTCCCCAAACTGGTTCCTTTAAGACCTCTCCCTTACAATTGCTTCTGTTCCTCCTTCCTCCTTTTACTACCTTCAATCTTCCCTTCAGCTACCTTGAATCCTTTGATATGACTGCCTTCTCTACCTCCTCCATCTCTCCGTCCATGCCTGCAAGACTGCCTTACCACTTCAGCCCCTCATTTTCTTAGTCACTTGAACTTTAGGTCCCCTGTCCCCCACTGGGGACTCTCAAGAGACTCAGGGACCCTCCAAAAGAAACTACATATCAGGGTAAAAGAATATCTCATAAGTCTCCTCCACAAATATTGGTAAAAAGCATTAGCCCTCATATTGAGCAGGTAAGCTTAACTTGTTCCATCTGTAAGAAATACAATTTGGGTAAAAATACAAAGTGGAGCAAAGACAAGAGCCAACTATTTTATATAAACCACTGAGTTTTATATTACTATGTTTACCTGCCTCATGGCTAAAATTTTAGAAGGAAAGCTCTAAGGTCTATATATGCATCTGTCTGTATGTTTATATATGCATGTTTGTATATGTTTGTTTTATATATATATATATGTGATATTTTTCTACTTCAAGATGGTATTACCAAAGTAATTTATAAAATCACATAAAAGAGCTCTATTCTGATTGGCTTAGAGATAAGTAAGTGATTATATAAATTAAATATTTCTAAAATTCCCAGAAATATAGAAAGTAACCCAAATGCTTTTCAAGTTTATGCAATTTGGAAAAATCTTAGATAAATAAGACTAGTTTAATATCATTGGTTAAGAACAGCTATGTCTTCTGAGTTATCAGCATTAAGTATAACAACAGCATATATTTTGCATTTAACTCTTTTTAGGTATCTTTGCTTTTGTGATTTTTTTGATACTTGTCTAACGTGCATGTACTGTGAAAATAGTTAACAGGGAAATCGCTTGAGATGATGTCCTGCTTTGTTTAATGTTATAATGTATGTCCCTAAAAATAGTTTCCAAAATCTTTGTGGTAACTTGCAACCTTAGAGTTGTAGTAAGTTAAGTAATAGATATTCATTGACTATCTATATCACCTTCTAAGTGAGGAGAAACTACTAAACCTTAAATTACTAAGCACAAGTTTATCTACTTTTGGCTTCTTATTTTTGTATGGTACAGAGATGCTAAATATATTTAAGTCTGTTAATAAACATCTTTTTGACACATTGAAAAATTGTACTATCAGGAAACATATACCTATAAAAATTGAGATGGTATATTCATAAAATTTGCTAGTCTGCTGCAGAATGCTGGTATAAGACACAATTCACAATTGTTTACTTTGTATTTTTCTCTATTTAAAAAAGGCTACTAATTGTTAAAAATTATAATCAATGTATGTAAATTAAACTACTAGAAACAATAAGGGTCAAGGGAAACAACTTTGTATGAAAAGTATGCAAGGAAAGTAGATTGTATTTTTGATAAGGAAAAGTATTCAAGGTATGTAGGATAGGTTTTTGTTACTGGAACAAGATAGTAATTATGCCCTAAAGTGAAAGAGGAAAATATAGGACAAAAACTGAATGGATATTAAAAAGTTGTAGAAGATTTGCAGGAAAGGAATTTTGGAAAAGGAATCTTATCTCATGTGGTCAAAGTTGGTTAAGACTGGATAGATTTATTTATAGGGTTTTTAAAAAAAAAAAAAAAACGAACTTTAGTATCAAAAGTACACTGATGCATAGCTGGAATTTGGTTTTCTCCCTGTTGAAATAACAAAGTTTTTTTTTGTTTTTTTTTGTTTTGATTTTTGGTCTGCTATTAAGAAGAGATTGTAAAAGGTTTTTCTTTATCTTTTAAGTAATCCCCCTAGGAAACAAAGATATGGTGTCTTATCAGAATAATTAACTATGCTTTATGTTAACCTTTATCGTGTCCTTAATTATTTAAGAGAACCAAATCTTCTCACTTTTAAAAGAGCTAACTCTTTTTAAAAAAAAAATAGTCCTGTTATCTCCTCTATTTACTTTTGAATTCTTTTATCATCATTTTGGTTAAATAGGTAGCTAAGTAACCATAACCTGGGATTGTATTTAGCCAAATATTCAAACCTTTTGACATTTTGGACAATTTTGCCTTCTCAGAATCAAATCCTAAGTGAAAGTTTGATTTTGAACTGACCCTGAGATTTCTCAGATGGCTTTTGGAAAATCTCAAAGGATTTTTTCTTTCATCTTGTAAAAAGAGAGATGCCAAAAAGCAATTCGTTTTATTTGATTTGTTCTGTTGCATGAAAAGCATTGTCAAATAAGAGATGCTTTAACCTTCTCTAGGTTATATTTGCATGGATAAAATGTTGTTAATGTAAGTATTTAAGATATTGCATGAAATTTGTCAATACCCTCACTGTCTATGATATGTTCTGGTATAATGTTATCAGTCATAATTCCAGTTATTATGTTTTATGCCATAGAAATACCAAATTCCCTTGTCAATTGCATCATTTTTATAGTGAACTGCCATCAGAGCTTTAACCACTGCCATTTTAAGTTTTTTGTCAGAAACAGATAGTTTTTGTTTTACTCTGATTCTTCTCTGAAAGCATTGGCAATCGGCTATAGGCCAGAGTGCTTCATCTTCAGCAAAAAGGGATTGTCTCTGAGACCCGTGGAAAGGACTGGCTATGACAGGTCTCTGGGATACAGGCTTCTGATGGCATTGTTTAAATAACTTTGAGACCATACCATTCAACTGAGAAAGGATTTCCAGAACTCAAGTAAAGAATCTGATGGTTGCATAAAACTGCTAACCCAAGACCAAGCAGAATGAGAATTGATTGCATGAGATTGAATGAACTGATGGAGGATGATTATAGCCTTTGTTTGGAATATTGCTGCTGGATTTAAGGAACCTCTTTCCCTTTTCTCTTAAGTTATCACTCACAACAATTTAGAAGATAATACTTTTATAAACAGGAGTGAAACATTTATCTTTTTCCTTGCCTGATCCCTCCAGAATTCAGAAACTCTTATTGAGAATTCTCATTTTAATGGCAATATAATTATTTGCATAAGTTCAGTAAGAGTCTGTCCTCCTTGAACAGAATTTACTTGGAAACATTGGTTATATAGCAAAGGCTTTTACTGGAATGTCATATTTGGGAATATTGTACATAGAATCATATACAAACAGATAATTTTAAGGAACTCAGGCTGACTTTATGGAGCCAATGCTTACAAAGCCCTTTTGAGAAAACTGGGCTGGTAGCTAGTTTATAGCGTTCCAAGCCTTACAGATGAATAAGGAAGGCTGCTTCCTGGCAAACCCAGGAAGCTTAGGATATTTTGGGGACCTAGAGAAAAGAGAAATTTACCCAAATCTATAGGTTCTACAGGTAATACCTGGTGGCAAGTTCTTGGCTTGGCTTCCTACCCTTGAAAGGCTTTTAAAAATCTAATTTGAGATTACTTTTGAAGAGTTCCAGCAAAGCAAACTTTCAAAGGTCTTTGTGGTTGATTACTGTTCTTGCTGCACTTATGTAAATAATAGGCCAAATCTAATGAGACCAGACTTAAGAATAATGAAAAAAAGGGTGGGTGTAAAGAGAAATTTTATGTCAGTGGAAAACTATAGCATACCCTTGTGGGTTATGACTCTAGTCCTGTTCATTATCTTTCAGGTTTTGTTATCTACTTGTAAATTGGACTGAATCCTGCCATCTTGCACATTTTGTCAGTCCTTACCAAATTCTAGATTCTTATAGTTTCCTCCAGTATCTGGCTACAACTCTTCAAATTAACATTTCCAACTGTTCTCCCACTTTCCTAACTTGGTGTCACTGAGAACCAGAAACCTGTTTGCCCAGTTCCTTACTGGAACTCTAGGTTGTCTTGCAAGCTGAAATTGGATGACAGGCAACCTTCATGCCTGGAGCTGCTGCTGTGTAGGCCACTCAGGAAGTTTACTGAAAGTTCCACATCTTCCATGCTCTGCTCTGGGAAATAACCATGACTGTGACACTGATTTCCATGCCATCACCAAAGATATTCAAACTGGAAACCAGGAAATTTGTCAGATTGCCACTATTGTTCTCACTATACCATCTAAAGACGCTTCAAGCCCAACATTTAGAAATCTTCTCAACTGGCTTCCCTCTGGACTCAGAAACTGGTTTTATAGTCTGTTCCAACCTTTAATCTTTGCTTTTCTTTTCATTTTCATAGAAATTCCCCTTATTAAATGCCTGATGATTTGCACTATCCAGCAAGTATACTCTACTACCAAATCCCAACAGATGGTTCAGTTTGTTCTTAATGAACAAAAGGAGACTGAATGAGAAATGGACTTGTATTGTTCAGAGGAAAGAAAAATGTTTCTTCTTTCCCTGAACAAGAGGAGGGGCTGACAAACTCTCAGGCCATCATTACAGCCTTGTCTTGTCTTTGCCATGTGTAGTCCAGTTTTAACAAGAATGCTGCTGAATAAGTTTAGTCAAGGTCCCCCCCACTATTACTATCTGATCCCTCTCAATACATGGCCAGGTCCCTCATCCCTCACATTTGATGTATAAGTCCTTCACCTGCCTTTTGCAGGAAACCCATTAAAAAATCATCCCTTTATTCTTGCTGTCTCCTCTTAGTAATTTTGAATCCACTGACCCCCTCACTTTGCTCATTGACTGTAAATCGCCACTTGTCCTGTTGTATTGGAAGTTGAGCCCTGTCTCTCTCTCCTGTTGCAATAGAGTCGGCTCCTAGTACAATAGTCTTGAATAAAGTCTTCTTTACTATTTTAACATGTGTCAAAATAATTTTTTTCTTTAACAGACATATCAGGCAAAAGGGGTTTCTTAAATCAGTAAATGAGCCACCAGAAACATTAGAATCAGCATCTCCTCTTTACAGGTCATTTTGTCCCATCTCCCACCCAGTTTTGGAATCCCTCAAACCTCAACTTGTAGCTCAGCATATTATCCCTTCCCCTTACTTTTGGCTGCTTAACACATTTCATGGTAATCACTAATTCATCACATGGAACTGAATAAGAACCATTTAATATGATTATCTTCTCCATTAAAGCTGTCATCATAATTAGAGCTGCAGTGAACTGTTTGCCAGGATTATAACTTCTGCCAAGAAAAACTTGGGTGTCATTTTAGAAAAATTCTTAGGTGGGGGAGGAGATCAGGACCATCTGTGTCAGGATCCAAAGTGGAATAATGAGAAATAAAGCCCCTTTCCCCTGCTATCTACCAAACTCTGCCCAGCCCTCCAACTGGACCTTGCCAAAGACTTTAGAATGAATCAGCTTTCAAGGTAGTCTGAAGAGCACACCCTCTCAGGGAATGAGCCTTGGAAAAGTCATCTTTAAGAAGAGAAAAAAGGGGCTTCCCCAGTGGCGCAGTGGTTAAGAATCTGCCTGCCAATGCAGGCGGCATGGGTTCGAGCCCTGGTCAGGGAAGATCCCACATGCCGCGGAGCAGTTAAGCCCGTGCACCACAACTACTGAACCTGCGCTCTAGAGCCGGCGAGCCCCAACTACTGAGCCTTCATGCCACAACTACTGAAGCCTGTGCGCCTAGAGCCCATGCTTTGCAACAAGAGAAGCCACCGCAATAAAAAGCCTGCGCACCACAACGAGGAGTAGCCCCTGCTTGCTTCAACTAGAGAAAGCCCGCGCGCAGCAACAAAGATCCAATGCAACCAAAAATAAATAAATACATTTATTTAAAAAAAAATGAGAAAAATGGCAGCAGCATAGGCCTTCGTGCATAACGCTTCCTAAAAGTTGTTCCACATGGTTTTGTTTGCCACCCCATGGTTTCTAGGGCAACCACCTAAGCCAGGACGGAAGAGAAGGAGACATGAGGCTAGAATGGGACCACCCACTGCAATTCTCATTTCATTCTGATGGCAAGAACCTTTATGTTGATTCAAAGTGTTTGTCAGGCCTCTTGCTGTGAATCCCTGGAATAACATTTTGCCCTGATGGAAGTGTGTCACAGGCTGCTGCTCCCACATCCCCCCATACTGAGGTGTTTTTAAGTGGAGCCAAATATCCCAGGGGAATTTTCTCTGCACTACTAGCATTGTCACACATTTTTGGATTACACACTGTAAATTATAGATAAAATACATTATGTTAATTTCTCCTGCATATCTTCTAGTTATTTTTAGGAAAAGCATCTTTGCAATTCAGCTTCTCAGGTAAATGTTTCAAATGAAGAGAAAAATGAAACCAAGGCATAAGGATGCTCAAGGCTGAGACTGAAGCCACATCATAGTCTGGCACTTTGCAATGAGCATGTGTCCAGCATGGATTTTAGTTGCAGACGGTGGAAGAAGTTCTTTACCAGGCGTCATTAGACTTGGGTGTGACTTCTGGCTCTGCAAGTTTTTGGATATGTGACTTTGAAGGAATTTATTTCATTTCTGTAAGTCTTCATTTCATCACCTGTGAAATGAGGAATGTTCAGCGAGACCTCTCAGGTGCTTCTACTTCTCACGCTCTTTGCTAAACTGAGGGAAATGCCCTCAAATCTCATAAAGCGTATTATATTGACTGTCTTTAAAAAGAATGAATGAAGTCAACCTGTGAACATTAAAATATTCAGTAGCACCGAAACCCTTCAAACTTTATGATCTCTTACTGCACTGGGGTTGTTGATTTTTCACTTGCTGTGCTGGATATCTCCCATTTGCTCCTCAGATCAACTGTCCATTGTTCTCCACCCTGGGAGGTTGTCCTGCAAAGATTACAACACAGGGTCTTGTCCTCTGACTTCTAGGTGGGTTCAGCCACTGGGCAGGCGATTGAAAGGAGGGCAGAGTATGAGGTTTTGCCCCCTCCATTCTCCCTGCCTGTGAGAGGTTGCCGTGAACTAGCTGCATCCCTCACCAAAGGTCACAGCTCCTGGAAGGCATCCTCTCTACATCACTGTCTCCAGTTTTCCATAATGGCTCTTAGTCAGTTCGGGCTGCGATAACAAAGTGCCATAGACTGGGTGGCTTATAAACAATATAAATTTATTTCTCACATTTTAAGGGCTGGAAGTTAGATCAGGGTGCAGGTTGATTCCGTGTCTGATGAGAGCCCACTTTCTGATTATAGACTGCCAACTTTTTGCTGTATCCTCAAGTGATGGAAAAAGGGCTAGAGAGCTCTCTGGGGTCTCTCTTATTCAGGTGCCAATCCCATTCATGGGGGCTCCACCGTCATGATCTAATTACCTCCCAAAGGGCCCACCTGCTAATACCATCACGCTGGGGGTTGGAATTTCAACATATGAATTTTTGGGAGACATAAACTGTTCATAACAGGCTCCTTCTTGCTACTTCAGGCCTAGGGGTACTGCATAACCCCTCTGGTTCTCTATGCTCCGTGCATATCTTTAAAAATTGGTCTTTATTCAAGTCTCCCCAAATGATGCAGTTTGAATGAGCCATCTATTGCTTGTCTGTACCCTGACTGATACACTCGGTTTCTTGAGATACAAATGTGGCAAGATTGGAAAGGCCATGGTACTAATTACTTCTGTGTATCCATTTTCCTCAAATATATACTTTTCCCCCTTAATTGTGACTCAGAAAATATAACAATCTCTATGCAGTGCTGCTTGGTAATATAGTACTTGATCTCTGTACATGCTTGTATTAGACAGGAGTCAGAAGCAAATAGAAACCAGCCTAGTCGTTTAAGTAGGAAAGGATTTGATACAGGGAATCCGATGCTCACAGTTAGAAGGGATGGAGGAGTGGGCTGTAGGCGGGGCGTCCAGGAATGACTTCCAGAATACCACCCAGAGCTGACCTGTTTAGAGAACTATCTCTGCAACAATCTGGAAGCTGGGGAATCAAGAAGCCTGTGTGCCACCTGCCAGCTCCAAGATCATACTACTTTTGCCATAATTCAGGAATCAGAAAGTTGTAACCCCAATTGTTGGCCCCAAACCATATGTACCTGATTTGTACCATCAAAATGAAGGCCTTCCTTCCTTCGTACTTGACTCAGTTCTAAATTTGCTTTTCACACGTGTGTCTAATTTGTGGAGCCTAAATCATATTCCTAGTTGCAAATGAGTCTGGGAAATGTCATTTTTAGCTTTTCAGCCTCTGTGGTATGGGCAGGCACACTAGAAGGAGATTGGGATGAATTCTGAGCAAGTCAGTCTATCTGTCACAAGATTATGTCTGAAAGCATGTTTCAAGTGGCATACGAAAAAACATGAACTTTGGAGATTTAAAAAAAAAAAAGAGAGACTAGAACTCGAATCTCTGCTCTAGGATTTACTAGCTGTGTGACCTTGGGCAGGATGCACTTATTACTGGACCTATTTTTCATCTGTATAATGAGAATAATAATGCCTACCTCACTGAATTGTCATTCGTTTATCCATATAAAAGATTTTTACTGATTGTTATATTAGCACCAGAAGTTTTAGTTGGTGGTGACAAATCTAATTGATTGGTTAAGCAGAAAAGAAATGTATTAAAGGATATTTGGTAGGTCACAGAATTGCCAGATGGGCTTGAGAGCCAGGTTCAAGGCTGAACTTCCAGGACACCACCACTAGCCTGAGGACACCGCTACTGCCTCCACAACCCCCTCCTGGAATTCAGTGCTACATTTTATACTGCCAGCAGGAACTTGACTTTACTGATGCAGATGCTGCTGCCAGCTCTGTTACCAGAAACTTAACAGTGCCACCTCCGAAGGCCAAGGGGCAGTGGCGCTCCTGTCACTGGCAAAAATGGATTCCATGTGGCATCTCTCCCTCAGATTGGTCTCTTCTCAAAGGAAATTTTACAAGGGTGACAGATGTTGCCTGGGTCACATGCTTGTGCTCAACTTCAAGGGGGACTAGGGAAGCATGATTTCTGAGTTTTAACTTGGGGAGGAAGGAAACTCTCTATCCAAAGGGAGAGTGTTCACAAAGTGCTGAGACCCAGACAAATGCCCACTTACTTCCTCCAAATGGCTAAGCAAAACGGACATTTATTGGCTCTCATTCTCACTCTCCTTTTCTCTGCCCAAGCACCATTCTCCCCAAAATGGTGGCATGCTGGTTCCTGAGAGCTACAAATTTACATACTATCATCCACGCAGTTCCTGTGTAAAGGCTGTGTCTCTTTCCCAATGATTCCATCAAAAATCTGTGGTTGAATTTATTGTTTTAACTTGGATTGCATGAGCTTTCCTAAATCATTCATTGAGCGAAGGAGATGGAATAAATTAACACACTAGGTTTGTGTTACATGCCAAGTGAACTGGAGAAGTATAGGTTCAGCCCTTCTAGAACCGTTTGGCTCAAGCATTGGGTAAGAAGTGTTTTATAAAGGAAAATTGGGATGCAGGGCAGGCAAAAACAATTGCTTTCCACTATAATCTTCCTGACAGTTCAATATCACTCTTTCTCTAATGCATACAGTGTCATGTGTTCCCACCCACAATAGTGCAGCTCTTCCACGTACACCTCAAAAGTCCCTTCCTCCACAGGCTCTATGCCAGTTACTGAATCCAGCTCTAGGGTTTCTCAGCAGTGTGCATTTAATGTTTAATTTCATGTGTTGATTTGACTAGGCTGAGGTATTCCCAGAGAGCTGGTGAAACATTATTTCTGGGCGTATCTGATGAGGATCTCAAGGGTGTCTCTATTTAAAAAGGACTTCTAAGAATCTTATAGGTGCTGTCCCTCAGGAGCCTAATAGGAAGACCAAAGTTAGAGAAGGGCTTATCTCGAGACTTTTGGGTATAGATTTTGTTTAATGGAGTGGATTATAAATTGATTTATGAAAAAAATCCACAAAGGTTTTAAAAGAATTATGTCAACTTGGACTGAAAGGGATAGTGACGATACAAAACTGAAAGAGCTCTTTGGATTCCCAAATTTCTGTGGGCAGAAGCAGGCTGGAAAAATTACTCAGTTGCTACTGTGGGCTATTTTCTATGGAAAATGAAGAGGTCAAGAATATGGAGAATAGAGCCAAGAGCCATGGTGAATCATTCCTGGACAGTAGGACTGATCCTCTAATCAAGGAACTGGCAACACATATCCAGCTGGATTTTAGTATTGCTGTAGGCCAATAACTCCTGTGTGCTTCATTTCCCCCCTTTTTGAATGGCAGGGTCCATTGCAGTTATTTTGCAGCCTATCCCATCACTGTGTGTTGGGAATGTGCGGAAGAGCTATTTTGTCTCTTTAGTTCACAGGTCTACGATCAAAAGGAACTATTCCTAGGGTGCTGTATTGGAGGACACATATCCAAGGAGACTTAACTTTACCTACACCTAATCTAAATGACAGTATTTTCCCTTTCCCCCAGGCACCGCATAGTGCCTGACATATAGAAAATGCTTAGAAAATATTTGGTAAATGATTGCATGAATAGAAGAATATGTTATTCATCCTACTGGAAAAATAGACATTATGATTAGGAAAAATAATTAGTAACTGGCATAATGATAGATGTATAGAATTGAGAGTTCAGAAATAAGCCCATACATTCATGGACAATTGACTTTTGACAAAAGGTGCCAAGACAAGTCAACAGGGGTAATAAGAACAGTGTCTTCAAGAAATGGTGCTGAGAGAACTGGATATCCATTTACAAAAGAATGAAGTTGTACCCCTATCACATACCATATACAAACATTAACTCGAAATGAATCAAAGACCTAAATGTAAGAGTTAAAACTGTAAAACTTTTGGAAGGAAAGATAGGTATAAATCTTTGTGACCTTAGAGCAGACAAAGGTGTCTTAGATACGACGCCAAAAGCACGAGCAACCAAAGAAAAAAAGAAAAATTGGACTTCATCAAAGTTAAATATTTTTATGCTTTGTAGGACACTATCAAGAAAGTGAAAAGACAACTCCAAGAATCGGAGAAAATATTTGCCCTCCTCCACAAACCTCTTCTACTGTCGATTCTAAATTCCCCTGATGCTTAACTATTACCTCTACTTGTTTCAGTGGCTAACCTGATGGTATGAATAAAACCTGCATTCCTGAGGGATCTGAGTCACACATTTGGCTTTGATTACTAGTTCATGAAGGTGACAAAATGTAAAACATATGGGTAATATAAAAGGAGCTTTTAAGGGCTTATATTGTGAGATAAGGCAAGGGTCAGCAATCTATGGCCTATGGGCCAAACTCAGCATACCACATGTTTTTGTAAATAAAGTTTTATTGGAAACAGCCACACTCATTCATTTACGTATTTTCTATGGATATTTTCATGCAATCACTGTAGAGTTGAGTGGTTGACAGAGAGACCCTATTGCCTGCAAAGCCTAAAATATTTACTATGTGGTCCTTTCCAGAAAAAATTTGATGACCCCTGCTCTAAGGCAATCCTTGTCAATAGGAAGTGATTTGTTAGTGAAATGCTCAGAAGAATATCATTCCAAATGCTCCCTTTACCTTGCCTCTTGGCCTCTTCTTATTAATTCCATACTTTGAGAGACCTCTCAGCTTTCAAAGCATTCAGGATCTGCTGGGAAAATAATTGTGGCAGAGTCTGATAGTTCTCAAGTACACATTCTCCTCTTTTTCACTAAAGAGAACAGTTGAAGTTTATCTAGGCATATGGCTGCCAAAAATAAAGATTGCAGTTCTCAGCTTCCTTTGCAGCCAGGCATGGTCATATGACTAAGTTATTGTCAATGAGATGTCACTTCCAGAGACTATCCCTAAAGTAAAGGTTATCCCCCTTGAGTTGTATTTTCTACGTCTTGCTGGTAGGAATGTAGATGCAATGACCATGTATCCAGCAGCCACCTTGAACCATGCCTGTACAGTCATATCCTCGTGTTGATAAAGAAGAAAGCTAGAAGGAACCTAGTCCCTACCAGTTAGACATTTTATGTGAGAGAATAACATCTTGAATGTTAAAGGCCCAGTGAAACTGGGTTTTCTGTCTCATGCTACACCACCTAATTCTTACAGATACAATATCATAGACAGTAGAATTATGGCTCTCTGAGGGCAGAGAGCTTGTCTGTTTGAGTCATGGCTACATCTCCATCATTTGAAATGATGCTTGGTGCATAGCAGATACTCAATAAATATTTATTGAAAGGAACATATGAGTAAAATATTATAATGAAGGAGAATGAAGAACCAATACAAATTACTGAGAACAGCACTTCCCACATCTAGAGAATTATTTTTAAATTGTGGTTAAATATACATAACATAAAATTTACCATCTTAGCCATTTAAAAAATTATGGTAAAATACACATAACATAAAAATTTCCATCTTAACTATTTTTAAGTGTACAGTTCCTTGGTCCTAACTACATTCACATTGCACAGCAATCTATAAAACTTTTCTCACCTTAATAGCTAAAACTCTGTACCCATTAAATAATAACACCCCATTCTCCCCTCCCCTCAGCCCCTGGCAACCATTATTCAACTTTCTCTCTCTATGGATTTGACTATTCTGTGTACCTCATATAAGTGGAATCATACAATATTTGTCCTTTTTTGACTGACTTATTTCATTATTAGCATAATGACCTCAAGTTTCATCCATGTTGTATCATATGTTAGAATTGCATTCCTTTTTAGGGATGAATGATATTCCCTCGTGTGTATATAACACATTTTGTTTATCCTTTCATTGTCCATGGATGCTTGGGTGGCTTCCACTTTTCGGCTGCTGTTATGTGAGTAATGCTGCTATGAACACAAATATACAGAGAACGTTTTTAAATTTTCAGATTTCTTAGATTTTCTGACTTACTGAGTGAAAATCTTAGAAGTGGGAGAAGAGGAGTGAGGAGCCGTTTGGAAGATGTATTTTAAAATGTTTTTGGGTGATTTCAAATATAGACAGTGTAGTCCTTGGATTGACAATTGGGAGCCACTGATCCCACACAATAAGTATACTAGTCTAGAAGTACCAGAACCACCCAGAATAATGAGGTTGTAAGATGTGAGTTCAGCATGTTGTTTGAGAAGAAAAGACATTTCAGGTTGAAGAAAAAATAAATTTAGAGATATAAGCATTATGACTTTACTTTTCTAGATGTCCTTAATTATGGAATCATAGCTCATTAATAGTCCAAATTGAGTCATGGTGATATATTTTCATTCAATCATTATTGAAAATAGCAGCAACAAAGTATTTTTCCATTAAGTATATAGTAAATTTTGTTATATTTATGAAACTCTCATTAGAGCAACAATGTTTTCAGCTTAACTTCCCCATACACACCGAATTGTTTCTCTGGTGTGAAGATGGAACACTAGGAAAGAAAAATTGATGCAGAAATAAGACCTCTTAAAACTGAAATTCATCTAAAATTGTCTTTTGACCATGATGAAGGACTGTACAATTTGTAGTATAACAGAATCACTCCAAATTCTTTTTCCAATAGCTGAGAGAAAATCTGTGTGTTGAGATTTGATCCAACATTGAAATGGAATTGCAAACATTTATCTTTCTTTGTTGCGGCCTTAAACTAGCAGAGGAACTTTGTCAGAAATCCTGCTTTTTCCCAAATCATTGCATCTACTTCTAAATCAATACATTGGTCGTATTCTGCCCCCTTTGGTTGAGTTACATTAAAAACAAATTTATCCTTCAACCTTTTACCCTACCAGGATATTAACTCAGCTATTTAACTTATTCTTTAGATAAAATAGTATGTGTTCTGATATATATGTTTTAAAATTATTTTCATTTTTGTAAATTGCTTGGATATAACCAGTAAAATTCCTCCCACCATGGCTTTATAATAAATTTTATCAACTTATTTTCATTTTGTAAGTGAACAAGTGATATTCACTGTGACTTTCTGCTTCTTTTCAAATGCAATTCTAGTTATCTGATAAAGTGTCATGTTAAATGAAACTTATTATGCTAAGAGAATGTCTTCCTCTCATTGACTTCTTTAATTCATTTGTTCATTCAACAACAACAAAAATAATAAAGCACTCACTATGTGTCAGGAACTTTAATCAGTGTGTGGAAAGAGACAGTTTCTCACATGTAGCTTATAATTAAGTGAGAGAGACAGACTTTCATGATAGAATCTCACAAATAAATGTACAATTTCTATACTTATAAGCTACAAAACTGAATCATTATTGTGCTTTGTGAGTGAATAACAAGGATCCAGTCTGTGTGATGACTCATGGAAGGGATTTGAGCTGAGAATTAAAGGATAAGTGGGATAAGAAGCATAATATTGGGTGTGTGGGAGGCCAAGAGGGTTTCAGGAAGAGAGAATGACATGAACAGAGGTTAAAGTTTGGCCTCTGTGGCTTGAACCCAGGGAGCAAATGCAAATGTGCTTCAAGTTGTATGAAGGACTTTTGCCTTTGTTTCATGTGCAATGATACATTAGCTTGGATGGATATTAGCTAAGAATCTTTCAGCTACATGCAATGGAAAACCCAGTTCAACCTGCCTCAAGTCAAAAAAGAAAAAAAAAGAGTCATTGGCTTATGTAATAGTGAAGTTCAGAGTTCAGACCCCACCCAAGCCCAGTTTTACCCATAGGAGGCTGATGTCTTCATTCCCCAGCTCTTGCTCTCTGGGGTCCCTTGACTTTGCTGTCATCCTTGTGCTAGCTTAATCTTCAGTTTGGTTCCCATCATGGTCACATGAACCAGTCAGTGTCCCTGATTGGGTCTGCTTAAATCACATGCCCACCTTGAGCCAATTCCTTTGGCTAGGGGACTGAAGTACTTTGATTAGTTTACATATGGGTTAAGTGCCCTTTGTTAAAACAATCTCTGTGGTGAGGGGAGAGTATGCCAGTTAGGGCATCCATAACTTGGGAGTTGGAGGTAGAGGTAATCCCAAACTACTTAGGGGAAGGGTGGTTTTCTAAAAGAAATTTAGGGGGATATTACCTTAAGGAAGGTGGAAATTTTCTAGACAGAAATCAGATGTCCAACAGACTTCTGAAGAGTTTTAAGAAAGATAAGAATAGAGGAAGTAACATAAACAGATCTGCATTCATACACACACACCCACACACACACAAAGATGGCCTTCAGAGTGGAAATGGATTGGAATGGATTTGAGGGGAGCAAGAGTACACACAGGGAAGACCAATTAGTAGGTTAGATTAATAGATAGCTTGGACAGAGGAAGTGGTAGCAGAGCTGGGAATAAGTAGAGAGATTCAAGAGGCATTTAGAAGATAAAATAAATACAACTTGGTGGTTAATTGGATATGGAAGAAGTGAAGGCAAATACATTATTAAAGTTAACCCCCGGGTTTCTGGCTTACACATGAATTGGATAAATGGTAGTGACATTGTACTGATAAGGGTTATTAAAAGAAGACCAGCTTTGGGAGATACAGTCTCAATTTCAGATTAATCTTAGTTCTTTTTGAGACATCTAAGTGGAACTGGCCAAAAGACACTTATATTGTTTTGATTTACTCAGATATGTTTATTATAGGCTTTGGGACAAATCATCTTTCACACTTGGCTAAATTTCCCTAAATCCCTTCGTATCAGGAAAAGAAAATAGCTTTCCACTCCATCTAACCCCTACAAAGATGTATTAATATTCCTTCATAATCTTTCCTTTATGCATTACTTAAGAGTCTTCTCTTTTCCTTCTGAAATCCCCTTCCATTGGATACACACTAACTTGTATTAAAGAATCCCGTGGTGCATAATGGCCCCTGCTGCAGGCTCCCAGACATCCAGCACACCGTGCAATGGTAGACGCAGAATCACAGCCTTCTTTTGATGATCTGTCATGCCCTAAGGACTGAGGTGTTGGTGGAATGTTTGTGGGGGAGCAATTTAAACTTTAAAATGTATTACTGTCAGAGCTTCAGACTTAGTTATATATATATAATTTATATTATATGTATGATTTTACTTGGTTTCAAGTGATAAAAACCCATCTCAAGGTAAAAGGGAACTTACTGGCTCTTATAAAAGAGAAATACAAGGTGAAGCTGGTTTATAGGACTCTGGAGACTCAGAAAACACTTGCTAGATATTCTTCTCCCTCTTTTTCTTCCCACCTGTCTCTCTCTCTCTCTCTCTCTCCCTCCCTCTATCTTTCTGTCTCTGTTGCATTTCGCTGTGTGTTTCTCTCAACCGCTTCTCCTGAAGATGGAATTTCCTTCTTGTGGATTGGTGGGGATGGGTATCAGAGTAGGCATAAACAAATTCAAACTTAGATGACCACAGCTTGGCTAACTCAGGAGATGAAAAGAGTTTCTCTCTCCATAGTCCATTTATAAAATCCAGGGGTAGAAGTTTGATATGGTCTAGGTCATGTACAAACCCTCCAGTATATAGAGGATTATGATTGACTAGTTGTGGAGTATATACCTTCTTGGAGGCAGGGACAGAGCCTCATGAATTGAGGAACAGGATGCTGACTAAAAGAAGTGTATGTGGTGACAGGACATATGAGGAAGGGGAGTGTGGTGAAGGGGAGGCATTTACCAGTAGAGGGCAGAAAGGAATGATGAGTGCACACAAACAATAATTGGTCCTTCCAGTTACAAGGTATGAAAACTTGTTTGAGTGTTCGCTCCATGGGGAAAAAAAAGAGGAAGAATTTTTGTTGCTTTTCATAGCCAAGACTTAGAGAGTAGTTCTGAACCTAGGTAAATCCATATATACCTCTTAAATACTCCTCTCATTTGTTCATTAGACAAATATTAAAAATATTTTAAAAAGTGATTTTTTATATTTTCTCTCTATGCTCCACCATTTATGTGGTTCAAATAGTGTTTACGCATCTCTTTCCCTCTGTCCAACTAAAAACAGTTTGTTTTCTTCAAAGTATATACTTCCAATGTAAATTCCTGAGACAGGACATCTTTCTTAATAACTATCATGACATTTGAGCAGTTTCTTAGGTTGGGCTCCCACAGAAGCTGACTTGGAAACAAGGATTTGAGAGCTGGTAGTTAACTTTGGAGGTGGTTCCTGGCATCACTCTTAGGGGAGCAGGGAATTGAGACAAGGAAGGAAAGGAAGCTGATAAAGGATTCACTATTGAGCAGATTACTGCTATGGGTAACTGGATTTCAGTCCCAAGGGGGAACTCTGAGAGACAGTGTAGAATATTCCGCAGAGTTATCCCAGTTGAGAGGCAAAGAAGTTGGATATTTGTCCTCCAACTCCCATCTGTCATTGGCTCAGGGCTGATTCGGGGCATTAATGCCCATGTGCATCCAGTCTGCCCCATTTCCCTTAGGTAGAAAGTGGCAGGTGTTTATAGAAGGATGCTGTCAGCATAACGTGCATCAGGGAGTGTGGAGGGGATACAGGCAGGGAATCAACAGCATCTGTTACAACCCTATTCTGGTCAAATCATAGGTTGATGGACTTTGGGTCAGTGTGTAATCAGCTTTGGTTCCTATAAGGATTGTAGTTATGTAATACTGAATGGAGTTTAATAGGGTGCTTTTTCAGGAGGGCTGTGGGCATGGCAGGAACTGTCGATTAATATATCTAGTTTAAAGAGATAAAAATATCTAGTTTAAAGAGATAAAAAATATGAACATACTTACAGTGGCAGATCATTTATCTGGAAGTCTAAAATTGTAGCATCCAAACAAAGAAACTATTAAAGAAACTATTAAAGAAACTATTAAAAAGAGTGATGGCTTAACCAGTGACAGCAAGAGTGTAACAACTATGTCACTGGAAATGCATGTGCTGTGATAATACTTAGTTATTGTAGGTTTAGGCACACACAATCTGTTTTTGAAGCTTTGCATTGCAGTTATGCAAATACGTTTTATGTAGGCCCTAGTCCTACATAAAAAAAAAAATCAGGAAACTGCACTAATTTTCTTCCTTCTGGACTTAGCCCAAAACTCTGTGTGGGCAGTGAGGGGCAGGGGCCTGAGCAGTGGTGTGTGGTGGGCTAGCATACACTGTTGGAGACTGAGCAGCATGAGAAGGGTATCCATGTGGCAGTGGCAGCCTGGGACAGGTGTCAAAGTGTGAATGGAATGAGGAAGGTGTTCACGTGGAGGGTAGGCAGCAACAATGGGAAAGTAGTTACGTACAGGGTTACTGGAGAAGTATGTCAATATATTGAGGATAATGGTTGCCCAGACTCTCACTGTTGGAGAAGGTAAGTACAAAGGAGAAAACTAGAATGAACCCTGTGTTTTGGATTGGCAGTATCCGTGAACTCATGGATTTCAGTAGGTGGGGAGTGGGGGTAGATATATAGATACATAGATGGATAGATATAGTTGTAAATGTATGTATACATACATATGTATATACAGGCATCCCTAGCTCTGTCCACCGTGAGGGCCTGGAAACAGCAACATCCCAATAGCAATGCGGACATTAAGCATCCACATCTTGTTTTCTAAATTCCATTCTCCATTAAAAGAAACAAGGCAGAATTGAGGCGGGGAAGGTATGAGATGACCCTGGAACATCTTGTGTCAGAAAATAAGGAAGTGCTCAAAGAATGATGATGATGTTAAAAGAACAGAAAAGCCAGCTTCCAAAGGCTCCCACTGGCCAAACCTGGCATCATTTGGTTGTCCAAATAAGTGACAATATGGATTATAAAATTGAATAAAATAAGAATTCATGAATTCATGTTGACATAAATAAATGTAGGAAGGAGAAATTTTTTTCTTATAACTAGTAAATGTAGAAGGAATGATGGAATTTTAGAAAATCACTATTTGACAAGCATCATCATCATAATTAATTCAGCAAAGGAAATCAACGAATGCTAAAACTAGTTGGTGAAATTTGATGAAAAATGGGATAAAGAACCTCTTAACAAAATACTTATTAATTAGGAAGTAAAAAAGTATGTTACAGAGGAGAAGCTTGATAGACACCACCTTAATCAAATGTAACTAAAGGCCCATTGAGGAGAGTGTCCTAAAACAAAATGAGTCGCTTCAAAACCAAATCTTTTCACCTCCAAGGATCAAAATTCCAGCCATCCCTGTTCACTGCCTTCTACATTCTCCCTCACCATCTCCTCCTCAAATGACCGTCTTGACCAAATACCCTATTAGAAATAAAAATGAGATAATTTGATTCTGAGACTTTAATAGATCTCTTTTACTTTCATGGCTGCTTCTTTTTCACAAAAATTTTAAAATATTTTGAATGGGAATTTTGATGAATTCTTTTTTTAAAATTAATTAATTTAATTTTTGGCTGTGTTGGGTCTTCGTTGCTGTGCCCAGGCTTTCTCTAGTTGCGGTGAGCGGGGGCTACTCTTTGTTGCGGTGCGTGGGCTTCTCATTGTGGTGGCTTCTCTTGTTGCGGAGCATGGGCTCTAGGTGCACAGGCTTCAGTAGTTGTGGCACATAGGCTCAGTAGTTGTGGCTCGCGGGCTCTAGAGCATAGGCTCAGTAGTTGAGGCACACGGGCTTAGTTGCTCCACGGCACGTGGGATCTTCCTGGACCAGGGCTTGAACCTGTGCCCCCTGCATTGGCAGGCGGATTCTTAAGCACTGCGCCACCAGGGAAGTCCCTGAATTCCTATTTCTTGCTTAAGTTGTGGCTTTATGATTTACAGGGAAGAATTGTGACCACAATACATGAGATTCTGACAGATATTTCAAGGTAAAAAAACAGCTGGTAAAGTTTTGTAAGAATTGATAGCACTCTTTTTTTTTTAATTTTTGAATTTTATTGTATTTTTTTTATACAGCAGGTTCTTATTAGTCATCAATTGTATACACATCAGTGTATACATGTCAATCCCAATCACCCAGTTCATCACACCCCCACCCCCACCCCCCGCTGCTTTCCCCGCTTGGTGTCCATACGTTTGTTCTCTACATCTGTGTCTCTGTTTCTGCTCTGCAAACCAGTTCATCTGTACCATTTTTCTAGGTTCCACATATATGCGTTAATATATGATATTTGTTTTTCTCTTTCTGACTTACTTCACTTTGTATGACAGTCTCTAGATCCATCCACGTCTCAACAAATGACCCAATTTCATTCCTTTTTATGGCTGAGTAATATTCCATTGTATATATGTACCACAATTCTTTATCCATTTGTCTGTCGATGGGCATTTAGGTTGCTTCCATGACCTGGCTATTGTAAATAGTGCTTAAATGAACATTGGGGTGCATGTGTCTTTTTGAATTATGGTTTTCTCTGGGTATATTCCCAGTAGTGGGATTGCTGGATCATATGGTAATTCTACTTTTAGTTTTTTAAGGAACCTCCATACTGTTCTCCATAGTGACTGTATCAATTTACATTCCCACCAACAGTGCAAGAGGGTTCCCTTCTCTCCACACCCTCTCCAGCATTTGTTGTTTGTAGATTTTCTGATGATGGCCATTCTAACTGGTATGAGGTGATACCTCATTGTAGTTTTGATTTGCATTTCTCTAATAATTAGTGATGTTGAGCAGCTTTTCATGTGCTTCTTGGCCATCTGTATGTCTTCTTTGGAGAAATGTCTATTTAGGTCTTCTGCCCATTTTTGGATTGGGTTGTTTGTTTTTTTAATATTGAGCTGCATGAGCTGTTTATATATTTTGGAGATTAATCCTTTGTCTGTTGATTCGTTTGCAAATATTTTCTCCCATTCTAAGGGTTGTCTTTTTGTCTTGTTTATGGTTTCCTTTGCTGTGCAAAAACTTTTAAGTTTCATTAGGTCCCATTTGTTTATTTTTGTTTTTATTTCCATTACTCTAGGAGGTGGATCAAAAAAGATCTTGCTGTGACTGATGTCAAAGAGTGTTCTTGCTATGTTTTCCTCTAAGAGTTTTATGGTGTCGGGTCTTACATTTAGGTCTCTAATCCATTTTGAGTTTATTTTTGTGTGTGGTGTTAGGGAGTGTTCTAATTTCATTCTTTTACATGTAGCTGTCCAGTTTTCCCAGCACCACTTATTGAAGAGACTGTCTTTTCTCCATTGTATATCCTTGCCTCCTTTGTCATAGATTAGTTGACCATAGGTGCGTGGGTTTATCGCTGGGCTTTGTTTCTTGTTCCATTGATCAATGTTTCTGTTTTTGTACCAGTACCATATTGTCTTGCTTACTGTAGCTTTGTAATATAGTCTGAAGTCAGGGAGTCTGATTCCTCCAGCTCCGTTTTCTTCCCTCAAGACTGCTTTGGCTATTTGGGGTCTTTTGTGTCTCCATACAAATTTTAAGATTTTTTGTTCTAGTTCCGTAAAAAATGCCATCGGTAATTTGATAGGGATTGCATTGAATCTGTAGATTGCTTTGGGTAGTATAGTCATTTTCACAATATTGATTCTTCCAATCCAAGAACATGGTATATCTCTCCATCTGTTGGTATCATCTTTAATTTCTTTCATCAGTGTCTTATAGTTTTCTGCATACAGGTCTTTTGTCTCCCTAGGTAGGTTTATTCCTAGGTATTTTATTCTTTTTGTTGCAATAGTAAATGGAAGTGTTTCCTTAATTTCTCTTTCAGACTTTTCATCATTAGCGTATAGGAACGCGAGAGATTTCTCTGCATTAATTTTGTATCCTGCTACTTTACCAAATTCATTGATTAGCTCTAGTAGTTTTCTGGTGGCATCTTTAGGATTCTCTATGTATAGTATCATGTCATCTGCAAACAATGACAGTTTTACTTTTTCTTTTCCAATTTGTATTCCTTTTATTTCTTTTTCTTCTCTGATTGCCATGGCTAAGACTTCCAAAAGTATGTTGAATGATAGTGTTGAGAGTGGACATCTTGTCTTGTTCCTGATCTTAGAGGAAATGCTTTCAGTTTTTCAACATTGAGAATGATGTTTGCTGTGGGTTTGTCATATATGGCCTTTATTATGTTGAGGTAGGTTTCCTCTGTGCACAATTTCTTGAGAGTTTTTATCATAAATGGGTGTTGAATTTTGTCAAAAGCTTTTTCTGCATCTATTGAGATGATCATATGGTTTTTATTTTTCAATTTGTTAATATGGTGTACCACACTGATTGATTTGCATACATTGAAGAATCCTTGCATCCCTGGGATAAATCCCACTTGGTCATGGTGTATGATCCTTTTAATGTGTTGTTGGATTCTGTTTGCTAGTATTTTGTTGAGGATTTTTGCATCTATATTCATCAGTGATATTGGTCCATAATTTTCTTTTTTTGTAGTATCTTTGTCTGGTTTTGGTATGAGGGTGATGGTGGCCTCATAGAATGAGTTTGGGAGTGTTCCTTCCTCTGCAATTTTTTGGAAGAGTTTGAGAAAGATGGGTGTTAGCTCTTCTCTAAATGTTTGATAGAATTCACCTGTGAAGCCATCTGGTCCTGGACTTTTGTTTGTTGGAAGATTTTTAATCACAGTTTCAATTTCATCACTTGTGATTGGTCTGTTCATATTTTCTATTTCCTCTTGGTTCAGTCTTGGAAGTTTATACCTTTCTAAGAATTTATCCATTTCTTCCAGGTTGTCCATTTTATTGGCATAGAGTTGCTTGTAGTAGTCTCTTAGGATGCTTTGTATTTCTGCAGTGTCTGTTGTAACTTCTCCTTTTTCATTTCTAATTTTATTGATTTGAGTCTTCTCCCTCTTTTTCTTGATGAGTCTGGCTAATGGTTTATCAATATTTTTTATCTTCTCAAAGAACCAGCTCTTTGTTTTATTGATCTTTGCTATTGTCTTCTTTGTTTCTATTTCATTTATTTCTGCTCTGATCTTTATGATTTCTTTCCTTCTGCTAACTTTGGGTTTTGTTTGTTCTTCTTTCTCTAGTTCCTTTAGGTGTAAGGTTAGATTGTTTATTTGAGAAATTTCTTGTTTCTTGAGGTAGGCTTGTATAGCTATAAACTTCCCTCTTAGAACTGCTCTTGCTGCATCCCATAGGTTTTGGATCGTCATGTTTTCGTCGTCATTTGTCTCTAGGTATTTTTTGATTTCCTCCTTGATTTCTTCAGTGATCTCTTGGTTATTTAGTAACGTATTGTTTAGCCTCCATATGTTTGTGTTTTTTACATTTTTTTCCCTGTAAGTCATTTCTAATCTCATAGCATTGTGGTCAGAAAAGATGCTTGATATGATTTCAATTTTCTTAAATTTACTGAGGCTTGATTTGTGACCCAAGATGTGATCTATCCTGGAGAATGTTCAGTGCACACTTGAGAAGAACGTGTAATCTGCTGTTTTTGGATGGGATGTGCTATAAATATCAATTAAATTTATCTGGTCTGTTGTGTCATTTAAAGCTTGTGTTTCCTTATTTATTTTCATTTTGGATGATCTGTCCATTGGTGTAAGTGAGGTGTTAAAGTCCCCTACCGTTATTGTGTTACTGTCGATTTCCTCTGTTTTAGCTGTTAGCAGTTGCCTTATGTATTGAGGTGCTCCTATGTTGGGTGCATATATATTTATAATTGTTATATCTTCTTCTTGACTGATCCCCTGATCATTATGTAGTGTCCTTCCTTATCTCTTGTAACATTCTTTATTTTAAAGTCTGTTTTATCTGATATGAGTATTGCTACTCCAGCTGTCTTTTGATTTCCATTTCCATGGAATATCTTTTTCCATCCCATCACTTTCAGTCTGAACGTGTCCCTAGGTCTGAAGTGGGTCTCTCGTAGACAGCATATATATGGGTCTTGTTTTTGTATCCATTCAGCAAGCCTGTGTCTTTTGGTTGGGGCATTTAATCCATTCACATTTAAGGTAATTATCGATATGTATGTTCCTATGACCATATTCTTAATTGTTTTGGGTTTGTTGTTGTAAGTCCTTTACTTCTCTTGTGTTTCCCCCTTAGAAAAGTTCCTTTAGCATTTGTTGTAGAGCTGGTTTGGTGGTGCTGAATTCTCTTACCTTTTGCTTGTCTGTAAAGCTTTTGATTTCTCCATCGAATCTGAATGAGATCCTTGCTGGGTAGAATAATCTTCGTTGTAGGTTCTTTCCTTTTGTCACTTTAAGTATATCACGCCACTCCCTTCTGGCTTGTAGAGTTTCTGCTGAGAAATCAGCTGTTAACCTTATGGAAGTTCCTTGTGTGTTATTTGTCGTTTTTCCCTTGCTGCTTTTAATAATTTTTCTTTGTCTTTAATTTTTGACAATTTGCTTACTATGTGTCTCGGCATGTTTCTCCTTGGGTTTATCCTGTATGGGACTCTCTGCCCTTCCTGGAGTTGGGTGGCTATTTTCTTTCCCATGTTAGGGAAGTTTTCGACTATAATCTCTTCAAATATTTTCTCTGGTCCTTTCACTCTCCCCTCTTCTTCTGGGACCCCTATAATGCGAATGTTGTTGCGTTTAATGTTGTCCCAGAGGTCTCTTAGGTTGTCTTCATTTCTTTTCATTCTTTTTTCTTTATTTTGTTCTGCAGCAGTGAATTCTACCATTCTGTTTTCCAGGTCACTTATCTGTTCTTCTGCCTCAGTTATTCTGCTATTGATTCCTTCTAGTGTATTTTTCATTTCAGTTATTGTATTGTTCATCTCTGTTTGTTTGTTCTTTAATTCTTCTAGGTCTTTGTTAAACATTTCTTGCTTCTTCTCAATCTTTGCCTCCATTCTTTTTCCGAGGTCTTGGATCATCTTCACTATCATTATTCTGAATTCTTTTTCTGTAAGCTTGCCTATGTCCACTTCATTTAGTTGTTTTCTTGGGGTTTTATCTTGTTCCTTCATCTGGTACATAGCCCTCTGCCTTTTCATCTTGTCTATCTTTCTGTGAATGTGGTTTTTGTTCCACAGGCTGCAGGATTGTAGTTCTTCTTGCTTCTGTTGTCTGCCCTCTCACTCTTTTTTTTAAATTTTTTTTTTTTGAGGTAACATTGGTTTATAACCTTATATATTTCATGTGTACAGTATTACAGTTCTTCTACTTAACAGAATTTACTCCCTGTGGTGAATTTAAAATGGCCACAAATTCTTTGCAGCCTTTCCCATCAAGAGGCAGAGTCTATTTCCACATACCTTGAATCTGGGCCAGTCTTGAGAATTTGACCAGTAGAATATGGTGACATGACATTGTGTGACTTCCTAGCTGAGGCCTCAAAGAGGACTTGAAGCTTCTGCATTTGCCCCTCTGGAATCTACCTGCCATGTGAGAAATCCCAAGCTCGCCTACTACAGAGGTCATGTGGAGGCAAATGAGGCCCTCAGTCAACTGCCAGACATGTGAGTGAGACCATTCTGCCCCCCAGTCAACTTGCCAACTGATTAGAAACATATGCATCAACCCAACCAACCATGGAGAGCAGAGACAAGTCATCACCAAAGAGCCCTGCCCAAAACGTCAACCCATAGAATTTTGAGCCTTTAATAAGCCAAGAGATAAATTATAGCCTGTGGGCCAAATTTGGCTCACTGTCTTCTTTTATAAATCACATTATGTTGGAATATATCCACACCCCTTTGTTTACATATTGTTTATGTCTGCTTTTGTGCTACAGCAGCAGACTTGAGTAGTTGTGACAGAGATTATATGGCTCACAAAGTCTAAAAATATCTACAATTTGGCCCTTTACAGAAAAAGTTTGCCAAGTCTTTATTTTAAGCCATTAAGTTCTGGGACAGTTTGCTTTACAATAATAGATAAATCAAATATTCCCTTTATAGCAAAAGAGCAGTCAAGTCCTTGCTTGAACTATAATTAATTTTTATAATTTCATGTATACATGTTTGAAACCTGTGAAGGCATTTAACTTTATCTAGACCAAAATCTGTTTTCATGTGAATAGCAATGTAATTTTTCTAAATAGAATATGTTAATAATGCTGAGCACAATATCTACTTTCTTTTTTTTAAAAATTAATTAATTAATTAATTTATGGCTGTGTTGAGTCCTCGTTTCTGTGCGAGGGCTTTCTCTAATTGTGGCAAGCGGGGGCCACTGTTCATCGCGGTGCGTGGGCCTCTCACTATTGTGGCCTTTCTTGTTGTGGAGCACAGGTTCCAGACGCGCAGGCTCAGTAATTGTGGCTCATGGGCCCAGTTGCTCCCCGGCATGTGGGATCCTCCCAGACCAGGGCTTGAGCCCGTGTCCTCTGCATTGGCAGGCAGATTCTCAGCCACTGCGCCACCAGGGAAGCCCAATATCTACTTTCTTGATACAAGGCACTTTTTAAATTTAATAACCAAATAAAATCCAATATGGCTCTTTTCCACCCTCAGAAAATGTTTCATTTAAAAATTATTAATGCAGGCTTCCCTGGTGGCGCAGTGGTTAAGAATCCACCTGCCAATGCAGGGGACATGGGTTTGAGCCCTGGTCCAGGAAGATCCCACATGCCACAGAGCAACTAAGCCCGTGTGCCACAACTACTGAGCCCATGAGCCACAACTACTGAAGCCCGCACATCTAGAGCCCATGCTCTTCAACAAGAGAAGCCACCTTAATGAGAGGCCTGCGCACCGCAACGAAGAGTAGCTGCCGCTCGCTACAACTAAAAAGAAAGCCTGCATTCAGCAACAAAGACCCAACACAGCTAAAAACAAAGAAACAAACAAAAAAATAAATTTATAAAAAAATAAATAAAAATTATTAATGCTAAAGTGATTTTAACTTGATGTCAGAAATGAGCCTTGGTACTATATGAAAGTCTTTCAATGTGTAATAATTCACTGTAGAAAGCAACCTCCTAGAATTACTGCTACATTTTCACAACTTTTGCCTGATAGTTGGTCCTTATCTTTTTTTTTTTTAAAGGAAAAGTAAAATATTAGCCTGTTTTCAACCTTCAAAGAGATGAGACATATTTTCTGACTTGTACAAGGTATTTTAAAAAACTAATTTTAAGGTTTGGCAGTTCTTCTGTGTAATCCCAGTTTGTTGAAAAGTATGAATAGATTTCCACATGAGCTTGGGAAATATGAATAAATATAATATGTAAAATACTGTCAAACTCAGATATTTAACTGTGTACTGCAGAAGTTTACTATCTATTCTTCTCTGCCTAAATACATGGACAATCAGTTAATGCTAATTAAATGTTACTACTTCTACAAACTATAAGATATAATAGTAAAGGAAATGGGAAATATGCTGCATTTTTCCAACAGCTGTGAAGAGACATGAAATGTACAACAGGGCATGAATGTACATGGTCAACACTCCTGGGTCAGTTTTGAAACATTTACAACTCTGAAAGAAAATGCTGGTTAGAGAAACAGTATGAAACTAGGTGCCTGAATTGTCATCAGTATGAGTTATTATGATTCTGAAGGCTTAACGCTAGGTTGGCAATCGGACCTAAAGGACTTTCCTTCAAGATATTTTAGATTGTCCACTCAAATTTTGAGAAAAACTTCCACAGTTCCTAACTTGATCTCTGCCTTTTCTTCATAACACATATCCAATATTTAAAAATTATATTTAACGGCATACTTTCATTGTCCTTGCACTAGAATTGTATGATTTTTAGGACTGGAAGAGACCATACAGATTATCTAGTCCACTTGCTCATTTTGCAGAAAAGGAAATTGTTTCTCTTCATGTGTATATGTATTTCATCTCCAAAGGACCAATTTATATAATACCATTTTGCACATACCTAACAAAGTACAGAATCTAAATACTTTTGAGTGGAATAGAAATTATGTGCATTAATAATTTAGTGGAAAAACTGAAACTATTCTGGTTGTCTACAGATTATAAGAATTTGGATCAGAGTCCCAAAAGACCAGAGATAAAATTCAAAGGGATCTAATAAATAAATAAATTAATTAACTTTTAAAAAAAAGAAAAAATTCAAAGGGATCTAAAAATGAGAGTAAAGATTGAATTTGTCAGTAGCCTTGTGTTATGGTCTAAATCGTATACCCTTAAAATTTGTATGTTAAAATCCTAACCCCCAGTATCTCAGAATATGACTATTTGGAGACACGGTCTTTACAATGGTAATTAAATTTAAATGAGGTGATTGTGGTGGGCCCTAATCCAGTAAGACTGGTGTCCATATAAAAAGAGGCGATTAGGACACAGTTACATATAACAGGAGGGCCATGCGAAGACATTGGGAGAAGATGGCAGTGTATAAACCAGGGAGAGATGCCTCAGAGAAAAAGAAACTTGTCAACACCTTGATCTCTAACTTCTAGCCTACAGAATTGTGAGAAAATAAATTTCTGTTGTTTAAGCCACTCAGTCTGTGGTACTTTATTATGGCAGCCCTAGCAAACCAGTATACCTTGTAAAAATGTGGTACCCAGGGCTGAAGATAATACAGGTGTGACCAAATGACATGATTGACATCTTTATCATGGTGAACACTGTAGTTCTGTTGATGTCACGTAAGATTTTGTAACCTGTATACAGTTCAGATATTCCTGGCAGCTTCTCAGCTCAGAGTTCCATCCAAAGATATACATGTCAGACATCCAAAAAGAGTTGGGAAAAATGTTTAAATTTTATTAAAGTCTCTTAGAACACACACAAAATGACACGATATTCATAACACATGACAACACTTCCTTTAAAATCTCTTTCTTCATCTAAAAAGCCTCCCTTGCCACAGCACTGCAGCTAATCCAATTTATTTTTCTTTTCTCTTTTTTATAAACTCCCAAACCCTCTCTCCTATCCAGCACTTAACTGCCTTTTGCCTTTCTAGTGCCTCCCCTCGTCTTCAGCATCTGACTTTTTTCTTGTGCAACTTTCCAAATTTTCCAGTAGAACAATCAAATCTTTTCCTCTTACCCAAGCCCCCAATCTCTTGAAAAGGCTCAGGAACTGACCTTGCCAAACAAGAAATTTCCTTGGCTGAAGGAGGGAGGGGAGAGACTGTGAACAGTCAGACATTAATTTTTTTTTCCTGTCAAAAATGCATTCAATTTGTTGGCAGCTGTTTTACATTTTTGCTGATACGTATTAAGTTTACAGTAAATGAAAATGTTTCAGTGTTTAGGTGTTAAGTGAAATTATCCTTATCCTGTACTCAGGTGGGTTTTTTCAGTTTTAAATTCAATGCAAAGCTTTTCATTTCTTCCTGATAAGTTTCATCTTTTGGCCCAGTGTTCCAACATTCCAGGCTCTTTTTGAATCTTTTTTCTTTCATCTAACACATGAGACATTTTTTCCAGTTTTATGAATTTGATAGACTGGGACCACCAGCTGCGAATGAGTCAGCAGTATAGTGTGGCTGTTTTTATAAAGCTAACTATGATAGTGAAATATATTAATAGGTCTGTGACATCTAAGAGTTAGGAAAGTATCCCTCTGCTAAACTTAGAATTGGTCACAACCTTAAAGTATCATGCCAGGTTTGGGCACTGGCATTTTAATGCACATGTGAAATGGGAGGGAGGACTTGAGAGTAGAGTAACAAAAATGAACCCAAAAAATGAAATGAAATGTGGTTAAAGTCATTATGATTATTTAAACTAGAGAAGAAAAATTTTTACATATTTATGAAGAGGCTCTGTAGAGAAGAAACTCACCTATTCTTCAGTTCTCAGGGAGCCCGGGACAAAACAAGAGGATGTGGCCTTCAGGAAATGGGAAACAAAATAAAATTCTAATAATAGAGGACTGTTTAAATAAATTATAATGCCTCCATATAATGAAAACTATCATGAAACACTTGATGAAACATATATAAAAGTATATAATATAAATATATTAAATATATATATAAATTTTCCATTAGGAAAAAATAAATCTAGGAAGAAAGAAAGTGAAAAAAAAGTCAAATAGAGTAAATAATGGTCACAAGCCTAATTTCTTTAACGTACAGAAAAATTGAACAGTAAGAGAAAGATTAATCACCCAATAGAAAAATGTGCAGTGAATTCAAAGAAAAGTTTATACTGAGATGCAAATGGCTAATAAAAATAGTAGAAAGTTGTTTAACCTCACTAATAATTAAAGAAATGTATTTTATAGCGAGAACTAGATGCACTTCAAAAAATCCTGTCAAAATAGCGAAGTTGAGAAAGTTTAATACCCAGAATTTTCAAGAATATAATTAAGCAGGCACTCTTACACACCACTGCTGGTAGTGTGAATTGGTACAACTTTCTTGGAGAGTAATTTTGACAGCATTGACAAAAATTTTAAATATGCACACTCTTTGACCCAACCATTCTACTTCTAGAAATTTATTATACAAATATTCTTGCACAAGTACAGAAAGATACAGCTACAATTGCAGTGTTGTTATAGGGAAAAAAAATACTCAAATGCTTATCAATTAGAAACTGTTTAAGTAAATTAAGGGTCATATATACTATGAAATTCTAGGCATCCATTTTATATTCCTATGTATTCCTATGCACACAGTCATGGGAAGATGTCTTAGATAATAATGTTAGATGAAAAACAAATTTCAGAAAACATGTGTAGTATGATCTCATTTGTGAAAAAAAAATGTCTATATGTAAGTATGTGTAAGGCTATATTCTAGACTGGTGGTCAGGCCTACATCCCTAAATAAGAGAATGGAGGACTCTCCTCTAGCGAAATTGATCAGTCTAAGAGAAAGTACTTGCAATTAGATTTGGGGTCCTATTCCTTCTACAGCAGAGAACTCATCAGTCAGCAAGCTTCACTTAGGCGCACAGAGCTTCTAATTAAATCAGTTTTTTAGTGATTCTTTCAATATGAACAGAAAAGATTACTAGACAGTTGAGGAATGCTTCCAACAAAGAGACCAAAACAAACAAAGGAAGTAGAAAAAACTAAAAAACAAAACAGAAACAGTAACTGGAGAAGAAAAAAAAATTTTTTTTTAATCATTAATAGCTTTAGCTTCCATGATACACAAAAGAATTTTCTTTTATAAAAAAAGGAAGGAAGGAAGTAAGGAAAGGAATGACATAAAATGAAACTTTCATGGATAATAGTCATGGAAAAATTCAGTAGAAGAGTTAGAAGATAAAGTTGAGGAAATCTCCCAGAAAACCATAAGACATGGAAAAGAGGAAAGAAAAGGCAAGATAAAATTATCAATCCAGGGCTTCCCTGGTGGCGCAGTGGTTGAGAATCCGCCTGCCAATGCAGGGGACATGGGTTCGAGCCCTGGTCTGGGAAGATCCCACATGCCACGGAGCAACTAGGCCCGTGAGCCACAATTACTGAGCCTGCGCATTCTGGAGCCTGTGCTCCGCAACAAGAGAGGCCACGATAGTGAGAGGCCCGCGCACCGCGATGAAGAGTGGCCCCTGCTTGCCACAACTAGAGAAAGCCCTCGCACAGAAACGAAGACCCAACACAGCCATAAATAAATAAATAAATATTTAAAAAAAAAAAAAAAAATCCATACCAAGGCATTCCACTGTGGAATTTCAAATCCCCAGGCATAAAGAGAGAATCTTAAAAAAACCCACACAAACAAACCAGATAACATGGAAATTTTTCAGTTAATCAGAATGGCAGATATATCAACAGCAGTCCTGGAAACTAAAAAACAGTGGAGTAAGGCCTGCAAAATTCTGAGTGAAAATTATTTGCAACATAAAGTTCTATACTTGGCCAAACTACCAATCAAGTGAGGGTAGTTTTTTTTTGTTTGTTTTTTAAACTTTTATTTATTTATTTATTTATGGCTGTGTTGGGTCTTCGTTTCTGTGCGAGGGCTTTCTCCAGTTGCAGCAAGTGGGGGCCACTCTTCATTATGGTGCACGGGCCTCTCACTATCGCGGCCTCTCACTATCGCGGCCTCTCTTGTTGCGGAGCACAGGCTCCAGACGCGCAGGCTCAGTAATTGTGGCTCACGGGCCCAGCTGCTCTGCAGCATGTGGGATCTTCCCAGACCAGGGCTCGAACCTGTGTCCCCTGCATTGGCAGGCAGATTCTCAACCACTGTGCCACCAGGGAGGCCCGTGAGGGTAGTTTATAATAGTTATTTTCAGCCATTCATGAGCACAAAAAATATACCTTCCATATAGAGTTTTCCCGGAAGTTACCCAAGTATATGCTTCATCAATAAGGCAATAAATCAAGAAAAAAGTGTTGGGGTTCCAGAAACAAGAGATGGAAACGAAGATTGTTTCTTATTTTTTTGATGTTTATTTATTTATTTATTTGGTTGCAACAGGTCTTAGTCACGGCAGGCGAGTTCCTTATCTGCAGCTCGCTGGCTTCTTAGCTGCAGCATGTAGGCTCCTTAGTTGCGGCTCCAGGGCTCCTTAGTTGTGGCATGTGGACTCTCAGTTGCGGCATGGATGTGGGATCTAGTTCCCTGACTGGGGATCGAACCCGGACCCCCTGCACTGGGAGTGTGGAGTCCTATCCACTGCATCACCAGGGAAGTCCCAAAAGTTGTTTCCAGTTCAGATAGGAGCAGGATTATGGAGGATTCCAAAAGGGGTGTTATCACGCATACAAAAGGAACTGATGTATTTAGCTGTACTGATTTAGGCTTTATAGTTCTGTTGGAAAGTTTGGGATCAGTTCCATAAAAACTAAGCAAATAAGGGGAAAAAAATCCATAAGACAATTACCGGCTCTAGGAAAAATAAAAGTTGTACTAGAAATCTAGCAGAGTGTATTAAATGACTAACTGAACAATGTTGATATCATTTATTTTGTGCAGCTATTTCTTTTTAAACTTGTTTTGAAATATACATAACATAAAATGTGCAATTTTAACCATGTGAAGTGTACAGTTAGTGGCATTAAGTACATTCACAGTGTTGATGTCATTTTAATGTAAACACTAAATGATGATTTAGTAAAAACTGCTATATATCTCCAAGAGGAGAGGAAATACCTATGTGCATTCAGGGAGGAGTTTATGAGTTCTAAGTCCTTGTCTTCCATTATAGTAGACATTTTCAGTGTCTGAAATTTAAAACCCAGAAATAATCATAAAGGTTATGATTATTATTATTTAGAAATACAGAGATCTATTCAAAGAGAAACAATTAAGACAGTTGCAAGTGTCTGACCCTGAGGGATGAACATGGAGGATGGGGCAGAGTGGGGAGGGACCTGCTGCTATTTTTCATTATGTCATAGTATTTGATTTTCAAACTATAATATATATGTATACATATCTATACATATGCACGCATATATATGTAATTTAAATAATATTAAATTCAAAATTTTAAGAATCACTGAAAAAGAAAGCAATTATGGTGCTTTTTAAACTAAAAGCAGGTTACAAGGCAATATATACAGAATGATATCATCAAAAAAATGTACACAATCTATTTGCATAACAGAAAAATTAAAAGGAAAGAGCAGGGCTTCTCTGGTGGCGCAGTGGTTGAGAATCTGCCTGCCAATGCAGGGGACACGGGTTCGAGCCCTGGTCTGGGAAGATCCCACATGCCGCGGAGCAACTAGGCCCGTGAGCCACAATTACTGAGCCTGCGCGTCTGGAGCCTGTGCTCCGCAACAAGAGAGGCCGCGATAATAAGAGGCCCGCGTACCGCGATGGAAAGTGGCCCCCACTTGCTGCAACTAGAGAAAGCCCTCGCACTGAAACGAACACCCAACACAGCCATAAATAAATAAATAAACAAACCCAAAGTTTAAAAAAAAGAAAAAAAGAAATGAAGGTTGTCACAATGTGTAGGATGTACATTGTTAAAAAAAAAAAAAAAAGGAAAGAGCATATACCAAAGTGTTAATAGTGGGTATTTTTGGATGGTGGGATTATGGATGAGTCCCATTTCTTTTCTGGTTGGTCTGTATTTTTCAAGTTTTTTATAAGAAAAAGGTATTGCTTTTGAGATGAAAAAAAGAATCATCAAAACATTATTTATATCAACGATGTTGGATATAGGTTTAATTTGGTGGTAGGAGGGGTTTAGTCAGGAGCTAGAAAGCACTTAACTCTACAGGTAACTAAACGCTTCCCTGACCTTTCCTTCTGCAAGAGAGGATAAGAGTGTGCAGGAAGGGAAGAAGTCAGGAGGGAGAAGGGGAGTGTGCTAAAGGAGTTTCTTACAGGGAACTGTGGAAAGCTGCAGGGGAAGAGGAAGAGGAGTTGCAACGATGTGACAGAACAATGGAAACTTGAAAAATATTTTTAAAAAATTGTCTCAGAAACTTTGGAACCTAGAAATAACATTTCTGGCTTTCAGTCACGGGTTTGGAATCTTGCTGAAAACTCATTAAGAAGAAGAAATGAAGTCACTAGGCCACACACTGGTGTAAATTCAAGGCAAAAAGAAGAAAGGAATAGAGGGACAAAAGAAAAAAGAAACATTGTTGGCTGTGGTGACTTTTATCATTTAACAAGGCATGAGATTAAAAACAGGTCATTGCAGCCTATACCAAACAACCAGTATTTCCTGCGGGAACCCTGCCCTTGGCTACATTTCGAGGACTTGGGAGGTTTCTGATCAACTGGCCAAAATGTGATGGGAATGAAGAACTTTTCATTCCTATTGCTGTGGCTGTAACTAAGCAAATCTTCCTGATATCCCATCAATGGAACCTTGGACTTCTCATGAAAAAATTGCACAGATAAACTTTTAGATCTTCCCTTGCCTCATCTGCTTGCCTCTCCAGCCTCATCTATCACTCTCTGAAATTCCATCATCCTGCCACACTGACTATTTGCAATCCCCTAAAAATGCTAGAGCAGTGCTGTTAGTTGCCTACACCAAATACCATCTCCACTTTCTTGCTTTTTAACAGAATTTTGATTTTGTTGGGGGTAATTTTGTGCCCAACTTAAAAAAGATAAAATAAATAAATAAAGGAAAACATTTATTTCTCAGCTTCTTTTGTAATATAGACCAAAAGAATCTCAAAGACCTAGGACCTCACATCCTTGAACCTCTAGGTTTCCTTGTATATATGAAAAATAAAGTCCAACTTTGTTTAAACCTCTGTTATTTTTGTTTTCAGTTAAAGACAGTCAAGTGCAATCCCTCCCTTCTTCATATTTTTACACACTATTTCCCCTGCCAGTTGTGTTCTTTCTTCACCTGTGTAGCAGCTGAACACTCCAAGACTTATCTAAAAGGATTACTTCCTTGTGAAGCTTTCCGTGACCACCACAAACAAAGCTAGTTACACATTCTTTTGTGCTCCCATAACACTTTGTATAAACTTCTCCTAGTACTTATTATAAACTCGTAAATTATCTGTGTATTGATATATCTCTGATATTTGACTTGGAACTTCTCCAGAGCAGGACTGAGTTGTATCTACTTTTGTTATCTTCTTGCACAGTCACAGACCCATGTAGGGGCTCAATAAATATTTGTTAAATGAATGTTGAACAAACTCAGACTGTCTGGAGAACACAAAGACCTGTTCATTTCCTGATTGTAAACGTATTCTCCCAAGTGTAAATGTCATGTAATCTTGCCTTCTGTGTCACAGACTTTGGCATCATCTAAAATACTGAAATGTACTATGTGGGTGTTCACTAACTCAAGCTGTATTAAAAGACAGTCATAGAAATAAACACCTTTCAAATAAGAATTCGGTAGAAAAGGAAGGAAAGCAAACATTCATTGAGCACTTACTTTGTACAAGGCATTGTGTTCTGAGGCGTATCTCATTTACCAAAGCAATTCTAAAAGACAGGTATTAATTCCACTTATCAGGAAAAGAAACTGAGGATACAGATATTAACTAACGTGCCAAAGTCTCAGCTAGTAAGAGACATAGTCAGAGAATGCCTTCTGACTTAAAATCCAGTGCTTTCTCCACTCTATCAAGCTGCCACTTATGTAAGAGTGAGAATGTAAACTTTAGAAAGCAATCTAGTATTGCTTTATGCCTGCCTATAATCTTCCCTATTCCAATTCAACCAACACATTGTGGTCAAATTCATGTACCTGAAACACAACTCTAATTATGACACTCATCTGGATAGAAAGATTAATGGTTCCCCATAGGCTAGTAAGAAAAACCCCTAATCTGTGCTTCTCCCTAGCTATTCCACTGAGGAAACTGTGTTCCAGCCAGACTCTATCCTTTTGTTAATACTACTCCAGAACACTGGACAGATATTTCTACAACATTGACATACTTAAATTGTACCTGCCGTCAGAAATGTTGCTCAAATTTTATTTCTGCCATCAAGTCTTTCCTGATTTTACACAATTGGAGTGGATCTTCCTTTTTCTCTTTATTCTCACTATACCTTATGTATATCACTCTTTATTTTTGCTAATAATTTTACTTTGTAAACTGTTTATTTTGTCTTTCCAGTACTATATTGTAAGCTCCTAGAGGGTAGGACCATGCATTTTCTTTTCTTTTCTTTTAAACATCTTTATGGGAGTATAATTGCTTTACAATGGTGTGTTAGTTTCTGCTGCATCACAAAGTGAATCAGCTATACGTATACATATATCCCCATATCCCCTCCCTCTTGTGACTCGCTCACACCCTCCGTATCCCACTCATCTAGGCGGTCACAAAGCACTGAGCTGATCTCCCTGTGCTATGCGGCTGCTTCCCACTAGCTATCTGTTTTACATTTGGTAGTGTATATCTGTCCATGCCACTCTCTCACTTTGTCCCAGCTTACACTTCCCCCTCCCCATGACTTAAAGTCCATTCTCTACATCTGCGTCTTTATTCCTGTCCTGCCCCTAGGTTCTTCAGAACCTTTTCTTTTTTTTTTTTTTAGATTCCATATATCTGTGTTAGCACACGGTATTTGTTTTTCTCTTTCTGACTTACTTCACTCTGTATGACGGTCTCTAGGTCCATCCACTTCACTACAAATAACTCAATTTTGTTTCTTTTTATGGCTGAGTAATATTCCATTGTATATATGTGCCACATCTTCTTTATCCATTCATCAATTGATGGACATTTAGGTTGCTTCCATGTCCTGGCTATTGTAACTAGTGCTGCAATGAGCATTGTGGTACATGACTCTTTTTGAATTATGGTTTTCTCAGGGTATATGCCCAGTAGTGGGATTGCTGGGTCATATGATAGTTCTATTTTTAGTTTTTTAAGGAACCTCCATACTGTTCTCCATAGTGGCTGTATCAATTTACATTCCAACCAGCAGTGCAGGAAGGTTCCCTTTTCTCCACACCCTCTCCAGCATTTATCGTTTGTAGACTTTTTGATGATTGCCATTCTGACTGGTGTGAGGTGATACTTCATTGTAGTTTTGATATGCATTTCTCTAATGATTAGTGATGTTGATCATCCTTTCATGTGTTTGTTGGCGATCTGTATATTTTCTTTGGAGAAATGTCTGTTTAGGTCTTCTGCCCATTTTTGGATTGGGTTGTTTGTTTTTTTGATATTGAGCTGCATGAGCTGTTTGTCTATTTTGGAGATTAGTCCTTTGTCAGTTGCTTTGTTTGCAAATATTTTCTCCCATTCTGAGGGTTGTCTTTTCGTCTTGTTTATGGTTTCCTTTGCTGTGCAAAAGCTTTGAAGTTTCATTAGGTCCCATTTGTTTATTTTTGTTTTTATTTCCCTTTCTCTAGGAGGTGGGTCAAAAAGGATCTTGCTGTGGTTTATGTCAAAGAGTGTTCTTCCTATGTTTTCCTCTAAGAGTTTTATAGTGTTTGGCCTTACATTTAGGTCTCTAATCCATTTTGAGTTTATTTTTGTGTATGGTGTTAGGGAGTGTTCTAACTTCATTCTTTTACATGTAGCTGTCCAGTTTTCCCAGCACCACGTATTGAAGAGGCTGTCTTTTCTCCATTGTGTATCCTTGCCTCCTTTATCAAAGATAAAGTGACCATATGTGTGGGGGTTTATCTCTTGGCTTTCTATCCTGTTCCATTGATCTGTATTTCTGTTTTTGTGCCAGTACCATACTGTCTTGATTACTGTAGCTTCATGGTATAGTCTGAAGTCAGGGAGCCTGATTCCTCCAGCTCCGTTTTTTTCCCTCAAGACCGCTTTGGCTATTCGGGGTTTTTGTGTCTCCATACAAATTTTAAGATTTTTTGTTCTAGTTCTGTAAAAAATGCTATTGGTAATTTGATAGGGATTGCATTGAATCTGTAGATTGCTTTGAGTAGTATAGTCATTTTCACAATATTGATTCTTTCAATCCAAGAACATGGTATATCTCTTCATCTGTTTGTATCATCTTTAATTTCTTTCACCAGTGTCTTATAGTTTTCTGCATACAGGTCTTTTGTCTCCTTAGGCAGGTTTATTCCTAGGTATTTTATTCTTTTTGTTGCAATGGTAAATGGGAGTGTTCCCTTAATTTCTCTTGCAGATTTTTCATCATTAGCGTATAGGAATGCAAGCGATTTCTCTGCATTAATTTTGTATCCTGAAACTTTACCAAATTCATTGATTAACTCTAGTAGGTTTCTGGTGGCATCTTTAGGATTCTCTATGTATAGTATCATGTCATCTGCAAACAGTGACAGTTTTACTTCTTCTTTTCCAAATTGTATTCCTTTTATTTCTTTTTCTTCTCTGATTGCCGTGGCTAGGACCTCCAAAACTATGTTGAATAAGAGCGGTGAGAGTGGACATCCTTGTCTTGTTCCTGATCTTAGAGGAAATGCTTTCAGTTTTTCACCATTGAGAATGACGTTTGCTGTGGGTTTGTCGTACATGGCCTTTATTATGTTGAGGTAGGTTCACTCTATGCACACTTTCTGGAGAGTTTTTATCATAAATGGGTGTTGAATTTTGTCAAAAGTTTTTTTGCATCTATTGAGATGATCATATGGTTTTTCTTCTTCAGTTTGTTAATATGGTGTATAACACTGATTGATATACTTATATTGAAGAATCCTTGCATCCCTGGGATAAATCCCACTTGATCATGGTGTATGATCCTTTTACTATGTTGTTGGATTCTGTTTGCTAGTGTTTTGTTGAGAATTTTGGCATCTATATTCATCAGTGATATTGGTCTGTAATTTTCTTTTTTTGTAGTATCTTTGTCTGGTTTTGGTATGAGGGTGATGGTGGCCTCATAGAATGAGTTTGGGAGTGTTCCTTCCTCTGCAATTTTTTGGAAGAGTTTGAGAAAGATAGGTGTTAGCTCTTCTCTAAATGTTCGATAGAATTCACCTGTGAAGCCATCTGGTCCTGGACTTTTGTTTGTTGGAAGATTTTTAATTACAGTTTCAGTTTCATTACTTGTGATTGGTCTGTTCATATTTTCTATTTCTTCCTGGTTCAGTCTTGGAAGGTTATACCTTTCTAAGAATTTATTCATTTCTTCCAGGTTGTCCATTTTATTGGCATAGAGTTGCTTGTAGTAGTCTCTTAGGATGTTTTGTATTTCTGTGGTGTCTGTTGTAACTTCTCCTTTTTCATTGCTAATTTTATTGATTTGAGTCCTCTCTCTCTTTTTCTTGATGAGTCTGGCTAATGGTTTATCAATATTGTTTATCTTTGCAAAGAAGCAGCTTTTAGTTTTATTGACCTTTCCTATTGTCTTCTTTGTTTCTATTTCATTTATTTCTGCTCTTATCTTTATGATTTCTTTCCTTCTACTAGCTTTGGGTTTTGTTTGTTCTTCTTTCTCTAGTTCCTTTAGGTGTAAGGTTAGATTGTTTATTTGAGATGTTTGTTGTTTCTTGAGGTAGGATTGTATTGCTATAAACTTCCCTCTTAGAACTGCTTTTGCTGCATCCCATAGGTTTTGGATCATCGTGTTTTCATTGTCATTTGTCTCTAGGTATTTTTTGATTTATTCTTTGATATCTTCAGTGATCTCTTGGTTATTTAGTAATGTATTGTTTAGCCTCCATGTGTTTGTGTTTTTTACGATTTTTTCCATGTAATTGATTTCTAATCTCATAGCATTATGGTCAGAAAAGATGCTTGATATGATTTCAATTTTCCTAAATTTACTGAGGCTTGATTTGTGAACCAAGATGTGATCTATCCTGGAGAATGTTCCGTGCGCACTTGAGAAGAAAGTGTAATCTGCTGTTTTTGGATGGTATGTCCTATAAATATCAATTAAATCTATCTGGTCTATTGTGTCATTTAAAGCTTGTGTTTCCTTATTAATTTTCTGTTTGGATAATCTGTTCATTGGTGTAAGTGAGGTGTTAAAGTCCCCCACGGTTATTGTGTTACTGTCGATTTCCTCTTTTACAGGTGTTAACAGTTGCCTTATGTATTGAGGTGCTCCTATGTTGGGTGCATATATATTTATAATTGTTATATCTTCTTCTTGGATTGATCCCTTGATCATTATGTAGTGTCCTTCCTTGTCTCTTGTAATAGTCTTTATTTTAAAGTCTATTTTATGTGATATGAGTATTGCTACTCCAGCTATCTTTTGATTTCCACTTGCATGGAATATCTTTTTCCATCCCCTCACTTTCAGTCTGTATGTGTCCCTAGGTCTGAAGTGGGTCTCTTATAGACCACATATATACGGGTCTTGTTTCTGTATCCGTTCAGCCAGTCTATGTCTTTTGATTGTAAACAGATTGTAAATCTATTTACATTTAAAGTAATTATCGATATATATGTTCCTATTACCATTTCTTAATTGTTTTGGGTTTGTTTTTGTAGGTCCTTTTCTTCTCTGTGTTTCCCCCTTAGAGAAGTTCCTTTAGCATTTGTTGTAGAGCTGGTTTGGTGGTGCTGAATTCTCTTACCTTTTGCTTGTCTGTAAAGCTTTTGGTTTCTCCGTTGAATCTGAATGAGATCCTTGCTGGGTAAAGTAATCTTGGTTGTAGGTCCTTCCCTTTCATCACTTTAAATATGTGATGCCACTCCCTTCTGGCTTGTAGAGTTTCTGCTGAGAAATCAGCTGTTAACCTTATGGGAGTTCCCTTGTGTGTTATTTGTCATTTTTCCATTGCTGCTTTCAATAATTTTTCTTTGTCTTTAATTTTTGCCAATTTGATTACTATGTGTCTTGGCATGTTACTTCTTGGGTTTATCCTGTATGGGACTCTCTGCGCTTCCTGGAGTTGGGTGGCTATTTCCTTTCAATTGTTAAGGAAGTTTTCGACTATAACCTCTTCAAATATTTTCTCGGGTCCTTTCTCTCTCTCTTCTCCTTCTGGGACCCCTGTAATGAGAATGTTGTTATGTTTAATGTTGTCCCAGAGGTCTCTTAGGCTGTCTTCATTTCTTTTCATTCTTTTTTCTTTAGTCTGTTCCACAGCAGTGAATTCCATCATTCTGTCTTCCAGGTCACTTATCCGTTCTTCTGCCTCAGTTATTCTGCTATTGATTCCTTCTAGTGTATTTTTCATTTCAGTTATTGTATTGTTCATCTCTGTTTGTTTGTTCTTTAATTCTTCTGGGTCTTTGTTAAACATTTCTTGCATCTTCTTGATCTTTTCCTCCATTGTTTTTCCGAGGTCCTGGATCATCTTCACTATCATTATTCTGAATTCTTTTTCTGGAAGGTTGCCTATCTCCACTTCATTTAGTTGTTTTCTTGGGGTTTTATCTTGTTCCTTCATCTGGTATATAGCCCTCTGCCTTTTCATCTTGTCTATCTTTCTGTGAATGTGGTTTTTGTTCCGCAGGCTGCAGGATTGTAGTTATTCTTGCTTCTGCTGTCTGCCCTCTGGTGGATGAGGCTATCTAAGAAGCTTGTGCAGGTTTCCTAATGGGAGGGAGTGGTGGTGGGTAGAGCTGGCTGTTCCTCTGTTGGTCAGAGCTCAGTAAAACTTTAATCCGCTTGTCTGCTGTTGGGTGGGGCTGGGTTCCCTCCCTGTTGGTTGTTTGGCCTGAGGCAACCCAACACTGGCGCCTACCCGGGCTCTTTGGTGGGGCTAATGGCAGACTCTGGGAGGGCTCACACCGAGGAGTACTTACCAGAACTTCTGCCCCCAATGTCCTTGTCCTCACGGTGAGACACAGCCACGCCCTGCCTCTGCAGGAGACCCTCCAACACTAGCAGGTAGGTCTGGTTCAGTCTCCTAAGGGGTCACTGCTCCTTCCCCTGGGTCCCAGTGCACACACTACTTTGTGTGTACCCTCCAAGAGTGGAGTGTCTGTTTCCCCTAGTCCTGTCAAAGTCCTGCAATCAAATCCCACTTGCCTTCAAAGTCTGATTCTCTAGGAATTTCTCCTCCCGTTGTCAGACCCCGAGGTTGGGAAGCCTGACGTGGGGCTCAGAACCTTCACTCCAGTGGGTGGACTTCTGTGGTATAAGTGTTCGCCAATCTGTGAGTCACCCACCCACCAGTTATGGGATTTGATTTTACTCTGATTGCGCCCCTCTTACTGTCTCATTGTGGCTTCTCCTTTGTCTTTGGATGTGGGTATCTTTTTTGGTGAGTTCCAGTGTGTTCCTGTCGATGATTGTTCAGCAGTTAGTTGTGATTCCGGTGCTCTCTCAAGAGGGAGTCGGTTATTACACTTCGTACAATAATCTCTAGGTCCATCCATGTTGCTGCAAATGGCATTATTTCATTCTTTTTCCTCATTTATTTTCATTTTGGATCATCTGCCCATTGGTGAAAGTGGGGTGTTAAAGTCCCCTACTATGATTATGTTACTGTTGATTTCTCCTTTTATGGCTGTTAACATTTGCCTTATGTATTGAGGTGCTTGTATGTTGGGTGCATAAATATTTACAATTGTTATATCTTCTTCTTGGATCGATCCCTTGATCATTATGTAGTGTCCTTCTTTGTCTCTTGTAGTAGTCTTTATTTTAAAGTCTATTTTGTCTGTTATGAGTATTCCTACTCCAGCTTTCTTTTGATTTCCATTTGCATGGAATATCTTTTTCCATCCCCTCACTTTCAGTCTGTATGTGTCCCTAGGTCTGAAGTGGGTCTCTTGTAGACAGCATATATACGGGTCTTATTTCTGTATGCATTCAGCCAGTCTGTGTCTTTTGATTGTAAATAAATTGTAAATCTATTTACATTTAAGGTAATTATTGATATATATGTTCCTATTACCATTTTCTTAATTGTTTTGGGTTTGTTATTGTAGGTCTTTTCCTTCTCTTGTGCTTCCTGCTTAGAGAAGTTCCTTTAGTATTTTTTGTAAAGCTGGTTTGGTGGTGCTGAATTACCTTAGCTTTTGCTTGTCTTTAAAGGTTTAAATTTCTCCATTAAATCTGAATGAGAAAAAAAATCTGAATGAGATCTTTGCTGGGTAGAGTAAAATTGGTTGTAGGTTTTTCCCTTTCATCACTTTAAGTATGTCCTGCCGCACCCTTTTGGCTTGAAGAGTTTCTGCTGAAAGATCAACTGTTAACCTTATGGGGATTCCCTTGTATTTTAGTTGTTGCTTTTCCCTTGCTGCTTTCAATATTTTGTGTTTGTATTTAATTTTTGATAGTTTGATTAATATGTGTCTTGGCGTGTTTCTCCTTGGATTTATCCTGTATGGGACCCTCTGCGATTCCTGGACTTGATTGACTATTTCCTTTCCCATATTAGGGAAGTTTTCAACTATAATATCTTCAAATATTTTCTCAGTCCCTTTCTCTTTCTCTTCTTCTGGGACACCTATAATTCGAATCTTGGTCATTTAATGTTGTCCCAGAGGTCTCTGAGACTGTCCTCAATTCTTTTCTTTCTTTTTTCTTTATTCTGCTCTGCAGTAGTTATTTCCACTATTTTGTCTTCCAGGTCGCTTATCTGTTCTTCTTCCTCAGTTATTCTGCTATTGAGTCCTTCTAGAGAATTCTTAATTTCATTTATTGTGTTGTTCATCATTGTTTGTTTGCTCTTTTCTTCTTCTAGGTCCTTGTTAAACGTTTCTTGTATATTCTCCATTCTATTTCCAAGATTTTGGATCGTCTTTATTATCATTACTCTGAATTCTTTTTCAGGTAGAGTGCCTATTTCCCCTTCACTTGTTTGGTCTGATGGGTTTTTGCCTTGCTCCTTCATCTGCTGTGTATTTCTCTGTCTTCTCATTTTTCTTAACTTACTGTGTTTGGGGTCTCTTTTTCATAGGGTGCAGGTTCATAGTTCCTGTTGTTTTTGGTGTCTGCTTCCAGTGGGTAAGGTTGGTTCAGTGGGTTGTGTAGGCTTCCTGGTGGAGGGGACTGGTGCCTGTGTTCTGGTGGATGAGGCTGGATCTTGTCTTTCTGGTGGGCAGGGCTGTGTCTGGTGGTGTGTTTTGGGGTGTCTGTGAACTTATTATGATTTTATTCAGCCTCTCTGATAATGGGCGGGGTTGTGTTCCTGTCTTGCTAGTTGTTTGGCATGGGGTGTCCAGCATTGGATCTTGCTGGTTATTGAGTGGAACTGGGTCTTAGCGTTGAGATGGACATCTCTGGGAGAGGTCTCGCTTATTGATATTATGAGGGGCCGGGAGGTCGCTGGTGGACCAATGTCCTGAACTTAGGTGGCTCTGCCACCTCAGAGGCTCAGGCCTAACACCCGGTCAGAGCTCCAAGACCCTGTCAGCCACATGGCTGAGAAGAAAAGGGAGAAAAGAAGAAAAGAAAGAAAGAAAAAAATAAAGTTATTAAAATTAAAAATGTAAAAAAATATTAAAATAAAAAAATTAAAAAGTAATTAAAAAAATAAAAGAAGAGAGCAACCAAACCAATAAACAAATCCACCATTGATAACAAGCTCTAAAATCTTTAGTAAAAAACATGGACAGACGGAACACTAGGGCAAATGGTAAAAGCAAACCTATACAGACTAAATCACACAAAGAAGCATACACATACACACTCACAAAAAGAGAAAAAGGAAAAATATATATATATATATTTTAAAAAAGGAAGAGAGCAACCAAATCAATAAACAAATCTACCACTGATACTAAGCTCTAAATACTAAACTAAGATAAACATAAAACTAGAAACAAATTAGATGCAGACAGCAAACCCCAAGTCTACAGTTGCTCCCAAAGTCCACCACCTCAGTTTTGGGATGATTCATTGTCTATTCACTGCATTCCACAGATGCAGGGTATGTCAAGTTGATTGTGGAGATTTAATCCGCTGCTCCTGAGGCTGCTGGGAGAGATTTCTCTTTCTCTTCTTTGTTCACCCAGCTCCTGGGGTTTAGCTTTGGATTTGGCCCCCGCCTCTGCATGTAGGTCGCCCTCTGGTGTCTGTTCTTCACCTAGACAGGTGGGGGTTAAAGGAGCAGCTGATTCGGGGGCGCTGACTCACTCAGGCTGGGGGGAAGGAGGGATATGGAATGCGGGGTGAGCCTGCGGCGGCAGAGGGCAGCATGCCATTGCAACAGCCTGAGGTGTGCCATGTGTTCTTCCAGGGAAGTTGTCCCTGGATCACAGGACCCTGGCAGTGCCAGGCTGCACAGTCTCCCGGGAGGGGAGGTGTGGATAGTGGCCTGTGCTTGCACACAGACTTGTTGGTGGCTGCAGCAGCAGTGTTAGCGTTTCGTGCCCGTCTCTGGTGTCCGCACTGATAGTGGTGCTCACGCCCGTCTCTGGAGCTCGTTTAGGAAGTGCTCTGAATCCCCTCTCCTCATGCACCCTGAAACGATGGTCTCTTGCCTCTTAGGCAGGTCCAAACTTTTCCCCGGACTCCCTCCTGGCTAGCTGTGGCGCACTAGCCCCCTTCAGGCTGTGTTCACGCAGCCAACCCCAGTCCTCTCCCTGGGATCTGACCTCCGAAGCCCGAGCCTCAGCTCCCAGCCCCCACCCGCCCTGGCGAGTGAGCAGACAAGCCTCTTGGGCTGGTGAGTGCTGGTCGGCACTGATCCTCTGTGTGGGAATCTCTTCGCTTTGCCCTCTGCATGCCTGTTGCTGCGCTCTCCTCCGTGGCTCTGAAGCTTCCCCCCTTCCCAGCCCCCATCTCCACCAGTGAAGGGCCTTCCTAGTGTGTGGAAACCTTTCCTCCTTCACAGCTCACTCTCTGAGGTGCAGGTCCCGTCCCTATTCTTTTGTCTCTGTTTTTCCTTTTTTTTTTTGCCCTACCCAGGTAAGTGGGGAGTTTCTTGCCTTTTGGGTAGTCTGAGGTCTTCTGCCAGCGTTCAGTAGGTGTTCTGTAGGAGTTGTTCCACATGTAGATGTATGTTTGATGTATTTGTGGGGAGGAAGGTGATCTCCACGTCTTACTCCTCCGCCATCTTGAAGGTCCTCAGGACCATGCATTTTCATTTTTGAACTTCTCTCTGTATTTAGTATGGTAGCAGGTGCTCAGTAGGTAAGTGAATGATAAAAAGTCTAAATAATTGCACCTTACTTTTTGTTCTTTACTCTTCCTTGACATATGTTGTTGCCTTAATTTCAAACATGAGTGAAAGTAGGCTTACAACTTCAACATTATAACTTCAAAATTTTAAATAAGTCTATTTAACCCCTCTCTGTTTCTCCTCATTCTCGTCAAGTTCTATGTTATGATAGAAGAGCAATGAATAAATCATGCAGTCTAGATATTTTAGCAGCTGAAAAAGTTAAGAATCCGTTCATTATCCTGAAATAGAAAGCTTAATATTTGTTCATCACCTTTTCCCACTATCAATAATTAGCGCCTTCTAAAATGCCCAGGCTCATACACGTTTCTTTAACCTAATGGTCACTTGACACCTTGTGAGCAATGAATGATGTAGAATGACTACCACAAAGAAAAAGCTTCATCCTCCTCTTCAGGCAAGAATGTACTGGAGAGGATGCTTATGAAGATGCAAATCCAGGACATTCCAGAATTTTTTTGAAAAAAGCAAACCTAAACAGGTTGGGGACCAAACCCTGAGAAATAGGGGACAAGACTCAGAGAGTGAGCTGGAAAACAGAGCTTGAGTCCCTTAGTGCTGTGAACTCCAAGAGTCACACAAATCTGGGTAACACCAGAAACTTGAGCAGAAAGGAGCCACGTACACAGTCAACTGCCCCAATGAAAAATTTAGGAAAGCTTGCTAACAAAATACCACAGAATGCCACCACCTGTGGCACAGTGCAGTCAACAATGATTTCTAAGCCTCAGTGGTAACATGGGGCTAGAGCTGAGGATGGATGGACTAACCTGTAAATCAGAGTTTCTCAATCATAGTGCACAGTATAATCACAAGAGGAGATTTTTTAAAACAGTGGCTGGGGGGAGTGGGGAGTTACTGTTAAATGGCTATACAGCTTCAGTTTGGGATGAGTTAAAGATTTATTTGGGGTCAGTGAGTACATGTACCTTAAAAGATAGTCAGGTAGCATATGAATAGTGCTAAAGGGAATTCAAGGGAAGAGTGATTACCAAAGGATGATGTATATGGTAAAACTTCAGAGTGAAGGTAGCCTTTGAGCTGTGCTTTGAAGATAGTGTAGCATTTAGATAAAAGGTGAAGAAAGGAGAAGACATTTTTAAATAGCAGAATTGACTAAGAGGGGAGGGAACACTGAGCTTAAAGAACACAAGGCTCCTTTGAGGAATAGTACAAGGAAAGGTTGGAAATGAGGTTGGTGATGAGGCTGTGAGAAGATAGAATTTCAGGCTGAAGAATCTGATCCTATTCTGAAATCAGAGGACAGCCATTAAAAAATATTGTGGGGTGGTGTTGGCAGGTATGTAAACGATGACATGTTTGAAAGGTTTATTAGCATTGTTGTGGAAAATTAACTGGAAGGTGGAGGGATCCATATGGTGAAAGGGGCAATTAAAGAACTACAACAATTGTATACTCCCCACTACAGAGGGGGCCTTGACTAGGTGGGAGTGGTGACATTAAAGCATAAGAACAGATTCTAGACACAAAAGACATCTGGGTAGGATGGTGTATGCTGATGGATGTATGCTGGTTAAAAGGAAAATATGACATATGCCCTACTAAAGGAAAGATCAAAGCAGGAAAATATCGTTAAAGACCTTATCCTCTTCCTACATGCAGAAGTTTTTTGTTTTTATGACCCAGCACGTTCCTTTTAAAGGCTGTTTAAAAGCAGATCTGCTTAAGGCATACTGAGCCAGGAAATGATGCTGGTAGACGCTGGTTCTCCTCTCCCAATCTGTGCTCTCCTCATGGCCAGCTCTTGGGCCAGTTAGGTGATCATCATTAACTTCTCTAAACCTCAGTTTCCTAATCGATAAAATGAGGTCAATAATACCAGTTCTACCTATCTTGCAAGGGTATTATGAGAATCAAATTACTCTAGATTAAATTACATTCAAAAATATTTATTGCTCATCTAAATTCTGTATTAGGTACAACAGGAGATATAAAGATAAATGAGACAAAGTCTTTAAGGATTCAAACAAATGAGGGCAAATATCTGGAGGATAAACTCAAGAGTGGTTTCATGAAAGAGGGAGCATTTGAGGTAAGGCATTAATAGGTGGAGAATGGAGGATAAGGGGAGAGTAATCCATCCATTCATCCACTCATCCATGTATCTATGTAGCATTTTGGGGGGAATCCTCCCCTGTGACAGATCAGAGAGAAATAATACTCTTCCCTTGTGTAGTTCATAATCTATGAAGGCACTTAGTCCAGAGCACAGGAGGGCTGAATGGAAAATGATTAATTCAGTATTGAACAAATTAAGACAATGGGTGTAAACTGCATAAAAATCTATAGTATAAGAACCCTAAGATGAATGCAGTAGCAAAATATAGAGTGTAAAAGGTAGGGATTGCCTATATGATGAGAAGATTTATTTCTATTTAAGAGTAGGAGGACTTCAATTATATTTGAGGATCAGAGACCAGATCTGGAAGAGAGAAAATATTTAAATGGTCAGTGAACAATCTGAACTAAAGGATACTTATTTGCACATATATTCCATTTACTTCTTCTCTCTTAGTCATCCTTCATGCATCCCAGGGTTCTGAAAGATGGAGCGCCAATGGAACTCCAGCCAAAGGTATGGACTTCTAGGTTGCATTATTCAGCTTCCTCTCAGTTGTTTCCTGTCTATAACTCTCATTGTGGTTTTGGTCTTTTATGGTGGATCTTGAGATTTCTTTACTCTCTTTCTCCACTATACATCCTTAATGACTGATCCTCCCTTCATGAGGAAGATAGAGTTTATGAAAAAAACTGTAAGGTCAAAACTTACATTCTAGAGCATGCTTATAAGAGAGAGACAGAGACAGAGGCAGAGGAAGGGAATGAGAGGAGGAGAGGAAAAGAGGAGGAAAGGGGGAGAAAGATAGGGAGAAATGGGCTGGTAGAATTGACTGGGTTTTATGTACAGGAAGTCTGTGTAATGTGAAGTGGGAACTATTGTTATTTCTGTCCCTATAATGGAAAAAGCAGACATAATTTTTGCAAAAAAAGATGATGTTTTGGACAAGAACATGAAAATTAAGCATTCTAAAGTTTTAACAAGTCAGGAAAGATGTATTATTCACCATTGTGATCAAGGAATTCAGGAAAAAATAAAAGACCTGTTCCTTCCTTCCTGATACCTAGGGCCTACTTAAGCCTCCTCTTTTCCATCCTTCCTGTGACTAAGGACTTAAAGACATGATACCAGTTTTACCTCTTCATTAAACTAATCAAATATTTCCCCTCAGATCCAGAGAGGAATCTTCCCCCATCCCAAACATCATCATATGAGGAGGAATTAGTCATCTGCCTCTATCACAACCTTCCCTCAATCCCCCAGCTTCTCTCTTAGTATTCTTGAGCGCATCCATATGGTCTCCCATGACAGGAAACTTTAAATTCAGTTATCTTTGAATTCTAACACGCCTACATCCCTGCTAACTCAGAATCCTTAATGATTCCCTTCCAATCTACGGCCTAAGTGTGGCACCCTATAAAAATGCCTGAAGCACTGCTCTAGGGGGTCAGAAATTCTCCCAACTATTCCTTCCTGCTCTCAGCTTTGAGCCTTCTTGTTCTGGTCTGCAGTATCCCAGCATCTGTCTTGTTGCTATACACTTGGATTTTGTATTGGCTGGCTCGTATCTTCAGAATGATCTGTCAGTCAGAAGGACTCCCATTCTATTTCACATTTGCTGATGGATGTGTTTATTCAGTAGTTCTGGGCTCCTGAATATGAGCTCCAATTCTCCCCTACACTGACTTTTAACTCTGATATAATTATCCCCTGCCCACCCTGTTCTTTATAGCCTCCATCCAACCTCGTGTGTTTTCTTACAGGCAGCAGGGTGTAGTAATAAAATGAATACTAGACTTGGAATCAGAAGACAAAGTTTTGACTCTCAGGTCTATTCTTTCCCAATCATAGAAACCCTGGAAATTCACTTAAGCTCTTTGAATTTTAGTTTTCTTACCTTTTATACATATGATGCTAATGCCTGCCAATTCATGTATAGTTGTGAGGATCAAATGAGATAATGTGTGTTAAAGAACATTACAAACTACTTCTACCCTGGAAGGTGTATTTCTGGCTTTGAAGAGCTGGATGAACTATGGGGGAGTGCCTGGTCAGGCCACTTAAAATGGCTATTCTCTTGTTCTTTGTACATCCCCTGCTTGACCAGTCCCTGCTTCACTCACATGATTATCCAATCCTCTTAATCATAGGGCTTAATCAGTAACTGCCTACATGCTTGCCCCCGGCCCAGCTGCTGGTTTCCCTGGTAACTGATGAGCCAACCTAATATCAATTCCCCCTATAAATTGTTGCCTCCTTCTCCCCCAACTTGTGAAGACTGCTGCCACGTCCTGGGTGCTGTCTGTTGTACACAGTGGGGTATCACTCCAGGACCTTTTTCTTGGATGTGTAAGGTCCCCCTATCCAAAAAACCATTGATGTCTCTGTCATTGTCTCCAGGATCTTTATTTGGTCTTGAGGCTTGACAGCCACAAGTCTTGTAGGCCTGCGGGGTATAACCCAACAGGGAGATACAGAGGAAAAGATGCTGGAGCTGGTGACCTCTCTCTTTGTGTACTGGATCCTGTACCTGTTTGTCTACTTAAGCACTTTGTTTCTAGAATTATCCTCTGTCTCCTACATCATTAGTTTTTCCTTCTCTATGGGATAATTCTGGTCAACATGCAAACATGTAATAGCTCATATCTACACAACATCACAACAACAGCAAACCTAGACCTCATGTTCCCTCACCAGGTGTAATTTTTCTGCTCCTCTTTATAGTGTTTGTTTCCTCCTATTCTTTATTTAACCTACTCTGTGTTAAAGTACTCTGAGAAGTAGATACCCAAATGGGATCAGATGGGTAAGAGATTTATTGGGAGAAATGTCTGTGAACAATAAAGGGAGAGAGCAGAAGTAGTTGGGAAGAGCCGTTAGACAATTATATAGGTCTGATGCCTACATCAGAAAGGAGAGGGGATGGAAGGAGGATTAGGAAGAACCTCAGACTGCAGCTCAATTCTAAGAAAGTTTCGGTGAGGCTAATGGGAAGTCCTTAAACTAAAGTTACCTATTAGAAGAATCCTGTCTCTCACAGGAATGGACCTGCACTAACACCTCTCCAGGTTCAATCACTGGCTAGGGGTTGCCAGCAGAAAACTTGGTTTGAGCACAAATCCAGTGATGGATTTACAGGGACTGCAGCTGGGGCTGTCAGTCAGCTATGCTCCCTGCAGCCAGAGATCTAAGTGACACATTTCCAAAGCTGCCACACACTGCAATCAGGCTTTTGTACCTACTTCTCTGAAACCGCTCTTGTTGAAATCACTACTTCCATCTTGCCAAATCCATTGACAATCCTCATATTCAGTTTTCATATTGTTCAACTTCTCAACAGCATTTGACATAGCGGATTACTTGATTCTTCCTAAAATACTTTCTTCCAGAAAGCCACAAGCTCTTAGTTTTCCTCTTACTTTCATTGATATGCTAGTAGTCTTTGATGATTTTTTTTCCTTGTTAAAATACCCTAAGACTCAATTCTCAGCCTCTTTTGTAGCTCTGCTCCTTTGGTGATCTCTTCTAGCCCTGTGATTTTAAATGCCATGTATACAGTGATGTGTCCTAAATTCATATCTCCAATCAAAAAGTCTCCCTGAACTCCAGAACTGAAGATTCCTATATATACCAGAAAACTATTTGAAATCCTCTTGATTGTATAACAAGAATATCACACTTAAAATGTGCAAAACACAACTTTTTATCTTGCTGTGAGGATAATTATCTATAGTGGGAAAGAGTAGAACAATGGAGACCAGTTATAATATAATATATTTATATAATAATAATCCAGGTGAGATACAGGTAAGAGATGATGCTGGCTTGAACACGTGATGTGGGGACTTTGCAGATGTGACTAGGCTACAAACCTTGAGATGGGGAACTACCCTGGATTATTAAGGTGGGCCCAATCTAATCATGAGTCCTTAAAATTGGAGAACATTTCTCAGCTGTGGTCAGAGAGAGAGCATGTGATGATGGTAGAATGGTCAGGGAAATTGATATTACTGGTTTTGAGGATGAGGGAAGGGGTTATGGGTTAAGGAATGAAGTTATCCTCTAGAAAATGAAAAATGCAAGGAACTAGATTATTTTCTGGGCCTCCAGAAAGGAACATAGCCCTGCCAATACTTTTATTTTAGCCCGTTGAGACCTATGTCAGACTTCTGACCTACTGAACTGTAAGATAACAAATCTGTGTTGTTTTAAACCACTAAGTTGTGATACTTTGTTATAGCAGCAACAGGAAATTAATTCAGCATGTGTATACTGGTCCTTGTATTAAAAGCAGGTATGGACATGAAATGAAATTAAGAATTGTGATTATTTCTGAATATGGATATGCATAATTGCCTCATTTCCCTCAGCTCCCCCCCCCAGTATGGGGCTCCTCCTCCCCTCCAGGCTTCCTTTTTTTTTTTTAATTTTAAAAGTTTATTTGAGGGAAAATCAAATGAAATTGGGCAGCACCAAACTGGAAGTGGTTACGAATGCTCCACTGTCAGGAGCTCAGGAAAGGACTTTTTATAGAGAAAAAGCAGAAGCAAAGTAAAGGAAATTATTGATTGGCTTAGCTTAAAGCCTAGTTGGCTGTTTGTGATTGGCTGTCCTTAGTGTTTTGATTTTGTAGCCCTGAGGCATTTACAGGCTTAGATTTTGGTTTGCTTACATAGGCTGCCATGGCATTAGAGCCACTTCAGTCCAATGGCCTCCATGTTTAACTAATTAAACAATTTCCCCCTTTTGGTCATCCTCTTATACATGAGAGATGGACCATAAATTTAGTATTAGCACCACTCTCAATCACCATCAGAGTTAAGTAGTTGTTGTCTCATTGTGAAACTCATGTTATGATATCAGATATGTGGAAGAATTATTTTAGGTGTTCATCTCTTTGTTCATCTTGTTTCTGTTTCTCCAAGTGCAGTGAGAACATCTGATGTACTGCTGATGGCTGTGAATATGCATTTAAGACCTTTGAGAGAATATAGTGCACCAGGGAGACTACAATGATAACTATTAGGAGAATAATAGAAAGAGACTGAAGTATACTCCCTAGCTAGGGCCCCCATGAAACAAACTGGTTGGAATCAAATAAATCAAGGAAAGTAACTGAAGAGGCACCAGTCGGTTTTAGCCAAGTATCTTGTTAATTTCTTGTATTTGCTACAATACCAGAGGTGTTGATCCAAGTACAACAGAGGGAATTTGCTATGGGACAGACTCCTCCTTGTTCAGCCAGTTAGTAATCTAAAGCAATTCTATTATCTAAAAGCCACCTTAGCAAGACAATCTAGGGACTTTTGTTGTGTATCTATGGCCTTAGCAGTAGATTCAGTTGCCAGAGATAAGGAGCATTGTCTTCCTGTGCATTAATGGAGAAAAAAAGCAAGTAGTGAAAAGGCAAAAAGAATAAAGATTTCGTGGGGAGAGCTGTCCACTTCTAGGTGCTGTTCTGTTTTGAGGGAAAGCACTTAGGCAATTATTTGAGTTGGGGGCTGAATTAGCAGGTTTTTTTCCCATGAAACACTTTTACTTGAAACAACAACTGATAAATGGACAACTATGATTACTCAGACTTGCATTTTTGGTGAACGTTTTCTCAAATGAATGAAGTGAGATTGTCATTTCAAGGAAAACAACTGTAAATATTTGTTGCCAATAATAAAATTTGAGCTTTCAACCAAAAAGTAGAAGTTTAGAAGATTTGTATTTACCACCATAAACTTGATAGCTTCCACATATTTAAAGGTTTTCCTGATGAGATTTCTGATGATGGTAACTGATGTGATTTTTGATATTGTATAATATGTCAATATTTGGAAAATCTATATCATTCAGTGAACTAATATTCTCCAAATGATTAATGCATGATGCTTAAAAATATCCATTGGGGAAATTCCCTGGCAGTCCAGCGGTTAGGACTCAGTGCTTTCACTGCCGAGGCCCAGGTTCAATACCTAGTTGGGGAACAAAGATCTTGCAGGCCATGGGGCATGGCCAAAAATAAATGGATAAAATAAAATAAAATAAAAATTAAAACAGGCATTTGTTTAAAGATTCAGAGCTTAAGATAAATGAATGGACTCTAATGTAACAGTATGAATGTTCACTTGTATGGTTTCAGATTCCATACTGTAACTAACATTTAAGAAGCTATTAATTGTCAGGAGGACCTTCAACATGACGGAGGAGTAAGATGTGGAGATCACCTTCCTCCCCACAAATACATCAAAAATACATCTACATGTGGAACAACTCCTACAGAACACCCACTGAACACTGGCAGAAGACCTCAGACTTCCCAAAAGGCAAGAAACTCCCCACGAACCTGGCCGTGTGGCTGACAGCGTCTTGGTGCTCCAGCCATGTATGAGTCCTAAGCCTCTGAGGTGGGAGAGCCGAGTTCAGGACATTGGTCCACCAGAGACCTCTCAGTCCCTCATAATATCAATCGGCAAGAGCTCTCCCAGAGCTCTCCGTCTCAGCGCTAAGACCCAGCTCCACTCAATGACCAGCAAGCTTCAGTGTTGGACACCCCATGCCAAACAACTAGCAAGACAGGAACACAACCCCACCCATTAGCAGAGAGGCTGAATAAAATCATAATAAGTTCACAGACACCCCAAAACACACCACTGGACGTGGTCCTGCCCACCAGAAAGACAAGATCCAGCCTCATCCACCAGAACACAGGCACCAGTCCCCTCCACCAGGAAGCCTACACAACCCACTGAACCAACCTTACCCACTGGAGGCAGACACCAAAAACAACGGGAACTACGAATCTGCAGCCTGTGAAAAGGAGACCCCAAACACAGTAAGTTAAGCAAAATGAGAAGACAGAGAAATACACAGCAGATGAAGGAGCAAAGTAAAAACCCACCAGACCAAAAAAATGAAGAGGAAATAGGCAGTCTACCTAAAACAGAATTCAGAGTAATGATAGTAAAGATGATCCAAAATCTTGGAAATAGGAGCACCTCAATACAAAAGGCAAGTGCTTACAGCTATAAAAGAGGAAATCGACTATAACACAATAACAGTGGGGGACTTTAACACCTCACTTACAACAATGGACAGATCATCCAAACAGAAAATTGATAAGGAAACACAAGCTTTGAATGACACAATAGACCAGATAGATTTAATTGATATTTATAGGACATTCCATCCAAAAACAGCAGATTACTCTTTCTTTTCAAGTGTGCACGGAACATTCTCCAGGATAGATCACATCTTGGATCACAAACACAAATCAAGCCTCAGTAGATTTAAGAAAATTGAAATCATGTCAAGCATATTTTCTGACCATAATGCTATGAGATTAGAAATCAATTACAGGAAAAAAGCATAAAAAACACAAACACATGGAGGCTAAACAATACATTACTAAATAACCAAGAGATCACTGAAGAAATCAAGGAGGAAATCAAAAAATACCTAGAGACAAATTACAACGAACACACGACAATCCAAAACCTATGGGATGCAGCAAAAGCAGTTCTAAGAGGGAAGTTTATAGCTATACAAACCTACCTCAAGAAACAAGAAAATTCTCAAATAAACAATCTAACCTTACACCTAAAGGAACTAGAGAAAGAAGAACAAACAAAACGCAAAGTTAGCACAAGGAAAGAAATCATAAAGATCAGAGCAGAAATAAATGAAATAGAAACAAAGAAGACAGTAGAAAAGATCAATAAAACTAAAAGCTGGTTCTTTGAGAAGATAAACAATATTGATAAACCATTAGCCAGACTCATCAAGAAAAAGAGGGAGAGGACTCAAATCAATAAAATTAGAAATGAAAAAGGAGAAGTTACAACAGACACCGCAGAAATACAAAGCATCCTAAGTAACTACCACAAGCAACTCTATGCCAATAAAATGGACAACCTGGAAGAAATGGACAAATTCTTAGAAAGGTATAACCTTCCAAGACTGAACCAGGAAGAAATAGAAAATATGAACAGACCAATCACAAGTGATGAAATTGAAACTGTGATTAAAAATCTTCCAACAAACAAAAGTCCAGGACCAGATGGCTTCACAGGTGAATTCTATCAAACATTTAGAGAAGCGCTAACACCCATCCTTCTCAAACTCTTCCAAAAAATTGCAGAGGAAGGAACACTCCCAAACTCATCTTATGAGGCCTTCAACACTGATTTATGACAAAAACTCTCCAGAAAGTGGGCATAGAGGGAACCTACCTCAACATAATAAAGGCCATATATGACAAACCCAAAGCAAACATCATTCTCAATGGTGAAAAACTGAAAGCATTTCCTCTAAGATCAGGAACAAGACAAGGATGTCCACTCTCAACACTATTATTCAACATAGTTTTGAAAGTCCTAGTCATGGCAATCAGAGAAGAAAAAGAAATAAAATGAATACAAATTGGAAAAGAAGAAGTAAAACTGCCACTGTTTGCAGATGACATGATACTATACATAGAGAATCCTAAACATGCCACCAGAAACCTACTAGAGTTAATCAATGAATTTGGTAAAGTTTCAGGATACAAAATTAATGCACAGAAATCTCTTGCATTCCTATACACTAATGATGAAAAATCTGAAAGAGAAATTAAGGAAACACTCCCATTTACCATTGCAACAAAAATAATAAAATACCTAGGAATAAACCTACCTAGGGAGACAAAAGACCTGTATGCATAAAACCATAAGACACTGATGAAATAAATTAAAGATGACACAAACAGATGGAGAGATATACCATGTTCTTGGACTGGAAGAATCAGTACTGTGAAAATGACTATACTACCCAAAGCAATCTACAGATTCAATGAAATCCCTATAAAATTACCAATGGCATTTTTTACAGAACTAGAACAAAAAATCTTAAAATTTGTATGGAGACACGAAAGACCCTGAATAGCCAAAGCAGTCTTGAGGGAAGAAAACAGAGCTGGAGGAATCAGACTCCCTGACTTCAGACTATACTACAAAGCTACAGTACTCAAGACAATATGGTACTGGCAGAAAAACAGCAATATAGATCAATGGAACAGGATAGAAAGCCCAGAGATAAACCCACGCACCTATGGTCAACTAATCTATGACAAAGGTGGCAAGGATATACAATGGAGAAAAGACAGCCTATTTAATACGTGGTACTGGGGAAACTGGACAGCTACCTGTAAAAGAATGAAACTAGAACACTCCCTAACACTATACAAAAAATAAACTCAAAATGGATTAAAGACCTATATGTAAGACTGGACACTATAAAACTCTTAGAGGAAGACATAGGAAGAACACTCTTTGGCATAAATCACAGCAAGATCTTTTTTGATGCACCTCTTAGAGTAATGGAAATAAAAACAAAAATAAACAAATGGGACCTAATGAAACTTAAAAGCTTTTGCAAAGGAAAAGAAACTACAAACAAGACGAAAAGACAACCCTCAGAATGGGAGAAAATATTTGCAAACGAATCAACAGACAAAGGATTAATCTCCAAAACATATAAACAGCTCATGCAGCTCAATATTAAAAAAACAAACAACCCAATCCAAAAATGGGCAGAAGACCTAAATAGACATTTCTCCAAAGAAGACATACAGATGGCCAAGAAGCACATGAAAAGCTGCTCAACATCACTAATTATTAGAGAAATGCAAATCAAAACTACAATGAGGTATCACCTCACACCAGTTAGAATGGGCATCATCAGAAAATCTACGCACAACAAATGCTGGAGAGGGTGTGGAGAAGAGGAAACTCTCTTGCACTGTTGGTGGGAATGTAAATTGATACAGCCACTATGGAGAACAGTATGGAGGTTCCTTAAAAAACTAAAAATAGTATTACCATATGACCCAGCAATCCCACTGCCTGGCCTATACCCAGAGAAAACCATAATTCAAAAAGACACATGCACCCCAATGTTCATTGCAGCACTATTTACAAAAGCCAGGACATGGAAACATCCTAAATGTCCATCGACAGACGAATGGATAAAGAGGATGTGGTACATGTAGACAATGGAATATTACTCAGCCATAAAAAGGAACGAAATTGAGTCATTTGTAGAGACGTGGATGGATCTAGAGACTGTCATACAGAGTGAAGTAAGTCAGAAAGAGAAAAACAAATATTGTATATAAACACATGTATATGGAACCTAGAAGAATGGTACAGATGAACCAGTTTGCAGGGCAGAAATAGAAACACAGATGTACAGAACAAACGTATGAACACCAGTGGAGGAAAGTGGCAGGGAGGGTGGTGGTGTGATGAATTGGGAGATTAGGATTGACATACACTAATGTGTAAAAAATGGATAGCTAATAAAAACCTGCTGTATATTGGGCTTCCCTGGTGGCACAGTGGTTGAGAATCTGCCTGCCAATGCAGGGGACATGGGTTCGAGCCCTGGTCTGGGAAGATCCCACATGCCGCGGAGCAACTGGGCCCGTGAGTCACAACTACTGAGTCTGTGCGTCTGGAGCCTGTGCTCTGCAACAAGAGAGGCTGCGATGGTGAGAGGCCCGCGCACCGCGATGAAGAGTGGCCCCCGCTTGCCACAACTAGAGAAAGCCCTCGCACAGAAACGAAGACCCAACACAGCCATAAATAAATTAATTAATTTAAAAAATTATTAAAAAGAAAAAAAATACTGACTTTAAAAAAAACAAAAACAAAAACCTGCTGTATAAAATAATAAATAAAATAAAATTCAAAAGTCCAAAAAAAAAAAAAAAGAATATGCCTGCCAATGCAGGGGACACAGGTTCCTGGGACGATCCCACATGCCACAGAGCAAGTAAGCCCGTGTCCCCCCCACCAAAAAAAAGAATGGAGAAAGTACAAGAAACGTTTAACAAGGACCAAGAAAAAGAAAAGAGCAAAGAAACAATGATGAACAATACAATAAATGAAATTAAGAATTCTCTAGAAGGAATGAATAGCAGAATAACTGAGGCAGAAGAATGGATAAGCGACCTGGCAGATAAAATAGTGGAAATAACTACTGCAGAGCAGAATAAAGAAAAAGGAATGAAAAGAATTGAGGACAGTCTCAGAGACCTCTGTAACAACATTAAATGCACCAACATTTGAATTATAGGGGTCCCAGAAGAAGAAGAGAAAAAGAAAGGGACTGAGAAAATATTTGAAGAGATTATAGTTCAAAACTACCCTAATATGAGAAAGGAAATAGTCAATCAAGTCCAGGAAGAGCAGAAAGTCCCATCCAGGATAAATCCAAGGAGAAACATGCCAAGACACATATTAATCAAACTATCAAAAATTAAATATGAAGAAAAATATTAAAAGCAGCAAGGGAAAAGCAATAACTCACATACAAGGGAATCCCCATAAGGTTAACAGCTGATCTTTCAGCAGAAACTCTGCAAGCCAAAAGGGTGTGGCAGGACATATTTAAAGTGATGAAAGGGAAAAACCTACAATTACTCTACCCAGCAAGAATCTCATTCAGATTCGACAGAGAAATTAAAACCTTTACAGACAAGTAGAAGCTAAGGGAATTCAGCACCACCAAACCAGCTTTATAACAAATGCTAAAGGAACTTCTCTAGGCAGGAAACACAAGAGAAGGAAAAGACCTACAATAACAAACCCAATACAATTAAGAAAATGGTAATAGGAACATACATATCAATAATTACCTTAAATGTAAATGGATTAAATGCTCCAACCAAAAGACACAGACTGGCTGAATAGGTACAAAAGCAAGACCCATATATATTGCTGTCTACAAGAGACCCACTTCATACTTAGGGACACATACAGGCTGAAAGTGAGGGGATGGAAAAAGATATTCCATGCAAATGGAAATCAAAAGAAAGCTGGAGTAGCATTCTCATATCAGACAAAATAGACTTTAAAGTAAAGACTATTACAAGAGACAAAGAAGGACACTATGTAATGATCAAGGGATCAATCCAAGAAGAAGATATAACAATTGTAAATATTGATGCACCCAACACAGGAGCACCTCAATATATAAGACAAATGCTAACAGTCATAAGAGGGGAAATCGACAGTAACACAATAGTAGTAGGGGACTTTAACACCACACTTTCACCAGTGGACAGATCATCCAAATTGAAAATAAGTAAGGAAACACAAGCTTTAAGTGACACATTAGACAAGATGGACTTAATTAATATTTATAGGACATTCCATCCAAAAACAACAGAATACACTTTCTTCTCAAGTACTCATGGAACATTCTCCAGGATAGGTCATATCTTGGATCACAAATCAACCTTGGTAAATTTAAGAAAATTGAAATCATATCAAGTATATTTTCTGACCACAATGCTATAAGACTAGATATCAATTACAGGAAAAAAAACTATAAAAAATACAAAAACATGGAGGCTAAACAATACACTACTAAATAACCAAGAGATCACTGAAGAAGTCAAAGTGGAAAGCAAAAAATACCTGGAAACCATTCAAATGACAATTTCAAATGACAATGAAAACATGATGACCCAAAACCTATGGGATGCAGCAAAAGCAGTTCTAAGAAGGAAGTTTATAGCAATACAATCCTACCTCAAGAAACAAGAAAAATCTCAAATAAACAGCCTAACCTTACACCTAAAGCAATTAGAGAAAGACGAACAAAAAAACCCGAAGTTAGCAGAAGGAAAGACGTCATAAAGATCAGATCAGACATAAATGAAAAAGAAATGAAGGAAACGATAGCAAAGTTCAATAAAACTAAAAGCTGGTTCTTTGAGAAGATAAACAAAATTGACAAACCATTATCCAGGCACATCAAGACAAAAAAGGGAAAAGACTCAAATCAATAGAATTAGAAATGAAAAGGGAGAAGTAACAACTAACACTGCAGAAATACAAAGGATCATGAGATATTACTACAGCAACTATATGCCAATAAAATGGACAACCTGGAAGAAATGGACAAATTCTTAGAAAAGCACAATCTTCTGTGACTGAACCAGGAAGAAATAGAAAATAGAAACAGACCAATCATAAGCACTGATATTGAAACTGTGATTTAAAATCTGCCAACAAACAGCAGCCCAGGACCAGATGGATTCACAGGCGAATTCTATCAAACATTTAGAGAAGAGCTAACACCTATCCTTCTCAAACTCTTCCAAAATACAGCAGAGGGAGGAACACTCCCAAACTCATTCTACAAGGCCACCATCACCCTGATACCAAAACCAGACAAAGATACTACAAAAAAAGAAAATTACGGACCAATATCACTGATGAATATAGATGCAAAAATCCTCAACAAAATACTAGCAAACAGAATCCAACAGCACATTAAAAGGATCATACACCATGATCAAATGGAGTTTATCACAGGGATGCAAGCATTCTTCAATGTATGTAAATCAATCAATGTATAAACCATATTAACAAATTGAAGAATAAAAACCATATGATCATCTCAATAGATGCAGAAAAAGCTTTCGACAAAATTCAATACCCATTTATGATAAAAACTCTCCTGAAAGTGGGCATACAGGGAACTTACCTCAACATAATAAAGGCCATATATGACAAACCCACAGCCAACATCGTTCTCGATGGTGAAAAACTGAAACCATTTCCACTAAGATCAGGAACAAGACAAGGTTGCCACTCTCACCACTGTTATTTAACACAGTTTTGGAAGTTTTAGCCACAGCATTCAGAGAGGAAAAAAAAAATAAAAGCAATCCAAACAGGAAAAGAAGAAGTAAAACTGTCACTGTTTGCAGATGACATGATACTATACATGGAGAATCATAAAGATGCTACCAGAAGACTACTAGAACTAATCAGTGAATTTGGTAAGTTTGTAGGATACAAAATTAATGCACATAAATCTCTGGCATTCCTATGCACTAACAATGAAAAAACAGAAAGAGAATTTAAGGAAACACTCCCATTTACCATTGCAACAAAAAGAATAAAATTCCTATGAATAAACCTACCTAAAGAGACAAAAGACTTGTACTCAGAAAACTATAAAACACTGATGAAAGAAATCAAAGATGACATAAGCAGATGGAAAAATATACCATGTTCTTGGATTGGAAGAACCAATATTTTGAAAATGACTATACTCCCCAAAGGAATCTGCAGATTCAATGCAATCCCTATCAAACTACCAATGGCTTTCTTCACAGAATTAGAACAACAAATTTCCCAATGTGTATGGAAACACAAAGGACCCTGAATAGCCAAAGCAATCTTGAGAAAGAAAAATGGAGCTGGAGGAATCAGGCTCCCTGACTTCAGGCTATACTTCAAGCTACAGTAATCAAGACAGTATGATACTGGCACAAAAACAGAAATATAGATCAATGGAACAGGATAGAAAGCCCAGGGATAACTCCCCACACATATGGTCACTTTATATTTGAGAAAGGAGGCGAGAATATACAATGGAGAAAAGACAGCCCCTTCAATAAGTGGTGCTGGGAAAACTGGACAGCTACATGTAAAAGAATGAAATTAGAACACTCCTTAACACCATTACACAAAAATAAACTCAAAATGGATTAAAGACCTAAATGTAAGACCAGACACTATAAAACTCTTAGAGGAAAACACAGGCAGAACACTCTGTGACATAAATCACAGCAAGATCCTTTTTGACCCACCTCCTAGAGAAATGGAAATAAAAACAAAAATAAACAAATGGGACCTAATGAAACTTAAAAGCTTTTGTCAGCAAAGGTAACCATAAACAAGACAAAAAGACAACCAACCCTCAGAATGGGAGAAAATATTTACAAATGAAGCAACTGACAAAGGATTAATCTCCAAAATATACAAGCAGCTCATGAAGTTCAATATCAAAAAAAGAAACAACCCAATCCAAAAATGGGCAGAAGACCTAAATAGACATTTCTCCCAAGAAGATATACAGATTGTCAAGAAACACATGAAAGGATCTCAAAATGACTAATCATCAGAGAAATGCAAATCAAAACTACAATGAGGTATCACCTCACACCAGTTAGAATGGGCATCATCAGAAAATCTACAAACAACAAATGCTGGAGAGGGTGTGGAGAAAAGGGAACCCTCTTGCACTGTTGATGGGAATGTAAATTGATACAGCCACTATGGAGAAACAATATGGAGGTTCCTTAAAAAACTAAAACTAGAATTACCATATGACCCAGCAATCCCACTACTGGGCATATACCCAGAGAAAACCGTAATTCAAAAAGACACATGCACCTGAATGTTCATTTAAGCACTATTTACAATAGCCAGGTCATGGAAGCAACCTAAATGTCCATCGACAGATGAATGGATAAAGAAGATATGGTGCATATATACAATGGAATATTACTCAGCCATAAAAAGGAACGAAATTGAGTCATTTGTTGAGACGTGGATGGATCTAGAGACTGTCATACTGAGTGATGTAAGTCGGAAAGAGAAAAACAAATACCGTATGCTAACACATATATATGGAATCTAAGAAAAAAAAAAAGATTCTGAAGAACCTAGGGGCAGGACAGGAATAAAAACGCAAACATAGAGAATGGACTTGAGGATATGGGGAGGGGGAAGGGTAAGCTGGGACGAAGTGAGAGAGTGGCATGGACATATATACACTACCAAATATAAAATAGATAGCTAGTGGGAAGCAGCCGCATAGCACAGGGAGATCAGCTCGGTGCTTTGTGACCACCTAGAGAGGTGGGGTAGGGAGGGTGGGAGTGAGACGCAAGAGGGAGGGGATATGGGGCTATATGTATACGTATAGCTGACTCACTTTGTTATACAGCAGAAACTAACACACCAGTGTAAAGCAATTATACTCCAATAAAGATGTTTAAAAAAAAAAGAAACTATTAATTATCAAGTTTTGGCATAGTATCAAAGAATATCCACAATTATCTGAAAAGGCTATTAAAATACTTTTTTTCCAGCTTAAGAAAAGCAGGTATGGACATTAAGTGAAGTTAAGAGTTGTGATTATTTCTGAATAAGGATATTCTAATTTCTGAATCGAGACCACATTTATGTTTAAAATGACACTATTCATTGTAGTACCTTAGAGTGGTCAGAATGGTAATGAGACCCTCCTAAGTGTTCATCCAGGGATGAGAGGAACACCACCCACTCATAAACAAGATGCAGACATGGACATGGAGGGACAAAGGCACTAAATCAAGGTGGAAAATGATATGACTCAAAGAGCAGATGACCACATTATAGAACATGAGGACACTTAGAACATTTTAATCACAAAACTCAAGGTAGCTATAGCCAAGTGGAATAGAGGGTGCTTGGTAGTGTTACACAGGGTACAACATAGATCCCATGACTTCTTTATTTTTAAATAATTTTTATATTTTTAAATTGAAGTAGAGTTGATTTACAATGTTGTGCCAATCTCTGCTGTACAGCAAAGTGACTCAGTTATACACATCTAGACATTCTTTTTTTTAATTTTAATTTATTTTATTTTAATTTATTTTATTTTATTTTTTTGGCTGTGTTTGGTCTTTGTTGCTGTGCGCAGGTTTTCTCTAGTTGTGGCGAGCGGGGGCTACTCTTTGTTGCGGTGCGCAGGCTGCTCATTCTGGTGGCTTCTCTTGTTGCGGAGCACGGGCCCTAGGCACGTGGGCTCAGTAGTTGTGGCTCGCGGGCTCTAGAGCACAGGCTCAGTAGTTGTGGCGCATGGGCTTAGTTGCTCCGCGGCATGTGGGATCTTCCAGGACCAGGGCTCAAACCTGTGTCCCCTGCATTGGCAGGAGGATTCTTAACCACTGCGCCGCCAGGGAAGTCCCGATTCTTTTTTCTTGTTTAATATTCTTTTCCATTATGGTTTAATCACAGGATATTGAATATCATTCCCTGTGCTATACAATAGGACCTTGTTGTTTATCCATCCTATATATAATAGTTTACATCTGCTAATCCCACACTCCCAGTCCTTTCCTCCCTCAACCCCCTCCCCATTGGCAACAAGTGATTCCATGACTTCTTTACAGTGTTCAATACTTTATTAAATTAAATTTGACCTGGAAGTTACTCTTTTAACCAGAAGCTAAGATGAGAGGGAAAATGCCAAACAGAGAAGCAGATATGGATTGTACTGAGTGGAAACTTGCCATATAGAGGCAAAGAAACCATTCCACTTACAAAGTTCCAAGTGGCATTTTAGAGAAAGAAGAGTGTTGAGAGGGTGTTACTCTGAAAATCCCCAGTGGAGCCAGGAATTTTTCTGGTGGCAGCCATGGAAAGAGGGATATTAAAAACCATTGTTTCTGAGCATAGGCCAGAGTTCACTGAGCAATATCTGCTTGTTTGCATGGAGAGAGAATGAATAATATATGCAAATTCCATGTTTAAAGTCCCCTTGTTTAGAAGTCTGGACTGCTTGATTTTGTCTCCCTAATCTACTTAGGCAGAGACCTTTTCTTTTGTTTTAATATCAAATAGGCTTTAGCATGGGCAGGTCTAATGAGACTTTGCCATTGGTGGAGGCTTAACAGGGCATCAGGAGATTTTAAGTAAATTTCATTAGAAGGCTACAATCTCTACCTCATGAAAGATTACATTTTTTAAAATGTAAGGGGTCAGGATATCCCTCCAATTTGCTAGAGCAATAGCCTAGAAATATCCTACAGGGATTACCTGTAGGTTTTTGATACCCCCTCTACAGTCTACTTTCAGTCATGAGCAAGCCACAGAAACTCAGAGCCGAGAGTGCTTGGACAATTGAAGTTTTCAAACTTTCAGCAAAAAGCTGAAAAGTGTATGTCTAAATATAATTATTGTTTGGACACTGGATTTGATAGAAAATAAAAAGGTGTATTAATAACCAGTTTCTGTTTTTTTAGAGTCCTGAATTTTTGTCTCATTGCTCTAAAAAAATTAAAATATGGCTTATCCCAGAGAAGGGAAGTATTCCTAATTTGGAAGACTCTGAAACAAATAGAAAGAAACCTCCTTAAGTTCAACGCAATTAAAAAGCAGATATAGTTAGAACTTTATGAAGACTTCTGTTTAAAGTATGAATTTTTGAGCGTTTGCATGTGACTAAGCAAAAGAATTATTTGAAATCTTAAAAGCCTTGCTGCACAGAAACTCTCTCTGACTCAGACTATCATGGGAATTTAGATAGGGAGAGACTCAGAAGAAGGTGGTAAATAACCCAAAACTGGGTTAGTAAAAGGAGAGAGTGGCCCAGGACACTTCCCTTAGCCACTCCTGGCTAAGAGTATTCACAAATTCCCCAGAAAAGATAATAGTTGTAAACAACAGAAACACACATTGCTTATACCCTTTTTCTTTCTAGTGAATTCACGTTTTAAAATTCCAAAAGTACAAGAGTAGACAATACGTTCTATTTAACTCTTATCCAGCAACCTAGTTCCCCTCCTCAGAGGTAACTAATATTACCAATATCTTATATATCCTTCAATGCATATATGAGCAAATGTACACACAGTTTTTATGCAAATGATAATTTTCCATATACTCTGAAGCTTATTTTTTTCACTAAACTATATCTTGGAATTACTTCTGTATCAATAATAATTTTACCCATCTTTTTTCAGCAGCATAGTATTCATTGAATGGATGCATCATAATTTATTTAATCGACTCTACATTGATGTAATGAGTTGTATGTTATTTTGTACATATGTAAGTAATCTATAGGATAAATTCCTAGAGGTAGAATTATTGATTCTAAGAGTATATGTGTTTGTAATTTTGATAAATATTGATAAATTACCCTACAGAGAGGTTGTACTAATTTATGTTCCTATCAGCAATATATGAAAATGCCTCTTTAACACACTCTAATTAATACAGTGTTACCAAGCTTTGTGATCTTTTCCAATTTGTGGGGTTAACCATGATATTTCAGTTTAATTTTATTTTGCCTTTCTCATTATGAGATTAAACATCTTTTCTTATAAGTTTTAGAGCCATTTATATTTCCTTTTATGTAAACTGTTCAAATTCTTTGCCCATTTATCTGTTGATTTATCTATAGGTTTTTTTTTTTTCTCTTTTTATTCAATTCTCTTTTTGTTAGGGCAAAATGAATCTGGAGTTGCTGTCCATAATGAGAGAATATATTTAGTAGGGGAACATTCAGTTTGGACAAATGAGCCTCCAGCTTGTGTCCAGGTGAGTGGTTGAAGTTCCTTTTGAAATTTGTTCAAGTGGTTCAGTGAGGTTACTTTTTGCAGTGGTGCTACTGGACAAAGAGATATTTACATGTAGGAAGAGGCTTGATCCCCCTTTGTTTGTGCACCTAGTTCAGCCACTAAACTTCATCCTGTATCCTAAAAATGATGCCTAATAAATGATTTAGCCCTTTTGAAAATAAAGATGGGGATGAGCTTTGAAAATAAATGTAATACATACTCGAAATAGAAAAATGGGATACCTTTACCTTTCTCATAAACCAAAAATATCTAGAAATCTTTGGGAATAGTACTTTCACACCCCCAAAACTTTGCAAGCATCTCCTTTCCACTCCATTTCCTTATTTTCTATATCATAATTCATTCATTTCCATAGCGCTACTTACTAAGGGGTCCTCCTTCCTGGCAGAAGTGTGAAGGAGTGGTTTGTGATTGGTCTGATGGAGCAGCCTCTGCCCCAAAGGACAGCTCTTTAACACATCAGCATGCAAGCAGCCCAGGCTGGGCAAATTGCCAACTGAGCCTTTCAGAACAGCAATAGCTTTTGTTAATATATACCTCATGATTTGTTTTAATGCTTTTACAATTATTTTCATAGCTATTTTTCTATTTTACATGTTCTCTAGTAACATACTGACATGTGTTAGCCCTGACCTTTCTCCTGATTGCCAGAAAAATATATCTTTCTAACTACTCATATTATCTAATCTCATCTTTGTGGGAAGATTTTAAACAACTGCTTCAATATATTTAATATTTGCAGGACTATTCAAACTTTAATTTCTTCTTCAGTCACATCTCATATGGTACACATATATTTTTCAAGAAACTTTCCATGTGGTCTAAGTCTTTAAAATTGTTAGCATATAGTTCTTGTGTTTATAGTTGTTTTAAAAGTAAGATTCTTTATAGATTAAAAAACAGCAATTTGTGATATGAATTGCAAATATTTTCCCAACATTTCCACAGCATTAATGAATATTAAATATTATTTGTTTCCTTTATATTTGAATAACAACTTGGATGATATAAATTTCTTGGGTCATGATTTCTTTCGTTGTTAATTTTAGAGGCATTTCTCCAGTCTTCTGGAACTGGATATTGTTGTGGAGAAGTCTGATGTCAGCCTGCTTTGTTTTTACCCTTCGTAGATGACTCATTATTTCTGCCTGGTTGTCCAAAGGATTATTTCTTTATCTTCACAGTTCAGCATTTGTATTAGGATATGCTTGTGTTGACGATAATGTGTCAGTTTTTTTTCTGAGACCTGACATACACCTTCAAAATGAACATTTCTTCAATAATATTTCAAATATTTTTTCTGATCCATTATATAGGGATATTAGGTAAGTGTATGTTGTATCTCACTTGCCTGTCTTCTCTAGATATCATTGTATCTCTAATCATTTTAAATTGTATTTATTTTCATTCATTTTGCTTGCTCTCTCTATCTAACCTCTTTCTTCCTTTTTGCATTCTCATCGGTATCTGGTCTCTCCTGGTCTACTTCCAATTTTTACTCCATTTCTGATATTTTTAAAGCCACTATTCCCCCTAGAGATCTTGCAACTCGTGTTTCATTCACTTTGTTGTCTCTGTCCTCCTGAATCTTGTATCTCTGCCTTTTGCTCTTTGTTAATTAAAAAAAAAATAATAATGTGGTAAAATATACATAATATTTACCATTTTAACTACTTTTAAGTGAATGGTTCTGTGGCATTATGTACATTCATATTGTTGTGCACCATCTACACTATCCATCTCCAGAACTTTTTTGTCTTCCACAACTGAAACTCTGTACTCATTAAATACTAACTCCTCATTCCTAACCCCCTCCTGCAGCCCCTGACGACCACCATTCTACTTTCCATCTCTGTGAATTTGACTACTCTAGGTACCTCACATAAGTGGAATTATGCAATATTTGTCTTTTTGTGACTGCCTTATTTTGCTTAGCATACTATCTTCAAGGTTCATCCATGTTGTAGCATATGTCAGAATCTCTTCCTTTCTTTTTTTTAAGACTTTTTTTTAGAGCAGTTTTCAGTTCATAGCAAAGTTAAAAAGGAGGTACAGAGATTTCCCATACACTCCCTGCCTCCACACATGCATAGCCTCCCCCATTATCAACATCCCCACCAGTGGTGCATTTGTTACAATTGATGAACCTACACTGACACATCGTAGTCACTCGTTTACATTTGGGTTCACTCTTGGTGTTGTACATTCTATGGGTTTGAACAACTGTTGTAAAATAACATGTATCCATCATTATGGTATCATACAGAGTATTTTCACTGCCCTAAAAACTTCTGTGCTCTGCTTATTCATCCTCTCCCTGCCCCAATCCCTGATAATCACAGATTTTTTTACTGTCTCCATTTTCCAGAATGTCATATACTTGGAATTATACAATATGTAGTCTTTCAGTTGGCTTCTTTCACTTAATAATATGCATTTAAGTTTCCTCCATGTCCTTATTTATTTATTTATTTATTTATTTATTTATTTATTTATTGGCTGCATTGGGTCTTCGTTGCTGCACATGGGCTTTCTCTAGTTGCAGCGAGCGGGGGCTATTCTTCATTGCGGTGCGTGGGCTTCTCATTGCAATGGCGTCTCTTGTTGTGGAGCACGGGCTCTAGATGTGTGGGCTTCAGTAGTTGTGGCACACAGGCTCAGTAGTTGTGGCTCGCAGGCTCTAGAGCGAAGGCTCAGTAGTTGTGGCACACTGGCTTAGTTGCTCCGCAGCATGTGGGATCTTCCTGGACCAGGGCTTGAAGCCCTGTGCCCTGCATTGGCAGGCAGATTCTTAACCACTACGCCACCAGGGAAGTCCGTGTCCTTTTATGGCTTAATAGCTCATTTCTTTTTAGTGCTGAATAGTATTCCATTGTCTGGATGTACTACAGTTTATTTAAACATTCACCTACTGAGATACATCTTGGTTGCTTCCAAGTTCTAGCAATTATTAATAAAGCTGTTATAAACATCCTTGTGCAGGATTTTGTGTGGACATAAGTTTTCACTGCATTTGGGTAAATGCCAAGGAACATAATTGCTGGATTGTATGGCAAGAGTATATTTAGCTTTATAAGAAACTGCCAAACTGTCTTCCAAAGTAGTTGTACCATTTTGTTTTCCCATCAGCAATAAATGTTGCTCCACATCCTTGCTAATACTTGGTATTGTCAGTATTCTGGATTTTGACCATTCTAATAGGTTTGTAGTGGTATCTCATTGTTGTTTTAATTTCCATTCCCTGATGACATATGATGTGGAGAATCTTTTCATATGCTTATTTGCCATCTGTATATCTTCTTTGGTGATGTGTCTGTTAAGGTCTTTGGCACATTTTAAAATCACGTTATCTTCTTATTGTTGAGTTTTAAGAGTCCTTTGTATATTTTGTATAACAGTCCTTTATCATATATGTCTTTTGCAAATATTTTTCTCTCAGTCTGTGGCTTGTCTTCTCACTCTCTTGATGTTGTCTTTCACAGAGCAGTTTTAAATTTTAATGAAATTCAGCTTATCAATTATTTCTTTCAGAGATTGTACCTTTGGTGTTGTATCTAAAAAGCTATCATCCTGCCCAAAGTCAACTAGGTTTGCTCCTATATTATCTTCTATTTTTACATACATTTCATAGTTTTGCATTTTACATCTAGGTATATGATTCATTTTGAATTAATGTTTGGTAATTTCTTTGTCTAGATTCATGGTTTTGCATGTGGATGTCCAGTTATCCCAACACCGTTTGTTGAGAAGACTATTTTTCTCCATTGTATTGTCTTTGTTCCTTTTGTCAAAGATCAGTTGACTATATTTTGTTGTGTTTTTGTTTTATGGCCACATAGCTTGTGGAATCTCGGTTCCCTGACCAGGGATTGAACCTGGGCCAGAGCAGTGAAAGCCCAGAATCCTAACCACTAGGCCACCAGGGAACTCCCCCAGTTGACTGTATTTATGTGTGTTTACTTCTGGGCTCTCTTTCTGTTTCATTCATCTATTTGTTGATTCTTTCGCCATTACCACACTGTCCTGATTACTGTAGCCTTATAGTAATACTTGAAATCTGGTAGTTTCAGTGTTCCAACTTTGTTCTTCTCCTTCAATATTGTGTTGACTATTCTGAGTCTTTTGTCTCTCCGTATAAACATTAGAATCAGTTTTTCTATATCCAAAAAATAACTTGCTGGGATTTTGATTGGGATTTCATTGGATCATAGATGAAGTTGGGAAGAACTGATACCTTGACAGTATTGAGTCTTCCTCAATATTGAACATGGACTATTTATTTATTTAGTTTTTCATAGTTTGCCTCAGATAGATCTTATACCTATTTTATTAGATTTGTACTTAAGTATTTTGTTTTTTTGGAGTGCTAATGTAAATGGTATTGTGTTTTTAATTTCAAATTCCACTTATTCATTGCTAGTATATAGGAAAGCAATTGACTTTTGTATATTAATCTTGTAGCCTACAACCTTGTTGTAATTGTTCCTTAGTTCCAGAAGTTTTTTATTGATTCTTTTGAATTGTCTACATAGACAATCACGTCACCTGCAAACAAAGACAATTTTATTTCTTCCTTTCCAATCTGTATACTTTTTTTTTTCTTGCCTTACTGCCTTAACTAGGACTTCCAGTATGGTGTTGAAAATAGGTGGTAAGAGGGGACATCCTTGTTCCTGATCTTAGCAGGAAAACTTCTAGTTTCTTACCATTAAGTATGTTACCTGCAGGTTTTTTGGTAGTTATTCTTTATCATATTGAGGGAGTTCCCTTCCTCTCTATTCTTCTCTTCCTGAGTTTTTATTTGATTTTGTCAAATGCTTTTTCTGTATCTATTGATATGATCCTGTGCTTTTTCTTTTTTAGCCTGTTCATATGATGTTACATTAATTAACTTTCAAAAGCTGTACCTGCCTTGCATACCTGGGATAAATCCCACTTGGTCATGGTGTATAATACTTTTTATAGATATTTGGATTTATTTGCTAATATTTTGTTGAAGATTTTTGCTCTGTATTCATAAGAGATATTGGTTTATAGTTTTCTTTTCTTGTAACGCCTGTGACTGGTTTTGATTAGGGTAATGCTGGCCTCATAGAATGAGTTAGGAAGTATTCCCTCTGCTTCTGTCTCCTGAAAGAGACTGTAGAGAATTGGCATAATATCTTGCTTAAATGTTTGATATATTTCATGAGTTAACCTGTCTGGGCCTGGTGCTTCCTGTTTTGGAAGGTTATTAATTATTCATTCAATTTCTTTAATAAATATAGGCCAATTCAGATCATCTATTTCTTCTTGTATGAATGTTTGCAGATTGTGTCTTTCAAGAAATTGGTCCATTTCATTTGGGTTATCAAATCTGTGGGCATTGAGTTATTCAAAGTCTTCCTTTATTATCCCTTAATGTCCATGGGATCTGTAGTGATGTCCCCTCTTTTATTTCTTTAATTTGTGTCCTCTCCCTTTTTCTTAGCCTGGCTAGGGGATTATCAATTTTATTGATATTTTCAAAGAACCAGCTTTTGACATAATTGATTTTCTTTCCCTTCATTTATTAAGGCTCTTAAATATATTGTATGTATATTTGGGTTCTTGTTTTATAGATAAATTGCTCCATTAACTGTTTAAATCCATGGCAAACACTTGGTCAAATTTTTCATCTGTTTCATGAATATACTGCTTTGATCAGTGTTCATCTGCATTTCTTCTTATTCTTTTTCTCCTCTTTTCTTGTAATACTTTTATATAGATCCTGGGTGGTTTATTTTTGATTTCTCATGTTGGTTAAGTGGGCTTCTCCTTGACCAGCTATTTCCAAATGATTCATATGTTAGGGATGCTAAAGCTGTGTCCAAGTCTAGCAGCATTCTCCCTAGAGCCCTCAGTTAAGTGTGAGAGTCCATTTAACTGTTAACCTCTCCCTGGCCAACAGAAATAGGCAGTTTGTAAGACTCATAGCATTCAGAATCTTTTTCTAATCCTCTGCCTCACCAACAGGCTGTTTTTTAAAATATGGCTCATCATATGAGTCCTTGTTCAGTCTTGTTAGCCCTGCTTCTCAGAATCAAACTCCTGTCACTATTCCACACGGCTTGTCCCAGTTAGGACCCATGAGGATTTTAGTTCTTTATCTTGGGCATGCTCCTCATCTTGGGGCAGCGCCCGCTCTCTCAGGGATTTGCATTCACAGGCATCCCCTTCTGCTTCCTCCCACATCCTGTTTGATCTTCACTGCTTTTGGCAGCCCTTCTATCTATTTGTGGCTTAGGATTTCACATGCATCCTAGCTTGTATTTCTCTTTCTCATTCTTCTTTAGTGTGATTTCCTAGAGGGGAAGGAGGAAATGCCAATTTTATTCCACTATGTTCAAACTGAAAATCTGTATCTAATTCTTCTTCCATAGTTTAGGATAAGTCATTCTCAAATAAATGCTTTATTATTTTTGTGAACCTCCAAGTTAGAGAACCCTTTCAAGTGTTATTATGGATATTTGAACCAAGGAAGCCAGCTGACAGTTGCAATTGAGAGCATTATAATGAAAAGGCAGAACCAGAAGCACCACTCACAGAAGGAGGTCTGAAGTTGTTAATTTCTACCTGTGTATGTTGCATGCAACATCTTTATATCTTCTGATTCTATGATCAGAACCATTAATGTCTTTTCTATCACCTAATCATTCTCATAAGTTTCAGATTTAAAGGAAAACAGTTGTTCTTGACTGATATTGAGATTGTGATCTAAGAACTCCCCTTCCTTCAGCTAAACATACTCATTATGCAGTTCTGCAAGTCAATTTTTTATGTCTATGGGTCTATTGCAGGGCCTGCTTTACTGTGGGAAAAAATGTGGATTCAGGAAGGCCCTGAAATATACCTCTGATCTATATACACAGTGAAATTTCATCAGTAACAATTTATTCCTTTGTGATACTATGGCCTCCTTTTAAATGCCTATATTTCTTTGGAAATAATTAAGTTGTCATTAACATCTTTGTGTAAATCATATTTTTAAAAATATTGTTTCTCGAGGAAGGAACACTGGGAAAGGAAACAGAGGAAATGGAAATTAAGGAACACCCAAGATAAACATTGAACACCAAGATAAACATTGCCCACTTAACAATTTGATCTAGCTGGCCTTGTGTAAAAAGAATGCAAGTTGTTACTCACATTTTATTAATAGTTAAAATTATATAAACATACCTGTAGGCAAACAAACCTAAAGTTTAGTATGTGAGCACTTCCTGGTGAGAAGGCAAAATCTTTCTAAATGCCTATAAGTAAACTCTTGCTTTCCTTCCTGATTTTATGGAATTTTTAAGCCTTGCATTCCACACTAAGTCTGTTGACTTTTTTGTTCTTTCTAGAGCATACCTCTGCTCTATGCAAGCTTAGCTGCTATTCTTTTTATATCCTCTGAAGCAGTACTGGCCATACCAGCTAGTTTAAGTGTAATTAAAAAGAGTACCACCTTAGGATTTTGCAATATCAACTGCACTTATGTTATATACAGAGTGATGTTAGGATTAGATTTAAACTTTCCTGTACCAGGCTGGCTGGCATAGAGGGTTGTTGCTCAATGTCAGAATTATCAATCCTTTCATTTTTAGAAATGGATTTTAAAAAATATGTTGACAGGGAAATGTGGACAGCAAGGATTCTAATGTAAAAAGAATACATTTTGTGAATTGGAAACTATCTCCTGACAGAAATGCTGTTTTGATTGACATTCTCATAAGGGTATAATATGATCATCCATACATTATGTATAAATTTACCATCATTTCCATAGCCATGAAGAACACATTGTTACTTCTTCTCAAAAGTACTCTTAATCCCTTGGCTTATACAACTGTGGTTATACTGCCAAGACAGCCATTTCAATTTCTTGTCCCATAAACAGAAGCACTTAGACACAAATACTTGCCATAAGAAGATATTTTGAAAGGCATTTAATTAATAGTGATGGTTTTGGAAATGATCAGTTAATAGGAATCATGTCCATACTGAATGTTGTGTTCTGAGAACTCCTTTATTCAGTCATCATTCACCTAATTGAGAAATTTTCCAGGATTCAATACTTTTTTTCTTCTTGCCTGTCCTTTAGTCATTCCATTGTAGTACTAATTTCAAGAAAAAAAGAAATGATAATAACCAAAAAATGGAAGAAACCCAAATGTCCATCAGCTGATGGAATGGATAAATAAAATGTGGAATAGCCACACAATGGAATGTCATTTGGCAATAAAAAGAGTTGAAGTATTGATACATACTACAACTTGGAAGAACCTTGAAAGTCTTATGCTAAGTGAAAGAAGCCCGTCACAAGTGACCACATATTGTATGCTTCCATTTATATAGAATTTCAGAATCTGCAAATTCGTAGAGATAGAAGGTAGATTAATGTTTACCTAAGGCTGAACAGTGGGGAGCAGGATGGGAGTGACTGCTAAAGGATACAAGGTTTCTTTTTGGGACAATGAAAACGTTCTAAAATTTATTGTGGTGATGGCTGCATTGCTCTGTTGAATACACTAAAGATCATTGAATTGTTTACTTAAATTTTTTATAACTGATAAAATATTGTGTCAATTTCAGATGTATAACATAATGATTTGATACTTGTATATAATGCAAAATGATCACCACAATAAGTCCAGTTAATATCTGTCATCATAACATAGTTATGAAATTTTTTTCTTGTGATGAGAACTTTCAAGATCCACTCTCCTCACTACCTTCAAATATGCAATACGGTACTATTAACTGTAATCATAATGCAGTACATTACATTCCCATAACTTATGCATTTTATAACTGGAAATTTGTACCTTCCCCCTTCACCCATTTCTCCCACCTCCCACCCCCCCACCTCAGGCAACCACCAATCTGTTCTCTGTATCCATGAGCTCATTTTTTTGTTTTTTTGGTTTTGGTTTTCATTTTAGATTCCACATATAAGAGATCATTTAGTATTTGTTGTTCTCTGTCTGACTTAACTTCACTTAGCATAAGGCCCTCAAGGTCCATCCATATTGTTGCAAATGGCAGGATTTCTTTCTTTTTTTATGGCCGACAAGTATTCCAAATGTGTATACATACCACATTTTTTAAATCCGCTCAACTGTTGATGTATACTTAGGTTGTTTACATGTCTTGCTATTGTAAATAATGCTGCAATGAACATGGGGGTGCTTAGATCTTTTCAAATCAGTATTTTAATTTTCTTCAGATAAATACCCAGAAGTGGAATTGCTGGATCATATGGTAGTTCTATTTTTAATTTTTTGAGGAACCTCCATACTATTTTTCCGAGTGGCTGCACCAATTTACATTCCCACCGACAGTGCACAAGGGTTCCCTTTTCTCTATACCCTCTCCAACACTTGTTATTTCTCATCATTTTGATCATAGCCATTCTAACAGGTGTGAGATGATATCACCATGATATCTCACTTGCATTTCCCTGACAATTAGTGATGTTGAGCATCTTTTCATGTACCTGTGCCATCCATATATCTTCTTCGGGAAAACGTCTATTCAGATCTTCTGCCCATTTTTTAATCAGGTTGTTTGTTTTTCTGCTATAGAATTGTATGAGTTCTTATATATTTTGGATATTAACCCTGTGTCAGACATACACTTTGCAAATATTTTCTTCCACTTCGTTGGTTGCCTTTTCATTTTGTTGGTGGTTTCCTTTGCTGTGCAGAAGCTTTTTAGTTTGATGTAGTCCCACTTGCTGATTTTTGTGTTTTTTTGCCTTTGCTTTTCTGTCAAACCCAAAAATCCTGCCAAGAGCAATGTCAAGGAGCTTTCTGCTCTTTTCTAGAAGTCTTATGTTTCCAGGTCTTATATTCAAGTCTTTAATCTGCTTGAGTTAATTTTTGTGTATGGTATAAGATAATGGTCCAGATTCATTCTTTTGCATGTGGCTGTCCAGTTTTTCCCAGCACCACTTATTGAAGATCAACAGTTATTAACTGAGAGTATGCTAAGTTACAGATAATTATAGTTAATCTACACTACAGTGCTACCCACATGGGAGAAGTAGAAGGGAAGAGAAGAGAAGGAATATGAACATACGCTGTGTGCCATGTTCTAAGGCCTATCATATGATTTAATACAACAATCTTTCAAGGTAGGTAATGGTTTCCCTGTTTTTGATAGATTAGCAAACTGAAGCTCAGAGAGGTTAACAACATTATCCTAGGTCACACAGCTAATAAATAGACAAGTCTTTGTCCTTCCCATAGATTGTCTTTATCCTCAGTAGTCTCAAATAAAAGGAAATAGAAGCTTTCTGAGTCTCAGCCCTTGTAACTGGTGATCACTTGCCACTTTCCTAGGATCTCTCAAGTATGCTTTAGCTCCCATGTTTCAGCCTATCTAAAAATGCTATGGCTTCCCAACAGACGTAGCAAAACCTGGGTTGTTGTACTTCCCTACACTCCCTGAAACTGTCTTGGCAATGGTCCAGGGGACAGGCTGTCTAATCTAGATATAGAATCTGGTTTCTTTCTCAAAGCACAGTATTAACAAATTTCATTGGAATTTCTGAAATTAGCGGTGATGCCTGAATTTGGCTCCATTTCCAGTCTAAGTTTTTTTATTAGGTATGATGAGGTATATACCCTATAATTCCAGGCAAGTCCCCACATGTCACAAAAGCTGGAATAAAACTTTATGATGACTCGGGGGAAGAATCCAATGAATCTGAGGCCTAGATTTTTGTTTTGAGATTGGGTATATGATGGTGTAGTTTTTCTGAGACTGAGAAGCAATTTAGTGAGGAGGTTGCACGGAAATGTTCTGTTTTGATTTTTAAACTCTTCTCTCATACCCCAAATCCAATCCCTCATCAATCCTGTCATTTCTACCTCAAAATATGCCCTGATTCCAACACTTCTCACTAATCCACCACCTCCCCCTGTGTCAGGCCAGGGTTACCCACACGGAAAATCGTTTAAAAGAGAGGGGATTTAATGCAGGGAATTGGTTACACAAGTGATGTAAGAAGTGATAAGCCAAAGAGGATGGTGGGGCAGCCCAGAGATTAACAACTGTAGGAAGCTGCTGCCATTTCTAGGCTGGCAGGACAAAAGGAGAAGAGCTCATGGTCACCCAGAAGAAGCTGGATCCATGGTGATACCATATGGCAGGAGCTGGAGCCACTCCATCCCTGCTAGAAATGCTGCCTGTGGCAGAGATTGAGAGATCGAGAGAAAGAGAGAGACAGAGAGAGGGAAAGAAAGAAATGACCTGGCTTCCCCTTTTCCTCCCCTCCCATCTCCAAACAGTGCCTGAAGCCAGCCATAAGCCAGTTGACAGGGAGTCTGGAAAGTGCAGAAAGCAGAGACCAGCCAGCAGAGGAAAGGAAAGGAGAGGAATGGGTGTGACAGCAAACAGCCCCAGCTGACTTATACCCTAACTCAAGCCACCGTCATCTCTTGACTGGGCTATTACAATAGTCTCTTAAGTCTTCCCCCTGCTTTCACTCTAACTTCTCCTGCTGTTAGGGTAAGACTAGGCTACTGTAACAAAGAGACCCAACAATACCATGGCTCATTGCTTAAAGAAAAATATTTCCTGGGACTTCCTTGGTGGCGCAGTGGTTAAGAATCTGCCTGCCAATGCAGGGGACACAGGTTCGATCCCTGGTCCGGGAAGATTCCCACATGCCGTGGAGCAAATAAGCCCATGCGCCACAGCTACTGAGCCTGCACTCTTAAGCCCTCATGCCACAACTACTGAAGCCTGCGCGCCTTGAGCCTGTGCTCCGCAACAAGAGAAGCCACTGCAATGAGAAGATCAGCATCACTTGGGAACTTGCTAGAAATGCCAATTCTTGGGCCCCATCCCTGGCTTAGTGAATCAGACACTCTGTGTGTGGAGCCAGCAATCTGTTTTAACAACTTCCATTTTCAAGTTGAAGAACCACTGCTCTAATATACTAAACTTCCTCCCAACTCAGGGCCTTTATATCTCCACCCTCTATCTTATGTTCTCTTCCTCCAGACTTTTATGTTATTTAGGTCTCTGTTCAAATATCACTTCTTTGAAGAGGACTTCCTTCCTGTCAACCCTACTCTGTTCCCCTTACTAGTATGTAAGCTGGCAACAGTGGATTTGTCCTGTTCAATTCTATATCTCCAGCACCAAAAACAGTGCCTGGCATATGCTAGGCAAAGTATATGTCAGATGAATTAACATATTACATAATTAATGTTAAAATTAGTTTTGTATTCTAAACAGTGCACTAATACAAAAAGAAATACAAAAAAGAGAAAAGACAGTTATAGTCAGAACTTTACAGACCACCTACCCTTCTCCTTTCATCCCTTTAACCTGAAGCAACACACACAATAGCAGTTTAGGTGTATCTAGAAATATTTTAAGGGAAAATATCGCTAATCATTTCTATTTCTTTTCAAGGTTCGTCCATGTTATAGCATGTATCAATACTTCATTTCTTTTTATTGCCAAATAATATTGCATTGTATGAATATACAGGCATACCTTGGAGATATTGTGGGTTTGGTTCCAGACCACTGCAATAAAGCAAATATTGCAATAAGGCGAGTCACACGAAATGTTTTGGTTTCCTAGTGCATATAAAAGAGGGATAAATTAGGAATTTGGGATTAGCAGATACAAACTACTATATATAAGGTAGATAAACCACAAGGTTCTACTCTATAGCACAGGGAACTATATTAAATACCTTGTAATAAACCATAATGGAAAAGAATATGAAAAAGAATATGTATATATATGTATAACTGAATCACTTTGCTTTACACCAGAAACTAACACAAGATTGTAAATCAACTATACTTCAATAAAAAAATTATCTTTACAGTATAAGTGTGCAATAGTATTACGTCTAAAAAAACAATGTACAAACCTTAATTAAAAAATACTTTATTGCTAAAAAATGCTAACAATCATCTGAACCTTTAGCAAGTTGTAGTCTCTTTGCTGGCGGATGGTCTTATGTCAGCGTTGATGGCTGCTTACTGATCAGGCTGGTGGTGTTGCTGAAGGCTGGGGTGGCAGTGGCAATTTCTTAGAATAAGACAACAATGAAGTTTGTTGTGTCAGTTGACTCATCTTCTCATGAACAGTTCCTCTCTTGCATGTAGTGCTATTTGATAGCATTTACCCACAGTAGAACTTCTTTCAAAATTGGAGTCAGCTCTTTCAAACCCTGCCACTGCTTTATTAACTGAGTTTATGTAAATTCTAAATCTTATGTTGTCATTTCAACAATCTTCACAGCTTCTTCACCAGGAGTAGTTTCCATCTTAAGAAACCACTTGCTTTGCTCATCCATAAGAAGCAACTTTCTCATCCATCCAACTGGATGAGAAAACTCATCCAGTTTTCTCATAAGATCACAGCAATTCAGTCACATCTTCAGGCTCCACTTCTAATTCTAGTTCTCTTGCTGTTTCTACCACATCTGTAGTTAACTTCCTCCACTGAAGTCTTGAACCCCTCAAAGTCATCCAAGAGGGTTGGAATCAACTTCTTCCAAACTCCTGTGTATTTTGATATTTAAACCTTTCCCCATGAATCACGAATGTTCTTAATGGCATCTAGAATGGTGAATCCTTTCCAGAAGGTTTTCAATTTACTTTGCCCAGATGCACCAGAGAAATCACTATTTGTGGAAGCAATAGCCTTACAAAATGTATTTCTTAAAGAATAAGACTCAAAAGTTGAAATTACTCCTTGATCCATGGGCTGAAGAATTGATATTGTGTTAGCAGGCATGAAAACAAGAATCTTATTGTACATCTCCATCAGAGCTCTTGGGTGACCAGGTGCAGTTGAGCTTTGATTCATTCAAGCTGATCTTTGATCCATTTATGTCTTTGATCTGTTTTGAGTTAAATTTTGTACATGGTATAAGGTAGGGGTCCAACTCTACTTTTTGCATGTAGATATCTAGTTGTCCCAGCATCATTTTTTGAAAAGTCTTCCTTCCTCATTGAATTGTCTTGGCACACTTGTTGAAAATCAATTGACTATAAATGTAAGGGTTTATCTCTGAACTCTGAATTCTATTCCATTGTCTGTCCTTCTGCCAGTGCTTCTGGTCCTTTTAATCAGTGTCCATTTGGTCATATATTAGTGTCCATTTAACTGCATTTACAAACATATGCTTTATTCTAAAGCAATTTTATCTGCTTTTTTTTTTTCATTCTGTAACCAACCAAATGTAATCAGCTTCACCATGTTAGCAGAGAGGAAGACTGAAACTTATAATAAAGGCAATGTCCACTACTTCAAATGAGTGGAAACTTTTCTGAAAACCAAAAGAAGGAATTGGGTGATTTCAACCAGAAGAACAGTAATGTAAAAGTTATGATTGCCTCATCTGGATCTCAAATGTGGTAGCTATCTCCTTCTTAGACAAGAGAGATAGAGACAAGAAGTTATAGGCACAATGTAACTGAAATATTTGGAGACACTTTTATTACTTGGTATTGTTAGTGAAAGGTTTTAATATTCTGATGAAACTTTAGCTGATTAGTCTTCCTGCCTTTCTGACAACATAACTTATTGTACTTGGGAAATTGTGGTGCCACATTCCGCCAACACTCCTTCACTCACTCCCACCCCCACTCTTCTCATGTCCGAGATCCTAGAGTTGCTCCCATACAAACAAATCATGCAGATGAAAACAACTGCTCTCTCTCTTGTACCAGAAGAAAAGGATTAATTCCACCTATTATGAAAATGGAATTAGTCTCATCAGATGTAGCCTTGGACACCAACCTAAAGTAATTTTATTTCAACAAAATCAAACATGTAAGATATGCTATGGTCAATACTTTCTTTCTGGACAGAGAGAACCTCAAGTGATAATACTGTAGTATCTTAATGGGGCTTGCCTCATTTGGGGGAACATTATCTTATAAGAGTTTTAATTTAATTGTGCACAGGATACCTTTTCAAGTACATTTTCAGTTTTCAAAACCATGTGTTATTTACAGGAAATAGAATTCATGTGTTTTTGATTCATTTACACTTAACTCATTAAAAAATTCCTGTTAAATCACTTGGTATTCAAGGACTTTTCAGCTTTCTAAATAAGTTTCCAAAAGCCTTCTTAAAGATATGAAATGGCATTAAATAAATATGTACATGAGTTTCCAAACCATGTTCATAATTTTTCTTTAGAATTTTGTGCCTTTAATTAGTAAAATGTGCTTTTCTACTATTTGGAAAGAGATGAATGTATGAAAATATACCATGTTTCAATGTGAGAAAACCTAAATTTACAATAAAAAGTTTTAAGTACCATTAGACAATCAATAAATAATTTAATGATTCACATATATGCTGCAAATAAATATCAGATACACATCAGAAACTGAGGAGGAAGCAAGTGAATGAGGAATTATTGATCACTTCTTGGGTGCTATGTACTGGGCTTATGTGTATACATAGAATTTAATCCTTAGGACATAAATATTTTTATCACATTTTCACAGATGATAAAATTGAGGCTCAGACAAGCTAATCTTCCTAAAGCCACATAGCTAGTAAGACAGAGCCAGGATTCCAACGAAGGTTTGTGTGATTCCCAAGTTCATGTTATTTCTGCTATCTATGCATCTATCTGATTTCAAATTACTGTACTTTTACCATATACTAGTACTACGAGCATGAATAAATCTTAGCTTCCTTGACTATAGCACAGGAACAATAATACCCACCTTATAAAACTTTTATTGCAGTAAATAAGATAATGCACATATGAACACGCCTGGACTGAGTTGAGTTGGTTCTCTTGCCTCCAGCCTTGCCCCATTTCAGGAAATGTCTCATATAGCACAGCTTAACACTTTGAAGTTGCAGATTTCATGTCTATTCCATCTTCCAAAATTTTCATTGATTGCCCAGTACCTTCTACTACAATTAAGAGTTCATACTTATTTTGTTCTACATTAACATATACAACTTTGTTGCCTTTATTCCCCCAATAAAACTTTAACTTCAGTCAGATTAATTTGTCCCCACACTCATGAATCAACATGTACACTATACTTTTTAAAAATTTCAGTGAAATACACATAACACAAAATTTACCATTTTAACTAGTTTTAAATTGACAGTTCAGTGGCATTAAGCAATTCATATTGTTGTACGCCATCGCCACTATTCCACACTGTACTTTTCCAAGCAGCATTTCACCATACCCCACATTGAAAATTTCTTCCCAATTCTATTTATCCAACTCTTAGTCCTCTTCTAAGCTTGGACTCACATTGCATCATCTGTGAAATCTTCCCTTACTGTGTTTACCTGACTCGTATCACATGTTGAAAGGCTGTTTAGTATAATGGTTAAGGATATAGACTCTGGATCATATTGTTTGAGTTTAAATTCTAACTTTGTTACCCCCTAACTATATGACCTTGGACAAGTGAATCAAACCATTAGTGTCCTAGGTATTTACCTGAATGATTGAAAAACTTCTCCACACAAAAGCCTGAACATGAATATTTGTAGCACCTTTAATCATAGTTGCCAAAAACTAGAAGCAACCCAATGTCCTTCAGTCTGTGAATGAGTAAACAAACTGTGGTACATCCAGACAATGGAAATTATTCAGTGATAAAAAGAAATGAGCTATCAAGCCACGAAAAGACATGGAGGAACCTCAAATGCATATTACTAAGAGAAACAATTCAGCCTGAAAAGCCTACATACTCTACAATTCCAACTATATGACATTCTGGAAAAGGGAAAGCTATAGAGGCAATAAAAAGATCATTTGTTGCCAAGGGTTTGGGGAAGGGAGGGATGAATAGGTGGGGCACAGGGGATTTTTAAGGCAGTGAAATTACTGTATGATACTACAATGGTAGATGCATAACATTATGCATTTGTCCAAAACTCAGAACTGTACAACACAGAATGAATCCTAATATAAACTGGAGATGACTGCAACAAATGTGCTACATTAATGCAAGGTGTTAATAATAGGGGAAACTGGGGTGGTGGGGAGAAGGGATATATGGGAACTGTACTTCCTGCCCAATTTTTCTCAAAACCTAAAACTGTTCTAAAAAATAAAGTTTTTTCTTTAATTTATAAAACAAACCAAAAAATTAGAACTCAATAACAAAAAGCTGTTTGGGAAACCCTCAAATATTTGGAAACTAAATATCACACTCCTAAACAACGTATGTGTCAAAGGAGAAATCAAGAGGGATTTGAACTGAAGGAAAGCATTTTGAACTGAATGAAAATGAAAATACAAATCAAATTTGTTAGATGCAACTAATTCTATACTTAGAAATTTATAGCACTAAATGCTTATGTTAAAAAATAAGAAAGGTCTCAATACAGTGACCTCAGCTTTCAATATAAGAAACTGGGAAAAGGCAAAGTCAAACTCAAAATAAGCAGAAGAAAGGAAATAATACAGGCCAGAGTGGAAATCGAAGAAATAGAAGACACAAACAATAGAAGAAATCCATGAAAACTTGGCTCTTTGGGAAAATTAAAAAAAGAATTAACAAGGCTCTAGCCAGACTGATTAGAAAAAGAGAGAAGACACAAATTAACAATATCTGGGATGAGAGAAGAAACATTAATACAGTCTTCAGATGTTAAGAGGATGAAAAGAATATTATGAGCAACTTTATGCCAATAAATCTGACAACTTAGGTGAAATGGATGGATTCCTTGAAAGTCAGACTGCCAAAGCTCATCTAAGAAGAAATAGATAACCTAAATACATGTATATCTATTAAAGAAATTGAATTTGTAATTAAAAACTTTACCACAAAGAAAAATGCAGGCACACATAGCTTCCCCGGTGAATTCTACCAAATATTTAAGGAAGAAAATAATACCAACTCAACATAAACTCTTCCAAAAAACTGAAGAGGTCGGAATACTTCTCAGCTCTGTGGGGCCAGCGGTACCTGTTACCAAAACCAGACACAGGCATCAGAAGAAAAGAAAACCTTTCCTCCTTTTAAAGCTATATATTTTCTTTCTATTCTCAATCCTTCCACAAAGAACCTAAAAATATTGGGGAAAATATTAATTTTTTTCCCTTAAAATCAATGCAAAGCTGTCAAGGTAGTGAGGAAATTATGAGCCAAAATCTAAGAAAACGAGAATCTAGAGAGGTAAGCAGAGCACTGATGCACCAAAGCTGCTTCTATTCTGAAGGAACTTATTGATCTGGGCAGATTTGGGCTTTGGTTTTAGCAGTTTCATTGATGGAGGAATCAGAAGTCGAGACCCAGGGCCTGGCCAAGGTGGGGAGCCCCACAGAAGACCCCTTCCCCACTGAAGTAGTATCACCCTCAGAGTAAAAGAAAACATGAAATATATCTACCCTCTCATATACCCAAGGGACCAAAGGGAATATTGCTCTGGCACCAAGAAGAACACATGTAAATAGAACAGGGGAAAAACTCCTCCATGAGAGATTGTGGCTGTGGGCTCACACTCCCCAAGAAATTTAGACCTGGATTTGGATGGTCCAGGGAATGTGGAGCCATGAACTTGGATAATTTGGCCCTGAAATGGTAGAAGAAAATCCTCTCTGAAAGAAGGTACATTCATCCTAGACCTCAAAGAATCCTTGCAAATAATACTTGAGGGACAATAGCAGTGCACAGTAAAACACACACACACACGGACAAGATCCCATGAGAAAAACTACAGCAGATATTGGAATTATCAGACAGAGGTTCTTTTTAAAACCTGGCTTATTGTATTTAAAGAAATAAAAATCAAGTTGAAAATATCTGAATATTCTAAAAAGTGACTGATCAGATTTGAAAAATAAACAATAATATTATACAGAAATGAAAACAATATGTGAAATTTCCAAATGAGTGGATAAATAAAACGTCAAATTAGAAGATATTTTAGAAATTACACAGAATGCAGCATAGATAGACAAAAAAGATGGGAAATACAGAAGAAAAGTTAGGAAACATGACCAGGAGATTTACGATTCATTTAATCAGAGTTCCAAAAGGAGAAGAATAGAATGGAAAAGAGGCAATACTTGAAGAAATAATGACCAAGGTTGTTCCAGAACTGATGAAGAACCTCACTTCAAATGACTTGGCCATCTCACTATAGCTCTCAAATGTTTGCAACATGGGTTATTCCATTTTTAAAATACTGCTTCCTTTGTGCTATGAAAATTAGAAGCTTCCCTTATGTGTTGCTTACCAGATATGTCATTTAAAATGCCACTTTCATACTTGATAAATTGCAGCTCTAGCCATCTTGGACCAATATTACATTCAAAATGCAGGCAAGTGTCAGGGGGCTATTCCATAATAAGAAAGTAACAGTACTTACATCTTGATGCTCTATGGATGTTTCAGTATAAAAATATTTTAATGGCAATGTGTGGTGGTAGTATTTACCATTTTCCAGACCAAAATTATTGCTGCCATGCTTTATGGTGTGTAACTCTAGAACATCAGTTATCCATTTGTCTGTAGTTTAGCGGGGACACAAATGAGTTTCTAAAGACAATCTCATTCTCATTTGTAGTACTTTATTTCTTTGGTTCAACTCCAAGTACTAGGTGGAGTCACTTCCTATATAGACAGAAAACATCAATGCTACCCCCAGCTCTGCTGATTATTAAAACATAAGGCTCTGTACTTAATTAGTGACAATGAATAGCTGTATTCTATTCTCAGGGGCTTAGTCTTAAATTCAGAGCTGTTCACTATTTTTCAAAAGCTAAGATTAAAGAAACGCTTAGAAGGACTACCTTAAGAATGTGTAATTCATCCATTTCTTCGGATACCCTGAAATCTACTCCCGGACTAAGGCATACCATATATAGAATCTTGCCTATGATAACTCGATAAAGAAATTATTTTCTGGTTTGAATTCAAGCATAGTTTTGCTTTCCCAAGAAAGTTGTTTGCTTTTTTCATTAGGATAATATAAAACTTGTCTAACCTTCCTCCTGTTTAACTCATTTAAAAATTTTTAACTTATTTGATTTTGCCATATTGCTTGTATCTTTATATACTTTCTTTTTTGAAACAAAGCATTGCTTAGATACAATTCAAAACATTAATTAATGTCTAAAACATTAAATTACATTAACTATTTAAATATTTTTGCACCCACCATCAGGGCAGCTAAATATATAAAGGCAGTACTAACAGAACTAAAAGGAGAAATAAACAACAATATAATAATAATTGAGGACTATAATACTGGATAGATCAGACAGAGAATAGATAAGGAAACAGTGGATTTGAACAACACTATAGACCAAATGGACCTAACAGACAAATAAACATTCCATCCAGCAGCAGCAGAATACATTCTTCTCAAGTGCACACAGATCATTCTACAGGATATATCATGTTAGGCCACAAAGCAAGATTTAGCAGTTTTAAGAAGATTGAAATTATACCACAATGGTATGAAACTAGAAATGAATAATAGGAGGAAAGCTGGAACATTCACAAATATATAAAAATTAATAGCACACTCCTGAACAACCAATGGATCAAAGAAGAAATAAAAATGGAAATAAAAAAATATCTTGAGACAAATGATAATGGAAACACAACATACCAAAACTTATGGGATGCATCAAAAGCAGTTCTAAGAGGAAAGAAGTTTATAGTGATAAGTGAAAGAAAAAGAAAGACCTCAAATAAATACCCTAACTTTACACCTCAAGAAACTAAAAAAGAACAAACTAAGCCCAAAGTTAGCAGGAGGAAGGAACTAAGGAAGATTAGAGCAGAAATAAATGAAAGCGAGAACAGGAAAACAATAGAAAACCTTAGCAAAACTAAGAGTTGGTTCTTCAAAAAGATAAACAAAATTGTCAGATCTTTAGTTAGACTAACTGAGAAAAAAAGAGAGAAGACCCAAAAATAAAGTTATAAATGAAAGAGGAGACATTACAACTGATACCACAACACAAAGGATCATAAGAGACCACTATGAACAATTGTATGCCAACAAATTAGACGACCTAGAAGAAATGGATAAATTCCTAGAAACATACAACCTACCAAGCCTGAATCATGAGGAAACAGAAAATATGAACAGACTAAGAGAGAGTAAAGGGATTAAATCAGTAATCAAAAATCTCCCAACAAAAAAAAGTCCAGGACCAGATGCTTTCACTGTTGAATTTTACCAAACATTTAAAGAAGAATTAATGCCAATACTCAAACTCTTCCAAAAAAGTAACGAGGTAGGAGTACTCTCAGACTCATTTCACAAGGCTAGAACTACCCTGATACCAAAGCCAGATAAGAAAACTACAAGAAAAGAAAACTACAGGACAATAACAATGATGAATACAGATGCAAAAATTCTGAACAATATACTAGCAAACTGAATTCAACAGCACATTAAAATGGTCATACACTATGATCAAGTGAGATTCATTCCTGGGATGCTAGGATGGTTCAACATATGCAAATCAATAAATGTGATATACCACATTCATAAAATGAAGATGAAAATCACATGATCATCTCAATAGAGGCAGAAAAAGCATTTGACAGAATTCAACATCTATTCATGATAAAAACTATAAACAAATTAGGCCCACAGCTCACATTATACTCAAAGGTGAAAGACTAAAAGATTTTCCTCTAAGATCAGGAACAAGACAAGTGTGCCCACCCTCACCACACCTATTCAACATAGTAATAGTAGTTGTAGCCAGAGCAGTCATCCAATAAAAAGAAATAAAAGGCATCTGAATTGGAAAGAAGTAAAATTATCTCTGTTTGCACATGACTTAGTTTTATATATAGAAAATCCTAAAGACTCCATGTATAACTATTAGATCTAATCAATGATTTCAGTAAAGTTGAAGGATACAAAATCAACATACAAAAGTTAGCATTTCTGTACACTTACAATAGCATCAAAAACAATAAAAAAGGGACTTCCCTGGTAGTCCAGTGGTAAAGAATCCACCTTACAATGCAGGGGACACGGGTTCAATCCCTGGTCAGGGAAATAAGATCCCACATGCCACTGGGCAACTAAGCCTGCACGCCACAACTACTGAGCTTGTGCGCCTCAACTAGAGAGCCTGCATGCCACAAACTAGAGAACCCACGTGCTCTGGGACCTGCGTGCCACAACTACAGAGCCCACATGCCCTGGAGCCTGTGCGCCGCAACTAGAGAGAACGACGAGCCTGCACGCTGCAACAAAAGATCTCACATGCCTCAACGAAGATTCCGTGTGCTGCAACTAAGACCCAACACAGCCAACAATAAGTTAAATAAATAAATAATAAAATAAATCTTAAAAAAACACACCAAAACTCAGGAATAAATTTAACCAAGGAAATGAAAGCTCTGTACACTGAAAACTGTAAGACACTGATGAAAGAGATTGAAGAAGATACAAATAAATGAAAAGATATCCTATGTTCATGGACTGGAAGAATTAATATTGTTAAACTGTCAATACTACCCAAAGTCATCTACAGATTGAATGCAGTCCCTATCAAGATTCCAGTGGCATTTTTCACAGATAGAAAAACTCCTAAAATTCATTTGGAAGCACAAAAGACCCTGAATAGCAAAAACAATCTTGAGAAAGAAGAACAAAGCTGGAGACATCATCCTTTCTGATTTCAAACTACATAAGCTATAGCAATCGAAACAGATTGGTATTGGCATAAAACAGACACATAAACTAATAGAACAGAATTGAGAGCCAGAAATAAACCCGTGTATATATGGACAATTAATATTTGACAAGGGAGCCAAGAATACTCAATGAAGCAAAGATAGTTTCTTCAGTAAATAGTGCTGGGTAAACTGGATATTCACAATTGAATTAAAATTAGACCCCTATTGGGCTTCCCTGGTGGCGCAGTGGTTGAGAATCTGCCTGCCAATGCAGGGGACACGGGTTTGAGCCCTGGTCTGGGAAGATCCCACATGCCGCGGAGGAACTAGGCCCGTGAGCCACAATTGCTGAGCCTGCGCGTCTGGAGCCTGTACTCCGCAACAAGAGAGGCCGCGATAGTGAGAGGCCCGCGCACCACGATGAAGAGTGGCCCCCACTTGCCGCAACTAGAGAAAGCCCTCGCACAGAAACGAAGACCCAACACAGCCATAAATAAATAATAAATAAATAATTAGACCCCTATTAACAGCACTCATAAAAATTAACTCAAAATGGATTAAAGACTTAAATGTAAGATTGGAAACCATAAAACTCATAGAAGAAAACATAGGGTAAAATCTCCTGGCCATTGGTTGTCACAATGATTTATTTGATATGACATCTAAAGCATAAGTGATAAATGCCAAAAAAATAAGTGGAACTATATCAAACTAAAAAGCTTCTGCACAGCAAAAGAAATGAGGAAAATGAAAAGGCAAACTATGGAGTGGGAGAAAATATTTGTAAACCACATATCTAATAAAGGGTTAATATTTAAAATACATAAGGAACCTATACGACTCAATAGCAAAAAAAAAAAAAAAACCCACAAAAAACAAAAAGACAAAGCACAACAAATAATCCAATTAGAAAATGGGCAAAGGATCTGAATAGATATTTTTCCAAAGAAGATATTCAAATGGACAAATGAAAAGGTGCTCAACATCACTAATAATCAAAGAAATGCAAATCGAAACCACAATGGGATATCACCTCACACCTGTAAGGGTGGCTATTATCAAAAAGACAGATAAGAAGTGCTACTGAGGATATGGAGAAAAGAAAACCCTTGCCCACTGTTGATGAGAATGTCATTTGGTGCAGCTACTATGGAAAACAGTATAGAGTTTCCTCAAAAAAGTTAAAAATAGAACTACCATATTATCCAGCAATTCCATTTCTGGATATATATATTTGAAAGAAATGATATCACTGCTTTGAAGACATATCTGCACCTCCACGTTCTTTGTATCACTATTTACAATAGCCAAGACACAGAAGCAATCTAATTGTCCACTGTTGGATGAATGGATAAAGAAAATGTGATATATATGTGGAATGAAATAGAATTCAGCCACAAATAGAAGGAAATCCTGCCATTTGTGACAACATGGATGAAACTTGAGGGCATTACACCAAGTTAAATAAGTCATAGAAAGACAAACACTGTATGATCCCACTTATATATAAAACATAAAAAAACCCAAACTCAAAGAAACAGAAGATATATTGGTGGTTGACAGTTGGTAAGTTTAAGCCCTAAAGCAGTGGTAGGGTACTGGATATAAATAGACAGATATATTTATCTAATTACTTTTAAGTGGGGGGAATGGATGAAGGTGGTCAAAAGGTACAAACTTCTAGTTATAAGTTCTGGGGATGTAATGTACAGTGATGTACATTGTCCCTATAATTAACAATATGTATTGCATATTTGAAAGCTGCTAAGAGAGTAGATCTTAAACATTCTTATTACAAGAAAAAAAATGTAACTATGTCAGGTAATGGATGTTAACTAAACTTATTGTGGTGATCATTTTACAATATATACTTAACCTAAAATCATTATGTTTTACACCTTAAACTTATATCACGCCACATGTCAATTATATCTCAATAAACTGGAAAAACACTGATTATCATTTTTGTGAACTCTTTGTCATTTATCTTTCATTATGATACATAACTATGATTATGTATATTATTGAATGTTTTGGATGAAATGTGTTACATCTTTATTTGATTAGTAAATGCTGTTCATGTGTACTCAGTCAACAGATTTATGGATTATACTACATACATCCACCTGCTATCACTTAGAAATATTATCACTTATAGTAATTAGAGAAATACATCTGTCTATTTATATCCAGTACCCTACCACTGCTTTAGGGCTTAAACTTAGTCACAGAGACAGGACATATGCATAGTTTTGAACTCTGTTTATTGACATAACCACTTTGATGCAGTTGTTACAGACATCAAAATGGTCACGGTCGTGACAAAATATAAACTCACTTTTGTTGTTTACACCTCATTCCTTATACTCACTTCATCTCTGAGCCTCATCCCGTTCCTGATCTTTATTCCAACTGATGACGTCAGTAATTATGTGAGAAAAATCATTTTGTATATTTTGTCAAAATAAAACAAGTATATGGGTTTCTATTTTAGTCTGTACCAAAATACCCCCTAGTCAAGATGATTGCATCAAAATTTTACCAGGGAACTATTAATAAAATAAATGTCAAATTAATTTAACAGTTTTTTATTATATTTCAACTATGGTTTAGGTATTTGGTGCATGGGGGTGATGGTGAGATACTACCAAATAAGCCGAAATTGGAAAACATGGAAATTAATTTAACGTTTGAAAATAAAACTAGTAGAACCCATACATAATGTAAGTAACCAACTATCTATAGAAGCAGTAGAAGAGTTTGTGTATAAATCTATAACTAAGGAGTTTTAGAAAGAATGGATTGAAATGAAATTCACTGAACATGTTTATTATGAGCTGGTCCTGTGTTGAGGAGCATCCAAAACCCTAAGTAAGATAAAAAGAGAGTATTCATGGGAAAGAATGGTTGTATTGCCATGCAATAATTCAATCCAGCTTTAATAAAATCAATTTTACTATATTTTGACTGAAGAAGAAAATCCTTTAATAAAGAAATGTTGTTCTACAAGCCTTCTATAGTGGTAGAAGACTTCCAAATTGCAGTTTTTTAGAATACTTGCCATTCATTCAGTTATCTGTTTATTAATTCATCAAACATTCATTGACACTTGGTATAGGTTTTGTAATAATCACTGGAAATGTAAAAGCCAATAATACACAGTCTTCACTCTCAATAAGCTTCCAGTCCAGTGGAGAGCAACAGACAAGTAAACTATTACAATATAGGCTGATTATTACTATAGCTATTAATAATTACATACTATGTTAGTCAGCTATAGATGGAATGCTGCATAAGAATGCAATGACTTAGAATGGAGGAAATATTTGCAAATCGTATATCTGATAAGGGGTTACTACCCAAAATATATAAAGAACTCAAACAACTCAAAAGCAAAAAACCAAACAATCCAATTTAAAAATGGCCAGAGGATCTGTATAGACATTTTTCCAAAGAAGAAATACAGAAGCCCAACAGGTACATGAAAAGAAGCTCAGCGTCACTGATCACTAGGGAAATGCAAATCAAAACAACAATGAGATATCACCTTATTCCTGTTATACCATGTGATCCAGCAGTTCCACTTCTGGGTATGTATATTTGAAAGAAACGATATCACTGTCTTGAAAAGAGAGCTGCACCCCCATATTCATTGCAGCATTGTTTATAATAACCAAGCTATGGAAACAACCTAAGTGTCCACTGATGAACGAATGGATAAAGAGTATATATATATATATATATATATATATATATATATATATATATATATATTCATACACACACAGGAATATTGTTCAGCCATAAAAAAGGATGAGATCTCACCATATGCAACTGTATGGATGGTCCTTGTGGGCATTATGCTAAGTGAAATAAGTCAGACAGAGAAAGACAAATACTGTATGATCTCACTTATTTGTGGAATCTAAAAAAGCAAACAAACCAAAAACTAAAAACCAAGCTCATAGATAGAACAGACTGGTGGTTGCCACCCGGTGGGGGTGGGAGAAATGCGTGAAGGGAGTCAAAAGATAGAAGCTTCCAGTTATAAAATAAATAAGCCATGGGATGTAATGTACAGCATGGCCACTATAGTTATTAATACTGTATTACATATTTGAAAGTTCCTAAGAGAGTAAATCTTGAAAGATTTCATCACAATAAAAAAAATTTTAACTATGTATGGACAGATGTTAACTGGATTTATTGTGGTGATCATTTCACAATATATACAAATATCAAAACATTACATTGTATACTTGAGCTAATATATGGTTGTATGTCAATTATACCTTAATTAAAAAATTAAAAGGACAAAAGAAAATAAACAGAGTCCAGTGACTTAAAATAGCAAGCTTATTCTTTTGCTCATAGTTCTGTGGGATGGCTCCAGGGTCTGAGCTCTCCAATGAAGACTGGGTACAGGGCAGCTCCATGTGTCCCTTGTCTTTGGACCAGTGGCTGCTTAAGGTATGTGATCTGCTCCATGTGTCTCACTCTGGGCCCCAGGCTGAATAATCACCAGCAACCTGGGACATGCTCTTCTCATTATTGGAGCACAGGAGAGCAAGCTCAAACACTGAAGCATATTTCAAGCCTCTGTTTGAATTGCAAATGCTGACATCCCATCGGCCAAAGGAAAACATATGATCAAGCCCAACACCAGTAGAGCAGGACAGTTTACTTGGAGTATACAGGAGGAAATATTTGCTGAACAAACTCACAAATACAAAGTGCAGTGGGAGAGAGAGCAGAGAGGGTATTATATCAATCAAAGTTCTTGGTTGTAAACAATAGAAACAGACTCACTTATTTAAACAGAAAAGGAATTTATTAAAGAGCTATTGGTTAGTACATAAAGTCTCTTGGAAGGCTTAAAAACCAGTCTCAGAGACTATGCATCCAGAGCAACTTTCTAAATCACACAGAACTAGACTGGAAAGGAACTAGTACAGACACTCCAGCTCAAAGTGCCTATACCACTATTGCTACAATTACTGGCACTATTGCCTCTAGAACTGGTTTTAGGTGCCTTCCCTACTGCTACACATTGTCAGAGTTCTGCCCAAAAACCCCCAAATCCATGCTTTTTTGTGCCATCAGCTTCTAATTCATAATCTGGGGTAGAGGTGTTTGATTGGCAGATCCTAGATCACGTGCACAAGGGAGATGGGAAAGCAAGTAGCTAGCATTTTTAGTTTCTTTGGAGGTAGCAGCCGCTGTCCCATAAGAACGGGGAGTATCTCAAACATAAGTATGGGACTCAGATGCTATGTAGCAAAAAAAGAACGAGAAGTTTTGATTACAAGCTAGCAGATGAGGGCAGAGATATCAGGGAAGGTTTCCCAGAATAGGTAAGGTTCAAGTTAAATCTTAAAGAATAAATAGGAGCTAGAAAGTTGAAGAAGGGTAACATGAATAAGGAAAACATGGTACATTTGAGAATCTGCAAGTAGTTCAGCATGGCTCAACTACAATGTATAGGGATGGATGTGGATGAAGTGGCAGTGAGATCAGGTTGATGAGAGAAAATGGGGAAAGATCATAAAAAGCCTCCGTACGTCATGTTAATTCATCAGGTTGTGGTGCAGGAAATAGAAACTACTTTAGGTATTTCAGACAGAAAGATATTTAATAGAGGAAAATGCCATATTAGGAGAAGGGCTGGAGGCATAGAAGTCAAGGGGCTGCTATGATTTCAAAGCTGAGATCCAGGGTTCAGGAAGCTGCTGCTGCCGCCATTGATGTTGCCTCAATTGCCTCTCATGTCTGTGGGGCTGGTGAATAGATACTAGAACTTAGCTACTGCAATTGCCTCTAACAGTCACCCCTTCATAACCTTACTTGCCAGGAGAAGTTATTATAAGAGAAGATAGCTCCTACCTCATTTTCAGAGGTAGAACCAGATTTGGCAGAACCTACTATACCTAGCACTCTAGCAGCAAGGCTATATGGGGAATATATTATAGTTTGTAGCTTTCCATCATCTCCATTTAGAAGGAGAGTGGGATGGCGATTCAAGTAGCCAATCCATAGTATCTAGCCCATCATGTTAAGGAGCACAATTTTTTCTTAAGAACTATGTAAAAAAATTGATGTATTTTTAAAGCATGGATGTTACATACTTAGATTTGATTTTTAGAGAGGTGTCTTAATGACACTGGAAGGAATTAATTTGGAAGTATACAATAGAAGATTTTTTTCACTCAAATGAGATAGAGTAGAGGAACTAGAAATCAAGAATAGGGAAAGGGGGACTTCCTGGTGGCACAGTGGTTTAGAATCTGCCTGCCAGTGCAGGGGACACAGGTTCGATCCCTGGTCCAGGAAGATCCCACATGCCGCGGAGCAACTAAGCCCATGCGCCACAACTACTGAACCTGCGCTCTAGAGCCCGCAAGCCACAACTACTGAGCCCGTGTGCCACAACTACTGAAGCCCACGCACCTAGAGCCCGTGCTCGGCAACAAGAGAAGCCTGCTCACCACAATGAAGAGTAGCCCCTGCTCACCGCCACTAGAGAAAGCCTGCATGCAGCAAGGAAGACCAATGCAGCCAAAAATAAATTAAAAAAAAATAATAAATAGATATTGAAAAAAAGAGAATAGGGAAAGGGTTGGAAGGTTAAGAAGGTAAAGAATCTTCAGATCTTGGTGGTGGGTTTATTGGTTATGGTGGGCACTAGAGAAGGAGAAGGAGAAGCTGAGGGTTACTCCTAGGTTTCAGGGTTGGAAAATTGGAGGGATTGTGATATGGTTCAACACAATGGAATAGATAAGGAAAAAGAGAGGGAGCATAGTGGATTAAGTTTTAGAAATGTTGACTTTTTTGGTCCCTGTCGGACATCTAAATGGGATTGTCAAGTATGTCATAAGATATATGGCTCTGATGCTTTGAAGATATAAATTCAGGAATCATGAGTATAGAAATAGAAGTCACTGTCCTAGGAAAATTCAGTAACAATGTAGTTGGATAACTCACACTAGCTACTCAAACAAATAACCCCCAAATCTCAGTGACTTAACATATTATGGTCTATTTATTACTCACCTCATGGTCTCATGGTCTAGTGTAGACTGATGTGTTTGGTGGGGGAGGTGTTTCTCTTCCAACAGTCATTCAGAAATTCCAGGTTAGTTATACCCAGTGCAGTCTTCCAGGGATTCAAAATACTCTGGTGGATCCTCTGTATCAACTGAAGAACAAAAAGATCTTAGAAGATGTTAAGTGATTTTGGAGACCGGGCTAGAAGTGATGTTAGAATACAGCTATTCAAACTATCTATAGCAAAGGACGACTTCTTAAAATACTTTCCAATCTACTGCAGACTATTACTTTTGTAAAAGACAATAAAAATGTTGTGAGAATGTAAAATTTCTATAAAGGTTTCTAAACACTTTCATTTGCTGTACTTACCTTGTTATGGATCAGAAACAAACTAGTCAGAACGACACTGGTCTCTGAACTACACCCTCAGTAGCATTGGTGTAAATTGCTTCTGATGACATTCCACTGGCCTAAACTAGCCATATGCTGCCACGTGAATGTAAGGGAAATTGGAAATGTTCAAAGGAAGAAATGAAGTGATGGTCTCTAATTCAATCCACCCTTCTGGTCCCAAATATCCATTTTTCTCTTCCTCTGTCATACTGACCCATCTCCAAAATATATAATCCAAAGTCTTATCAAGTCATTGCATGTAGCTTAAAATCCCAGATCGCTCCATCAGATGTAGATATGACTTCTCATGTTCTGGTGACCTATAAACTAAGAAAAAAAATATATACTTCTCTCACCAGACTTACACCCAATATACAATGGTAGAAATGAAGGATAACTGCAAAAGACACCCTTGTTAGGAAAGGAGAAGAATGAGAGACAAAGCAGACACTGCTCCATAGCAATTCTGAAATCCTGGTTACAAATCATTTTGAAGGCCCTCTATTCCAGGGGTGAAGAAATTTCCTTGATTAGGTGATTAAGCTCTAATTCTTCCTTTGGGGAGATTCTGTATTAGGGTCTCCAGACAAACAGAAGCAATAGGAGATTATCTATTTATCTATCAATCTATCTATCTAATAAATTTCCATGTATAAAATCTATATATCTGTATATACAGCTAGAGAACCAGGAAAGCTGGTGATATAATTCAGTCCCAGTCTAAAAGCTGAGAACCAGGAGACCTAATGGTGTAAGTCCGGGTTTGAGTCCAAAGGCCCAAGGCTGATATCTGAGGGCAGGAAAAGGTGGACATCCCAGTTCAAGCAGACAGGGCAAATTCGCCCTTCCTCTGCCTCTCTTACTCTATTCAACCCTCAAGAGATTGGATGACACCTACCCACACTGGTGAAGGCAATCTTCTTTATTCAGGCTACTGATTCAAATGCTAATCTCATCTGGAAACACCCTCACAGACGCACCCAGAAATAATGTTTTACCAGTTATCTGGGCATCCCTTAGCCCAGTCAAGTTGACACATAAAATTAACCATCACAGACTCTTTCTCCATTTCCTCTGGCTCTACCCTTGGGAAGTTTTCCTTGTCCATAATCTTCCATGACCATATCTGAATGAGAGTTTGCTCTCCTTGGAGACTGCATAGTTTTCATACTTGAAGAGCCTGGGGGTCAACCAAAGATGGTTTTATAGCTTAATCAATTAAAAATAATTTCAGATTAGGGGCATGGTTACTTTGGCAATACAATTTCCTCAAAAAATGTAGTAGTGTTGTGATCTATTTGTTTCCACTCAGTTCAATATGCCATTAACAACACCTGAAATTCTTTCTTAGTCTGTTTTAGACTGAGTTGCCCAGAAACAGATCCTGAGAAGAGGATTTGTGAACAATGACTTATTAAGAACATTGCATAGCAATAGGAACAGCAGAACAAGGGAGAAGAGGAAGTCAAGTGTATCATTCAGGATCCAGTTAGGAGACAGAAGCATACTAGTTATTTTAGCAAAGAGAATTTAAAATAAAGAATTGTTAAAGGCAAAAAGAGAACATTAAATATCGTGGATGTAGCAACTACAGGAAGCAGCGACCACCTCTAGGGCTGAGGGAACAAAGAGAAGATGGTTGAATGACTAACACTGTTTTATAGTTAGTTGGGCTTGCTATTACAAAAGTACCACAGACTGGGTGGCTTAAACAACAAACATTTATTTCTCACAGATCTGGAGGCTGGGAAATTGAAGACCAAGGTGTGGCAGATGTGGTCTGTTGAGGACCTGCCTCCTGGCTTGTAGACAGCTCTCTTCTTGCCATATTGAGAGACAGAGAGAGGGAGAGGGAGAGAGAGAAAGAGAAGAGAGAGGAAGGGGAGGAAGAAGAGGAGAGAGGTACCTTCCAAAGGCCCTATCTCCAAACACCATCACACTGGGGATTAGGGATTCGACATAGGAATTTTGAGGAGACACATATATGCAGTTCATAACAAACTCTTAGACGCCTGAAGGATTGGCCCCATGGAGCTGAAACTCAGACCTCTGAGAAAGGGGCACTGCTCAACTGGTGCTGGAATCTCTGAGCTTGGAGGAGAGGTACCACAGAACTGGGACCCAGGCCTTTGAGGAGGGGGTGATGGTGGCTGGTGTTGATATCTCTATGGGGGTGCAATGAGACTAGTTCTGCAAGCATTAGGAAAACTGTAAACTGGATTCAGCCTCTGCTACTGGAATGAACTGTTGCTGCTGGGACTAATGAAAAGTTGCTGGATACATCATGACAGGAACATAAAACAAATAGAAGTAAACAGGAAGGAGCAAAGGCCTTTTCCTCTTCCAGCCTTTCAGTCTCCTTCAAGTGTCCTCTGTTGGCAGAACATAACAGGGAGCACCTGGCAAAGCACAAAACTGGTTTGCAGATTCCCAGCCCCCAGCATTACAAAGCTGAGTTAAGAAGGGTGGCTTTGGATCTGGGGTAATAGCTTAACATGCACATAAGCAAGGATACAACTTTAGATAAAAAGCTACAGAGGTAGCTTCAGCCTGATCCTACAGGAGAATTCTGGAGTGTAAAGGATGCCTCCCACCCAAGACAGGGGAGTTAGGGCTTTCACACTCCTGCATTTATCAGGCCTTGGTTAAGAGCTCGCCCTATTTACCAGGCTAATTTCCCAGGTACTTCCAGTCTCTGTGAAGGCAGGCAAAGTGGCTGCAATAGCCTGAGCATAGTCCTCTGAAAAAGAGCTGCAGGTTTTGGCTGCTGGAAGTAAAAGTACATTGAAACTTCAGGCAAAGGGAGCACCCAAAAAAAGGTGGATAAATATCCAGGAGTCATGGTTGAAGTACCAAAATATTCCCTCTGGAGACATAGTTCTAAAAGCTGCCATATTTCTCTGCTTTCTTGATTAGATCTCTCTTTCTCTCGATTTAATTGCTGCTTCTTTGGAGACATGCTGGTTAAAGGGTACAAGCTTTCAATTTTAAGATGAGTGAGTTCTGGAGATCTAATGTACAGCATAATACTGTATTGCGTACTTAAAATTTTCTAAGAGTAGATTTTAAGCTTTCTCACTACACACACACACACACACACACACAAACTACATGAGGTGATGGGTGTGTTAATTAACCTGATTGTGGTAATCATTTCACAATGAATATGTATATCAAATCATCTCGTTGTACATTTTAAGTGTATATAATTTTGTCAATTACACCTCAATGAAGCTGGAAACAAAAAATAACGGCTGTTACTTTGAGGCTATCTGAAACAGTAGGTGCTATCTGAAATAAACATGTGTAATCTGATCTTTCCTAAAGGCTGAGTCATTTTCTTCATCTCCTACTGGGGCTTCCTAGCTCAAAGCCTTTTATGTAGAAGTATTGTGTTTCCAAACCCTGCAAGGCCCCCAAATGCTGGACTCTATTCCGTTTCAGTTCTGTTTGTAAATTGGTTAATTCTCTTCTATGCTAATCTCTTCCTGGTAATGCCCTGTTAATCACATAAAAAATCACCAACATCCACTATTAATATTGCTTTCTGAACTCTTCCCATAGAGCTACAAATTATGTACTTGTTCTGATCTGCTTTCTAATGTATTATAGGCAACAGCTTAGCCACTGCCTGATATGAATCTACAGTTATCCAGCCTACTACATTTCTTAATTCCTACATGACTGCTATGCTAAACTAATGCCATATATTTTAGATTTTTTGTTATAGTTGGCCACCATTTCTATTATTAATCCAAGTAGGTGATTGTTACTATTGTAACAAACAACCCTAAAATCCTAGTGTCTTAACCCAATAAAGATTTATGTTTTGCTCTAATCAGTACAATGAGGATCAGTGGGGTGAAAGTGCTCTGTGTAATTATTAAGAGACCCAGGGTCCTTCCATCTAACATTGCTGCCATTCCTTAGCTCCTCAGAGTTTTCTGTATCTGGTTGACTGATGTGCAAAAAACAAAAAGGAACTATAAATCACTAGAGGTTTTAAGGGTAAGGTTTAGATTAGGCAATCACTGCTTCTGTGTTCCACTGGCCAGAAATAGTCACACAGCCTGATGTAGAAGTCACGGAGCTAGGAAATGTGGATTTCCTGGGTATACAGAGGAAGATAAGATGGTGAATATTTATCATTGTCTCTACCAGTTAGGATGCTTTCAGTTGCAGATAACAGAAAACCAAACTAATATTGGCTTTGTCAGGGAGGAAAAGCTTTCTCTCTACCCTCTTATATTTAGTTTTGGGGTACCTGCAAATTAAACTGACAAAAGACAGGTTAGCAAGAGAAAAGATAGATTTTAATCACATACCATGTATGGGAGTTCACACAGAAATGTGACTCAAAGGTGTAGTTAGAATTTGGAGCTTACATACTATTTTAATAGATGAAGGGGAAGGGGAGAAAGGCATTTATGTGAAAACAAATAACTTCTTAGAAGGGGGGTGAGGGAGAAGGGCATTTATGGGAAAACCAATGACTTTTAGGAAAGATAAATGGGCCCTTAAGAGAATAGGTGGGAGATATGATAGTTTGTGACAATGTCTGTTTAGGTGTGGTGACAATTCTCATAGTCTCTAGCCATAAGTCAGTCTTCCCTAGTTGCTCCCTGGGAGGAGATTTATGACAATTGAGTTCTTTTGGAAGGCTCTGCTTTTAGGCAGATAAGGGATGTCAGGAACTCAAATAACCTTTGGCTAGGGACTTCCCTGGTGGTCCAGTGGTTAAGACTCTGCGCTCCCAATGCAGGGGGCCCGGGTCTGATCCCTGGTCAGGGAACTAGGTCCCCCACGTCCCAACTAAGAGCCTGCATGTCGCAACTAAAAGATCCTGCATGCTGCAACGAAGATCCTGCATGCCGCAGCTAAGACCCGGCGCAGCCAACTAAGTAAATATTTTTTAAAAATGCCTTTGGCTAAAAATAATTTTTATGCCACAGTGGCTTATTTTGAACCCCTTCGGCTTAAACAGAAAAGGGAATTTATTGGCTTATATAACAGAGAAGTCTAGCAGCAGAATGGGGTTCAGGTTGCGTTTGATTTGGAGGTTTATGATGCTCTCAGGGATTGACTTCCTTTTCCTGTGATTGATTTGCCCAGCCCTTCCTCCTCCACGTTAGCTTTACTCTCAGTTGGCTCTCAGTAGCACACACACAAGGAAGGCTGTAGTTTTTCCGGTATTCACATTCTAATGCCATATCATCCAGAAAAAGAATGAACTTCTCTTTTGCTCACAGTCAAACAAAAATCCTGGTCTTCACTCTGATTGGTTTATGAAACAATAACTAGTTCAAAGGGAGGTGAGGCTAGCTGTACTATAGTTTTAGGCTAGTTGTACTATTCTTGGAGTTGGGGTTGTGGTGATGATTATTCCACCCGAATTTGGGTGAACACAATAGAGTTGTGGAATAGAACTGGGAAATCATCTATATCTGTTACAGTCAGGAAAGAGTGGCACATGATCTCACTTAAGGAGAATGAGTACTGTGAGGATACTTAGCCCATACAGAATGTAAAGGGGCAGAAAATATAACAAGTCAGAGGAAGCACTTAAAAATGATGGGAAGGTATGGATAGTGTCAAGAGAACCAAGACAGTTGTGTTATAGATCCAAGGGAGGAGTTTTGAGAATGAAGTAGTGAAATAAATCATCCAACTTGTTGATTTCATACTCACCGGATATCCTTTAAAATTTGGCTTCTCATGTAAATGTTCCTTTTGAGTAAAAATGTGTACACAGTTTTCTGGTCTTCTTGGCAGTTATGAAGAATTTGGTTTAACCAGTCTCTAGTAAGTCTGGTTGGCATGAATCATCCCACTGGATTTAAATTAGCTCTGGTTACATGGGACTGAGTAAACTGATGAGGATGATTATAATTTTTGTGACTTTGTTTGAATTAAAAAAAAAAAAAATCCCTCCCCCCCCCAAAAAAAAATTAGCTCTGGAGGTTAACAACATTAACTTTCTATCTCTGCAAACTGAGGACCAGACTGTAGAATACAGAGTGAAATTTTAAGTTCACTTTCATACTGTAACACCCTTTGCTAACCATTAGGAACTATATTTGAAACATTTGAAATATAATGACTTAAGAATGCTCCAAGATTTTTGAACTTTTAGCTTTCCATGTTTGCTGTTTTGACTATTCTGTTTTCCTATGAAACTTATTTGCAGTGCCTACAACAAAGGGAAAGCTGAGTGGACTATCCCTGGCCCAGCTGGGAGAAGAGTAGGTCATGGTCATCTGTAGCCATTCCAGGTTTCTAGGGCTAATTCAAGTGGTCTTCGGCAAAGACTGGTCTGGGAGTGGTAATCAATAAGGAAACAACTGTAATGATAAATGCCAAAGAAAAGCTGGGGACAGTCTGGTTGAGAAAGAAGAAACTGATTTCAAACCGGCGGGATGAATTAGTACGATCCAGTGATTGAATGGTGAGTGCAGTGATTGGTGTGTATTAAGGATCTAACAAGGCAAGATTTCAAGTCCAGGTCACTCTTGAGAGCTGGACCACTACTGACATCCATCTCTTGTGAGTACAACTGGGAAAGGAAACTTTCCTTACAGATCAGAGTACAATGTTTTGCAAGTATTTGTGCAAGCAGTATCTTAACAGGTGTTCTTGTAAATGCACTTATCTTTTGTTTTTGTTTTCGTTTTTTTAGTTATTACAGGTATCCATATGGCAGTTAGGAATTGAAGGAGACGGAAGCAAAATCTCAAGTTTGAAACAAATTTGGCAAAGGTAGCCAATTATTAAAAGAACCTTCTCCACTTCTTTTTCTCATCTGGTGTGTGGTCTTTGCCGCCGCTCAGGCACAGTGTTTCTTTTTTTTCTTTTTTAAATTTATTTATTTAATTTATTATTTTTGGCTGCGTTGGGTCTTCGTTGCTGACCGCGGGCTTTCTCTAGCTGCGGTGAGCGGGGGCTACTCTCCATTGCGGTGCGTAGGCTTCTCATTGCGATGGCTTCTCTCCTTGCACAGCACGGGCTCTAGGCCTACGGGCTTCAGTAGTTGTGGCTCGCGGGCTCTAGAGCGCAGGCTCAGCAGCTGTGGCGCATGGGCTTAGTTGCTCTGCGGCATGTGGGATCTTCCCCGACTAGGGCTTGAACCCGTGTGTCCTGCACTGGCAGGCGGATTCTTAACCACTGCGCCACCAGGGAAGCCCCAGGTGTTTCTTTTTAATGGCGCCTCTCTTCCTAGACCTTCTTACTTTCCAAGCCTGCAGAGAACTAGCTATTACACACAGGGAGGCCCCGGAACTCGTGTTTCCACGTCCTCAGATTCGATGGAGAAATCCAGATTTCAGGATTGCTGGCCGGGGAGCAGGCGGCACCCACGGCCACTCCAGCCCCGACCCAGTCCGTGACCTTCGGCCGCTGCCCGCGCGTGGCTGGGCGCCGGAGCCTTCGAGGACCCGCAACGCGGCGCACATGCCCGTGCCCACCTTCCGCGTCGGCGAGAAGAAAGGGAGCCCGGACGCGCGGAGGCTGACCCGGAGCCTACCCATGAGGCAGCGCGCCGGCTCCTCGAGAGCCCCCCCACCCCGCCCACGGCTCGGCCGCCTGCTCCGCAATGGGAGCCGCCGCCGTCGCCGCCGTGTAGTTTTTCGTGCTCCTCCTTTTCCTCCTCCTCTTTCTCCTCCTCCTCAGGGCCCCAGTCAGGCCGATCCGCTCCGCTCACGGTAAGCGCCCCCCGCCCCCGCCCGCCCCCGCCCGCCCCGCGCTGCAGCAGGCAGAGGCCCTCCCGCGCGGCCTGCGCCGCCTCACTCCGGGGGCGCCGGGCTGGGGGTGTCGAGGCCGGCGCGGGTCGCCGAGAGCGTCCAGGGCGCGGGGGAGGGGACCGGCTGCGCGGCGGCGGCCGGACCGCCATCTTGCGCCGGCCCTGGCGGGGGAGGGATCGCGGCGCGACGCGGCAGCCAGCTCGGTGCGGCAGGCCGGGGCCGCGCAGGCCGCGAACGACGCCGTTTCCCCGCCCCGCCTCGCCCCCCAGGGCCTGTTTGCCCCTGGCCTGGTTTGGGCTTTTCTTTTCGGAGGCTGCTCCCTTGGTCTTCCGTACATTTTGTGCCGCTGTTTGGCGGGGACCCGTGCCCTTCTCGCTCCAGCTCTCCCCCCGAGTCTCGTGAGTCGTAGGCAGAGACCACAGGGGGTGCCGAACTTTGAAGCTCGGGGACCCTAGGGCCCAGGTTCCCCCGCCCGGATGACCAGTCAGTACCTGCTCACACCCTCCTTGTCAAAGGACTTCCCGGCTCTGCCCTACACGTCCCGTTATTGTCTGCAGGAGAGGGGCCCTGAGGAGAAACGTGGACTTGATAATACCGTTCCCTAACTGAGCTTGCAGGTTTCACTTCGTGAGACGGAAAGAATGATCTCACTCTGAGGTTTTATCCTGCTCTAGAGATGGACGGAGTTCCTCCCAACTTATCTCAAGTGTTAAACGCTTTTACGGAGCGATCGGCTAGAGAGGAGAAACGTCAAAGTAAACCCACTTCTGCAAGCACGGGAGACCTTCGTTCCAGGGGGTTCTCTTTGTTTGCCAAGAGTTGTTAGTTAAAAAAAAAAAAATTCTGTGAACTTAAACCTGATTTATTTATTGTTTTCAGGTTTGAACTGTGTTTTAAGAATTTGACGTCTTTTAGCGGCATTAAACATAAAATTGAAGCATTAGAGGAGTGATTTAAAGTACAAAAGCCACCTCTCTGCAATTGTGAGGTGTCCTGCTTTGGGGGATTACTGTGCCAACTCAGGCTGTCTCTAAGCAGAAACTTACTGTGCCTGTGACCAAGGCACTGGTTTGCTTAGAGAATTAAGTTGGGGCTGTGTGCTCTGGATGTTTTAAAACATCAGTACAAATACCATTCTAATTGTATCTTGCATTTGTATGGGTCATTGTTACCGGCTGATACGTATCTCCTAACCCCTTTTACAGTGGTGTTTGCTGCTAGAACTGATTTTGAAGGTTAGGAAAGAGAGCTCAGGGTGAGAGGTCTCTAATGAAGTCATGGCTAGGAAGTGATAGAGCCTTTTCTAGAACCTTAAGTCTTCGGATTCCTCATTCAGTGCTCATTCACTATGTTTCATTTTTTTGTGAGAATGAAGTGAGTGAGGAAAAGAGCAAAGGAGGCTCACCTACAAAATTTAAGAAGCACTATTCATTTGCCCCTTCCTTCGCATTTTTAAGAGTTCATTTCTTAGCTTTTTAACTTTTTGTTATTTAAGTTTTCATGTTATTTTTTTCCCCAGACTTTGAAACGTTGAATAGCCGGGTTGAGCCCTCATACCCACCACCTAGTTTTTACGGTTGTTACTGTTTTGCCACATTTGCTTTACCCACCTATCTCACGGTTGTTTTTGGTGAACATTTTCAAAACATATTTCATACATCACGACAGTTCACACCGAAGTACTGTGTGTGTCTCAGTATGTAGATCATAAGATTAAGGTCAATTTTCTATGTAACTGCAATAGGATAATCACACTTAAAGTTAAGAATAATCCCTACATAATTCCTGATAATCTAATGTATGTGTGTAGTATGTATTCACGTGTTCTTCACATGTTCCTTGTTGTCCCCAAAATGTTCTTTTTAGTCATTTATTTTGGAACAGTCATGCATTACATTTGTGTTAGTTCCTTTTAATTTAGTGTAGTTCCCTCTTTTTTTTTTAATTACATTGACCTTTTGAAGAGACCAAGCCAGTAGGCTCGTGGAATAACCTACATTCTGTATTTTACCGACAGTTTCTTCCTCATGGGGTTTAACTGTACCCTGTATCCCCTATACTTCCTATAAACTTGAAGTTAGGTCTAAAGGCTTGAGTAGATCAGGCTAAATATTTTTGGCAAGAATACTTCACAAGTCATGCAGTGTACTGCTCATTATACAACATCAGAAGGCACGTAAAGTGGGGTTATCCTGTTGGTAATCCTAAATTTGATCTCTTGGATAAGATGGTGACAGACTATCTTTCCACTGTAAGCATTTCCCTTTGCAATTAGCAGATAGTCTATGGGGTGATATTTTGGCATTAGTATTTGGTAAGAGTTTTACTGCAGTAATCTGATAACACATAGTTGGGAGCAATTGTCTAGAAATGGGTGTTTGGGGATGAAGGAGGGGAGCAGTTTTGAAGGATAGAACTAACTTACCTAGTTTAGGAAACTTGGAATTGCTGCTCTAGTTGACATCAGAGCCTACAGTGGCTAGGGGAGAGGAGACAGTAGATATCAGACTTTGCCTCCTTTGAAAGTTTGCTCAAGACCCTTGTAGGAGTAGTGAGCTGTGAGAAATAGAAAGTTCTGGGGTAGTTTGGTTTTGGAGGACTGCAAACCTCAGCATCTCCACTTCAACTCATTCTTTCCAGTTAGGCTATCTCATCCAGTCCTGCTTCTTCAGTCCAGTGTTTTACTACCCAGCATTGGCTTTCTTAGTAAGGGAGAGGAGGGCAAAGGAAAGGAATAAATAATTTTGTACCCTTCTCTCCCACACTGTTTTATTTATTGAAGAGAACATTTAGAACCATACCAAGATTTCTTTTTCTTTACTAATTGGGCAGGGGATGTACCTACGCGGAATAGCAATTTTTGTAAATAGAAAGTAAATGATAGTTTTAGATGACAGGAAATTGGAGATTGTTGACAATATATTTTGTTATTTCAAAAGTAACTTTTGAATGATGAGAAATATTTTTGACATACTAATTAAATATATAGTCCTGAATAGTTTATTTTTTCCTGCTTCAGAGGACTCAAAAATATTTGATTTTTTCAGTCAAGTTGTTTTAAAGCTATATAATGATTTGATTTACTTGGTAACATTTTTCAAAAATGTGTTTTTGGGATTTTTATTGATTTTTTTTCAAAGCAGTTTTGTTTTAAGGATTCTTTTAATTCTCAATATAACAGGAAAAATAGATACCACTCTTTATCTTCTAGATCAAAAGGAACTTTATTTTTTAAAAATTATTTATTTATTTATTTATGGCTGTGTTGGGTCTTCGTTTCTGTGCGAGGGCTTTCTCTAGTTGCGGCATGTGGGGGCCACTCTTCATCGCGGTGCGCGGCCTCTCACTATCGCGGCCTCTCACTATCGCGGCCTCTCTTGTTGCGGAGCACAGGCTCCAGACGCGCAGGCTCAGTAGTTGTGGCTCACGGGCCTAGTTGCTCCGCGGCATGTGGGATCCTCCCAGACCAGGGCTCGAACCTGTGTCCCCTGCATTGGCAGGCAGATTCTCAACCACTGCACCACCAGGGAAGCCCAAAAGGAACTTTTATTTTTTAAACATTTTAAATTATTTTATATTTAAAATGTTTTTATATATTTTATATAATTTTATATCATATAATTTGTATAATTAACAGAAGAATAAAGAGGTAATGTAAAACAACTATTAGAGCTTTTAATAAGAATTCAAACATAGCAAATATTTTTGTATATACTTAGAAAAATAAGAAACAAAAAAAATATTTCATGCATCTAATTAAGTACTACCCCTACAATTAATATGCATCACATTTGAATGCTCTTGGCAAATACTATAATTGTAGCCCACAGTTTTTTGGGTTTTTTTTTTTTAGTTTTTTACCCACGCAAAGAGCATCTTCCTTTATTCTTACACTTGTGCACAAGAATATTGTATCTAGAGGGTAAGACAGAATTCTCTTATAGTTCCTGCAAGTGCTTTTCCTAGTTGCATGAGGAATGTTCTTCTTGGTAACTTACAGTTTTGTAATTGAAACTTTCCCCATACAATGATCATAATATCAGTCATAGGCCATCATCTTCAAGTCATTATTTTGCAAGTACAGTTGACCCTTGAACAACATGATTTTGAACTGTGCAGGTCCACGTGGATTTTCTTTTTCAATAAAAGTGCTACAGTACTATACGATCAGCATTTGGGTTGAATCCATGGATGCCGAACCATGCATACAGAGGGGCCAGCTATTACACACTGATTTTCAACTGCACGGGGCTTGGTGCTCCTAACCCCTGTGTTGTTCAGCAATCAACTGGATAGATTCTAACTTTCTTAATCAGTGTCTATCCCTCCTTTAGTCTTTTTATACAGTACAACTCTGTCCAGGTTAACTTATGCAGGATTTTTAAAAACTCACTGATGCTTGAGAATGCATTGAGCTGAGAAGAGTACTAGTTTTTCTTAGGACCATAAGAATCATCACATATGTTTGAAAACCAGATTATGTGCAGTTGACTTCTCTTCCTTTCCCTTTGTGAAAATGCACAGAAGTTCAACCTTGTTCTTCCTGATATTGCCAACTGAGGAAAATCTCTCACTAGATAATACTAAGCCAATTCTAAACTTATAAAAATTTGTCACAAGTTGTGTTTCTGACAGAATTTTCAAATTCTTTTGTCAATTCTTGTAATAATCTTGGTTCTGCTCTCACCCCTTTTCTGAATCACTGTGTAGATACGCATTTTTTCAAGCTTACAGTGTTACACTGTCACATGTTGCCCAGATTTTTAGTCTATATTTTTCAGGATTGAAGCTTGCCTGAAATGGGCAACATTGTCTGCCTGTGACTAACTCATCAACTGTCATACGTGAACCTGGAACATAGTGATTTGGGATTTCAAATACTTCCCCAGTAGATTCTTGCTTATCATTCCTTCTGGATCTTCTTTTTGCAGTGTGCATCATCAGATGCAACACTTGAAGGATTTTTTGAAAACTTGTATGGTTTAAATTTTTGTTGAAGGGAAGATGGCCATCTTTGCTTCATAATTGCAAGGTATTTTCAGTTTTAGTTTTCTAGACACCAATTAGAATAATCAATCCAATGAATTAAAATTTCTACATCATCTGTTTCCTTCTAATCACCATTGTATACACCTGCATTCAACACTTCTCCACTTATGAACTGTATCAAGTTAAATTTTAGCCTACAAACGTGAAGGATGAAAGAATACTGTCACATGTCCTTTTAGCAAAATAGCATGGTCCTGCATTTTTGTAAAAACATGGTATCACGAAGTTCTTCCTGCTGAATGAGAATACTGTATTTCCTTTTAGTTTTTAGAAATACATTGTTTACTCGTTGATTGTTGGAGTTTGAGAAAATCTATTTAGGGACTTAGTCTAATTACACTTAGTCTGAGATTTCCTACATTTCACTGTCATTATTACAGTCTGAAGTGCTTGCTGTCTACCTTTGCATTTATCTTTAGTTTCATCTAATAATTCTGAAATGTCTCCTCTGTTAGTTTTCTTCTGTTCATTATGAACAGAAAATAAAAAGTTCTGACTTCGTAACAGTAGTCAGTGAAAACTAAAAGTAGATGAAAGGATCTGCCACCCTAAAATATGCCACTTTGACATAAGGATTATTTTGAGCAGAAGGCAATTGAGAACCAACAGATGCAGGAAGAGCCCTCTTCCCATCCCCTCCCCCCCCCCGCCCCGCCCCAAATTAACTGCCTAAAAGCAGGGCATACATTTCTTTTTGTGAAGGTTCTTACCTTACTGTACCAGGAAAGGAAGAGTGACTCGTATCACCTAAGATGGAGAGTTGATAGATGAGTGTGCATAAACAGACCCAACTAAAATAACCCTTATCTTCCATTAGTTCTGCCACGTATTTCCTAGTTTATTCCCCAGGATTTATTGTCTCTCAAAGCCCCAATTCCCTTTCCTTTGTTAAAATGGTATATACACCCTGAGTCTAACTGCTTCTTTGAGTTTTACTTCTTTTCTGTGAACTCCAGTGTATGTAAATATTAATAAAAATTATGTGCTTTTTCTCCTGTTGATTTTTCTGTTGTTAATTTAATTCACAGGCCCCAGATACTACAACCTAAAAGGGTAGAAGTAAAGTTTTTCCTTCCTGACACAGACTACAAAGATAATGCCTTGAGTCTTCTATACCTTTTGGGAAGCTGATGCAGTATTTCGTGCGAAACAATAGGAAAACTCAAGAAAAGAAAGGTGAAGGATAATGCATTAGTGATGATTTATTTCACTCTTGCATTATCCTTCTAGGCAATTAAATCGTTCTTCTGTTTTCTTATTATTTTAGTTTTTTTTAAAGCGTAATTGGGAAAAATTGATGCTCAATGGTGAAATAACACCTAGGATGATGGAATTAGCAAAATATTTTGAGGTGTAGGAAGAATAAAATCACTAATATCCCATAATGTATCTTAGATTTATAAAAGGATTCTATGGGCTCACCTACTAATTGTAAGAATGAGTTTTATTTTCTTTTAAAGTAATAAGTAACTTTTCCCTTTGTTGTTTGAAGATCTCTAGGAAACAATGAAAGTCATAAAATGTCAATTTTTAAAACTAGAACTGCTAAGGAAAGAAAATTAAAAACTGAACCTATAGACTCTGATAGTGTGCTGAAGGTTAATGGTTAGTTTGGACGGTAAGGTGCAGAGTTGCACTGCTTTCCAACACTGCTTTCCTCCTACTACTATGATAGGTTTTTTTCACCCTTTTGCACTCCATCTCTAATGGAGTAAGGGTTCTACAAGGCCCTCCCTTTACCACGTACCTATCTTATGAAACTGGATTTTCCTCACTTCAACAGAACAAGATGGTGTAACAGATTGAATACAGAAGCAGATAAGAGAATCCAGCTGTCTTTATGAACACAGATATTAAAATTAATGAGATTGTAAAAATGGAAAACAATGCCACTCCTCTAAATTTTTGTTTTGGAAAATACATCTATTTTTTATAAAAGTATTTGTGTTAATATGCAATGGGTTTGTTATAGTCACTTTTAAGTATATTAATATATATTTCTTAAATTTCTCAGGTTGGGTTTGTAGGCTTCATCCTTAGAAGTTAATCAACTGCACTCTTTTTTTTTTTTTTTTTTTTTGCCATGTTTGATTTCTTCAGCATGACAACTGCCTGAATGCCTTTCAGTTGAGGGATATTAACCAAAGCAAAGATCATTAGTCTATGAAATAATTTGCTCCTTGCTTCTAGGTTCTACCCGTGTGTTCCTTATTTTGTGGGTATTTGTTCTTAACCTTTGGCAAGTTTGAGAAGCAAAACTTGGAGGGTTTGGGAGAGGTCTGAGGATTTTAGGTATATTCTAATCCCTATCTCCTTTGTTTACTCACTCACTCATTTTGCTTTTCCTATTCAGGGTTTAAGATTATCTGACTTTCAACTATACAGGATTGCTGACTGCTGATAGAAAGGTCCTCATGGAACAAAATGCACCATGGAAGTGGCTTTGTTAAATTCCATGAGGAAAAATAAATAATATATCTCCCAACTGTATTGAATAGAAAAAGGTAAATAAGAAAATTGGCACTACTTTTGACACTACATTGTTAGTATTTGTGTTTTTTTGAGACGTTATAACACAAGATATCTTTCTAATTTTTCATTTTTTATTGTAGTGTTTTAGTGACTATAAAGTATTTCATGATTATATTTCATCCTCAAAATAAATAGTATTTGGAGATGGGTGGTATTATCCTTTACAGATGAGGAAACTGAGTTTCAGAAAAAGTTCATTTCATTCATTGTAGTACTTACTGGGTGCCAGACACTGCATATTCATTTTGTAAGGTGTGATACCGTGGTCTTCCCTCACTTCAGCCTCAGCCTTTCTAGCTCAGAATTGTGTTCTCTTCTCTTTAGGTTAGACAGTGCAGGCCTGGCAGCACAACCTCTGGTGGAAGTGCCAGCTCCTAGAGCATTTGGTCTATTCTCTGCCTCACTGCATTCTGCAAGCTGCTGGTACTAGTATAACCTAGCTCTGCATGTGTTGGTGGAGAGTTATTGAGTTTGGAATTGATAAGTGACACAATAACAGCATTATTTTAGGAAATTGTTAATTTGGTGGTTCTGTATTGAATGGATGAAAGCAGATAGATCCAGATGCTGAGAGACAGTATAAAGTGAATCTTATAAAGTAAATCTGTTGCTATAGGTGTGAGGTTCTAAGGGCCTGAACAAGTACTATGAATGGAAAGGCAAGGTTGGTTGTAGGAAATATCTTGAAGGAAGACTACAGGACTGGGGAATTGATAGGATGAATGAAAGAGGGAAACATTGAAAAAAACTGCAAAAGGGTGACAGTTTCATTTGTAGAAAAAGAGAAAGGCAAAAGTAGAACTAATTGTTAAAAATCGGGATAAGATTAATCTAACATAAAATTTACCATTCTTGACTAAAGTGTACAATTCAGTGGCATTTAGTATATTCACAATGTTGTGCAATCATCAATGCTATCTAATCCCAGAATATTCTCAGTTTCTCAAATCCTTACCCATTAAGCAGTCTCTCTCCCCTTCCTCCCTCTCCCCCAGCCCCTGGCAACCACTGATCTGCTTTCTGCTCTATGGATTTGCTTATTCTGGGCATTTTATATAAATGGAAGCATAACATATGTGACTGACTTCTTTCACTTTGCATAATGTTTTCAAGGTTCATCATGTTGTCACATATATGAGTACCTCATCTTTTTTTAATTCCCTTGTATGGGTGTATCACATTTTGTCTATCCATTCATCAGTCAGTTGATAAACATTTAGCTTGTTTCTACTTTTTGGCAATTATGAATAATGCTGTAGAGGGGCTTCCCTGGTGGCGCAGTGGTTGAGAGTCTGCCTGCCGGTGCGGGGGACGCGGGTTCGAGCCCTGGTCTGGGGGGATCCCACATGCTGCGAAGCGGCTGGGCCGGTGAGCCACAATTACTGAGCCTGCGCATCTGGAGCCTGTGCTCCGCGGCAGGAGGGGCCGCGATGGTGAGGGGCCCGCGCACCGCGATGAAGGGTGGCCCCCGCTTGCCACAACTGGAGAAGGCCCTCGCACAGAAACGAAGACCCAACACAGCCATAAATAATAAAATTTTTTAAAAAATGCTGTAGAACTAATTTTTTGGGGAAAGTTAATGTTCAGTTTTGGAAATATTGAATTTGAGGTGAGTTTAAGTATCCATATAGCAGTTTTCAGCAGTTAAGAGATGAAGGACTGAAACATAGTTAAGACGTTAGGGTTGGAAGTTAATATTTGATGATTTTATAGGCTACTATTGAGAACCGATAGCTAAGACTATGAAGTTTATTAGATCTGTCTTTTAGGGAACAATTTGTGTAGGGCTAAGGTCTAAACTTTATAGAACCTGATTTTACATTGTTTAAGAAGGAAGAGAATATGGAGAATCTGTAAAGAGTTAAAAAGGAGGAGATGGATAGAGAACCAGTCTATTGGCATACAGAAAATTACTGAGGAGCATGTCTCAAGAAATTGGGTTAGGACTTCCCTGGGGGGTCCAGTGGTTAAGACTGTGCTTCCATTGCAGGGGGCGTGGGTTCGATCCCTGGACGGGGAACTAAGATCCTGCATGCTGTGTGGCATGGCCAAAAATAAATACACTCATAAATAAATAAAAGGTTTAAAAAAATTGGGTTAAAATTGATGCAAGATAAGGAAAATGAAAATGGAAGAAAGGGTTATTTGATTTGGCTGTTGGAAAGATTATTGGGATCTTAAGATGGATACCTTCAGCAGATTACTGTGTGGTAGAAAATGTAGCTGTCCTGCTGTGCTCAGCTCAGTTCTGACTGACAGAGTGGGTGGTGATAACTACAGTAAATCGACTGCATCCTGGATCAGGATCAGCAGGAGGTTTTATAATACTTGGACCAAGTGGAGATGGTGCAAAGAGAGATTCCCGATACCTTGTTGTAAAGAAGGGTTGCTTTTATCAATACATAGGAACTTTTTTTTTTTTTAATTTTTATTTATTATTTATTTATTATGTTTATTTTTGGCTGTGTTGGGTCTTCGTTTCTGTGTGAGGGCTTTCTCCAGTTGCGGCGAATACATAGGAACTTTTAATGATTGTGCTGATTTGGATTGCTTTGTAGATTTAAGTCTGCTCAAGCACAGGCTTGCTTTCTACTTATTAATATTACATTAAAATTTTTTGTGTTAACAAAAATGTTAAAATTCTAAAAAGTTGGTTTGTCATGATGATTTGAGGCTTTGAGATGTTTGCTCTGAATCAGTATCTGTTAAATAGATCTTGATATCATTGGGAGTTCTGAGTTAAGCCACCAAACAGGCTTACTTATTAAAATGCAATTTATATTGTTTATTTAAAATTATTGGGGATTTCCCTGGCGATTCAGTGGTTAGGACTCCGCGCTTCCACTGCGGGGGGGGCCTAGGTTCAATCCCTGGTCAGGGAACTAGGATTCTGCATGCCATGTGGGTGGCCAAAAAAAAAAAATTATCAACTGCTTTTGTTTTTTTTTTTTTTTCAGGAATTTACTTGCTTCAAATAAACTCAAGAATTTCATTCTGAGTGTTGAGTTTCATTCTTTACGTTGTACTTGAGAGTTTCTAGAAAATCTTTGGGTATAGTAGGTAGATTACTAAAATTCTTAATTTCTAATTCCAAAATGAACTTTCATAATTCAACATTCTCAATTAGGGCAGTTTTTTTACTGAAATATGACAAATCCCCCTTTTCTTTCAGTCTAGGCAAAAAATTTACAAATACTAGATGAATATGTTTACAATATTAGGGTTGGAAGGATCCTTGGGGATCTTGAAAGTGACCATTTTCAATTGCATAATGTTTGAATTTTTCTTTGGTGATCTGTCACATCTCAAGTTCATCTCATTTCCTGATATTTTAACTGCTGATTGTTTTGTTCTTATATGAAATCTGCCTCCCTGTTATTTTGGTCTTGTTCCTGGTGGAGGCAAATAATATGTGGCTGAAATCTCTGGCCTTCGAAGTGCCTGGGTTTGAATCCTTGTTCTACCACTTAGTTTTGTTACTTTGGGTAAGGTGCTTAATCTCTATAATTCAATTTCCACAGCTGTAAAGCAAGGTCACTAATGGTGTCTGCCTCATAGAGTTTTTTGGGGATTGGATGAAATGCATTGGATGCATGTATTTAATTAATTAGCAAATGGTAATGATAATTGTTATTATAAATAATAACATAACTTATAATAGTATGTAATGAATTAAGTAGTTGTATTGAAGCTCAAACTAGGAATGAAATTCTCTAGTTTACTCAAAACAAGTAAATATTAGCAGTGTTGTTATCATTATTATCACTTGAGCCACAAGGAACAAGTCACCCTCTTGCCTTTTTTCTTATGACAAACTTTAAAATATCTGTAAACAGCTTTCACTTCTGCCACCCCTGCCTCACAGTCTCATGTTTTTCCTAGGTTAGATATATTAGTCCTTTGACCTAGACAAAGCTTTAATTCTAATTCTTTGTAGTGGGCATCTGTTGTTTTTGCTACCCAACATCCATTCACCCTTACCTCCCTTACCTTGGTAACATATGTCTTGATCTTGATTTTCCTGTGGGGAACCATCCCCTCCTCCAGTATTTATCTTGTGGTCGGTGTGTTGTACCTGCACCCCCCCGCCCCGCCCCTTTTGGGTCTCTGGTACCAGGAGGATCAATAGTGATTGGTTTAGGGAAGGGCATATGACTTTAGCCAAGCCAGTCAACTCCAATCAGAGCTGGTCCTGTTATCATTGTCCTGGTCTTGAATGTTGGAAGGTGTTAAGTTGAGCTGCTGTGGTCATTCACAATGGGAGGACCCTTTCTGAGGATAGAATCAGAATAGAGGAAGTGAAGCCTAGGGATGGAGAGAGAAAAACCAGGTTTACATATCATTGTTTAAAATGTGCCTACAGCGAATTCTGTAAATGAGCCAATAAATTCTCTTTTGCATAAGCCAGTTTAAGTTGGGTTTTCTTTCTGTTACTTAAAAGTTGAAAGAGTCATAGCCAATACACAGTATTCCAAGTGGGGATTGAATCCGACAGAATAGAATAAAACCATCATCTCTTTGACTTTAGACTCAAATTCTTTCATTTTGACACTGTATCACAAGTCTGATTATATCAGTTCCTGCTTAAAATCCCCTCGGTGGCTTTCCAGTTGCTCTTCGGGTAAGGACAGAATTCCTTAACATGGTCTCCAAAGTGGGGCGTTGTTTGACTCCTATCTTACCTCCCATTGTATACCATCTTGCTCTCTTTTCCAGTCACACTGGTTTCTTTTCAGTTTCTTATATTTTCTGTGCCATAGATCTTTTGTACATGCTGTTGCTTTTGCATGGAATGCTTTCTTCCCTCTCCTGTTTGCCTAGTTAACTCTAACTCATTCTTCAAACAACAATTAATCATTGCTTTCTTAGGGGAGCCAGTTTTGATTATGCTAACTAGACCTAATTTCCTTACTCTGAGTTTTAAATTTCCTTGTCCATAGCCTTCATAGCACATATTGTCAGTTTAATCTGTTTGTATGAGTGTTTGTCGCTGTCTCTAGACTGTAAGGTTCATGAGTGCAAGACCTGTGTCTTAATTTTTGACCGTCATTGTATTCCTGCCTGGCACGATGTCTGGCACATAGTGCATGTTTAATAAATGTACTTTTTTTTTTTTTGATGTGAACCACTTTTAAAGTCTTTATTGAATTTGTTATGATATTACTTCTGTTTTATGTTTTGGTTTTTTGGCCCTGAGGCATGTGAGATCCTAGCTCCCTGACCAGGGATTGAACCCTCACCCCCTGCATTGAAAGGCGAAGTCTTAACCACTGGACCGCCAGGGAAGTCCCTAAATGTAGTTTTTAAATGAATGAACTTTGGACTTACTGCCTGTCTGGTAACTAAAGCTGATAAATAGTATATCTTCAATTTATATTTTTTGTAAATTTTGGTTTTTGAGCAAATACAAAACTAATTTCATGCTAGATTTTACCATTCATCCTACTTTGTTGAGATCTGTTGAAAGTCTCATTTGTTATTTAACATGCATTATACTATTTACTCATCTATAAATGTAATCTGTACACAGTATGGTCTTTATCCAAATTATTGCTGTGAATATTGCCCTTTGTTAAGACATATAAGACATTGGAATGCCTTTCTTATCCCTGAACCATAACCCTATCTGTATCTTCAATCAGTATTATTATCCACTGCATCACATAGCAAACTCTGATGCGTGGGATTGGGGGTAGGGCAGGGGAAGGAATAAGGATTCATACTTTTTACTCTACACAATTCTGTATGTTTGAGTCCCCTTTTATTGAGCATTTTTACTTTAAAAAAAACACTAATGAAAACATCTTTCCTTTAGAGATTAATGGGTATGTTTCTCCCATGGTGGGGCATTTCCAAATCCTCCAGCTAGATGTGATTACTTTTTTTCAACCCCTGACCTAGAGATTCTTAGCCTTTTTGGTTCATAAACCCTTATAACAGTTTGATGCCCCCAGAAAACGTATGTGTGCACAAAATTTTGCACAGTTCTTATTTCTGTGGTTTCCTCAGCACCTTGTCAAGAACCTCTGCTATAGCATTTCCAATTTTTATTTTTATTTTTGTTATTTTTTATTGGCGTATAATTGCTTTACAATGTTGTGTTAGTTTCTGCTGTACAACGAAGTGAATCAGCTATATGTATACATATATCCCCTCCCTCTTGGACCTCCCTCCCCACGCCATCCCACCCATCCAGGTCATCACAGAGCACCGAGCTGAGCTCCCTCTGCTATATGGCAGGTTCCCACTAGCTATCTGTTTTACACATGGTAGTGTATATATGTCAATCCTAATCTCCCAATTCATCCCCCCCTCCCCTTCCCCCTTTGTGTCCACATGTCCATCCTCTACATCTGCATCTCTATTCCTGCCCTGGAAATAGGTTCATCTGTACCATTTTTCTAGATTCCACCTATATGCATTAATGTACAATATTTGTTTTTCTCTTTCTGACTTACTTCACTCTGTATGACTCTAAGTCCATCCACATCTCTAGAAATGACCTAGTTCATTCCTTTTTATGGCTGAGTAATATTCCATTGTATATATGTATCACATCTTTATCCATTCATCTGTCGTTGGACATTCCAATTTTTATTATTGCAACTACCATGCCCTGTTTCGTATGATATTTATATATTTATCATAATCCCCCTACCAGATAGTTTCTAGATTAATAGGAGAAAAGGTGTACAAATTTTATTTGATGTTAATATTTTAACTTTTACGTTAGTGGAGGTCTTCATCCAAAAAAAAATGAAGACTCAGAGGTGGTTAGACATGGGGGCTTATATACCATTTTTTTAAAAGACGGTAAGTTTCGGGAGAAGTGGCAGGTCAAAGGAAAAGAGGTTTGGGCTTCTAGGAGTGGTAAATTGAGGGAATGTACATATATGGGGGAAACTAATGGAAGATTAGGGCTATTTTAGTAAGGTTTGTTTGTGCAGCCCCATCTCGATGCCGACTTTCTGTCTCCAGTGATAATGGTAGTTTTTCCTCCTCCTGGAATGGGAGAGGGAAAGGGGAAGACCTTCACAATGGGAAATGTATGTCCTGCTTTTAGACAGATAGGAGGAGGGCGGAGAGCTCTTTCTGTGTTTCCTACTTCTTAATTGCTGAAGTGGCATATGTTGATCTCCTATAGGCTTTAAGGAATTCTGGATTTCTTCTAATTTCAGAGAATTAAAGTGTTAATTCTTTGATTACCTACCTTCAGAGAAAGAAGTTTTTTTTGTAAATTAAGAGGTGGACAGGAGAAGCTGGCCTAATTGCTTTTTAAGTCTTATTCTTGGAAGTAGCTAGGGCAACCTATTTCAAGACCTGGATTTTTCCCTATCCTTGTTCTGATCTCATTGTAGGCCACTTCTTTCAAGGCTGACTCCCAACCCTTCCCCTTCTCTGTTTGCATCTTTCTCTTAAGATTCCTGAATGAATCATCTTTTTTTAAAATGACATTTGAAATTTTTGGTTTATTTAAAAAATAAAACTGTGTATATCCATACTCTCCCTTTTTAAGGTCGTTTTCTCCCTTTCTTGAAGTGACCATTTCCAGAAGGCAATGTTCTACTTCAAATAAAAATTAGAGTCTTTCAGAAATTGGGTGAGATTTGATGAAATATCTTCTAGAGTTTCTGTCATTCCCCAGTATTTTGTCTGCAGTATTTTAGCTGCTAGTGATCAGATGTTTTTAGTTGTACATTTTGTGTGGTTAGAATGTGCAATTTTCAAGAATAAGTCTGTGGTTTTTAACAGTAACAACTAGACTGATTCTGAAAAAGATAGATGTTTAGTTTTCTAACAATAAAACAAAAGCCATAAAAGGAGGAAATACTGATTTAAAATTTCATCTGCTTAATGTTTTTAAATAAAAATTATAAGTTATTTATAAAATTTCAAATTTAAATACCTGAATTTTATGAAATCAAATTTCTGTGGGTCTTTCAATTATATACAGGTTTATCTTATGACTTAAGGTTTCTATTTGTGTGACTTGTCTTAGAATGTCAAAGTAGACATGATCATTCTCTGCTTTTCTAATCCTGTTAAAATTAATTTCCATGATGGGATCAGTAGGTGATGGATACTAAGTGATAAAAAACTGGAATTTTAAACATGACTCTTCTTCTTCAAAAGACTGTATGGTTTTAAGATAATGAACATTAAATTAAAATTAATTTTCTAGTATCTCCTTGAGATAGTGGAAATTCTTGAGAGATCATAAAACCAGGGTTGGAAATATTAGATTGTTACTCATAGTTAAGAACCCACTTCGAATCCTTAGAGCTCTATTCATTTGGGATTAGAATTCTAAAATTATAGACCTCCATTTCAGTATGACGTTAATGACAAAGACTAAAGAATTATTTATAAAAGGAAATAGAACATAAACCAAAGCTTTAAGTCAGTGGAATGATTTGAATGCCTGATTTCTTGTGAAATTTGTGAGAGGAGAAAAGTGATAAATCAAACTTTTTTGAACAATGTTCCATGACCCTGTGTCATCCAAATCATTCCTCTGAAGAACTCTTCTAAGTATATAAGCAAAATTGTTAAAGGTTTAATGTTTCTTATAGCTAGCATGTTAATCTTAGACTAAATTTATGTTAGTTGAACTTTATTTTTATGTGTTATTTTGAATATAACTTTTCACCATTTGAAATGATTATATTAATTTCTGTTTCACATTTTCCCTTTTTTTTTTTGTTTTTGATGTGGACCATTTTTTAAAGTCTTTATTGAATTTGTTACAGTACTGCTTTTGTTTTATGTTTTTGGTTTTTTTGGCGCCGAGGCATGTGGGATCTTAGCTCCCCGACCAGGGGTTGAACCCACACCCCCTGCATTGGAAGGCGAAGTCTTAACCACTGGACCGCCAGGGACGTCCTCTCACATTTTCCCTTTTATGTTAAATTAATCATATCTGGTTTTGGAGTTGCCAACTTCTTGGCTAGTAATGTAACCCCCAATGAAAACATCATTTTTTATGATGAAAAAAAACCAAAGATTAACTTCATAATGTGATTTCTTGGATTATTTTTTTGAATAACTCTAACTTTTGGGGTCTGGTTAGATGGAGAACTTAACCATTTACCTTATTCTTCACATTCACTTTTGTATTCTACTTACTACCTACTCATTTTTAAAAATGATTTTTTTAGAATTAAATTATGGGGATGCATACATAATGAGAGTGCTTTTTTAAAAATGGAAATGGTATAAGACACTTTATCCAAATGTTAATTTTTATATGTTGGTGTTTTTGAATTAGATACTTATTTTATTCTTTAAGATTAGTAGTGTATAATTTAAGTGTTGATAAATTATAGGTGTGTGTTGTGTGCATATGAGGGTTTAACATTTTTTATGTTAATGAGTGTTTTAACTAGTTTATAAATGCTTTTTTAAAAGATGAAAATATCGCAGGATAGATTTGACAGCCACATTCCAGAAGGTTTATTTATAAAGCTAAACTTTTATTATGAGGGATCTACTGTAATGAAGATCCTGTATGACAAAATAATTTCTAAATGCTCAGCTGATAGCTTATAAATTTCAGTATAATAATGAAATTGCGATCTGTTTTTAGAGTTCTTTAAAATGGGATTTAGCCCAGAGTTAAAAGTGGATAAGATTGGGCTTCCCTGGTGGCGCAGTGGTTGAGAATCTGCCTGCCAATGCAGGGAACACGGGTTCGAGCCCTGGTCTGGGAAGATCCCACATGCCGCGGAGCAACTGGGCCCGTGAGCCACAACTACTGAGCCGGCGCATCTGGAGCCTGTGCTCCGCAACAAGAGAGGCCGCAATAGTGAGAGGCCCGCGCACCGCGATGAAGAGTGGCCCCTGCTTGCCACAACTAGAGAAAGCCCTCGCACAGAAACGAAGACCCAGCACAGCCATAAATAAATAAATAAATAAATAAATAAATAAAAAGTGGTTAAGATTTATTCAGTGATTTCTGTGTGCCAGGCATTGAGCTATGTGCTTTATGTATATTATCATTTAATCTCCATTATAACTGTGAATTATGTTATATATATATATATATATATATATATATATATATATACACACACATATATATGCATATATACGTGTGTGTGTGCAGGCAAAGCACAGAGATTAACTAACTTGGCCAAGGTCATACAGCTAATAAGTAGTTGAGTCAGAGTTTGAACCTATTATTCTTCACCAAATTTTACTGTTTATGGTTAATAAATGTTTAAAGTATACAGTAAAGTATAAAAAGCTGAATTAAACCTTAGAGATAATTCACCTGAACTAAGAGCTGAGACCCAGAATTGTAAGGTAACTTGACTGAAAGTTGTGGCAGTGCTGGGGCTATGACTTGGTTCTTCTGGCTTCTAGCCTAGTACTCTTTTTATGTGTAGACTCTACAGCTGTGGATTGTGGAGTGGCTTAATTTTTCCCTTACCAGAGAGTATATAGGACTAAATGCATTACCTTTGTTATTTAACACAGTGACATTGCATCAGGTGGTATCTATCAATGGCTAAAAGTAAAATTTTCAAACAGTTAAAAATTTAGACCCCACATTTCCTTTGACTTAAACAAATTTTTTGTAGGAAAAAATCCTTAAGATATAGTTTAATTTTAGATATATAAAATCTGAAACAAAAAATAATAAAGTAGAAATTATAATTATTTATGTGAGCAGTCTCCAAAAGTCAATGAATTATAATATAAAAAAGTCTTGTAAGTCATTTACTTGGAATTCATTTAGAAACAAGCATATTAAACATGGTCATAAAATTTCTACCTGAGTCAGTAGCTGAAGTGTAGTGTATTCTCTTTTTCTGGCTGTTTTGGAGCCACCTCTGAGCTGCAGAAGCTGTTGAAACCTTTTGGAGCTTTGAGATCCCCACTGCATACCTTTGTTGGATATTTCACTTCACTGGCAGCTGATTTAACCTTCACAGAATTCCATGCCTTACCACTAAAATTCTGAAGTAGTGACTTGAGAGATTTTTACCGTGATACTTTTGGCATGTTCCAGTGGCTGACATGCCAAAGGAATCCATGAAAAGTGTTTGTTTATTAACCAGAATGAAATAAGGCAATGACTCTTTAGACCAGCATTGTCCAGTAGAAATGTTCTGTAGCTGCACTGTCAAATGCAGTAGCCACCAGCCACATGTGACTTTGAACATTTGCAATGTGGTTAGTGAAACTGAGGAACTGAGTTTTAAATTTTATTTAGTTTTAATTAAACTTAGTCACCTGTGGCTAGTGGCTGCTGTATTACACAGTGCAGCTGAATTACAGTTCTAATTGCCAGCTTTTTAGTGTGTTTGCTAGTGTGTCAGTTGAGGTTCCTAAGTAGCTACTATGATCCTCAGGCTTCTGAAGTAGGTTATCTTAAAGTCATCTTTATAGTCATAGGTAGTGGATATCTTGTTCATATGGACATGTCATTTATTAATTGAATATTTGTAAATTGAGTACTAATTTTAAAGTTTTGTTAAATGATATTTATATGATCACTTAACAAAAATGTTATATATGAGTCTCATAAGCTGTGTAATTAAGGCTCTTAGAGAATATTCTGTATTCTTGGTACTAGGAGGTCCTTAATGTTGAGCAAGAATTGTCATGTATCTGCTTAGGTACTGCTGATGTTAGTTTAGGGGCAGGCTACAACTATTCAAATAATTGAGTTAAAGAGACCTCATAACTTGGTGAATTTAGTTGAACACAATATTCACTAGAGTCTCTTGTAATAGTAATTTAAACATTTGTAGCAATAACTTCTGAGGTTAAAATAATTTTTTTTTCCTGTGGACTAATTCAATCCAAATAAATTGGAAATTAAAAAGCAGGAAAACTAGCTTTTGTCAGCCTGAGAATAAAGAGGAATGTGAAGATTGTATTAGCTGTGTATCTTAATATTTTAGGTTTCTGTCATCTAATTTTTTTACTTTTTTTCCTTTATAAGTAAAGCAGTTTTAAAAAATTTTGTATATTTTAAAAAATTTATGCTATTGTATGTGTGGGAATCCAGAAAGCAAATTCTTGTTTTAAATAAGGCAATTCAATTTTTTAAAAATAGATTTTATTTATTTATTTATTTATGGCCAAGTTGGGTCTTCGTTGCTGCGTGCGGGCTTTCTCTAGTGGCAGAGAACGGGGGCTACTCTTTGCTGTGCGTGGGCTTCTCGTGGTGGCTTCTCTCGTTGTGGAGCACGGGCTCTAGGCACGCAGGCTTCAGTAGTTGTGGTGCACAAGCTTAGTTGCTCCGCGGTATGTGGGATCTTCCCAGACCAGGGCTCGAACCTATGTCTCCTGCATTGGCAGGCAGATTCTTAACCACTGTGCCACCAGGGAAGCCCCAATTCAAATTTTTTTATGTTTATTATAAAAGCATTTGTTTTGAATTATAAACATATTAGATTATAAATTTTTGAAGGCAAGTACTGTGACTTATTTCTTTGTTTTTTCCCTAGAACTTTGTACATTACCTTACATACAGAAAGCAATGAGTATGATTAGTTTGAATAGTTATTTTTTGAATGAATTAATCTATGATGAAGTACTATATCCAACTAATTTTTTCCTTTTAAATTTCATTGCTTAAAAAACCCAGAGAAATATAAACTAAAACTTATTTAAGATTATGTTTTATTATGGAATGTGAAGAATAGGTAACAGTTAAAGATTAATGTCACTTAGCATCTGAAAAATTCAGATTTATTAAAATAGTGCATTATGAGGTGATTATTCATTTTTACACATGGATGCTTTTAAAAAACTATTTGTAATTTAATAATTTCAGACTTCTTCAAATAGTAAGAGCTTAATAGAATCACCATTTTACTTATTAAATTTGGGTTCATTCAAGAATGAACCAGTTATGTAGAGTGAGTTAAATGTTTATGTTAAACTTATCAAATTTAAAAATTGAGCTTTTTATAGGAAAAATGATTAAGTATGTGTATATTTAATGAAATCCACTTTAATACTAGGTATCTTTATTTTATAGGAAGGAAAAGAGATATAACTTGCTGCCTTGTGTGGAGTCACATGATGATCAAAATTAGATCCAAGAATTTCTAAACCCCAGGTTTCACGTTTCAATATTTGGCTTTATTTAAAGTGACTCATAAAATTGACTGATATCTTGTGTCAGTACTTAAATGACAATTTACAGAAAGTCAGCTCTTCAACTTGATTGGCGACAACCCTTTTCAGCCAAAAAGTAAGTGTTGCTGCCACTACTGATACCAGTATATGTGGCTTTTGTACCGATAACTTTGCGTCAGGAGAAAGGATGAGAGGTAGGCACATTTCCTTAAAAACAAAAACACTTAAAATTGTTAAGGTAACAATTGCTCACATAAAAACAAATAATGTGAATTAAAATATGAGTAAAGTAGAAATGATTTCTCTCTGTGCCTGGTGATCGCTACTATTATTAGTTTGGCATACATAATCATGTATGTTTCTTTTATGCATAGACAAAAATTAATTATTTCTAAAAAAATTGTAAAGCTGTTACGTATCTTCAAAAATTTTTTTCTCAACAATATACCCTGTGTATATTGACAGTGGCAGTACCGTGCTAAAAAGAGTAAGGAAGGTCTTTGTCTTCTGCATGAGTTTGGTGGGGCTGCCATGACAAAGTATCATAGACTAGATGGCTTAAACGACAGAAATTTATTTGCTCACAATTCTGGAGCCTAGAAGTCTAAGATCAAGGTGTTGGTAGGGTTAGTTCCTTTTGAGGGCCGTGAGGGAAGGATCTGTTCCAGGCCTCTCTCCTTGGCTTATAGGTGGTCATCTGCTTCGTATGTCTTTCCTTTCCCTTCAGAGGGTCTTTCCTCAATACGTGTATCTGTGTCCTGATCTGCTGTTCTTCTTTCTTTTTTAAAAAAAATTAATTAATTAATAATTTTGGCTGTGCCAGGTCTTAGTTGCGGCACACGGGATCTTAGTTGCAGCATATGGACTTCTTAGTTGTGGCATACATGTGGGATCTAGTTCCCTGACCAGGGATCAAACTTGGGCCCCCTGCATTGGGAGCGCAGAGTCTTACCCCCTGGACCACCAGGGAAGTCCCCTGATCCTCTCTTCCTTTAAGGAAACTGGTCATAGTGGATTAGCGCCCACACCCTGTCCCACTCATATATATATATATATGGTATATAGCTATATATATCCTCTTTATATATCTAGTTAAGCATCACTTGTATCCATCTCCATTGCTGTTACTTTAGTTTAGACCTTTAGTACTGTTTCTCTTTTTTCCCTCCTCCCCTCCTCTTCCTTTTTCTCCTCCATCTCAGCTTAAAGTAATATATATACATAGTTTTAAAAAATCAAACAACCTAAAAAGGCTTTAAGGGGTTTAACCTCAGTTTCTTGAAGAGTGCTTATGTGCATATATGTGTGCTGTCTGTTGCATAGTGAGTTTTAACCATTTTCTAGTGATGTTTATCATGAGGATTTATGCTTTCTTACAGCTATGCCTTCCTTCCCTCTAAGTATCTCCCAACATAAAAAATCAAATCTGTATTTGATATTTTCATTATGATGACCATATAAATACTGTTCACTGACAAGCATGGTAATATGCTATTAATATGCCATTATATATAGAATAGCATATGAGAGGATACATTTCTTTTTATTTTTTTTCTTTCTTTCATTGGTGTACCCAGCAATTAATGATTTTGATGTTTTTTAATTTGCTAACTTGTATTAAAGTCTATAGCTAAATCTTCTCACACTCTCAAGAGCCTCTCAATTCAATTTTCTATACTGTAAAACTTGTCAGGTAGTCTAAAAGTTTATATTTTAATCATCTTTTCTTTGGCCTCCTAGAGACATTCCTCCTGAAGGTACTGTTCTCCTGAATTAGTCTGGACTGGTTGTTCTCTAGGCCTACTGAACTTCTGTTGTTCTGGGACTTTGTATTGTGTTGAATGCCATGTTTTCTTCATCCTGTGTCTTCCTCTTTCTTGATTGAGTCTCATGTTTTGGTGGATTGTATAGTAGCTTCCTGAGAAAGGGTGCCTGGGAAGTAAATCTTGTGTGCTGTTGCTGGTCCTTACTCTCACACTTGATGAAAAGTTTGAATTCTAAATTGAAAAATAATTCTGGTAAGAATTTTTAAAGTATTACTTTACTGTCTTTTAGTTTCTGTTCTTATTACTCTTGATCTTTTCTATATGACCTGTTTCTGCCCCCCATCCCCTACAGATCTGAGGATATTCTCTTTATCTTTTTTGTTCTGAAATTTGATAATTATATGTCTTGGTATAACTTTTTTCTTGATTATTGTACTGAGTATTAGTGGGATCTTTCAACCAAGAGATTTTTGTCTTCTGATCTAGGAAATTTTCTTACATTATTTCTTTGATAACCTACCCCCTGCTTTTTCTCTATTCTCTTTCTGTAAATTTTATTAGGTGAGTGTTGTACCTTTGAAATTGATTTTCTAACAACCTTGTGTTCTCTGTTTTGTTTATATATATACTTGTGTGTGTGTATGTATGTATGTATATATAAATATTTTTTTTTCTCTCTTAGTTCCACCTTTGACATTTTGGTTTTTTTAACTGAATTAAAAAATTTGGCTATCGTATTTTAAATTCTATTTTTGTTTCTGAACATTACTTTTTATAACATCCTTTTTTGTCTCATATCTCTAAAAATGATAATTATATTTTTTCTAGTATTTGTCTTGCTTTTTGCATTATCTCTTTTCCTTAGGACTCTTTATCTGTTTTATTGATTTTGGTCTGAAAGACAAGAGGTTTTCCTAAAATTTCTGGTGCTAATTGGTTGTCTATTCCTGAGGCACTAAAATGCTTCCTAGGAGGTCTGTGCTTGGTCAGAACTCCTAGGATGGTGATATTTACTATATGTTCTTTGGTCTGTTTCTTCAGGCGAGAAATGTGTAATTTTCCCTGATTGGAATAAGCCTCACTTTGTTCTTTTATTTTAGTCTAGCACCTCATCCCTGCTTTGCTGTGTACCTGGCATTCCTGAGTTTGATTCAGTTTTTCTGTTATATCTCCCACCTGTTGCCTCTTATTCTTAGTTTATCTGCCTTTTGTTAGTACATTTTTTTTTTTTTGGATAATGGTTAGGTGCAATCTTTTTTTGTAGATATAATCATATTCTAGGCATATGACTGAAACTGACTTTGTTCCCAAATTTTCTGTCCACTGTAAAGAACTACTATCAAACATCATCCGTCTATCTATCTGTCTACCTATCTATCATCTCTTTATCTAAATCTTACTAGTTTATATCTTAGAGAGTGAGCTCTGGGTTTCTCATTGTTGCTACCATGTACTAACTATAAATATCAATTCAGAAATTGCTATTAGGATTATTAAAGTAGATCTTAAATATCATACTATGTATTACAAAAAATGTATTTTTCTTTTTGAAAATAAGGTTTGCTTCTCTCCTTTTGAAAATTAGACAAATCAAAAATGGCAGAACTCTTTATGGAATGTGAAGAAGAAGAGTTGGAACCATGGCAGAAGAAAGTAAAAGAGGTTGATGATGATGATGATGATGAGCCGATCTTTGTTGGAGAGATATCAAGTTCAAAACCAGCAATTTCAAGTGAGCATTTACTTTTAGTGAAGCCCAGTTTTGTAAGATACTCTTTCTAATAGAAAAACTTGTGAACTGTTTTATAGGCATTTAATTAAGTCCTTGTTCCTCTGTAGGGAGTTAGGGATGAAAGATTAGGTGGGAGGTCAGTAAGAATTTCAGAGTCAGGGTTTTGATTGGGGACTAAAGGAAGGAGGTAAGAGGTTAAAATATCAGATGTGAGAAAAAGAAACGGACTAAGATTAGCCTGTGACACTGGGGGTCTTTTCATATTAGAAATCATAATTTTTAGTGGAGCCAGGTAAACCTATTTATCTTTTTGTTCATTTTCTTTTTTTTTTTTTTTTTCCTCTTTTAAACTCAGAAACAGAAGAGTTTAGAATATTTTGCTTAAAATGTCAGAATACACTAAATAAGTTTGGGTTAGTCTCAGATAGGGGTTCTCATATCTAAGCAACTGCCTCATTGCAGTGTCATCTATACATAGCTACAGAATGTATAGGCAGTGAATGATTTCAGTTAGAGTAATTCGATTTGACATTGTTATAATGTTAAAGACAAACGACACTTGTTAAAACGTCCACTCAATAATGTATAGAAGTACAGAGAAATAATGTACAAATTTCAGGGGAGAAGGAGAAAATAGATCCCTTCCCATTGCATTTACATGTTTGTTTGCTTGTTTAAGTCAGGAGAATTTACCAAAGAATGTAACCAGCATACTAGTGTTTTCTTACCAAGTTAGTGCGTAGAAGTGTAATTAAGAGACTACTTCTAAATTTTCTGAAGGCCTGGCTCTTTCTTCTGTTGCCTCTAAACTTGGAATGGCATTTTTAGTCAGTTTTATTAGAGGAAGAATAGCTTAACCAATTGAATTCTCAATAGCATTTTTTTGTGGCAGATTGATAATAACTCCTAGAGGTTCTAAGTGGAGTGCCACTTCGATTATAAATTGAACTAGGCATGATGGCATGCTTGTTGATGATAGTGGAACATAATTATATATTCTCTTAATTACTGTTTCTTGTCACTGTGATTATTTTATACTGGAATATTACCATATTGCAAAATTGTTACTCAAGTTCTCTTATTGAAAACATGACAGTTAAGATTTAAATTGAATTTATACTGATTGTAGATGACTGTTAACAGTATTCAACTGGAATAACGTATATTAGTTTTAAGATAATTCTGTCAGAAGGGGATTGACCAGGAAGAATTTCTTTTCTCTACTCTTAAGATGCACAATTTAAATGATTTTATTGCTGTTTATGTATAAGCCATAAAATATTTTAACATATGGAGTATGAGCTAAATGTTTATATACAGTTGCCAGAAAGGAAGGTACAAATTTTTGTAGAATACAAATACCGAAAGGACTTTAGCAATAGTTCTTTGATGGTTTGAGTAAATACTTAATCTTGAATTTCTGAATGAAAATGGGGTCAAGTTGCTTGAGCAGATTTTTCTCCTTTAAGACATCTCTAGTACTTAGGTATAGAGCACTGCATTGCCATTTTCAGAAAACAGTCCTACTTTTATATGGCCCTTTACTTTATAGAATTATTTTATGGGAGCTGGTTCCGTTCTACTACGAGGGGAAAAAAGGAAATTTATATGAGGTCTGGTGTTTGTGCTTTTACCTTTTTCTAACCAACAATTTCAGGCAATACTTACTCTTCTAAATTTTAGTTTGATTACTGAAAAACCTGTAATTAGGAACTTTAAAATGCAATTAGGAACTTTAAACTGATCCTGAAAGTCATATTACACTCTGACTTCTGGTATAGTGATAAATTTGAAGCCCCTTAAGTTGTAAGATATTCTGGTAAACTGTATGTTCATTGCAGTCTGTATTCTCTGATAGTTTCCCTTTCAGGACTCAGTAATGGTGTAGATAATCCAGTGAGATCCCTTATGATGACACTTCAGGGCTTATAAGGGTGTGAATTGGATATGGACGTTAGACAGGGTTTGATTTTGAGTAATAGGAACTTGAGTGTATGTATAGCCCTTTCATCACTCAAAGAAAGATATATACTTCAATTATAGTTGTATATGGATATATTTTTAGAAATTTTTTGCCATTTATATGACTATTTCTTTGCCATGCAGAAGGTTTGACTTATATGTAGTCATATTTATCAATCTTTAACTTCTGGCTTTTGGATTTTGAGTTACAGTTAGAAAGATTGTTCTTATTCTGTAAGATAATTAAGATGCATAATCTTATTTCTTTAGTAGATAAAGATATATATGTTTAAAATTAACTATATTCATAATTCAGTGTTAACTTGTATTCTCCTTCTAGGAATCTGTTTGTTTTCAGTGTGTGATTTCTATTATCTTAATATATATATCATTCAAACAATGAATTTTAAAATAAATGTAATCTTTTATAGATATTTTGAATAGAGTAAACCCCAGCTCATATTCGAGGGGAATAAAGAATGGTGCGCTCAGCCGAGGTACAGTATTATTGTACTATTTTTTTTTAAAAGTGAAGTATTTTGACATCATTGATTATATAGAAATATATTCAATGTGTTGTGTAATTTTAAAATACAGGTATTACTGCTGCATTCAAGCCTACAAGTCAACACTACACGAACCCAACATCAAATCCAGTGCCTGCCTCGCCAGTAAATTTTCATCCTGAATCTAGATCTTCAGATAGTTCTGTTATTGTTCAGCCTTTGTCTAAACCTGTAAGTGTTTCTGAAACTACACAGTCAGCTCAGGGATACATTGGATATTATTTATCAGTATCAACAATGCCTAGTTAAAATTCTGTACTACCATGGGTAATCATCCAATGGAATCATAATCAGCATCAGAAAATGTCACCATATCTATGATAGCTCAACTGGTACCCAAATAATAATTGCAGTAGCAAACTACTCAGCCTGTTTTTAAATCAGGTAATATGCTTAAATTAAATAGGTACAGTATTGAAAACTGTGCTATCAAAACATGAATAAAAGTATAATTAGTAATGAATATTGCATAATGGCAAACTATTTCAGATTGTAAATTGGGCCAAATGTTCTTAGTTATTAATTGGGAAAATTGCTAAGAGGCTACTGGAACTTTTTATTCTGAAAACATACCGTCATAGTTTAGTTAGTTTAAATAACTCTTAACAAAAACTAATAGTTAATATTTATTGAGTTGTTAATATGTGTAAGGCTTTGTGCTAAATGCTGTACATGAATTAATCTCATTTAATTCTTAAATGTTCCTATGAAGTAGGCACTACTATTTATCTCTGTTTTATAGTTGAGGAAACTGAGGCTCACAGTGAATTGAAATAATTAAATATTAAATTTAATAATTTAAATAATTCACTCAGGGTCACACAGCTGGCAAATGATAGATCTGGGATTTCAATCCAGACGAATCCGTAGTTTATTTGTATTTGTATATACATGCATGTGTATTGTACATAAATGTATACTTCTAAAAAAAATGGAAGCATTGCCTTAGTGTGAAAATTTTCAAAGTGTAGTCTTCAGTCCCCTGGGGTTCCCCTAAGACTCTTTTATAGGTTTTGGATCAACAGTATTGTCACAATAACACAAAGACACTATTTGCTTTTTTCACTGTGTTGACATTTGCACTGATGATGCAAAAGCAGTGGTGGGTAAACTGCTGGTTCCTTAGTATGAATAGTAGTTTTTGTATTAGTCACCACCCTGCACTCACAATAAAAATTATTCCAGTCATACTCCGTTCCCTTGATGAAGAATTAAGATGTTATTAATTTTATTAATTCTCTACCATTGAATACATGTGTCTTTTAAAATATTTTGTGTGATGAAATGGGTGGTGTGCATAAAGTATTACTGTGTCTGAGGTATGATGATTATCTTGAGGAAAAGCACTAGTGTGATTAAATTGTGAGCTAAACTACCCAGAAGACCATTTTTTACTTGAAAGGATGACTGACAAACCATGGTTTATACTACTATTAACTTAGTGGTTTAAAAACACCTACTTTTATTATCTCACAGATTTTGTGGGTCAGGAGTCAGGTCATATCTTCATAGTCCCTCAAGGCTTCATTCAAGGTGTGGGCTCTGTGCTTGCAGTCTCATCTGAAGCTCAACTGAGGAAGTATCTGCTTCCAAGTTCTCATGGTTATTGGTACCATTCGGTTCCTTAAGGGTTGTCAGATTGAGAGTCTCAGAATTTTAGTGGCTTTTGGCTGGCTCCTTGCCAGGTGGGTCTTTCCAGCATGGCTTCTTACTTCCCCAAAGCACACAAGGAAGAGAGAATCCTTAGCAGGATGGCATTACAGCCTTACGTAATATAATCACATACAAAAAATCATGTACATTCTGTCACTTTTGCTATATTCTGTCAGAAACAAGTCACATGTCTTGCCCACACTCCAAGAGAGGGAATCACGTAGGACATGAATACCAGGGCGTGGGGATCATGGAAGCTACTTTAGAGTCTGTCTGCCACACACAAGTTCTTCAGTCTTTGCTGTATGGTAGACAGTTCCTCAAAATTGAACAAAGTGCACCTGTCACTTCAAGGAAAACAACTGGTGGTATTTCTTGCCACAGATGAAATTTGAGCTATCAAGCAAAGTTAGAATTTTGAACAACTTGTATCTGCCATCATGATCTTGACAGCTTCCCAGTACGTAAAGTCTTTTCTGGTGGGTGGCGGTATTAATAAATACGATTTTTTGATATTGCGTAATTTTTCAACATTTGGAAGATCTGCGTAATTCAAAGAAACCAGTATTTTCTAAATAACTAATATATGATGTAATAAAATCATGCATGGATAAGATTCATTCAAAGTGCAAGATAAGACTAATAGATTTTAATGTAACAAAGTTCAAAAAACTCAGTGTTAAGGAGTCAGATTCCACATTGCAACAAACCTTTAAGAAAATACCAACTGTTGAGTTTTGGTATTGTATCGAAGAAATATAACCCCATTTATTCTAATTTGCTATTAAAATATTCCCTTTTTTCAACTATTAATCTTTATGAAGCCAGATTATATTCTTCAACCGAAACAACATATTTTAACAGAATGAAAGCCAAAGCAGGTATGAGAGTATAGCAGTTTTTGATTAATCTAGACATTAAAGAGACTTGCAGAAATGTAAAACATTGCCACTATTTTCACTGATTTTTTGTGTTTGCTAGATAGCCATTTTTTACAAAATGTTATTTATGTTAATCTGTAATGGATTTATTATTGTTTAAAATGAAATTAATAAATAAATATTTAAAAAATTTCTCTGTTTTAATCTCTAATATGGTAAATATCAGTAGATATAACCTACCTAAATAAAAATTCTTTTGGGTCCTCAGTAATTTTTCAATGTGTAAAGGGGTTCTGAAACCAAGGAGTTAGAGTACTAAAACAAAAAGTTACCCAAAATGTGAAGATTCTTTGCTGCTGGAATTGAATTAACTCAGTGGTTTTTTTCATGCTTCATAAGCTATTTGGCATTGGCCTTACAGAAATAGTAAATTTCCCCTAAAATGTTTGTTCTTTTTACAATAAGTGAAACAACTACCAAAGCACCTATAAATTTTCTTGCAAATATTCAAGTTCAAAACCAGAATTGAATCCAGATATTTTTGGTATGACTAATCCATTTTTCCTTCACTTTATATCGTATTACTATAAGGTAATCTACATATTTGTTACCACTAAAAATTGATATTTGAGGTGTAGCTTTCATAGAAGAATTACTAAATTTAATTTTATTTACATGAAAAGAAAAATCTATGGCTAAATAAACTCTGCCCCCACTTATATTTTGAAGAGGTCATATATCATAAAAAATAAGAGTATCTTTGGGCAAATACCGCCCCCCCCCAAATCTTTTCTGTAGTTTTAGCATTCTGAAATAATAATATTGATATGAGCCCTGGACTAGTAGTTTAAATAACTTAAGATTGAAGCAAGAGACTTGAATGCTGATCCTGCCCTGTTCTTAACTAAAGCATTGGCAAAACCTCTCTGAGCCTCATTTTCTTCATTTCTAAAATGAGAGATAATTTTACCCAGACTGCTGACTCTCAATCTTGGATCCTAAGATGGTAAGCTACCCAAAATGTAAAGATTCTTTGTTATTAGTGGAATCAAATTAACTTGGTAGGTTTCTCTTGCGTATTGTAAGCTGTTTGGCATTTGGGAGGATAGAAAACCGGAAAAAGAAACTTTATTATTTAATTCAGTTTGATAGATAAAAATCTTTCCAACATTGGACCCAGGGAGAAAAAAAAATAAAGTGAGGGGTGGTATCTTTGACGTTGTAAAAGTTAGAAACTAGAGCTTTTTCTAACTCAAAATGTTTTACTTCTATGGGCATAGTTTTAAAATCAAAACACCTCAATTGATAGTTCCAGATCTTGGGGAGTTTTTAAAAGGCGAAATTTTGTCAATTGGTCTGGGTGGATGGGTCTTGGAAATAATACACTTTAAAAAGCTCTCCAGGTGATTCTAATGTGCACAGATAAGAATGACATATTCTGGAATGAATTGAGGATGCTATGTAAGGGAATTATTTACTGTGAATTTTGGAAGCCACTGCTTTTAATAAATTATAGTTTTTCATTTTATGTCATGTTTTGTGTGTATGTGTATATTTACTTTTTCATGTAACATCTCTATACTTCAGTGTCTCTTTCAAATCTGTTTGAGGTAGTGGGGATATATTGCTATCATTTAAAAAGTCAGTGTGATATAGCTTAAGGGCATAGGCTTTGTAATTAGACCCAACTTCTAATTACAGCTCCATCAGTAATAAGGGGCTGTATTGGGAACCTTGCATAACCACACCTAACCTTAGTTTACCTACTTATAAAATGGGGTATAAGGTCTTTATTAGTACTGTTGAGACAACTACTTGATTTAATACATGCAGTGAACCGTGAAGTGCAAGTATATTTAAAATATGACTGTGGCTGTTTTTTAGGTGTGAAGGGTGAATAACTTCAAGTTCAGAAGTGACTTGCCCAAGGTTTTGTAGCTAAATAAATGTGCGGATTTTCTGGATCCCAGTCTAGCACCCATTCTACCCTTACTATTGTGTTTGATATTTTTCTGAACAGTTTTAGGAGACATTAAAATTCCATGTTGGATAATTATTTTAACCAGTTATTGTTTTGTTTTTTAAATTTTTAAAATTTATTTTTGGCTGCGTTGGGTCTTCACTGCTGCACGCGGGCTTTCTCTAGTTGTGGCGAACGGGGGCTACTCTTCGTTGCGGTGGGCAGGCTTCTCCTTGTGGTGGCTTCTCTGGTTGTGGAGCACGGGCTCTAGGGACACGGGCTTCAGTAGTTGCAGCACGCGGGCTCAGTAGTTGTGGCTCGTGGGCTCTAGAGCACAGGCTCAGTAGTTGTGGCACATGGGCTTAGTTGCTTCGCAACATGTGGGATCTTCCCAGACCAGGGATCGAACCCATGTCCCCTGCATTGGCAGGTGGATTCTCATCCACTGTGCCACTAGGGAAGTCTACCAGTTATTGTTGAATAATGTGTGCCTGCTCTCTGAAATTGTGGTGCTTACATTAGCCAGAGTTATTTCCTAGGAAAGTGTTTAACAGTATTAACTTTGTACTTCTGTTAAAGAACTGTTTTAGAAAATGTAGGTGAATATTATCCATTTTTTAAGTGTAAATATTTGAAGAAAATATTTATCTTGAAGCAAGATTGTGCTTGGTTACAATTAAGTTATATGGCATCACAGATTTTTTTTTTTTTTTAATGTTGCACATTAAGGCTCAAATGCAAGTATCTGCCTGTTAGGCCTCAAATTCTATGAGTGGCTTGGGTTACTTCGATACCCGTTTCCATAACAACCTCTATTTTTTTAAACAGCAACAATCATTTATTTAGTCACAAATCTGCAATGTGTGCAGGGTGTGGTGAGGAAGGCTTATGTCTTTTCTAAATTAAGAAAAAAATTTTTATTGAGGTGTAGTTGACATACAGCATATTTGTTTCAGATGTACAGCATGATTCAATATTTGTATATATTGGGAAATGATCACCACAGTAAGTCTAGTTAAAGTCCATCACCATACGTCGTTACAGAATTTTTTACTTGTGATGAGAAATTTTAAGATCTCTCTTAGTAACTTTCACATATGCAGTACAGTATTATTAACTTCAGTCACCATGCTGAACTTCACATCCCTATGATTTATTTATTTTATAACTGGAAGCTTATACAGTTTGACTCCCTTCTCCCATATTTTGTTTCTATAACTTCCTATAGACAAACTCATGTCAATAGAAAAGTTAGTAGTAAACCAAAATTCTTAAAACTTATTTGTCCCTTAATTTATAAGCACAAAATAAGCAAAACCTTCCTGTTTGTATTTTGAAATAATATGTGTTTTGTTGGGAAAGTTTAGAGAGAAGTGTACATACTGTATTTTGATTTTTTCCCCCTTCAAACAGTATAGATTATATCAGTCAGAACCATACTATATACACAGATGTGTATTTCTCTTTTTTCACTGAACATTCTACTAGGAATGTGTCACTGGATATTTCTCAAAAACATATTAGTGGTTGCATGGTAATCTTTTAATTTATTTAACCATTTTTCCATTGTTGGACATAAAGATTTTAATTTTTTGCTGTTAAAAATAATTCTCCAATAAACATTTTCACTTCCTTACTATAAATTTTTAAAGTGGAATAGTTGGATGAAAGGATGTGAACTAATATAAAGCCTGTGATAGCTACTGCCAAAATTTTCATGTGGAAAAGTTATACCTAAATATAGCTTCTATTTTGCCAATAGTATATGTTATCATTATTTTTTAATTGATAAATTTTATTTCAAGCTAATTTTAGACTCATAGGAAATATAATACAATATCCCTAATGCTTACATTTTACTTATCAAAACTAAATTGCAGACCTTATTTGAATTTTACCAGTTTTCCCATTAATGTCATTTTTCGTTCCCAGTATCCTATTTAGGATCACACCTTAACAGTTTGTTATTTCTTCTTAGTCTCCTCATATTTTTCTACAGTTACTTACTCTTTGTCTATTACGACCTTGATACTTTCAAGAGAAGTGGCAATTATTTTGTATTATGTAATTGCCATTGTCTTTATTTGCATTTCTTTGACTAGTAAGTTGGGAAAAAAGTTTTTTGTATGTATTGGTCATTTGTTTTTTGCTTTTGAAGTGCCTCAGTTTATGCCCTTTGCCCATTTTTCTTTTAAAGTGACTTTTTCCCTTTTGATCTTTACGTCTTGTTAAATCTTAGAGCTTTTGCTTGTTATATATTATGACTCATAGAATGGTCCAAAATCACTCTAATGAGAGCTCACTCTGTACAATGATGGTCTTTTATAAGTAGAATTGGGATCTATTTTTTTGTGTGTATCAGTATATTTAATATATAATAGTTTTGGAGTACATATATATCCCTAAATTATACTGACCACATTTTATGATTATTTATATTAATATATGTGTGTGCTAACATATAAATTTATACTACCTTATATTTGACTATATTATGATTCATTTCATACTTTTCACTCTTAATATCTTCTTGTTAACTGGGACCACACTTTCTCCTGATGGAAGGGCTGAAACTTTCCTTGAGCTCCAAGCCCTTCAGGAGTGGAGCAGGTGTCCCAGATCATTCCTATAGACAGCTTCCATTCTAAACCCTGTGTGCCTAGCTTTCTTGTTTGTTCACCCTGCTGACCTGGCTGTTTTGTATTTACCCTAAGAGGTGGGAGATTGCCTGGCCCAGCATGGCTTTCTGTAGGGTGCTGGGAAGAGGGGGGACCCATTCATTTTCTTTCATACACTTGGCTTATAAATTTTGCCAGTAAAGACGATCCCAAAACTCATATCATGTGATATGTTCATCCTTAACCCTGATGCACCGTACTGCAGATTAATTCCCAGTATGTTTGCCCTGATATTTTTATCTGTGGGGTTTATAGAGGTATAGACGCTTTTAAAATTGTAAGTATGTCAGAATATTTACATATTTTTTTCCTTGCTTTCACCCAAAGATTTTGGTAAGTTCTATTATTTGCTCTTTGATAGGAATCCTGCATTTTTATTGACTCTCTGAAGTGTATCAATCTTACTGATTTAAAATGGGTTTGTATGTTTCTTTTACCTTGAAAAAAATCAGGCTAGAATTTTCCCCCCATTTTAATTGACTAGTCAGGAACAAACCAGCTCTAAGTAATAGCTTGCTTTCAGTTTTAGTAGATGATAATTTTGGCATAATGGTAATAATTGCCTTTGTGTTTTATAACATTAGTAATGGAGTCATCAAAGGTTATCCTTATAATATTGGCATACAGTTAAATTTACCTTTATAAAAGCTTATGAAACAAAATATAATTATGTTGAATATATGTAATGTTCTTCCTTTGAAATATTTTAACAGGGTTATGTAACGAAGTCATCACGAGTTATTTCTAATAATTCTTCAGAGTTACTGTTTGACTTGACCCAGGATACAGGATTACCACTTTACCAAGGAGGACCAACACTTTCTATAGCAGGTTGGTTTTAGCACTTTTTCAAAAAATTAGAAAAAGAAACTTGATGAATATGCATATGGAATTGACTTTCTGTTTTGAAGTCCATGCCTTCAAGTTAAGTTTTTCACATATTTTAAGGTGTAGTGGCGCTAATAGTTCTCGACTGCCTTTTTTGGTGGTTTTAAATGAAATCTTATTTACTAATAGAATATTTTATTTCTTCCTGTTAATTAAGTAGGCTAACCAACTTTGACCTTGTTCGCACTTGGCATTAAACATGGGCTGAAAAAATCTTTATTTTTATTTTTTTAATTTTAATTTTATTGGAGCAGAGTTGATTTACAATGTTGTGTTAGTTTCAGGTGTACAACAAAGTGATGTTATACATATACATATATTCATTCTTTTTTAGATTCTTTTCTCATATAGGTTATCACAGAGTACTGAGTAGAGTTCCCTGTGCTATACAGTAGGTCCTTGTTGGTTTTCTATCTGATATATAATAGTGTGTGTATGTTCATCCCAAGATCCTGATTTATCCCTCCCCCACCACGTTTCCCTTTTGGTAACCATAAGTTGGTTCTCGATGTCTGTAAGTCTGTTTCTGTTTTGTAAATAAGTTCATTTGTATCATTTTTAAAAATTAGATTCCACATATGAATGATATCATATGATATTTGTTTTTGTCTGACTTACTTCACTTAGTATGATAATCTCTAGGTCCATCCATGTTGCTGCAAATGGCATTATTTCGTTCTTTTTATGGCTGAGTAATATTCCATCGGATATATGTACCACATCTTCTTTATCCATTCCTCTGTTGATGGGTTGATGGACATTTAGGTTGCTTTCATGTCTTGGCTATTGTAAATAGTGCTGCAATGAACATTGGGGTGCATGTATCTTTTCGAAGTATGGTTTTCTCCGGATATATGCCTAGGAGTGGGATTGCTGGATCATATGGTAACTCTATTTTTATTTTTTTAAGGAACCTCCATACTGTTCTCCGTAATGGTTATACCAATTTACATTCCTATCAACAGTGTAGGAGGCTTCCCTTTTCTCCACACCTCTCGGGCATTCATTGTTTGTAAACTTTTTGATGATGGCCATTCTGACCGGTGTGGGTGATACATCATTGTAGTTTTGATTTGCATTTCTCTGATAATTAGTGATGTTGAGGATCTTTTCATGTGCTTTTTAGCCATCTGTATGTCTTCTTTGGAGAAATGTCTATTTAGATCTTCTGCCCATTTTTTGATTGGGTTGTTTGGTTTTTTTTGACATAGAGTTGCGTGAGTTGTTTGTATATTTTGGCGATTAATCCCTTGTTGGTTGCTTCGTTTGCAAATATTTTCTCCCATTCTGTGGGTTGTCTTTTCATTTTGTTTATGGTTTCCTTTGCTGTGCAGAAGGTTTTAAATTTAATTAGGTCCCATTGTTTTGGTTTTTATTTTCATTACTCTAGGAGGTGGATCAAAAAAGATATTGCTGTGATTTATGTCAAAGAGTGTTCTTCCTGTTTTCCTCTAAGAGTTTTATAGTGTCTGGCCTTACATTTAGGTCTTTGATCCATTTTGAGTTTATTTTTGTGTATGATGTTAGAGAATGTTCTAATTTCATTCTTTTACATGTAGCTGTCCAGTTTTCCCAGCACCACTTATTGAAGAGTCTGTCTTTACTCCATTGTATATTCTTGCCTCCTTTGTCAGAGATTAATTGACAGTAGGTGCGTGAGTTTATTTTTGGGCTTTCTATCCTGTTCCATTGATCTATATTTCTGTTTTTGAGAAAAATCTTAAAATAATATATATAAGTTAGAGAAGTCCTCTGATACCCTAAATACTCTGTTAAAAGAAATATTTATTAGGTTCTGTGGCCACTAGTATGGAAAAGTGTATGGTTATAGTTAAATTCTCAATTAGGTTAGTGTGTTTATATTCAATAAACGATTTAGGTATAAAATATTATTACAGAGTGCTGTTATAAAGTGGCTGCACTAAATTCGTCTATAGTCATTACTCAGTAAATGCCTATTGAAGGAGTAATGAAATTTCCCTATTGAAGAAGAGTTACTTTTATTATATACTATTAACAAAGTTCTTCATTAACCTAAAATAAATTAGTGTGTTATGAAAGAATTTTATCTAATTGAAAATTCCTTGTACAGGCAGTTATGCTTTGTATACTAGCAATTTTGATATATTTCAAATACTTGACTAAATAGAGATTTGGGGGAATTTTTAGATTATTCACTAATAAATCAGTGTGGAAAATTTACCAAATGCTTCCTGATTTTTTTAATAGTATTATCAGTACCTAAAATGTTTTTCCATTTAGATAATATTTAGTTGATATTCATTTCTTTGGGTATCACCTACATATTTATAAAAAACTAGTTAGTAAAATAGGTAAGAACCAAAAGAAACAAGGAGAAAAAATAATTGTCTTAAGTCTGGTTTTACAAAACACATGAACTTTATAGAAAAAGTCTGAGTTATTGAAACTTCTTGGGACTAAGGACAGTGACTCCTGCTCTCCTTCTAAGTTTTTTTCTGCAGAGAGACTTTAGCCTGTAGATTTGAACTGCTATTCTTAAGATTTTTGTAGTCTTTAGCATGTCTTTACACTTCAGTTTTCTCATACTATTAAAATGGAGATTTTATTTTTCTTATTTAATGCAGTCATTCTCCAGACCTTCAATCAGCCATTTGTAGATATAATTTTAATTCTTACTCTATTTTAGTTAGGGCTTCTGAAGCCCAAATAAGATAAATAAAACGTGAAATGCATTATAAGCTTTAAAGGACTCTACAACAAATATTTGTTATGAATGGTAACAGGTGCAATATGTTCAGTAGCATTAACTGATCAAGGTCAAGTGATCATGGATGTTTGGAGAGAACTGGGTTTGAGTTTGATCTTGAATGAGAATAGGATTTTTACTGGCCGAGATAGAGGTGTTGAGTGTGGGCAACAATACAAGCCGAGGACAATAGAGATAAGTTAAAGGGTCAGAATTTAAAACTCTTAAATTCAGAGTAATTTTATTTCTTATGTTAAAAAAAATACTTATAATAAAAGTCTGATGTACTGTCTAGCCTGTTATATAATCAGAATATTAATGCAAAATACCAGCACTCATTAGCTTTTCAGGTAACCTCAGCATCTCACAAGAATGCTACTGTGATTACACAAAATGTTTCCCGAGTTCCCATAGTATAGCCGTCAGTAATCACATGCTTTGAAGATAGAAAAAGAAAAAATCATTTTTATGTTATCTCAAAGGATGAAACAGAGGAGCCAACTATTGTAATACTCTTATTTTCCGGGCATATTTCTCCTTATTAAAAAGCTGACAGGTAAATCTACTACAATAATTTTTTCCCCTCTGAAGTAAGTTAAGATAGAAAATATTTTATTAGTAATGATAATAGCTGTTTTTTTTATTATTGAATACTTTCTATGTGCTAGATGTTGTGTTGGTTGCATTTAAAAGTAAGTTAAGATATGAAATTTTTTTAGTAATGATAATAGCTTTCATTTATTATTGAATGCCTTCTTTGTACCAAATATTGTGTTCGGTGCTTTAAATACAGTATCATATTTGATCTTAAAAGCGCTTTGTAAAATAAGGTATTAAAACTCTTACTTTATAAAAGAACAAACTGAAGCTCTGAGAAGTTAATTACATAAGCCAAGAATACATAGCTATTATCAGTGACAGAGCCTGGATTTGAACTTACCCTGTCTGGTTTAAAAGCCTGGAATATTTCTAGTGTATTTACTGCTTCTACTTTTAGTGTACAGTTGGGAGCATTAAAATATGTTGTGCAGTTTTAAAATCCTTGTTACCCAGCCTAGTTATAGCCTAAATATCCCTATTTCCCTTGCTAATGCTCTGAATAAGGCTAAAATCCTTTAGCAAAAAGGTTATAGTTTTCAAACTAAGACTTCATTTAGGAATAAAATCCCTGTAAAAACAAAATTTTATGCAAAAGTCTAATAAATAAAATATAAAAGCAGAGTTTCTCTGTCAAACACACCCAGTGTATTCCCTATGAGGAGCCCATTAAGCTCTGGGGAAGATAATTTGAAAACCATAGTATAATACTAACTCCTTCTATTATGAACCCTTTCACATGAATGAATGAGGTTTTATCATTCAAGATTAGTAGTTTCCACTTTGTATGTAGGAATAAATGGATAATATAACCTAAAGCCATGAGTAGAACACCTCTTTGTTAGGTGGACAAAACTAACTTTTCATTGGACATTTTAAGTCGTTAAATAAACAGCTTCTAAAGTGTCTCTCTAAATTTTTGGATTTTTTTTTTTTTTTTTTTTAAACTCACTCACTTAAGCATCTAAAGTTAATTCATTTGTGGGAACCCTGGCATATTCTTTGTGCTTTAACTTTTTTTTTTTTGCTTGCTCTGCCTTCTTTCATAATAGCTGTTTATATATTTCCTTATTTGAAGTTATATTTAGTATTGTCTTACATAGAAAGGTATTTTATGAATAATTTGAATATATATAGTATGTAATAGATATTTATACAGTTTCTTTATATCCCTTAACTTTTGATCACATCAATTTTTGTCATTATTTATTGTTATTTGTATGATGTGATAATTCAATTATATTACATTTAATTTCACTCCAAAGTATTTTTACTTAGTTGTAAGCAATGTTCTAAAGTCTTTAAAAATATTTTCTCACTATTTAAATCATTATAGGTATGAATGAAAGTTCATTTTTATCAAAACGTCCTTCTACTTCTGAAGTAAACAGTGTTAATCCAAAAAAGTCTAAACCCAGTGAAGGTGTTTCTGGAACAAATTCCTCAGCTGTATTTTCTTCAGTTAAATCTCTTTCAGTGACATCTCCCCAGGCTGTGCCGTCAAAAGGTAAATATGAAATGTGGCATATAAAAAAGAAATTATAGTATTTATATATGAATTATAGAAATTGTAGTACAGACTATCAGTAGTGGTTATTGAAGGTTAAAAAGTGATGAATTTTGAATCATATATATTTTGAATTTATTTTAGGTACAAATATCTCATCAAATCAATCAAAAAATGGAACACCTTTTCCAAGAGCTTGTCCAAAGTGCAATATTCATTTCAATCTTTTGGATCCTTTGAAAAATCACATGAAGGTAAACCTTTTTCAAAATTTAATTTTAAAAAGGTTTGCAAATCCCTAAAAATATTGATTGATTTGCAGTAAATAATGATTTGTTCAGATATTTAGATAAGAAATATTCTCATATTGGTATTTACATATAAGTTAGGTAAAAGTTTATATTCATGATTGTCTTCATATAAGATTTTAAAATTTCTTCTGAATCATCAAATTTAAAAAATTAAGTTCATGTACATTATAATGTCTGATTATTGTATTCTAATTTTAAATGAAAATAATGCATTATTCAGAATATCTTATTTACTAGCTTATGCATACTTGAAACTTCTTAAAAATAGGCATTTTATTATGTATTTAATATTTCATATAAGTTAACAGTTCCTTTAGTTATCTTTTTTGTTCATACTAACATGTGCATGTCATATTACACAATGAAAATCTTAGTTTTACTTTAATTTCAACACTCAGACATAAACTCCAAATGATGGAGGATTTTATATGAAATAATTGTTTTAACTTAGTCCATAATATAGTTTGTGTAATTGTTATAAATTAATTTGAGCTTTTTATTGGTATAAGAAGTTCCTGAAATTAGATTTTAAGAAATTTTCAAAGTACAAATGAAATAGGAGGTTTAGGTAACACTTCACTTAAAATACTTTGGTAGAATCTTACAGTACCCTGCTGTGTCTATGGAAAGATAGCCTGTATTCCTCTTCTGTGCCCGGTATAAATGCAAGGAAGGGGGAAAGAGACAAGAAAAAAGGCAATGTAGATCATATGGAGAAAAGAAGGAAGGAGAAGGATGCAATGGTAAAGAAATATCTAAGGAAAAGTTTCAGGGATTGCTCACTGTTTCAGGGATTGACAAATCTGTTTTGAAATTCAGTATTTTACAAAAAAAGTAGAAAAAAATAAAGGAACTTTTTAATTTCAAATATAGTCTCTTTATTTAAATACAAAACTCTATTTGGTCTGTCACTACTTCTAGCTCACAGTATGTACTCCCTGATAATTGCACTTTGTGGTTTGTTCTTATATGAGAATTAACCTGTACAAGTGCTTTCAGTTTTCCTATTTATGTAATATTTTGATGAGATACCTGATGTTTTTTCATGTTTTGCATTTTGGACATAGGGAAAAAAGAAAGGGCTAAATTCTTTAGTTATCTTTAGTTATTTGAATAGGTAATAGTCATATGATTCAAAATTGAAAAGTTTACAAAGGCATACAAGTAAAAACTCTTATCCCTGTCTCTTATTTATCTGGTTCCCAGTATGACTCTCAAAGAAAATAATTTTTATTAGTTTGTTTTCTATCCTCCCTGGTCTTCTTTCTGCATAAACAGGTGAACACAAGTGCTCTTACTTCTTTTCTGTTTTGTGTACAAGCTGTAGCACATTATATGTACTGTACCTGGTGAGACTGGCAATCATTTTCCAAAATGTAGCTTTACTTTCGAAACATATTATAGCATTGTTTGTGATTACTCATATTAGAAAGAATCACAACTTCATATAATATTCATATAATAAAACACTATACAGCATTTTTAAAAAAGGTGGAATCTCTAGAATGATGATATGGGAAGATAGCTCTAAGATATATTATTGAACTAAGTTGAATGTAATATGAATAATTTATTATATTCCTTTATATCATAAAGAAATCTTAGAGAATAGTCACCAGATCTCGGACAGGGAAGTATAAAATTATGGAGACTTTATGTTCTAGATTATGCATTTTATACATAAATTATAACTTACAATAATAATTTCTATTTTGAAAAAAATAAGATTTTTAGATTATTTGTAAATGATTTTTTTGCTTTTATTATAGGTGAGTAGATGACTGTACCACAGAAATAATGTTTTCTTTCAATGAAGAATACCTAAAACATAATTCAAATATGCTACAATAATAAGAACAATATACTTACCTGAGACCATGTGAGACTACTAAGCTTTAAATACATTATTTCATTTAATCCTTAGAAAATTCTTTGAGATAGACATTTTTCTCATTGTTTTATAGCCAGTTAATTGGCATAACTGGTGTTCAAACTTTTAATGGTAAAAAGCTCAAGGTCTCCCAAATACTTATTGTTATTCCCCTTTTGACAAGTGTATGGGCTATTTAACTTGAAGATAGGTACGTTATTTCTTTTTTAGGGAATTTGATATTTATCAACCAGATCTAGCTTATTAATTACATTATTTAGATTTCTGTAACTTAACTTATTTTTTTGTTTACTTGCTCTGTCATGGATTGAGAAATACCACATCTCAATCTACATCTTTCACCACCAATATATTTTTTTTGTATATTGCAATTCTGTTTTAAGATTGTTGCTATTTGTGATACAGATGAATCTCTTTTATAACTGTATTGTGAATGCGTCCTTTAGCATTTTTATAAAATGTCCTTTTTTGTCTTAAAGTTTAATGCCTTTTAGGCTCACAACCCTTGTTTTCTTCTGGTTTCTATTTGCCTAGTGTATTCTTTGTTTATCCTTTTATTTTCAACCCTTCTGAGTGGCTTTGTTTTAAGTATGCCTCTTGCTTTAAGCAGAAAGTTGTGATCCTATAATGAAAATCTTTTTTGTTTCAGTAGTTGAGTTAAATTTACTTATTTTCATAGATGTGACAGGTTTATTTGATCTTGGTTCTGTCACAATTTTTTGCTAAGCTCTTTTCTTCCTCTCTCTCTTTCTTTCTCTCTTTCTTTCTTTCACTATGTGGTTGCTTTACATGTATGTAATTTGGGTTTTTAGGGAAGTTGTATTTTTGTTTTCCTGTTTATCCTTCTAATTTTAACGTTAATATAATTCTGGTAGTCTTCTATTCCTTTGGCTATTCTCTACTATTAAAATTGATTAAAGTAGCATTAAATTTCCTATTCTTAACCCCATCCTTACTTTCTCCTCTCCTACTGATTTTAGTCAATATTATCTTTCTGAGTGTACTATTTCTTTGTACCATTGAAAATGCTCATACCTGCACTTCTTTATTTGGTAGCTCTAAATTATATTCCTTGATGTACTGCTACCATATGTGAAGCAATCTATGAATTCTCTTGACCTCATATTTATTGTCCTTTTACCTCCTTTCAGTTTTTATTTGTTGGTTGTATCATTTTTCCATTGTCAGGGCATATGACATTTTCATTTAGTTTTCTTAACCTTATTTCTGTATTTGTTTTAATCCTTTTCCACAGTAAATATATTCAGTACTCATCACCAGTCTTTCTGTTATGGTTCCTTTGGTTATCTCTTGTTTGACTAAAGTTTATCCCATAGTAATTTCCTCAGGAAGGGCCTGGGAACAGTATTCTTTGAGTTCCTTCATGTTCAAAACAGTTTGACTATAGTCCATTCATGAAAGACAGTTTGGCCAGATATAAAGTTGGATCCCACTTTGAGGATCTTGTTGGTGTTGCTTTTGTTTTACAGTATCTAATGTTGTTGTTAAGAATTTGGGATAAGCTTGAATTATTTTGCCCTTTATAAATGATTTGCTGTTTTTGCCTGGCTGTCCAGAGGATTCTTTATTTTGAAAGACTGATAATTCTACAGTGACTTCGTGTTGAGAATTTTGGATCAATCTTTTCTGACATACAGCATGTTATTTCAGCTTGTAAATTTGTGTCTTCCTTTATTTTAGTGTAGTTTTCTTGATTTGTATCTTTAAATTCCATACAATTGTTTTGTTATTTGGGGGGCTGGGTGTTGTCCAGTACTCATGTGTTCATTTGTTCAATGTCCTTTGTCTGGAATATTTGTGATTTTCTTCCTAATCCTTTTAGTTCTTTCTCTCTTCCCTCTTCTCCTCTCCTCTCCTCTCCTCTCCTCTCCTCTCCTCTCCTCTCCTCTCCTCTCCTCTCCTCTCCTCTCCTCTCCTCTTCCCTCCCCTCCCCTCCCCTCCCCTTTCCTCTTTCTTTTAATTTACTTTGCTTTTCTCATTTATTTTATTTTCCAACATCTGTTCACCAGTGTACTTTTCTAATTTGTGTTTAGCTATCTGGTTTTATTTTTTTTCTCTACTTTTACTCTTGATTTTGCCACTCTTTATGTCTTCTTTTTGTCTTGCCATCTCTTCTTGCTTTTTGGTCTTCCAAATAGACACAGTTGCTTCATTAAGTTTTTTAAAATTTATGGCAAAAATTTTGGCCCCTATTTTCATCTGCATCTGCTCTAAGGTGTTTTTGTGAGAATTTTACATTTCCTCAATTTATTTTAAAGTATTTTTGTTTAGATGTAAGTCCCTATCATATTGAACAAGTCAGATTTTCTTGGGTTAGTTGTTTTGTACAAAGCTCCTTTTGGGAAGCATAGGTTGCCAGGATAATCTCACAGCCTATTAGCTGGTTTATACAACTTCTTCCTATAAGTGTAACTTGTGTGTCTGATTTTATATGTAGCATTCCTTTTCTGTTTCTCTGTACTGAATGAGGTTTGAGGAATTTCTGCCATCCTTCTTGCTCCAGCTCCTATACTTGGTTTTGCAGGCAAAGAACATAGATTTGCACTTCATGATGTGTATTTCACCTTAGAATGTATGTTTTGCTGACACTTTCTAAGGTCTGTTAACATTGGGTTCTTTTGATTTCTCTGGTCTACTTCCAGCTGCCTGTCTTCTGCCTGATCTTGCTGCTTTTGGTAGTGCTTTCATATGTTGTGGAGTCTGTGGATTCTATCTGACTTTGAGTTTTAATGAAAATTAAATTTTTGGAATTTGGTTGTTGTGGCTTTTTGGATGTATCTCACAAGGAGAAGGGAAAAATGTTGACTTATGTAGGATGACCATATGGGAAGTTTTTTTTTTACTATTTAAAAATGGTACCCCTTCTTTGCTCTGGAAATCCCATCTAAATTTTTAGGTACTAAGAAAGCAACAGAACATGGTATGTCTATTGGGAGGAGTTAAGATTAGAATGGTGTTTAGATGTTATCTACTGTTTGTCAAATTATAGTATATGGCATTAAAGTGTTTAATATTTGCAGAATGACTAACCCAGGAAAATAAGGGATGAACCTGGGGTTACAGTGAAGGGCTAGAACCAAAAGTGTACTAGGGCTGAATAAAAGGTGACCAGTTAGTGTTGGGCCATAGCTCAGCCGTGCCATCCATCACTTGTTCTGTCTTACCATAAAACTTTAAATCTAAGCCTAGTTCTCATTTCTTAACTTGCTTTCTTGCCTTTTGGATATTTTCTGTAAGATACTTTCCTCTCAATTACTAAATCCCCCAACCTTCTTCAGTGCACCTCATCCATTCTTGGTTGTCATTGGTTTATCATTCAGCTATTTTATAGGAATATGAAACATTGTTTAAAGGATATTGTGAATGAGATTTGCATGTTTATTTTTAAAATCTTGCTTTTCTGTAGAACAAAAAAGAAAATGGAAGAACAGCAAGCAATTTATCGTCTATTATGCATTTATGAGTATTTAGAGTAACAAATGTTTATAATGTACTAAATTAGACATTTCTGGAGAATATAAACCTTACAGCACACTCTACTGTAGATTACATAGATTATTTTGTAGATTTCAGAAGAGAATCAATTCTCAAATATGACTCAGAGTAACTCCTACAGTCTGAAAGCCAGATTTAATGTTTGAGTAAATAAGATTATCCACATTTCTAATTAGTGAGACTATTCTGTATTATGTCATTTTGTGCATTACAATTTTTTCCAGTTGATGTTTGAGATCATCCCTATAGTAAAACTGCAGATAAGATGAGGAATTTTGTCTATCAAATGATGTTACTGATACACATCATTTGTAGTAAGACATATATTAAATCATTTTTCTAATAGTGCTGGTGAGTTTACTCTGACTCATCCTTTTCTCCATTTGTCCTTAAAGTCAAAAACAACATTTTTAGACTTTAGCTTTCTAAAGTCCTTTGTAACAGTGTGACTTTTTTTAAAAAAATAATTTATTTATTTTATTTATTTATGTTTGGCTGTGTTGGGTCTTTGTTGCTGCAAGCGGGCTTTCTCTAGTTGCGGCGAGCGGGGGCTACTCTTTGTTGCAGTGCGTGGGCTTCTCATTGCAGTGACTTCTTCTGTTGCAGAGCACGGGCTCTAGGTGCACGGGCTTCAGTAGTTGCGGCTTGCAGGCTCAGTAGTTGTGGTGCATGGGCTTAGATGCTCCGTGGCATGTGGGATCTTCCCAGACCAGGGCTCGAACCCATGTTCCCTGCATTGGCAGGTGGATTCTTAACCACTGCGCCACCAGGGAAACCCCAGTGTGACTTTCTTTAGTTTGAGCTCTTAAATTTTATGTCTTAAGAAGAATCTAGAAACATAGGTAGCAAAACCTTTCTCATTTCCCTCTTTTTATCGTGGTTTCATTTCAATTGTGTTTATTCAGAGTGGTAGACTACAGAGGGTCATATTGTATTAGAGAATTAATACCCTTATCCTAATTCAGCTTATGGGTGCAACCTTAACTCCTAAGCATAAATTCTGTCACTTTTTTGTCAGTTCGTTTTATTTAGTATTTTTTTCTCCTCTCTTTTGGATCTATTTCAGATTTTTTTGTGTGTGTTTTTTTCCTCTGTAGGTTTCAGAATTGACAGGTGAACAAAATAAGTGCAATCGAAGGAAATATTATAGGTCTGTCTTGCATCAAAAGTCCAGCTTCTCATGTGACACAGAAAGTTTCACCAATAATGTAACATTTCAATATGGCAGGAGAGGAAGTGGATTTTGTTATTCTTAGAGATGGAATAGAGTTGTGTTTAGATTTTCAGACTTTCTTATGATGCTACTAATTTACGAGATGACATGTTTAGGAAGAGTTTAAGTCAGTTGGTTTATGTTGTAAAAGAATTACATAGGTGCCTTGTTAAAAAATACAGATTTCTGGGCCCTACCTCTAGACTTTGTGGCTTATTGGTCTGAAGTAGGCCCAGGAATTAGCATTTTGACAAGCACTTCTGGTTTTTCTAATGCAGGTCTTCCTTGGATAGCCCTCTGAGTAAAGCTGCCTTAGAGAAATTCTAAAACTGAAAATTATGTACAATAAATTATCTTGTTGGAAAAAAAAAGCTCATGTATGAAAGTATTTCACATTGGAACCAGTTTATATGACATCTTGATTTTCCAAATGAGGAACTAAATTTCCCCGTCAAATATATAAGCATTCTAGATTTCAAGATGTAACTGTTGAAGCTTTCAAGACATAACTGATGGTTCTTTATTTTTTCCCTATGCATTTTTTAGCACCTTGAGTCTAAGGAATGGCAGGTTAGCTGTGCTCAATGTCCAGTTCCAACCAGATATTATGAAATTTAGTATATATATAGTTAAACATATACATTATGGCATGTAAAACTACATTTCCTTTCTATACTCTGTCATGGCATGGATATGAACAATGTTTAGTTTTGTTAATTTAAGTGTTGTTAAATATTTACATCTGAAAAGACAAATTATAAGGAAAAGACTATTAGATCAATAGTTGAGTCCTGGTTTTAAGGTTTCTCTTTTCTTTCTTTAAAAAAATTTTTTTTTATTAAGATAATAGATGTTTATTGTTTGAGATTTTGAGAGTATGTATATGCACCACAAGCTTTTGGTGAATATTCTTCCAGATATATCACCAAGCATAGTTTTACATGGTCTGACCTTAGTTGTAAACAAAGAACCGTATTTTGGTTTCTAATTGTTTTAAGAGATAAATAAGACTTCTGTTTTTTCTCTTTCAGTACTGTTGTCCAGACATGATAAATAACTTTTTGGGACTGGCTAAAACAGAATTTTCAAGTACAGCAAATAAAAGTAAGACTGTTGATTCAGAAAAAGGAAAACTGATCATGTTAGTTAATGACTTTTATTATGGAAAACATGAAGGAGATGTCCAGGAAGAACAGAAGACTTACACAACCTTTAAGTGCTTCAGTTGCTTGAAAATTCTTAAAAATAATATTAGGTATGTTAGCACTTATTTTTATTTCTATTTGAAAATTGGAATGCTACAGATATAAATGTTGTATCTTTATCTTGCATTTTTTAATGTTATTCTAGGTAAGAGATTTTAACACTTTGCACTAAGAACAAAGACAGATTCTCTTGTTAAAAAGCTTTTGTCCTTTCTTATATTTTAGAGTTGACTCTTGGATCCAGTTAGTTGTATTTCTTTAAAATAACTTAAGAAAGGATAAACTTTATTTCAAATAAAACAAAATTAACTTCTTTTACCTATATTATCAGTGATCTAGGAATTTTCATGAGATTATTTTCATATTTAACTGCTTTTGAATTTTATTTTTTTTCACACCACAAGAAGAACCACTTATTTATGTTTTGTCCAGTTTGACCTCTTATATAATCTTGTTTAATGCTCAAATCTCTCAATTTATAATTTTTAGAACACTTACCTTGCAGGTAAAGTGATATTCTTTGGAGAAGTACCAGTTCTAGGAAACATGACTGCTTTGATTTTAAATTTCAACACCTTTAAAAATTAGAGATTTAATTGCAGTGGAATTTTGAAATTTTTACACATGTATGCTTCAAATTTTAGGAACTTACAGTAATCTTTGAGTTACATGGCATATTAGTAGCTGTCATCCTATAAAAGAGTTAGTTATAAGGATAAAATGAGAAGACATATTGATTGATATTTTTATTGGTTACATAGCTTGACATTTATATTTGGTAAGGTTTTTTACCATCATTTTATTATAAAAATGTTCAACATTCAACAAATTTAAAAATATTTTGTAATGGACACTTGTATACTTATCATCTTGATTCTATCATTAACATTTAACTGTACTTGCTTTATCATATAGCTATTCATCCTTCCTTCAAACTATTTGGGTTTTTTTATGCATTTCAAAGTAAGTTGCAGATGTCAATGTACTTCCGTCAGTTGAGGCATGTGCGTGTGTACAAACATATATATGCATACCTTTTTATGTTTACCCTTGGTGACTGTTATTTGTAATTAGCATTCTTAGGCACCTATAGTTTACTTGTAGACCCAGCATTTATTTTATTTTCCTGTGAGTTCTTGGGTCTAAGAAGAAGCATATAGAAAAACCCTGAAATATACTGTGATAAACTCCTATAATAATTATTTTTTTATGGTAGTGCTTTATAGTTTTAAAAATTCTTTTAGATACATTATTTCATATGAGTTTTCACATTTATCTCCTTTCATCAAGTTTTAACAGCCATCAATAGCTAATGGTCCCAGTAGTTTAACAGAAGGAATATTGTACTTCGTGATATAACACTGAAACAATATTACAATAGAACTCTTTCCCCTATTTTCATATTTTTACCATTTTAATAGTAATATACACCAGAAAAATCATGTTAATAAATATAGTAAAATGCATAGAAATACGGCTCCCCTGCATAGTCCTTTATTATTCTTAAATGTTATATATATATGATATTAGAATTTATTTCAGCAGTTTTTTTAATTTTCCTTTGAGATTAACACATTAATATTAAACATATGAAAGTAAAAATTTTCTTTTTTTTGTTATTGTTTCAGAATACTAGTTACATATTTCTAGAGTGTCCTAATATCTAGAAATTTTAAGCAAGCAGCATCTGGTAACATCCAGGAATTGAGCGTTTTTGGAAATACTGATTGTTTAGTAAATGTAAACTTAATAGAAAACAACTTATAACCAAAGAAGTTGAATATGTTAAGTAATATTTTACCTTGATAGTAAAAACTGGGAGGGTAAATTGATATTTGTAGAGAATGGTAAGAAGGTGATAGCTGTAGATTTCTATTCTCTGCCCTGTCAACGTATGGTGTTTTTTTTTTCCCCTACATTGAGTGTCACCCAAAACAGGTTTATTTTATTCTGTGAATATCCTTGCAAGGTGTTTGCTTTTTTTGTTTCCCTCATTTCCATCTGTTGGTTTAAGTAGTATGAGCTCCTGATGGGGGCTCATATAATAATTGAGAGAAAGCTTGCTAGTTAAGAAATTATTTTATTTAGATACATTTTAATTGCTGAAAGTTGTAAGCTGAGAGTTTAATGGCTCATGACATTTTCTCTATATACAAATATTTAGCCAAGACTAGGATTTCCTATAGGTGTTTGTAGAGCTGGTGTAAAAACCAAAGGAAGTCTAAAAGATATTTCAAAGTGTACCATAACCTGTACTAAAGAGTAGTGTTGTGCGAGGTGTGAAAAAAAATAAATGTTATAACCTTTGTGATGATTGCTATCCAGATTGATGATATTATCACTTAATTTCAACATTATTTCCTGTAGTGACTCAAAGTGAGTAATTGTTAATAGTTGACCCCGTCTAAAAATTGTTATTTTGATTGAATAACTTTACTTTCAAATTCAGCAAAAAGCTTCAGTAAGCTCTTTTTAAATAGGCATTCCCATTTATATTGCACTCTCTGCTGTTGAAGGTCATAGTTCCTGCTCATAAGAAGCCTTTTTAGGGAAGCTGAAATAGCAGAATGTAAAACTGAAAAATGGACGTTGCCTACAAAGGGCACAGTCTGCAAGTTAAAATGAACAGTCTTTGCTAACAGTAAACCAGTATCATTAAGTAAGACAAAAGGTTCTTGTAATTGTAGGCATTAAAATTGCTATTACATGCATTTAGAAACCAAGACACAAGTAAAAATACCAGTAATTTGTCTTTTAAGCAGCTAGAATTTATTGTATATCTTCATAGCTTAAAAGATTTCTCTCATGACTCTGTAGCTGCTTTTGGTGGTAGAGTTTCCTTCCTTTCAGTATTTTATTTATAAATGTAAGTAGTATACTTGTATGGAGAAGAAACCTGCTGTTTTATCTTTAAAAAAATTTTAATAATCTGAAATCAAGAGAGCAAATTAGTGATATTTCAAATTAATAATAACTATTTATTTTAAAACAAGGGTGAAAAGATGTTTACTTAGTTACTTAATAAAAGTGATTATTTAAAGTGCACACTTTTCTAGAGGACTTTAAGACTTTAGAGATTTTATTTTCAGTAATCATATCTCTAATTTTAAGATTTAGATTCAAGTACTTATTTGTGAGATTTTTGTTTTTAAATCTGAATTTTTGCACCTGTTGACAATCATTTATAGGTTTATGAACCACATGAAACATCATTTGGAACTTGAGAAGCAGAGCAGTGAAAGCTGGGAAAACCACACCACCTGCCAGCACTGCTACCGTCAGTTTCCCACACCATTTCAACTGCAGTGTCACATTGAAAGTACACACACACCCCATGAATTTTCTAGTAAGTTACAATTTCATTTAAATATTGAGTATTGTTGATTTTAACAATGTAAACTCTGAGAAAAGTTTGTTACTGAACTCTGAACAAGTGTGTTAGAAAAATAAGAATAAGAAGATGACTTTGAAATTTGAGAGTAAAGTTGAAAAAGTTAATTTTTAACTTATATAAACTTTTAAATAAAATTAGTTACTGAAATTAAAGTCCCTCTTGTAAATAATTCACTATGGTAAATAACCTGTGCTTTACATGTGGGGGACTAAATTAGAAGCCCCTCAGATCATAGTTTTCAAATATGAAATCAGTGCCCTTCTTTTAAACTTGAATAAGAAAAGTAAATACAACGGTAGTTAAAATCACAGATTTTGGAGCAAGACAGCCTGGGTTCACATCCAAGCTCTGCCTCTTAATATGTGATCTTAATGTGATCTCAGACAGGTCACTTCATATTTGAATAATGGGGATAATAAAAATACCTGCTTCATAATGTTTTGATGGGAACTGAGTGAGTTAATGTAAGTAAAGTCCTTAGAACTGGGCATGGCACACAGTTAATAACTATGCAACTGTTCACCACTACCACCACCACCAATACTACTACTATTATTGTTGTTGTTGTTGATATAGGTGTACAAAATGAATTATATATGTATATATCTGATTTTGTTTATTTGCCTCAATAGGATACTTTAAAAAAAAATTGAGGTATAATTGACATATAACATTGTATTAGTTTCAGGTGTACAACATAATGATTGAATACTTATGTGTGTATATATATCTTAAAATGGTGTAATGTCTTTTTTCCCCCACTTTTAGCCATTTGCAAAATATGTGAATTATCATTTGAAACAGAGCATATTCTTTTACAACATATGAAGGACAATCATAAACCTGGTGAAATGCCATATATTTGCCAGGTATACACATATTTTATTGTATACATCGTGTTTGTTTGGTTTGTTTGTTATCTCTTGCTTTGGGTACAAGATTTAAACCTGTTAGGCCAGGCATCAGCACATTTTTTATATAAAGGGCAAGATAGTAAGTATTCAGGCTTTGAGGATCATAGATCTCTGTTACAACAAATCAACTCTGCCACTCTAGCACACAGGCAGCCATAGACAAGTGAATGAATGGATATGACTGTGTTTCAGTATAACTTTATTTATGGACACTGAAATTTGAATTTCATATAATTTTCATGTCATGAAATATATTTTATTTTTCTAACCATTTCGATAAAATTGGTTGCTAAAATTAAAGTATCTTCTGTAAATAATTTATTAGTAGGAAGTCCCTTGGCATAACTCATACATTGTTATGTAGGGTCAGCAGAGAGTTGGAATTGGCCCATAGGCCATTGTTTGCCCACTCCTGTAACTAGACAAAGAAAAGCCCTGTGGCAGAAAGACAAACATGAACTTATCTTACCCTGTAGGGAAGAATGTAGGCATACAAGGGAAATACAAAATGCTTTTACTTCAGAGAACCCTACCAAATGCTTTGGGACTAGTATTTTTCCAGAATTTGGAGGAATGGGAAAGTAAGATAAAAATAAATTGTCACTTCTATAGCCTGGAGGCCATTTATAATCTAAAGGAAGATGCTATTTTATATAGCAGAAGAACTTTATAGGACCAGAGGTGTCAGAGTTTGAAAACTCAAGTCAAGATTGGGGGTGACAGATAAAAATATCTGATAAAAATAAGGGAATCTAGTTATATTTTGGGAAGTATCCTTAAGCTTTGAAAGGTAACTCTTCTGTCTCAAAGATTATCTTTCGATGTTTGCATTAATGGGATTCTTGGTTGTGTAGGCATCAGAGCTGAATTAGTACAAAATATCCTTCTGAACAAGTGACCTATCATTTTTACTTTGAAATTGGATATCATTATAAGTTTTCAAGTTAAACTAAATCTTTTTTTTTGTAGGTTTGCAATTATAGATCATCATCATTTTCTGATGTAGAAACTCATTTTAGAACATCCCATGAAAACACTAAGAACTTGCTATGTCCATTTTGCCTCAAAGTTATTAAAATTGCAACACCCTATATGCATCATTACATGAAGCATCAGGTGAGATTTGCCAGTTTTTATTCCTTTATGTTGTTTTAGAGAAAAGATAGATTATGACTTAGAACGTTGGTTAGATTTGTTCTGCAAGGGAAACAGCATTGTTCCAAATGACATGATTAATTTGCAATTTATGCTGAATTACCTGTGAAACTTCCACTTCTTTTCCTTTCTTCCTTTCTGGTGATGATGTGGTTCATACATGAAAATTCTGAAAGATAGCTAGAAATAGGAAACCTTGGATTGAAGGAAAAAAGAGAAGATGAGTGGAAGAATATCCAAAAGATCGGATATTTCAAGGCTAAGAATTACCTTCTGGGGAAGGTAATTATCAGGAGCAGGGGAAAAGATGAGTTTGAACTGATAAAGAAGATTGATGACTCATAATCGTGTTTTCCTCTTTCTCTTCAAACTTTATTCCCACTTTTAGCTCCCATATTATAAGAAGACATGTTGGCGTCATTGACCAGGAGTGGTCTTTTATAGCTGCCAGGGATAGAGGAAACAGTAGTGACACTTACTGCTTGATATATGAACTCTGGCAAAGAACTGTATTTAGTCCTGCTATGTAACTTTTGGGACGCAGTATTAGTGCTTATACCCATCTCTTGAACTCTGATGTTATACTTACTGGTTCTTTTCCTGAAGCAATTAAGTCATCCTTTGTTTGGGCTGAAAAGTTTAATGCAACATTGATCCTGTTCTTAAGCGCTTGAAAGAACAATAACAGCGCCTTTGCCAAAACCAGAAGTCAGTGGATTTATTGAATCTGATCATGTAATCAAGTTTTGCCACCTCACTAATTAGCTCATTACATTTTCTTGTTATTGATTAAACTGGCATGTCAATTTATTCAGCATTGGTGCTCACTTTGCTTTCCATTCTAGTCATTAGATAATCATGAAATCGGCTTGTGGTTCTTCATTGGGAAAGATAATAAAAGTAGAATTTCCAAATAAATTTGGGATCACCTATGTTGTGACTGGGATGCTACCTATCCTTGAGGAGTTCTGGCAAGATCTTTCGATTCTGGGTTTCCCCAGCAATGTTCCATCAGTTGTTAATACATGTCCCCCACCACCAATTGCTACTGGTAAATGAATTTGGTAAAGCCCTAGATTTACAAAATTAAATCATTGTTTCTTTTTTAAAACAGGATTCCTCAGAAATTTTAATATGCTAATGAACATTGTAAATCTCTAAGTAAGGATATAATATGTATTCCCCAGACTTATTTGGCTATTGGACCCTTTATTTGCTCAATATCTATTAACATTTCTTGAGGAACAGAGTTTGAGAAACACTGTTCTTGGTACTCTGTATTTCTTCTTTGGCTTTTAATTTTCAAAGGAAGAATAAAGTATAAAACAGTAGTTTTATTTCATTATGGGGCTTTTAACATCATTTTCCCCATATGCTATATTAAGCTCCAGAGTGAGATACAGATGTAGGAAGAATGATAATTATGAAGGAGATGTGTGGGCCAACTGTATGGGCTATGTGATTTTTTTTTTTAACGTTTTTATTGGAGTATAATTGCTTTACAATGGTGTGTTAGTTTCTGCTTTATTACAAAGTGAATCAGTTATACATATACATATATCCCCATATCTCTTCCCTCTTGCGTCTCCCTCCCACCCTCCCTATCCCACCCTTCTAACTGGTCACAAAGCACCGAGCTAATCTCCCTGTGCTATGCGACTGCTTCCCACTAGCTATCTACTTTACATTTGGTAGTGTATATATATCCATATGTACACTACCACTCTCTCACTTTGTCCCAGCTTACCCTTCCCCCCTCCCCGTGTCCTCAAGTCCATTCTCTAGTAGGTCTGAGTCGTTATTCCTGTCTTGGCCCTAGGTTCTTCATGCCCTTTTTTTTTTTTTTTTTTTAGATTCCATATATATGTGTTAGCATACGGTATTTGTTTTTCTCTTTCTGACTTACTTCACTCTGTAGGACAGACTCTAGGTCCATCCACCTCACTACAAATAACTCAATTTCATTTCTTTTTATGGCTGAGTAACATTCCATTGAATATATGTGCCACATCTTCTTTATCCATTCATCTGTCAGTGGACACTTGGGTTGATTCCATTACCTGGCTATTGTAAATAGAGCTGCAATGAACATTTTGGTACATGTCCCTTTTTGAATTATGGTTTTCTCAGGGTATATGCCCAGTAGTGGGATTGCTGGGTCGTATGGTAGTTCTATTTTTAGTTTTTTAAGGACCCTCCATACTGTTCTCCATAGTGGCTGTATCAATTTACATTCCCACCAACAGTGTATGAGGGTTCCCATTTCTTCACACCCTCTCCAGCATTTATTGCTTCTAGATTTTTTGATGATGGCCATTCTGACCGGTGTGAGATGATACCGCATTGTAGTTTTGATTTGCATTTCTCTAATGATTAATGATGTTGATCATCCTTTCATGTGTTTGTTGGCAATCTGTATATCTTCTTTGGAGAAATGTCTATTTAGGTCTTCTGCCCATTTTTGGATTGGGTTGTTTGTTTTTTTGATTTTGAGCTGCATGAGATGCTTGTAAGTTTTGGAGATTAATCCTTTGTCAGTTGCTTCATTTCAAATATTTTCTCCCATTCGGAGGGTTGTCTTTTCGTCTTCTTTATGGTTTCCTTTGCTGTTCCAAAGCTTTTAAGTTTCATTAGGTCCCGTTTGTTTATTTTTGTTTTTATTTCCATTTCTCAAGGAGGTGGGTCAAAAAGGATCTTGCTGTGATTTATGTCATAGAGTGTTCTGCCTATGTTTTCCTCTAAGAGTTTGATAGTGTCTGGCCTTACATTTAGGTCTTTAATCCATTTTGAGTTTATTTTTGTGTATGGTGTTAGGGAGTGTTCTAATTTCATTCTTTTACATGTAGCTGTCCAGTTTTTCCAGCACCACTTATTGAAGAGGCTGTCTTTTCTCCACTGTATATTCTTGCCTCCTTTATCAAAGATAAGGTGACCATAGGTGCGTGGGTTTATCTCTGGGCTTTCTATCCTGTTCCATTGATCTGTATTTCTGTTTTTGTGCCAGTACCATACTGTCTTGATTACTGTAGCTCTGTAGTATAGTCTGAAGTCTGGGAGCCTGATTCCTCCAGCTCCGTTTTTCTTTCTCAAGATTGCTTTGGCTATTCGGGGTCTTTTGTGTTTCCATACAAATTGTGAAATTGTTTGTCCTAGTTCTGTGAAAAATGCCAGTGGTAGTTTGATAGGGATTGCATTGAATCTGTAGATTGCTTTGGGTAGTATAGTCATTTTCATAATGTTGATTCTTCCAATCCAAGAACATGGTATATCTCTCCATCTATTTGTATCATCTTTAATTTCTTTCATCAGTGTCTTACAATTTTCTGCATACAGGTCTTTTGTCTCCTTAGGTAGGTTTATTCCTAGATATTTTATTCTTTTTGTTGCAATGGTAAATGGGAGTGTTTTCTTAATTTCACTTTCAGATTTTTCATTATTAGTGTATAGGAATGCAAGAGATGTCTGTGCATTAATTTTGTATCCTGCTAGTTTACCAAATTCATTGATTAGCTCTAGTAGTTTTCTGGTAGCATCTTTAGGATTCTCTATGTATAGTATCATTTTATCTGCAAACAGTGATAGCTTTACTTCTTCTTTTCCGATTTGGATTCCTTTTATTTCTTTTTCTTCTCTGATTGCTGTGGCTAACACTTCCAACTATGTTGAATAATAGTGGTGAGAGTGGGCCACCTTGTCTTGTTCCTGATCTTCATGGAAATGGTTTCAGTTTTTCACCATTGAGGACAAGGTTGGCTGTGGGTTTGTCATATATGGCCTTTATTATGTTGAGCTAAGTTCCCTCTATGCCTACTTTCTGGAGGATTTTTATCATAAATGGGTGTTGAATTTTGTCAAAAGCTTTCTCTGCATCTATTGAGATGATCATATGGTTTTCCTCCTTCAATTTGTTAATATGGTGTATCACATTGATTGATTTGCGTGTATTGAAGAATCCTTGCATTCCTGGGATAAACCCCACTTGATCATGGTGTATGATCCTTTTAATGTGCTGTTGGATTCTGTTTGCTAGTATTCTGTTGAGGATTTTTCCATCTATGTTCATCAGTGATATTGGTCTGTAGTTTTCTTTTTTTGTGACATCTTTGTCTGGTTTTGGTATCAGGGTGATGGTGGCCTTGTAGAATGAGTTTGGGAGAGTTCTTCCCTCTGCTATATTTTGGAAGAGTTTGAGAAGGATAGGTGTTAGCTCTTCTCTAAATGTTTGATAGAATTTGCCTGTGAAGCCATCTGGTCCTGGGCTTTTGTTTGTTGGAAGAGTTTTAATCACAGTTTCAATTTCAGTGCTTGTGATTGGTCTGTTCATATTTTCTGTTTCTTCCTGGTTCAGACTCAGAAGGTTGTGCATTTCTAAGAATTTGTCCATTTTTTCCAGGTTGTCCATTTTATTGGCAAAGAATTGCTTGTAGTAATCTCTCATGATCCTTTGTATTTCTGCAGTGTCAGTTTTTACTTCCCCTCTTTCATTTCTAATTCTGTTGATTTGAGTCTTCTCCCTTTTTTTCTTGATGAGTCTGGCTAATGGTTTATCAATTTTGTTTATCTTCTCAAAGAACCAGCTTTCAGTTTTATTCATCTTTGCTATTGTTTCCTTCATTTCTTTTTCATTTATTTCTGATCTGATCTTTATGATTTCTTTCCTTCTGCTAACTTTGGGTTTTTTTTGTTTTTCTTCTCTAATTCCTTTAGGTGTAAGGTTAGGTTGTTTATTTGAGATGTTTCTTGTTTCTTAAGGTAAGATTGTATTGCTATCAACTTCCCTCTTAGAACTGCTATTACTGCATCCCATAGGTTTTGGGTCATCGTGTTTTCATTGTTATTTTTTTCTAGGTATTTTTTGATTTCCTGTTTGATTTCTTCAGTGATATCTTGGTTATTAAGTAGTGTATTGTTTAGCCTCCATGTGTTTGTATTTTTTACAGATTTTTCCGGTAATTGATATCTAGTCTCATAGCCTTGTGGTCAGATAAGATACTTGATACGATTTCAATTTTCTTAAATTTACCGAGGCTTGACTTGTGACCCAAGATATGATCTATCCTGGAGAATTTCCCATGAGCACTTGAGAAGAAAGTGTATTCTGTTGTTTTTGGGTGGAATGTCCTGTAAATATCAATTAAGTCCATCTTGTTTAATGTATCATTTAAAGCTTGTGTTTCCTTATGTATTTTCATTTTGGATGATCTGTCCATTGGTGAAAGTGGGTTGTTAAAGTCCCCTACTATGATTGTGTTACTGTCAGTTTCCCCTCTTATGGCTGCTAGCATTTGCCTTATGTATTGAGGTGCTCCTATGTTGGGTGCATAAATATTTACAATTGTTATATCTTCTTCTTGGATTGATCCCTTGATCATTATGTAGTGTCCTTCATCTCTTGTAATAGTCTTTGTTTTGAAGTCTATTTTGTCTGATATGAGAATTGCTACTCCAGCTTTCTTTTGATTTCCATTTGCATGGAATATCTTTTTCCATCCCCTCACTTTCAGTCTGTATGTGTCCCTCGGTCTGAAGTGGCTCTCTTGTAGACAGCATATATACGGGTCTTGTTTTTGTATCCATTCAGCCCGTCTGTGTCTTTTGGTTGAAGCATTTAATCCATTTACATTTAAGGTAATTATTGATATGTATGTTCCTATTACCATTTTCTTAATTGTTTTGGGTTTGTTATTGTAGGTCTTTTCCTTCTCTTGTTTCCTGCCTAGAAAAGTTCCTGTAGCATTTCTTGTAAAGCTGGTTTGGTTGTGCTGAATTCTCTTAACTTTTACTTGTCTGTAAAGGTTTCAATTTCTCCATCAAATCTGAATGAGATCCTTGCTGGATAGAGTAATCTTGGTTGTAGGTTTTTCCCTTTCATCACTTTAAATATGCCCTGTCACTCCCTTTTGGCTTGCAGAGTTTCTGCTGAAAGATCAGCTGTTAACCTTATGGGAATTCGCTTGTATGTTATTTGTTGTATTTCCCTTGCTGCTTTTAATATTTTGTCTTTGTATTTAATTTTTGATAGTTTGATTAGTATGTGTCTTGGCGTGTTTCTCCTTGGGTTTATCCTGTATGGGACTCTCTGTGCTTCCTGGACTTGATTAACTATTTCCTTACCCATATTAGGGAATTTTTCAACTATAATCTCTTCAAATATTTTCTCAGTTCCTTTCTTTTTCTCTTCTTCTTCTGGGACCCCTATAATTCGAATGTTGGTGTGTTTAATGTTGTCCCAGAGGTCTCTGAGACTATCCTCAGTTCTTTTCATTCTTTTTTCTTTATTCTGCTCTGCAGTAGTTATTTTCACTATTTTATCTTCCAGGTCACTTATCCGTTCTTCTGCCTTAGTTATTCTGCTATTGATCCATTCTAGAGAATTTTTAATTTCATTTATTGTGTTGTTCATGATTGTTTGTTTGCTCTTTAGTTATTCTAGGTCCTTGTTAAACGTTTTTTGCATTTTGTCTATTCTATTTCCAAGATTTCGGATCATCTGTACTATCATTATTCTGAATTCTTTTTCAGGTAGACTGCGTATTTCCTCTTCATTTGTTAGGTCTGGTGGGTTTTTACCTTGCTTTTTCACCTGCTGTGTGTTTCTTTGTCTTCTTTTTTTGCTTAACTTACTGTGTTTGGGGTCTCCTTTTCACAAGCTGCAGGTTCGTAGTTCCCGTTGTTTTTGGTGTCTGCCCCTAGTGGTGGCTAAGGTTGGTTCAGTGGGTTGTGTAGGCTTCCTGGTGGAGGGGACTAGTGCCTGTGTTCTGGTGGATGAGGCTGGATCTTGTCTTTCTGGTGGCAGGTCCACGTCTGGTGGTGTGTTTTGGGGTGTCTGTGACCTTATTATGATTTTAGGCAGTCTCTCTGCTAATGGATGGGGTTGTGTTCCTGTCTTGCTAGTTGTTTGGCGTAGGGTGTCCAGCACTGTAGGTTGCTGGTCGTTGAGTGGAGCTTGGTCTTGGCGTTGAGTTGGAGATCTCTGGGAGATTTTTGCCGTTTGATATTACGTGGAGCTGTGAGGTCTCTGTTGGACCAATGTCCTGAACTTGGCTCTCCCCCCTCAGAGGCACAGCCCTGACACCTGGCTGGATGGAGCACCAGGAGCCTGTCATCCACACGGCTCAGAATAAAAGGGAGAAAAAAGGAAAGAAAGAAAGAAAAAGATAAAATAAAATAGAATAAAAAAGTTATTAAAGTAAAAAACAAAAAGTAATTATTAAAAACATTTTTTAAAGTAATTAAAAAAGAAAGAAAGAAAGAAGAGAACGACCAAACCAGAAAAGAAATCCACCAATGATAACAAGGGCTGAAAGCTGTACTAAAAAAAAAAAAAAAAACGGACAGACAGAATCCTAGGACAAATGATTAAAGCAAAACTATATAGACAAAAGCACACACAGAAGCATATGCATACAAACTCACAAAAAGAGAAAAAGGGAAAAAAAATATATCGTTGCTCCCAAAGTCCACCTCCTCAATTTGGGATGATTTGTTGTCTATTCAGGTATTCCACAGATGCAGGGTACATCTAGTTGATTGTGGAGATTTAATCCACTGCTCCTGGGGTGCTGGGAGAAATTTCCCTTTCTCTTCTTTGTTCACACAGCTCCTGGGCTTCAGCTTTGGATTTGGCCTTGCCTCTGTGTGTAGGTCCCCTGAGGGCATGTAGGTCCCCTGAGGGCGTCTGTTCTTCTGCTCAGACAGGACGGGGTTAAAGGAGCAGCTGATTCGGGGGCTCTGGCTCACTCAGGCTGGAGGGAGGGAGGGGTACGGAGTGTGGGGCGAGCCTGCGGCGGCAGAGGCTAGCATGACGTTGCACCAGCCTGAGGCTAGCCGTGTATTCTCCTGGGGAAGTTGTCCCTGGATCACGAGATCCTGGCAGTGGCGGGCTGCACAGGCTCCCAGGAGGGGAGGTGTGGATAGTGACCTGTGCTTGCACACAGGCTTCTTGGTGGCTGCAGCAGCAGCCTTAGCGTCCCATGCCCGTCTCTGGGGTCCGCGCTGATAGCCGCGGCTCGCCCGTCTCTGGAGCTCCTTTAAGCGGCGCTTTTAATCCCCTCTCCTCACGCACCAGGAAACAAAGAGGCAAGAAAAAGTCTCTTGCCTCTTCAGCAGTTCCAGACCTTTTCCCGGACTCCCTCCTGGCTAGCCGTGGCGCACTAGCCCCCTTCAGGCTGTGTTCACGCAGCCAACCCCAGTCCTCTCCCTGGGATCTGACCTCTGAAGCCTGAGCCTCAGCTCCCAGCCCCCGCCCGCCCCGGCAGGTGAGCAGACAAGCCTCTCGGGCTGGTGAGTGCTGGTTGGCACCGATCCTCTGTGTGGGAATCTCTCCGCTTTGCCCTCCGCACCCCTGTGGCTGCGCTCTCCTCCGTGGCTCCGAAGCTTCCCCCCTCCGCCACCCGCTGTCTCCGCCCGCGAAGGGGCTTCCTAGTGTGTGGAGACCTTTCTTCCTAACAACTCCCTCCCACTGGCGCAGGTCCCGTCCCTATTCGTTTTTTTTTTTTTAATTTTTTTAAAATATTTATTTATTTATTTTTGGCTGTGTTGTGTCTTCGTTTCTGTGCAAGAGCTTTCTCCAGGTGTGGCGAGTGGGGGCCACTCTTCATTGTGGTGTGCGGGCCTCTCACTGTCGCGGCCTCTCTCGTTGCGGAGCACAGGCTCCAGATGCGCAGGCTCAGTAGTTGTGGCTCACGGGCTTAGTTGCTCCGCGGCATGTGGGATCTTCCCAGACCAGGGATCGAACCCGTGTCCCCTGCCTTGGCAGGCAGATTCCCAACCACTGCGCCACCAGGGAAGCCCTCGTCCCTATTCTTTTGTCTGTGTTTTTTCTTTTCTTTCTTTTGCCATACCCAGGTACGTGGGGAGTTTCTTGCCTTTTGGGAGGTCTGAGGTCTTTTGCCAGCTTTCAGTAGGTGTTCTGTAGGAGTTGTTCCACATGTAGATGTATTTCTGATGTATTTGGGGGGAGGAAGGTGATCTCCACGTCTTACTCTCCCGCCATCTTGAAGCTCCTCCCTAGCTATGTGATTTTTAATCAGTTTTTATACCCTGAATTTTATGTCTTCATTTGCCATGCGTGTCCAATTTTCTTTTTTGTTTATTTGGAGCACCTAGGAGGTAGACAGCCAGCAGTTAAGAGGGGAAAATCTATCAGTAAGAAGGATCATCATGTATCCTTCAAGAAATTTACAATTTGTATGATTATTTACAAAAGACTGGAAAATTATAGCTGAGCAAAAACTTGTAACTGAGATGACATTATTAGAGCAATATGAGATAATAAGAATTGTTGACTCTGTGGCTCATTTTATTGTTTTAGAAGACTTTGGTTGTAACTTTCGTTTAAAACAATGTATTGTTAGGTCTTGGGTGATTTTAGGGCTAACAATCTAGTTGTTATGACTTAAGAAATAGTGAAAGTGATTTTGGATGTGTTAAATATGTTCATTAGATCTTTAATAAAAATAGTAAGCAGTTAACATATGCAGTCATTTACCTTATGACAGCAACAGGTGCTTTACATGCATTATCTTGTTGAATCCTCACAATCACACTTAGAGATGAGGAAACAAAGTTTTGGAGAAAGTAAGTTGCTCCATGTCACATTACCTAATAAAAAGCAGAGTTAAAATTTGATTTCTGAGCCCAGCCTTTTATTGTTCTACCACAGAGTCAGATTTCATTTTGGTATTATTAGGTCTAAGGTCAGAAATTACATATAGTCAGTACTACCCTAAACAGTGTAGTATGCTTATCCAAAATTCAACACAGACAATTATTTCTCTACCCTTGGAATAAATCACTACTTCTTTGGTTGAACATCATGTTATTAAAAAATGTACCGTGTCTTTATCACCTTTTGCACATTTAAATGCATACATACACAAGAGACATGTGCAAGACTTGTGTCCAACTAAGGGAATAGTAGATTAATGTATTCTATCTCAGGATTCTGGATGTATTTTCATTGAATGGAATGGCAGACATTGTGAACAAGTTAAATTGTACCTGCTGCTCATATGCACTTTCTGTCAGTCTCTTGCTTTCTGCCTTACTGTCCATTTATTTAACAAATATTTATTGAGTGCCTTACTAGTGCCAGAGACTGTTTTAGGTATTACATAGCAGTGAACAAAACAAAGTTTGTATCCTCTGGAATTTGGATTATAGTGGAGAAAAATAATAAATATATGTTTGAAGGTATATGCGTACTGGTTGGAAATAAGTACTGTAGAAGGAAAATGTGGAGGATAAGGAGTACCTAGGATTGGGGAGATGTTGGGAGTGGAGGGGTGAAGTGGTTGCTGTCTTGTATATATAGTGGCCAAAAACGGGCCTCTCTGAAGGACATAAAGGAGTAAGCTGTGAGGAAATCTGGGGGAAGTAACATTACATTGGGAGTGAAGTGAGTGTGTACCTGGGGCACTCAAAGAACATCACAGAGGCCAGTTGTGGCTGGAGCAGAGTAAAGTAATAAGAGGAAAAGTAGTAGGAAGTAAGGTTGTAGCAATAGAATGCAGGCCAATTCATATAGAGCCTTGTAAACCAGAATCAGGACTTTGGAAAACCATCAGCATTTTAAGCATGTGAAAGATCTGCCATGTTTTAAGATCATTGGCAGCTGTGAGGAGACTAGACCATAGGGAAGAAAGAACATGAAAGGGAGAACATAGGAGGTTATTATTAGTCAAGTTGAGTGTCTTGGACAAGTATGGTAGCAGTGGTTGAAGGCAATAAGTGGAAATATTATGACAGTTTTTGAAGGTAGAGCTGACAGCTTTTAGTAATGGGTTAGATATGGGATGTGAGAGTGACCAAGCTTTTTGTCCTAAGCAGCTGCAAGAGTGGAATTTTCACATACTGTCATATGGTGAAGACTGAGGAAAGAACATATTTTGGGGGGCAGGGAGGTAGGGAAGAAATCCAGAATTCAGTTTTGTCCATGTTGGTTTGAGATGCATATTAGACATCAAGTAGTGATATCAAGTAGGTAGTTGGATAGATGATATTTAAAGCCGTGAAATGAAAAGGTAACCTAGAGAGGGATTATAGATAGAGAAAAGATTTCTGGGTACTGGATTCTGGAGAACTTTTTTTCTTTCCTTTTGACTTGGTATCTGTTTCTTGCCCACGTTTTCTCTTTTTCTTCCTCTTCTTTGAGCAAATATGAGTGAATTTAAGTTGCCTGTACCTCCAAGAATGCATCACACTTCTAAAATAGTCTTAAGATGCACCTAAAATACAATACAAACATATTATATTTATATATTGCTTTGAACTTTGTAAAGAACTTTAATTTATGAAATGCCTGCTGTGTGCCAGTACTGTGCTAGTTACTTCCCAGTGTATTATCTGTTCGAATTTTATAAATGATTGATTGTATTTAAATGGAAATAGTGCTGTATCTGGCAGATCGTAGCTTTAGAGAAAACATTCTTTTGTATTTATATGTTGTTTCAGTTTATATATATGTTTGCATATACATATATAATTTTTAAATTAATGAGAGCATAAATATCAATATTGTATAGTAGAAAGAACACTGGATTAGGTGTCTGGCAATTGTCACTGAATAGCTATGGTACAGTGATTTGGATTTTTCTTGGGTCCTGTTTCCCATCTGTGGAATAATAACAGGATTAAGTTTGAGGAGGGACTCAGTCAAGGGGAATCAGCCAGTAAGTAGATTGGGAATAGTTGTTTTTATTTATGCTTCCATATCCACACTGTCCAATGTTGTAGCCACTAGCTGTATGTGGCTATTTAAACTTAAATTAATTAAAATTAAATAAAATTTAAAATTTGTTTGCTCAGTTGCACTTCGCATATTTCAGGTGCTCATTAACCACATATGTCTAGTTGCTACTGTATTGGGCAGTGCAGCTCTAGAACATTTTCATCATTGAAGAAAGTTTTATTAGACAACACTGCTTTATACAACCATTGCTATAACAACTTTCTTTGAAATCTGTGGTTGGCTATTTGAATTTATTTTTCCAGCTTGTCAACCAACTAGAAATAGCAAAAGTTAAAAAGAATTTACTCTTATATATATACTCTTATACTCTTATATAGTATAGTTCATTATCACAGTATCATGTGTCTAAGTACTTTAAAATTATAATTAAAAGAGCTTTCATAGCACTATTGAGAGAACTTTCATTAGAATCTATTGATGCAACTTTCATGTTCAATTTCTGGATAGTAACAGACATTTTTGAAACCTAGATACTAATGCAAAGAATGTTTTAAAAAATAAAATAATATTTTGCTATTATATATGATAAGAGATGTAAAATACTAGTTTTAAAATTAGTATCATTAAAATTAAATCAGAGCAGTTTCAGGACACAATATTTGTGGTTGTAGAAATTATTTTTCTTCACTTTTTCTGCTTTCTAAACAGAAAAAAGGAATACATCGTTGTACAAAATGCAGACTACAGTTTTTAACATGCAAAGAGAAAATGGATCACAAGACTCAGCATCATCGGACATTTATAAAACCTAAACAGCTAGAAGGATTGCCTCCGGGAACAAAAGTGAGTTCAAATATGTTGTATTTTAACATTTTGTAGGATAATAGCCATTAACTCCTGCCTGGTTTTATTTATTGAATATAATACTTTAAAAATGATTTCTGATTTAATTAAGACTTTAATTTTAGGTTTTACCATTCCTGTGTTTAGGAATAAAACTTCTAACCATTGCTTTTTGGTCAATAGTGTGTGCAACTCTAGAGTGGTATTCCTTTATAAAAAGTGTAACTAGATTAACTGTTCGAGGGTCAGTGGGTTATGTCAATGTTACGTAGGCTATTTTGGAGCTATTCCAGTTGGCAGTGTATATGTCATTTTTTATCTGTTAAACTGTAAGATGCTTGAGATCAGGAATCATGTTTTATTTATCTTTGTGTCCTCAGCATCTGGTATAGTGCCTTGAATGCTGTAGGTTCTCAGATGTTTATTGAAATTGTTATTACTGAGTCTACTCTCAGAGAAGCAAGTTCTGCTGCTGGATAGCATTATGTTTTAAGTGAGCAAACACATGTCTGACTGCATACTGATGATTGTAATTTACTTTTCCCTTTTTGCCTTATATACCTCTGTTTTTTCTGACTTCTTTATACACAGTCAGCTCTTGAATATTTGCTCCAGTGGAGGGAAACAGAGGCATGGATAATCCAAAGTGAAATAATCCCCAAAACATTTATATTTGGCTTTGGGTTCTTACCTTTGAATGTGGGTATGTCTGTTATTTGAATTAACTAAAACAATATAAAGCCATGCTCTGAAGACCTAGAGCAAGAGAAGCTATCCAGCATCCTTCCCTGCAATCCATTCATTCCATGCTGGGACTAGACATGCAGAACACTAATGTAAGCAGTGCAGTCCTCTCTCATATTTTCCCTTAATAATAATAATAATAATAATAATGATACTAAATGTTTTTATAGCACCTTAGAATTAGGCTTTTGGTATGCTTATTCATATATTCTATTATTTAATCCATATAGTAAGCCAGTGAGGTAGATGAGGGAAGTATTGTCCCTTATTATAGATAAAGAAGCTTAGAGAGGATGTTACTTATTCAAGGTCACATGGCTAGAAAGGAGTAGTTTAGCTTTAACCTCAGGTCTTTTGATTCCTAGTCCAATGCCTTTGTATGATACTAAAGCACATGTTTTTCATGGTACTTCCTCATAGGCTGTTCCTCAAATACATGGGGGGTGTATAGTCAAATGATTAATGAGGAAGTTGGTAGGCAGTTGTGTTTTTCATTGTCAAGCAGCAAATTTAATTTCTTAATACCAAATGTTAAGTCTTGTATTAGCTTCCTTTAAGGAAATTCTAAGTATTATTAAGCTCGCCATGCAGTATAGTGAATTGATATAACCCCTCACATAACCTTTGTAAACATAAATCCTGCCCAATGAGTCCCTGGAAAGAAGTCACATTTACTGTAGATCTGTTTGTTTTATAGTTGTCGAAGGATGACACAGTCCTTTCTAGGCTTTGAGATTTAAATTTTGACCTCTGTGTTTGTGAATTTTTAGTTATATCAGAGCATAGAAATAGCTATGGAATGTGCTCTTTTAATATTCATATAATTTGCTTTAACTGCTAATTATCATTAATAACTCTTAACATATAACTGATATCAGTACAAAAATGTAAGATTACAAGTGAGTAAATATCAAGTTTAATTTCATTTAATTGATATGAACATTTAGAATAAATGGAAGACTTACCCAGTTACAGTTTATACTTGCCCTTTCCAAAAACTTGATGTTTAACTTTTTGTTATGCAGTGATATTTTAACAGTAATGCAGTGATTAATTTTCTAAAGCAAATATTATCTTCATTTTTGTAGGTTACTATTCGAGCTTCAGTTGGCCCTCTTCAATCAGGATCTTCAACTACACCTACCATTAATGCAAGCACTTCTACCCTTCAGCTCTCACCTCCAAGGACTAAAAATATAACTGCTAAAAATCCCACAAAATCTAACACAAGTAAACCTAATATAACTAAATCCATTGCAAGTAAACCTAATGCAAGTAAGCCTAATGGAAGTAAATCTAAATACAAATCAAAAATATCTAATATGCAAAAGAAACAAAGCACATTGGCTAGTAGCAATAAAAAAAGTAAAGTCAATACAGCATTGAGGAATTTAAGGTAATCTTTTATTCTTGATACACAATACTAATTTAATCTTATGTATAAAAACTTTATTTAATATAAATTTACCCTATTACACAACTCTCTTGTACATTTATACACTGTCACTTAAGGCCAAGCAAATAATAAAAAATATTTTTTACAACAGTTGAACAGTACTTGAATTACTGTTTTTCTATAATATTCATTTATTACACTGGTGTTTTATGTTGTGCTTATATCTTGTAAAGTTTGAATTGGTTAATTTAACCAATTGGTTAATCCGTTTATCCCAGTAAGAAACATTAGTTGATATTAGATTTTTTATACTTATTCTAGCTGCTGTTCCATAGCAGATTTTTCAAATTATAAGTCTCTGTTTGAAGATGTTAAACACCTTAGCTTTAATTAACAACATTAATAAGGCAGTCCCTTATTATTTTTGTTTTAAAATATATTTTTATTATTTTCTTTATATCTCTATAAGGTATCGTCGGGGAGTTCACAAGTGCATTGAGTGTTGTTCTGAAATAAAAGATTTTGCAAACCATTTTCCTACATATGTCCACTGTAGTTTTTGCAGATACAACACTAGCTGTAGCAAAGCCTATGTGAATCATATGATGAGGTAAGATGAGTTAAACATCTATAATTACCAATTAAAATTACAGTTCAGCAAGTTTGTTTTTGAAAACAGTTATCCTATTAGAAGTCAGTTTTCCTCTTCTAAGAAAACTTCTAAGATGATTCCTGGTACTATTTTTCGGCGTAGTAATTCATGAAGTTCCTGGAAACTCGAATTGTAAGAACAGTTAGACTAATGAAATTAGGATAGGTTTGTTAGGGAAAATAGTTTTTCTATGGGAATTTTTTTTCCTATAGAACTTTGAAACATGGTTACTTCCAAAGACAGAAAAGTAAATGTTTTAAGTATATTTATGAAACAAATACATGTAATCTCATGAGTGTTATTCTCTTCAAAGCAGTCACTTTGAGAGATTCCAGGGTTTTCAGTGATGTTAGAAACTTTATTGAGTCTGTTTCTCTCTCTCTCTCTCTCTTTTTCTCTGTAATCCATCTGTCTGTCCATCTATCAAGCCATCTCTCCTTGCATTCATTCAGTGAAATGAGAGACTATTTCAGTCATGATGCCATTGTTGGAATTATTTTTCTTTAATTCATTCAACTTAGATAGTTTGAGTATTTTATGCAGAGAAAGCCTTCATAGCCTATGTTATCTTCATTTGTATCTCATTAGTTGGGGCATCCTTCAGGATGGATTTTTATTTTTTAAAAAATAGTCAAAAATTGGGACTTCCCTGGCAGTCCAGTGGTTAAGACTCTGCGCTTCCAGTGCAGGGGGCATGGGTTCCATCCCTGGTCAGGGAACTAACATCCCACATGCCACGTGGCCTGGAAAAAAAAAAAGAAAGAAAAAAATAGTAAAGACAGATTATGAGAATAAAACATTTAAAAAATAAATAAATAAAATGTTAAAAAATAGTCAAAAGTTGTTCAGATATAAGCCAGTTAGGTTGATTATTCAAAGTGAGGTTCCATTTTTTCAAAAGTTAGAATTAGAATATAATTAATAAAAGTGATTTTCTTATAGATCACAACATGACCTCTGTATTACTTTCTGGTCATTATCAGGTACTCCTTTCAAGGACTCTCCCACGTTTCTTGATGGCTCCAGCACCTCTCTCACAGTTTTTTAATCCCCTTGATGACTAGCCTGACATTATGGTTACTTGACTTCTTTAGTGCCAGTGCTTTACATCAACTTTAAACTTGTTGTACCCCCTTTCTTACCACAGTACTATTTTAATCTTGTCATATATACTGTTCATTTCTTTTGAATTCCCATTTCCCAATGACTTTCTGAGCTTTGAGTCCTTTTTCCAGTCCAGCAGCACCTATCTAACTATAGTCATCCTCACCTTCAGGGCATCTGTTTTGATTGCTGCTTTGTTTTTGTTCTAGAATCCTTTACACATTTAGTCATGCTCACCTGGCATAAAGGCCAAAGACTTGACCATCTTCTTCTTCTGAACTTTATGCTCAATTCTAGACCCCCAAATAGTGCTTGATTCAATCAACTCTGACTCATGATCTTTAACTTGAGTTGGGTCCTATCTTTTTATTTTTAAATACTTCTTTATTCTTACCTGATTAAACATTTTTTTGGTACTCTAAAGATTTTATTTCGGCTTCTCTTAGTTATTATTAACATGGCCTACAAATACTCAGTTGGAGGTCATCCTTTTAATTAATCTTTTCAGCCTCAAATGTTTTTCCTGTTACATTTATCCAGGCATTAATCTCAGAAATCAAACATGTTCTACTTCTCCAAAGTTAACCCTGCCCCTTATCTCCTCTAGTTCTTCCACAACTTCATTCAGTTAATTTGCAACTTCATCTCTTCTGTCTACCAGGTTCCTTCTGCTTACAAATGATTTCAGGTATTTTTTTTAAGATGAGGGAGACTTGTCCTTACTGCCTACTTTCCTTATCTCTTGTCTTCTTATTACCATGAACATTTGTAAAAAGTATTTGTTACTAGCATATTCGTGATTCATTTCTTTACCTTTTAATTTGAGTATCATCCTCACCTACCAACTAACACTGCCCCTTTAAAGATTATCTGTCAAGTACTGATCCCCGTATTTATTCACTTTTTTTCAGTCTTACTACTCTATGACTTCTTTAGAGTCATTGTTGTCACTCACTTTTGAAACTGTTCCCCTCAGCTTGTGTTTAACCGTTACCACTATTTTTCTTCTTCCTTTTTGCCTACTCCTATTCATTGCCTTTTCTTCCTTCAGCTCTTCTCGCCTCCTTGCATTTCCTTTCTTCGTAATGTAACCACTGTCACTTTTACCTTTCAACTTTGAATCTTCCAGTTTCATTCCTTAGTTTTCCTGAGATCTAACTCTGTATTTCTAATTATTTTGTGTTTTTTTTTTTTTTTTTTACCTTTGACTCATTGGCATCTAAAAAGAACCTAAATAAACCAAACATTATCATCTTTCCAGAATTCACTTTACTACCATCCAAATACTCTTTCAGGGCATCATTTGTGTGAATGTGGAATACCAGCTGGAAAAAAATTCACTGTTGCAAGTATCTTAAGCTTGTGAAGTTCTCTTGATCTGCCACTGTGCATCGTGGCTTCCTGAGACAACACCTTCTGCATTCTGCCTCTCTGCCTCCCACCTACTACAGTGGACTACACCTATAATCCATTTCCTCTAAACCAGGCCCCGGCCATCCTTTCCCAAGTGTACTTCTGTGTGGAATGTCTCTTGTGCTTTGACAAATGTATGGCTCCCCAAATGCGGCTTTAATTCTGCCCTTAGTTTATAGGGGATCAAATCGGAAAATATTTTGTGTTTTCCTAAGCCAAAGGTCATTCTACTCTTCCCTCTCCCATTTATCATAGGCTTCTCATTTGTCCTATAAAACCTCCAAATCCATTCTATTCTAAAACATTCCCAATTAGCCCAGCTCCCTTCTACCCTTATCCCAATTCCCAGTGAGCCCCAACCCTGCACTTCATTGTCAGGACACACAGTCTTACTCATGGTTAGCCTCATGTGGAACTGAAAGCTTCCATTGCCACTCTTAGGGTTTGGTAGATCACTTTTCCTTTTTCTCTACTTCATATGTACCCTTGACTCACTCACTGCCTTAGATATCTCCCATTGAATGGCCCAACCACTACTTCTTCCCAGTGTGAATTCTTGTTACAGGCTTGAGTTTTATATGTACAGAAACTTCATTTTCTCCAGAGGATGAGTCCCTTCAATCCCTATCCTATACTACCTCTGTACTCTCAATTGGTCTTTTCTCCTCCAGTCTCAGACTGCTCTTCTCCAGAATAAACTTTCTGCCATACTCATTTTTGACAGTGGCTTTTCCTTATTCTTTGTTAGTCCCTGGAATGCCCCTGTCCTTCCTTTCACTTTACCTTCTTTGAAGTGTCTGATCACCACAACCACTCACAGGGATCATTCCTCGCTTTCAGTTGTGTGCCATTCATCTGTTCTGCCTTTTTTTTTTTTTTTTAAATGTGCAGCAGGAGGCTTTTTTTAAAAAATTATTATTTATTTATTTATTTTTGGCTGTGTTGGGTCTTCGTTTCTGTGCGAGGGCTTTCTCTAGTTGTGGCAAGTGGGGGCCACTCTTCATCGCGGTGCGCGGGCCTCTCACTATCGCGGCCTCTTGTTGCGGAGCACAGGCTCCAGATGCGCAGGCTCAGTAGTTGTGGCTCACGGGCCTAGTTGCTCCGCGGCATGTGTGATCTTCCCAGACCAGGGCTCGAACCCGTGTCCCCTGCATCGGCAGGCAGATTCTAAACCACTGCTCCACCAGGGAAGCCCCCTGTTCTGCCTTTTGTTATGTTTGTTTGTATCTGTATTATCTCCTTGAGAAGAAGGGGCTCTTTGTATTTACCATGTCACCTAGCACATTACAAACAGCAAGTGAGAGTCATTATTGTAATTATAAAAGAAAGCCTTTAAATAAAATCTCGAAAGAGGATATTAAAAAATCTTACGCAGTTGGAACATTTTTGGAATAAGACTCTTACAAAGAAGAGCATCATTAAACATATAATTTTTAAGTGATTTTTTTAAAAAGTAGCATTATTTGGATTTGGTTGTTTAAATTATTGAACCCTGTTTGCTTATAGCTTTTAGGTAGCAGTAGAAGTCACCTGAAAAAATGCAAATGCATTACTGTGTAATATTGCTATTATTCTTCAACATTATGTATAAGAAAGAAGGCTTTTTTCTCTACGTGTAATAGAGTTAAGGTAACAGCCATAAGTACCTAATATCTCTATTTCTAGCAGAGCTTACTGTTTGCTAAGAAGTGTGGTAAGCTGGTGGTGAAGAATCTGACAAATCTGGATTTGAAACCAAGCTTCACCATTTATTTATTACATGTGTGACTTTGGGCAAATTACTTAACTGATTCCCATTTTCCTTTTCTTGGAGAGAAAGTTACTGTGATTATTAGAGGAAATGTACTTAAAGTGCTTAATAAAATGATTTGCACTTAGGAGAAATTCAAGTAATTATAGGTATTATTTCTAAATTGTCATTATTCGGTATCGTAAAGTCCTTGCCTTTAATTTTCACAATTTAGTAGGAGAGATATATTTACCTAGCTTAATGTGATAAACAAATGACTGTGAGAGCCCAGAGAAGGTAAGGATGAATTCTTTAAACAAGAAATGAGAAGGTATTGTATAGATGACATTTCATTTCGGCTTTGAAGGATGATTTAAAAATTTTCCAAGGAAAAAGAAAGCTGGTATAACAATTTGTTCCTATATAATAATAAGACAGATTACTGAATTAATTTTTATAGGATATGCTTTAGTTGATTATATATTTTATATAGATTTATTGGCACTAAATAATAGTCATTAGAAGAACAGTTAAGATTATTGTGATGGCATCATAAATGGTCTTCTGTCCACAACCCACCCCTTCAGCCTTTTTCCATTTCTTCCTTCCTTTTGTTACTAATATCTGGTCAGGATATTTTTTGGCCTAAAATCCTTTACCTTCCTAATATTAATAGATGAAGTTCAAATTTTCTGGAGAATGTAAGACCTTTTAATATCTAATTCCTAACTACTTTTCCAAGAGCCTTCAACTCTTATTTTCTTTGCTTTGACTGGAGTAAGTCAGTATATGGACCTTCCTAACTGAAATGTACTACTACTTGTTAGCTGACTTCTCCATTTACCTGCAGCTTTCCCTCATGCAACCACAAAACTGTGTGTGTGTCACTGTTGATGTTTATCCTGTGATAATGAATATGTATTCACTTGTTTAGCAAATGTTTATTAGGCGTTTATTCTGTGCCAGATGCTTTTTGACCACCTCCCCCCCCAAACCCTGGACCATGAACTCTAAGGCAGACAACCTGCTTTATTGTATCATCAACCTCTAGTCTGGTGTCTTAATAGTAGGCATACTGTCAATATTGTTGGATCCTTTGTATTTCTTCAGAGGTAAACTTTTTACTTATATCAAAGCAAGATGGTCAAAGGGAGGTTTTTTTGCCTCTAGTCTTATTGAGGTATAATTTATATACAATAAAATTCATCTATTTTTAGAGAATAGCTTAATGAGTTTTGATAATTATGTATATATAGTCTAAGTAGATGGTGAATTTTCAAAACCTAGATTTTAATGTTATGTTTTACTGTATCATAATAAAAATCTTAACCTTTTTTTTCCTTTCTTAGATTATTTCCCTATTGTTATTAACTTTACACAGGTCTAATAGGAAGTAGAAAGGTAGTTTTTTATCCCCTCTTTATTGGTGAGCTGCAGATCCACTTTTCCTTTCCTATAATACACAAAACTAGAAGAATGGAATTTGTGTAATAAATATAAATAAAATGACAGTTTAAGTTTTTTTTATAGATGGGGAACTCTAAATTAAAACTGGATTCAGACAACTAAAATTTTAAAAGTACTAACACTTTAATAAGGTACAAGTTATAGACAGAAATGGAAGCCATCAAAAGACCCTAAAACGTAATTTTTTCCTCTCCTCTTACCAAATAAAGAAACCGGAACTGTCTGTTTGAGAAGGAAGAAAGAGCTTTTAAAAGTTACTTTTAAATCTCATTTAAAAAAATAATTTACTTGGTTCACATTATTTGGGAATCAGATAAAATCTTGGACACACTCTGAGGAAATACAGTTATGTGCACAAATTTTTACATATAATTTCAGTGGTTCCCAACCTCTTGATGGTTTCTTCCTAAAAAAACCATTCAATTATTTTTGTCATGTTATGTTGAATTCATAAGCTCTTTAGTAATAGTTATCCCCAGATTGAAGAAATAACTATTAGAAATCTTCTGAGAATGTTCTCTGGGGATTATAACTGGTCAGAGTATTTCTTTTCCCATACATACATGCTCTGCTGGTGATGGTTGCCTTGTATCTGAGACTTAGAATTGACTTGGTGTGTTGGCTACTTTAGGTCTATCATTGCAAGCTACTGCTCCTCAAACTTTAGCTTGCATAAGAATTACTGAAAAAGCTTGTTAAAACAGATTCCTGGGCCCCACTGCCAGAGGTTAATTCAGTAGCTATGTGGGGGGGGGGGGGGCGCAAGACTTTGCATTTCTTAATAAGCTCCCAGATGATGCTGATGTTACTAGTCTATGACTCCACTTTTATCTGTGCTAAGTAGTACTGTGCTAAGCTGATCCTGGTTTTCTAGTATAGGAAAGCTTTCCTTATCAGATTTAAAAGGGTATGTAAAAGCTATCATCATGGGCTACAAAGCTTGGTTAGGGGTTTTCTGTTCTGTGCTTAGGGGAAGCATTGTTTTAGCTCAAGAGTTCTGCTTTAATTTTTGTTTTAAAAAACCTCTACTAGTAATTGCAAAGAATTCTAAATGTTTGATTTTACAAATGGTAAACAGTGGCATTTAGCTCAACTACTGTTTACTTCCGGGATAATTTGGATTCTACTCCCCTTCCTCAACACAAACACGTTAAGTTGGAAAAGGATTTTTAAAATGATTCTTATTGGTAACCATTCATATTATAGCAAAAATGGGATTAGCAAAACTTTTAAATTGTTTTCAACTCTTAACAGTTGAAGAAAATCATGTACTTTACTTTTTTAAACTCTTTTGAGTATTTCCTTTTTTTTATGTGAGGGTGAGGTACTTATTGTATAAGAATATAGTTAGTGAAATACATTTCACTAGAAAATAAATAGATAAGTTGGAACGTAAGCTAAAATGCTGAATGAAACAGGGATGATGAACATTATATTATTATTTATATCATAATATTTTATTCAAAACTAGAGATTTAAGTATAGACTTGATATATAGCTATAAATTAATATGACTTACTGTATAGTAAAATTAATAAAATCTGTTTTGTCTCTCCCAGCTTTCATAGTAATCGTCCAAGTAAAAGGTTTTGTATCTTTAAGAAGTATTCAGAAGATCTCAGGTAACTAGTTGATCTTTTAAATTTTTTTCTATTGAAAAATTATATGACTTAAATCTTTTGTATATAATATTTTTATTGAGATACAGTTCATATACCATGCAATTCACACATTTAAATTGTACAATTAATAGTTTTTGGTATATTCACAGATTGTGCAGTTACCACAGTTAATTTTAGTACGTTTTTATCACTTTAAAAAGGCACTCTGTACCCATTAGTGGTTATCTCCATTTCCTTGCAACTCCTTTCATCCCTAAGCAACCACTAATCTACTTTCTGTCTATTTAGATTTGCCTATTCTGAACATTTCATGTAAATGGAATGATAAAATATGTGATCTTTTGTGATTTGTGTCTTCCATTTAGCATAACGTTTTCAAGATTCATCCATATTGTAGCATATATCAGTGCTTCTTTTTCTTATTGCTGAATAATATTCCATTGTATGTATATATGATAGTTTGTTTATCCATTTAGGTTATTTTAACTTTGAATCTGTTATGAATATTGCTGTTGTGAACATTTGTGTACTCATTTTTGTTTGGACATGTCTTCATTTTTCTTTAGTATATATCTAGGATTAGAATTGCTGGGTTATATGGTAACCCTATGTCAAGCCTTTGAGGAACTGCCAGAGTGTTTTACAAAGTACCTGATTAGCCTATATTCTCTCGCTAAATTTGTTTCAGGGGTGACCAATGGTGTCAAGATGAAGTCTTCATGTATTCGTACTGTAAAATGAGAACAAAAATAGGGCTGTCCAACAATATTTGAATTAAAAAAAGATACCTAAAATATGTAGTAAAGTGACTAACACTTTTTCAGTTTTGAAGTAAATTTCTTAAACCACTGGAATTCTTGAAATTAGTATGTAGTCTGTATAATTCTTACTTTTTCCTTTTCAAATTAAGAAAAGTGTACAACTTGCTTACTGTGCAGAAAGAACTGTTGATGAATATTTCTGAAGACATTGAGAATTTGGTTTTACCACACACTTAACTCAGAATTCACTGAGCACCGTGTTTTTCATATTCTTCTGAATTCTTTAGACCCCACTGCTCTTTATTTTTGCTCATGTTGCCTTTGCTACCTGAAATATCAGTATCTTTGCTGCACCAAGCTAATCTATACAGATAAGGTTAACCAATACTTGTTTTGATATTTTGGGTTAGTGGAAAAGATGGAAGAGGGGATGATATTATGTCTCAGGACCTTTGTACTTATTATTCTCTGTGACTAGTTTGCTCTTTCCCAGGTTTTTGTATGATTAGCTCCTTTATCTCCTTTGGGTCTTTATTCTGATGAGTGAGCCTTTCCTTGACCACTTGATTTAAAATTATATCCTTTCTCCTGTGCTTTACCCCAGTGCTCTTTATCTCCTTTTTATGCTTCATTTTTCTCTGGATCATCTTCTATCATCTCATTCACTGTATACTTTGTTTATTTTCTGTGTCCTCTCACTAGAATGTGTGTGGTTTGGATTTTTGTCTATGCCAGGCATTGATAGTGATTAGGCACCCAGTAAATATTTGTTGAATAAATTAATGTATGTATTGAAAATGACTTACGTGGACAGTAGGTCCCATCTATGATGTTGGACCAGTAGCTCACAGGGAGAGAAAAATTTGGTTCAGTTTTAAAAATACATTAGTACTAATTTTAAACATTTACTGAATTCAAGGAAATAGATTAAGCTATATTAGAGGTTGCCTATACTGAAAATTTTTATAAGAATGAAGAGTTTTATTGCATTCAAAAGATGAGATTCTTGATTTTCACCTCACTATTGTTAAGCTCAGTTGTGTGTTTGGTTTCTAAATGAATCATATGATTTTAAAGCTCTGGGATGTTTTTCTCTCAACTTGAGTAAGTCTCAGATTGAAAATTTGCTTATTTCTGTGAATGGAACATAGAAACTTATAATTGTACAGAACAATAATTTTTGTAGTTATTCTTTTATTGGAATGGAATATTTGTTCTTTAGCTGTTTACTATATATCTATTAGGTCTATAATGTAGCAGATCCTGTAAAGATAATAGTAATAATGAAGAAGTTTTGGAACCAACCTTCAGAGAATGTACATTTTATTGGGTGGGAGATAAGAGGTGAATGTAACTAACCACAATAAAGCAAGAGGGATTTTAATAAGTGCAATAATGGTTGTTTTTTTTCCAAAGGGGAGCGAGATTACTTTACTTGGAATGATCTATATAGGTGTTAGTTTACTTGGCTTTAAAGGATGAGTATTGTTTATACTGATAGAAGAGGTACAGGGGCATTTGAGTTGGAATAGCATGAATAGAGGTGCAGAAATGAAAAAGTAGAAGGCGTACAGAGGGGGAATGGTAGTAGTAAATGAATGGAGCATTGAAGTTATAGTAATAATATTGAAATCGGGGGCAATAGTTTTGAGCTTAGAGCCAGATTGTAAAAGCGTTGAAAATAAGGCTAAGGAGTTTGGACTTATTTTGGAGGGCACTGGACAACCTTTGATGTTTTATATAGAATTGAGTGAAACTGAAGGAAGGTTGAATTTCTTCTCACCTTTAATAATAGGGTGGATTATAGATGCATGAATCCTATTGATTAGGACTTTTGTGGTAGTTATGAATAATCTAGTAAGGACTTGAGTTAGAATGGTGAGAGAGTATTATATCATCTTTAAGAAACTGGGCTCTGGGATGAAAGTGCTTGATTTCAAACCTGGTCTTGATCTTTACCAGCTCTGTGTCCTTGGTAAATTACTAAGCTAACTCCATCCTCTATTAAAAAGGTGATAAATTATAGCATCTACCTTTTATGGGTTGTTTAGATTTAGATGAGATGGTATGTCTAAAATTGTTAGACTAGCACAGAATAAGTACTCAATAAATTGCTGGTATAAAGTGCGTGACATACTGACTGTTTAAGGAAGAAGAGACAGAGATAACTATAGGTTGAGCTTTATTTTCAGAGGAAATGGCATCATAAGAAAGGCCAGTCAGGATAAGTTAATTTGGGAAGGAAGTACATGATTTTAGTTTTATGAAGGTCAGTTTTTTATGTGCCAGTATGACATCTAGGGGAAAATATACAGCAGACTGTTAGAGTAGAGCTTTAGGGGAGAAGTCAAGCTAAGGTATGTTATTTGTTTGTATTTGTATATTGGTAAAACATTTAAAATTTTAACGTATGTGATGAACTTCAGAAATGTATTTATGCTTTGTTAATAAACTGACAATAAAAATGATCACATTACATGATCTATTTTTTTTCCACCTAAGCAAAAATAATTTATTAGCAGGATTTCAAAGACCCTCATGGACCCCCTAGAAGGAAGAGATACAGCCAGAACATACGAGGGAAACAAAGCCATCAGTTACTAACACGGCTTCTTTCTAGTCTGACCTGCTGAAGCAGGATGATTTTGTCTCTATTATTTTCTCTGGACATGGGTTCCAGTCTCCTTTCTCTGTGTAGACCAGCTTTCTCTATTGATGACCCAAACATAGTATTCCTAGCCTCCCACATTTTCCCAGATCAAGAAATGTGATTATATATCCCAATTACAAATCCCTGTTCAGAGAAGGCTTGAGTTAGACATTCCATCCCTGGTCCAATTAACTATGTCGAGTGGAATAGGCATTTAGCTACTTACCGTTGAGACTACTTTTAGTGTCTGTTGAGGGCAGTTTGTTAATAGAAAAAGACTGTAATTATTAAATTTAAGTATTTAAATCTTAACTTTCCTTAAGCTTAAAAATATTCCATTTAGAAATCTAGTACATTTAATAACCACTTTCAGGACTTCCCTGGTGGTGCAGTGGTTAAGAATACGCCTGCCAAGGCAGGGGACATGGGTTCGAGCCCTGGTCCGGGAAGATCCCACATGCCGCGGAGCAACTAAGCCCGTGCGCCACAACTACTGAGCCCGCGCGCCTAGAGCCAGTGCTCCACACAGGAGAAGCCACCGCAATGAGAAGCCCACGCGCTGCAAGGAAGAGTAGCCCCCACTCACTACAACTAGAGAAAGCCCGCGTGCAGCAACGAAGACCTGACGTAGCCATAAATAAATAAATAAATAGATTTATTTTAAAAAATCACTTTCAAGCGGGCCTTTAAATAATGTTTGATAAAGTTCATTTAAGCTGAACAGACTAGAATTTTTTAAAGTCTCATTTACATTTCAATTACCTTTAAACAATGTAACATCATTTATATGTTTAATATATTTGATTTTCTTTTAAACAGCTCTTCAGATGCTTGACCCACAAGCTCCCAAGTGCTTAACTCTAATAAACATAATAAATTAAACATAGTGGCTTTCTAAGTTCTCTGAAACATTCGCATATTTTTGCAGGCTTAATATTTTAAAATAAAACTCAAAGTTAAAAGTTTAAACATTTTAAATTAGAATCTTAAGACCAATTTTACATGCTATAATATGCCAATTATGTTTAAATACTTCAGGTAGCAAATGCTACACAGTTTGATCCAATAAGCATAAAAACTATTCGTGAATTCAAAAAAAATGTATTGATGACTATGGGAATTGCTTTCTAACCTTTTTGAAAATTTATAATCATTACATATTTAAGAACTACAGTACTCAGTGAAGTTTTGTTAAGGGAACAAGTAGTTTAGGTCCAAGCAAGTGGGCCAGTTCAGAGTACTGGGATGCTGAGGAACTCAGACGTTGGACTTCAATAGTGAATTAGCTACTTCAGTTAATTCAGTGTTAATTGAGAATAATACCAACCTTGGATGCTTGTGGTGAGAATAAACTAAATAACATATGGGAAAATCTTTAACACATAGTATACAACGATAGCAGCTACGACATGATCTATTTTTAAAGCCTTCACATTTCTAATTTTTTCCTCACCTAGATAAACACTAGATAAATGTTCCATGAGAGCACAGACTGTATTTTTTGGTCATCATTGTATTCACAATACAGTACACTAGTAGTACAGTATGTGTAAAGACAGCCTTAGTAAATATACATTGACTAATGTATATATTGTACATTTATATATACTGAACTCGTGCTTTGCAGATGGGCATAGACACAAATAGACTTGTGATTTGTCCAAGTGACGCATGTTGTTAGTGGAGCCAAGACTGGACTGTAGGTCTCTTGACTCTTAGCTTTCAGTAACTGGTATGAGAGAGAAAAGTTTATAAAGCAAAAATACTTTCTGCAAATAAATGGTAGTATAATTTGACTATGACTATGACATTTTCTAGAGAATCATTTCAGTTATATCAAGTTTATATAACAAAAATTGGAATGACAGTTATGACACAGAAAGCAAATCATGGAAAAGTATTCATTGAACTGGTGTGTGGATTTTCATAAAAGATAAAAACGTTTTCTTTTATACTATTTGCTTTGTTTTTTATAGGGGCATTACTCTAGTGTGCCTTAATTGTGATTTCCTAACTGATGTTTCTGGCTTAGATAATATGGCTGCACACTTAAGTCAACATGAAACTCATGCTTGTCAAGTTGTAATAGAGAAAGGTACGTATATAAAATTGTTCTACTTTGGATTTTTGATATTTATTCTGGTATTATTGGTCAGCCACAGTATGTGCTCTTTACTAAATCGTTTTTCTCACTCATCATATTTCATATGCTGTTTTAAATATAATACTTTTCTTCTAATTTCAGTTTCTGTTTGTATCCCAACTTCTGAACATCTTTCTGAGTAAGTTTAATTTTTATTCAGTGCATTTTACTTTGATGGATTTTAGCACTATTGCATTTTTAAATGTATCATTAATAGAAATGAAAAATATTAAAGTATTTTGTTTTTTTTGTTTTTTTTTAAAGCTGCTTGTTGAAATAGGTTCCTGCTCTATGGAGCTCGTGACCTGGTGCAAGACAAGTTGGAATTTCCTAAGTTCAAAGTTCTGAGATGTTTTCTTACACAAAGGGAGTTAAGCAGCCAAGTTCATGACACTAGCTCTCATTATTCAGCTCTTTTCAGCTTCAAATGGGACTAATTCTTATTCCACCTTATCTTTGTGTCAGGTTGACATATCTTAACATACATTTTTTTTTTTCTCCAGTTGGCTCTCTCCAAAAATAACTTTTGTTGCTATGGTCATTTCTTACTTTGCTTAAAATAATTTGTGTTTTTCTCTGCTGTACTTGACTTCAGAATAATATGTTCCAAATGATATGGCTGTTTGTCTTTTTGTCTGTTTTGTCTGCTTTCTTAATTTCTTATAAGTCTTAAGTTTTTTAGGCCAGATGATTGTCTTTTTCCTCATTCGTTGTCTGTCATTGTGCTATTTTTCTTATTTTTCAGATGGAGAAGCAGCCCAGAGATTTCAAAAAATGTTCAGGGTACACCTGGACAGTGTCCCCCTTCGATGGACACAACTGATGCCTGTTCTCTCTTTCCAAGGAATGTGACTAATTTGACTGTGGGACCTGTTCTAGGTTGTGGTCTCAGGAAATCAGATCTTGGGGAGACTCCCTTCCCTCATGGCTGGCCTTCCATGAGGCTGATGTTGATATAGTCAGAGATGGTATCAAGGCCCACCAAATAGAGCACAGCTTCTCACTGGGGGCTTTGGCTCTTGATCTTAAGCTTGTGGGTCACTTCTGGCCAAGAAAATCAAATCTGTGCTTCAGCGTCCCAGTTGAAGTTTAGTCATTTTGGCTGCTGCCCTTTAATCTTCCTCTAGCATGAATGCATCCAAGGAATACAAAATCTCCAGTTATTAGGAAATGGTTATTTTTCATGTCCTTGGAACAACAGGTCTCTACAATTATGTTCCAAAATTTCACTTATTTTTACTGTTATTTAAAATGTATTACCCAGGAGTAACTTCATAGTTTTTTGACAACATCAATTATCAGATTTTTTATTTTTTAAAAATTTAGTTTAATTTTGATAGCTTGGTTTTATGTTCTCCAAATGTATTGATGTCTATTTTATGATGTCTATTTTTATATTCTTTTCTTTAAAACTGTTGTTTAATGTTTGCTTTGTTTTGTTAAGAACTCCAAGATATTCCCTAGAATTCTCTACAGATTTCCTATAGCTGCTTATTTATAGTTTTTTAATTTGGCTGTTGTTCAGACCATTAGACATTATTATATCCATTCTTATTTCAGGATTATTATTATTAATATTATCTTAATAATTGTGAGTTCTAAGGTGTAAAGAATTGACAAAACCTATTCTTGCAGACCTTAAAACAAGTTTTTTTTTAAATTTAGTTTTATTTTTTTATACAGTAAAACAAGTTTTAAAGTTACATATTTGTACATCTAATACATAATACCTACTTAGCTATTAATAGTTCCTTTGGGTAGTGGTAACATTAAAAAATATAGGGGCCAATAATGCACTTGTTTCTATCATATATAAAACATATTTTCACATATATATTTTTTTAAAAGTTGACATTTGTTTATTTTAGTTACATTGACTCTAGCTCTAATAAACAGTTTTGATGCTACTATTTTGTTTTAATAAAAATTCTGTTGTTTAAGTGCCTCAGGAATTATTTACTAATAAAGAATTTCATATGAAAGCTGTAGATTTAATCATATAAATAGGAGCATTGCCTTTATTGTTTCATGGAAGCCTTATTATTTGGCCTGCACACTGAGAGCTGTATCTACTTAGTGCATCTTGCTCTTTTTCCTCTGGCACAATTGAAAGGTCACTGTTCATACTTTACCAATTTATTGAATTTTAATGACATGCAAAATACCTTTTGTGATCTTAGTTGATATAAGGATTAGGCAGGCTCTGGAAGTATGACTCAGTCATGTTTTTTTACTCTGAAGTCAGAACTTGCTCAGTTTTACTTTGAAACAGATTTAAAGCCAATATAGATGACTACTTATTATGTAATGTGCTTCTTGCAATTAATAATAAAAAAATTTGAACCCATTAGTTTTAAATTTCCAAACTAATTTCTACGGTAAATGAATAATTTTTCAAAAGCTCTGGAAGTGGCTTGTCTCTCAGTAGGTGGATTTGGTGTTATGCTAGCCTTTATTTCCTTATCTGTCTCTAGGAAGTTTTGTCGTTCACCCTCTTTCTACCCAGTTTTTTAAAAAATTTAAAAATTTTGCCCAGAAACAACTTCTTTACATTTTTAACATAAGTTCCTTTTTCACTTATAGATATTTGCTCTACCTTGGCTATAGTTAAAAAATATGAGAAATTGTATTCTTGATATAGCAATGTAGGAGTACTGCTTTGTGTTCTTCCATAGGACTCTATTTTATAGTATTATCAAGTTCATTTTCTTAAAGTTTAAACTCCTAAAGTTCTATCACCTATAACTTCCTTTTTAAAAACATAATTTAAATAAAACACCTAAGGCAGTTAGTACAAAACTTGTTGATTATAGGCAGTTGGTCATATTTTAATTTTGTGCTAATGAGTTTTAGCTTGAGTCTAATCCCTCCTTGCCATCAGGTTATTCTAAATAGTTTATTCACCTGATCAGAAATTGCCATTTCATGCATGTGTGCTTTTGGTTACCACTGAATAAAAAATGAGATTGGTTCAGTTTAAGTCCATCTCTATTTTGAGAAAAAATGACTGCTAAACTACAGAGACTTGGATTCTTGCCCTATTTTTGTGATATTTTGGCATAACACCTCACCTATTTGGGCCTCATTTGTTTATTCAGCAAATATTTCTTGAACATCTGCTTTGTGCCTGGCACCCTTCTAAGTGCTAGAAAAATGGACTGAAATCTCTGCCCTCACAGAACGAACATTTTAGTGGTGAAAGACAGACAATATAAAGTAAATAAAATACATAGTATGTTAGATAGTGGTCAATACTATGGAGAAAAATAACATAGGGAAGGGGGATAAGAAGTACTGGGTGGGAGTTTGGAGGCTGCCATTTAAAATTTGGTAGTCAGGGAAGGTCTCACAGAGAGATGACATTTGAGTAAAGACCTGAAAGAAGAACTGCATGGAGACTGGTCTGGCTGCAAATAAGTGATTAAGAGGAAGAGTAGTAGGAGTTGGGGCCTGCAAGGTAATGTGGGCCATGTGTATAGGACGTTATGGACCGTTGTAAGGAATTCGCCTTTTACTATGAGATAAGTAGCTATTAGAGCATTTTGAATAGAGGAGTGTTTTATACCTCAATAAAAACCACAATCAACGAAAACCTTTAAATACAGAAGAGTGTCTGTATTACCATAGCTGCTGTCTTCGGAATAAACTGTAGAAGACCAAGGACAAAATCAGGGAGATTAATTAGGAGGTTATTGTAATAATCCAGGTATGAGATGGTGGAGGTTTAGGCTAGGCTGCTAGCAGTTTAGGTGATAAGAGTTTTGACTTGGGACATGTTTTGAATTCGTTGATGGTTTATATGTGAAGTGTAGAAGAAAGAAAGTTTTGAGGATGATTCCAGTTATAAGTGTGAGCAACCGCAAAGATGGCATTGATATTAACTGAGATAGGGAAGACTAGAAGTAATAGATTTGAGAGGGAAGATGATGACTGTGATTTGGGACATATTTTAGTTTGTGATATCTATTAGATATGCAAGTTGACATGTCATAAGCATTCACCTGTATGAATTTAGGGGGGTGTTCTAAGCTGTAAATATCATTTAATGTCATGGAAATAAATACAAGTAAAACTGGGGAAAACTGAGTAAGGTTGGTATATGTATCACCGCCAACATCCTGTTTATGCTTTTGTGCTATAATTTTTTACTGTTATTTTGTATTATAAGATGTTATCATTGGGGAAACTGGACAAAGGGAATATGGAATCTCTCTGTGTTATTTCTTATAACTGCATGTGAATATACAATTATACCAAAATTTAAAATTCATTAAAAAAAATCAGGGGACTATATGAGATCACCAAGGGATACAGTAGAGAGAGAGAAAGGGCAGAGTCCACAGGCTGAGCTCTGGCGAATCTGACAATAAAAGGTCAGGGAGATGAGAAGGAATTGGCAAAGGAAACTGAGAAGGAGTGACCGATGATATAGAAAGAAAACCAGGGGAGTGGCAGTGTTCTTGGAGCCTCAGTTACCCTATTTGTAAAATGTGAGTGCTGACTTGTTCTAGACTTCTGAGATTCTATTATTCAATATTGGTTATACTTACATTGTCATAATTTGTTCTTATGACAAGATAAATTTAGAATGCCACGTATCCTATTCCCAGTAGCAGAAACAGGGACTCTTTGACCTTGAGAAAATTAAATGTTCACATTATTCCTCAGCACATTTAACTCTTTCATAGGCTCTTGTAAAAGTAGTTCTCTTATACTTCTATTAAAGAAAGTAACTAGGTTATTTTTTCCCAGGTTCTGTACTGTACAACTAATGTCCATAATTTATAAGTTGGGGGGAAAATTTCCATGGTCAAATAAATTTGGGCAATGCAAGTTAAAGTTAAATTGATTCTTTGATATGGGCTTTTTCATGCTGTATGTGACTTGTGAATGTCTAAGAGAATATTTATTTGACTTTAGAGTTTTTTTCTTTGAATACTTATTCACTTCTTAATCTCCATGGAATAGTGTGTAGAATACTGATCTGGAGTAATCCTTCAAATTTTATGAACTGGGAAATAAAAAGTAGTTGTGTAGTGTTGCCTAAGATGGATTCCTAGACATTTCATTTATGTTTATGAATCATTTGTAAGATAGTGTTTGTAACTAGAGGCTAGCAATGTACATTTTCATATTTTTAGAAATTACGTCAGAAAAATGATATCCTCATTATTATGTTTGTAAAATCTAATAAATGCATAACAGGGACAGACCAATTATTAGTTTATTCTGCCTCTGATTATGGCAGCAAGGGATATTTTTGTTGGAGAGTATGGTTACTTTATATGATTTCACACTAAGAAGCTTAAGAATCTCTCATTATCTGTTTCTAGCTTCTCTGTAACTCCTTATGCTTAGCTTATCAATCTACCCACTTACCTACTTTTCTTGAGACTATTTTCAGCCTTTTATTATCTGTTAAGGAATTTCTTATATAGTAAAGTTTTACTTCCTACTTAAACAGCTTCAGGAGAACTTCTTTGATACTAAGATTGGGTGATTCGATAGCCAGCTTCATTTTAAACCCTCTCAGACCCTTAAAGGTACAGTGTGGTGTAGTGGTTAAAGAGTGTAGGCTCTGCAGTTGATTGCCTAGTTTGGAGTTCCTACCCTGCTGTTTACTAGAACATGTGTGACTTTGGGTAGGTTACAGACTTCTGCCTCATTCCTCATTTGTAAAATGCATGTAAACAACAGTACCTGTTCATAAAGTGTAGAGGGAATTAAATGAGTTAGCATATGTATATAGTACTTAGAAAGTGATTGTCACATAGGAAGCACTGTGTAACTGTAAAGTTATCATTGTTACTCTTATTACTTTTCATAATTTTACTTCTGCCTGCATTTTGTTCAGATAGAATTATCCTAATCTTCAGCCTGCTTTTCATTCTGACCATCTCATACCATTTTCACAAATCATTTATGTTAACTTTCTTTTCCTAACCCAGTAAATCTTCCTTAAGAGCTAATTGTTTGAAGCACGTATTAGTCATAAAATTAGATTTTTGGTGCCTGAAGCTCAATAAACTTGTAGTTTTAGGGAATAGTTATGAATCCTAGGTTCATTTTAGTAATCTCTGTCTTTAAAAATAGTATAAATCGTATTTTCCCCTAAATTATAGTGCCTTATACTGACCACACTGTGGTTCATCTCATCTTTCAGCCCACATCTCTGATTTTGAGATCCTTCTACGGCCTCACTCTAGTCACTTTGGTATTTGCCCACCTGGAAGACCTTACCTTCCTCTACAAGCATGGAGAGGCTACTGTGAATCTCTTTTTCTATATCATTTACTGAAATGTAGGAATCTACTGTTTTTAATCCTCCACACTGAAAAGTATCTTTATCCTTACTTCTGTGAAGTGTAGTGTTGGGAAAGGAGTACAGCTTTAAAATAAGGCAGTCCTAGGTTTAAATCCTGGTTGTATATCTAACCAGCTCTGTAGCCTTGTGAAAATTACTTCACCTTATCTTCCTCATTAGTGAAAGGTATGTAATAATTTTTTGCAGGGTGGCTGTAAGAAATAGAGATAATCTGTGGACGTTAAATTATTAATTTAAATAATTCAAATTATTTAAATAATTAAAATTATTTGGCACTGGCCTGACAAAAAATGATCATTCAATAAATGCATGTTGTTGGTGCCGTTGTTGCTCTAGCTGCTGCTGCTGCTAATATTACTACTACTAATTACTGCTGTTCCTGCTGTTGCTCCAGCTGTTATTGCTGTTAGCACTGTTATTACTGCTGCTACTTACAGGAGGCCCTGGGAACTACATATCAGTGGAATCTTCTCATCATTGAGAGTTTTAGTGGCAATCCACTGACTGTACTAACTGTACTGCAGTTATTTGTAATTTTGGCTCATAGTTCTTGGAGTATATTCCTCCAAACTGCTGGTTGGATGGCATTTTATTACAGTGTTCAGTTGCACCTCATATAATTGTCAGATGTCAGAATTTGATTGTAGTTCTGACTTTTCCTATCTGAAGACTGAAACAGCAAACACCCTTAACAGCCTTGTTGAAAACTGGTACATAATCCTCTCTGCTTAGGAGGAAAACTTTTATTTTTTTAGCTTACAGAATTTCTTTCTTAAAGAAAACCTTTTATTAATTATTGCCAGGCATTCATTTCCAGTCATCTTGACTACTTATCTAATACTACTAAACTTACGAAAAATGTGTAATTGTGCTAGTAAAGTGGCTCTTTCTTTTGTAGACCTTTGAAATGATTTTTTTAAAAATCTGCTTTTCTCAGATATTAGAAAGATTGTAACTCAATCATGGAATTGCTCTTTTCTATCTGTTTCTCCCTTATTTTCCCCTTTCTCCATTTTCTTCTGTATATCTACCTGGATAGATTAATTATTACATAGAATGGAAGTAAAGTTTTAAATTTTGCAAGGTTTGTTTTCTTGACAAAAAGTTGAGAATAGGTGTTTCCCTCTAGCAATCTTCAGAGCATAAGAATGCATAGTAAATCCATAATAACTCAAGCTTGGAAAACTTGGCTACTTATTGAAAGATGTCTATTTATTGACTGAATCAAATGTCCTAAATGCCACAGTTTGAAGTGATTTTAAAAGTTGATTTAGTTCTCTCAATGACTTCCAATTTTGTTCTAAGCAAAGTATAATGTAAGGGCACTGACTGGAGTCAAAATATCAGAGTTCCAAACCCAGCTCTCTCACTTTATGTTCAAGTTACTTCAGTTTATTCATCTGTAAATAATCTTTACATGATTGTTTTGAAGACTTAAAAGAGATGTAAACTGTGTTTTATAGATAAAAATGTCTTTTATATTTTATTAAATTCCCCTAATCTAAAGAGTACTAGGAAAAAAATGAAAATGTAAAACTGACTCTCCTTGAAGCTGTGAATTCCCCTCTTGTATTTCTGGCTACTGAACTTTATACTTAGCTCCAGTGCTAACTACATGGCTCTTTCATAGTATAATATAGATAACCCTTCCACATATTCATTGACAACAAACATTGATTCCCTGCCTTCTGTATGCAAGACTCTTTGTCAAGTGCTGGAAATGGAAACATGAATGAGACATAGTTCATGCCACCAGGGTAATTACAGAATAGGCAGTCGGAGGTGGAGACACTGAATCTACATCTTCACAGGGCCACACAGTAAACTGATTTCATAATTATTTAAACCCCTAATACCATGTATATATTAGATTATGTGATTTTTGTGAAATGCTACACCAGAAGAGAATCTGGACTTGGTCCAAAGAGAAATACCACTGTATTATACCACTCTAAACTAAACCAATAAGTCATTAATTAGCTTTCATAAATGCAAGCAGAAAGTAAGCTCTTTTAAGAGCAGAATGGCAACCTTTTAAAAATGTTTTGTATTTGAAAATAATATTTCTGTTAAAAATGTTTACTTCTACTAACTCTATTTCCATTGAAGAATATGTAAAGAATCACTCCATTATTTTCCTGTGAAGTTCTGAACTTATTTGGAGGAATTACTGACTCTGGTCATAATCCAAGTTATTAGAGTCTTAAATGTTCAAAATGGTCAGAGTGTCTTCATTTCATATATTTGGTTTAGCAGAAAAAAGAAAAACTGATCTCCTCTATGAGATACACAGAATTTATTTTGGGTTTGTTTCTTTCTCTAACCTTTTGAAATGTAACTAGGATTGGAGGTAATGGGGGATCATGTCCTTAGATTCTCTTATCCTACCACGGACATTACTGTCTCATTACTGTCTCAAACCAAATCTTTAGTAACTGCAAGATAGTTTTTCCTTTTCAAAGTGGATGCAGTACATTTGCCCCTGGTATGTAATTGCAAGTTAGCAAGTAGGAACTGTGTATCAAAATACAGTGGTTTCTGGCATTTTGGACTTCTGCCTTTGATAGCTGGTAAGCAGGAAGTAATGGGAAACCCATTGAAAGGGAAAGATAAATGAAACTTTGATATAGTCCTTCATTTAGGGCAAATGCTACCAACTTCTACCAGTGTTTCTGAGGTTACTACCATTTTTTCAGTCTCCCGATTCTGAGGGTAGTTTGCGAATACATTATAAATTAAGTATTCAGGGCTTAATTCAATATTGCCAACAAAATAAAAAAATACCAAAATTATAGCCCGAGTCTGGCATTAGAATCTTCTGCCTCTACTGATGGTCTTATTTTTTGCTTCATATTTTACACATAAATATTTTGTTTCTCTTGATTCTTTGTCTTTGTCTTTACCTAGTTCTTTCCTCTGTCCATTTAGAATGATTTTTTACTCTATCTTCCCTGATGACCAAATTATAGCCACATCTTCAGAAGTGGGTAGGTTATTTCATACTAGGGTAAATTGCTCAGCAATGAAAAACTAATACCTAATGTCTTTTGTTTGAGGATGGGGGAGGTATGGCAGAAAAATCTCAAAACATTAAAGATATTTAGGTAAAAAGCTTTAAGAGCCTGTGTGGCACACTTAAGTAAATTCTAGACAGTAAGATTAGATTCCTGATTCTACCCATGGCAGTAATAAGAGCTAACAATTATTGAGTACATACACTAAATGTTTTACATTTATCCACTCATTCAATTCTCACAAACTAATGCGATATGCACTGTTCTTGTCCCAATTTTGTGGATGAGACAACTGAGATACAGATAAGTCATTTGCCCAAGGTCACATAGCTGTTAAGAGCCTCAATTTAAATTATGGTAGTCTGTTTTCAGAGGCTAAACTAAGAAGTACTATAGTCTATTGCTTCCCTGGTTGTGCTTGTGGTTCCAAATGTACTTTCCTACTTTTACTACATAAAGTATGAGTAGCTGGATGGGCCTGAGCTTCAATGTGAAGACCCTTTGTTTCCCCAGGAGAGCAGGCAACAACTGATATAGTTGTAGCATTGGGACCAGAATCTAGCCTCCCAATCTTAGAGTAGTATTTCTATGATATATGAGCAGTAGAACATTTCAGCAAAACTGACATAAATCGGTCTATTAGTAAGATTAATTTGGCAATGATAGCTCAGCATGTTTTAGAGTGGAAAACATAAAGAGGCAGAGAGATCAGTTAAGTTTTTCACTTTTCCTGGCATGAATTTAAGGGAGCCTGATTTATAACAGGGGATTTGGCTGTGAAGAAATGCAGTGGAAATTTGAAGTAGAACCGGTTCTGTTGCTTAATGGATTTATTACTTTAGCATTTTTAGGCTGTAGATTTTTCTCATTTACAAGATAGGGGCAATTGGATAATATACTCTCTTAGGACTCAAGTCTAATTCTAATACACTATGATATTTTTGAATTGATTGAAAAATAAATAGTAAAATGTAGGGGTCATGTTCTGGTTGATGATTTGCGGGTTATTGGTTTAGAAGTGATTGTTGGAATTGTGCCAAAGGATGAGCTGTATAAGTAGGTCTGAGCGGTAAATATATTTATATGAATGGCAGACATGTAGGGGGTCATGTTTGCTCTCCACATTTACCTTTATCCAATTGGTACCTATATTCTGTTGGTTTTACTCTATCACCCTCCTAAAGCCTTCCTCTTCTTTGACACTCCTACTGCTTTACCTGGGACAGTCATTAACTGTCTCTTTTTTTTTTAAATAACAAAAATTTATTATTAATATGTTAAATCAATATTTCATGATAGAAAAATTATGTGAATGCAATGACATAGAAATTTCTGGGACTTAAAAGTAAGAAAAATAGTGATCAAAAGTTTTTCCTGCTATTTTTGAGCAGAAACTTCCTGTACTGCCTAGGGATCACAGCTGCATAAGCAAGCATTAGGACTGCAAGAAACTTTGAACTCTTTGTAGTTGAGATGCCATATGACTTCCCAATTTCTGTGGCCTTTTCATTGACTCTTTATGTGTCTAACCATTTTTTTTTTCTGAGTCAAAAACTAGGACCCATAATTCTGATAAAAGAAAGAAAAGAACACTTTGTTGTTCTTTTATCAGTCATTAACTGTCTCTTATCTGGACTCCTTGTCTGGAGCTTATCCTCTTCTGATACTGCCCTTTTTCTTTCTGATGCACAAATCTTATCATACTTTCTTATTAACCTTAGAATAAAGTTCTTAGCACAAACGCTTTAGTGTAACAATCAAGATCTTTCCTAAAGTAGCCCTTGCTATCTCTTCAGTTGCATCTTTGACTACTCTCCCTTGTTCCCTACCTCCTAGTCATATGAGACCACTCAGTATCATATCATTGCTGTGTTTTATATTTCTTTGCTTTTCCTCCACCTTGATTCTCCTTTCCCTGCTTTGCTAACTCCTGCTCTTGCTGCAAAACCTTGTTCACTGTAGTATCTTCACTGCCTCCTTGCGCCTTTCTCCCTCATAGTGGCTCAGTCCTTTGTATAGCCACAATATACATGTCTCTTTTTTAGCACTTCACAATTCTGTAAACATTTGCTTCAATACATTTCCTTGACAGTAACTCCTTCACAGGAGGGACTGTGTCTTTGGACTGGAACTTTTAGCACAGTACCTAATGTACGTGCAACCTGGTAAACGTTTAGATCGATGATCCTTTCCACACATCTGTTAACACCTCTCAGAACAAACGGTCAGAAATGGTGCACTAGATGTTTTACTCTTATTTATTAGTATAATGATTACTATCCTAAATTTAATCTGGAATGGGTAACTGGAAGGTCTTGAGAACTGGTTGACCTTACTACTGGCTTGTTGTAAACCTTTTTTCAGCTTTTTAGTTTGCTTATAAGTATTTGCAAAGATTACATTTTGAAAATCAGCATTGAAATTTTTGGCTTTTAAATGTTATTAGAAGGAAAGAATGTGGTCTGATTGAAATGAATATGAGCGTTTTCCCTCTACCCCATTTATTTATAGTATGAATGAAACCTGAAAAGAATGCAATGATGTAATTTAACCAAAGTGCTCATTTTACATGTAGCTTTGGATTGGTCATGTGATCTGCAGAAAAATGCAAGTAGGGACATTTATTTTATTTTGAACTTTAGAGGGAAAGTAGGTTTACATACAGAAGAAAAATTAATTATTTGCAATCTTGATCTCTAATGGTTGTTGTTGAAATCCATAACCGTCAATCCTTCTGTTCTCCATACATTGAAATCTTAAATAGTGTTTGTTTTAAATGCTATACAAAATTTTTCTATTAAAAAATATTGCAAGAATTCACAGGTGAAAAGTCTAATTATCTAATGGCAGGTCATTAGCTCAGAACTTTGAGCTTAGCAAATTTCACTGTCTTCTACCAAGCAATTGAGTATCTCAAATGATGACTATTTCAGCAGGCACCTTTAACGAATAAGATTAAAGGTAAGAACATTTTTTTCTTTTCAAAAGTGTTAATGATATATTAGTAGTTGTATTAAAATTTGTTAATGTCAAAGTATGCTTTTGTAGTTGCAAAAACATAGTGTACATTTTAATGATGAATTTATAACTCAATGAAACTTTATGTAGTGTGCTTTTCTAATTTTTTTTAGATTTATTTTTCTAAATATTTTCACTGGTTATTACAATTCTGTCCCTTGAACAGAATACCAGTATGGTTAAAGCCACACAACAAAATAGGGCACATAAGCCTCTTATTGGTAGTTACTTCAATAATTTATTTTGTTCTCATCTACGAGTTTCTTAGTCAGTAAAATGAAGGGTAATAAAAACCTGTCACCAACCTCCCTTGCAGAGATATCAAGAAAATTCAGTTTCCCCAATTGAAATGCCAGCAATAATAGTAACACATGCTTAATAGCTTTCATTTTAATTACTGCATAAAATCAATTTATTAGAATAGCTATATGTGAAAATGATTAGCCTGGTAATGTTTCTTTTGTAAGAATTTAAGGTCGACCTTTGATAACATTGTCAACAGTAAGCGGAAAAGGAAAATTCTTTTATAAAATATTTTTAAACTAGTTTGTAACCAATATGTTTTACAGTTTTTCAGACTGAGTTTAAAATTATTAAATGCTTAGAAATGAAAATCAATTAATATCTACTTTTTGTTTCTTCCAACGAGAAACAGAAATTTTTCATGTTTTCTTACTTTATACACGTTATTCTTAAAACAATTATTTTCCCATATAAATTATTAAAGCAGTGAAGTTGTACTGTACACTTGATATTATTTCATCTTTATGAATATTGTTCACAATTAAATACCTGAGAGAATTACAAAATCTTTAACCCCAAAAATGATAATTTGTGCATTTTGTCAATTTTTTGTGCAAGTTTTATTAATTTAGATTTATTTAGCAAAATTAGTTGAAAGTTATTGTAAACACTACCAATATAGTACTTATACAAAAAAGGACATGTTCTATTTTAAATTGTTTACAATTTCATGTAATAACTAAAATGTACATAAGTAATTTTACACAGTTATTATTAATATCTAGGAAGATAACATTTATAGACCTAATTTTTTAAATATGCCCTCAGAGAATGGATAAAGAGGGGTGTTTGCCATTGACATTGACATTGACATTTCTATCCTACTAGATGACTAGGGTTGACATTTCTATCCTACTAGATGTCTTCATTTTTGTCCATGAAATTTAAGTTGGTATAGCTGTTGCTTATGTTAATTATATTAATCCTTAAGTATAGATATTAAGCCTTCATTAAGTTATGAATCACTTAACTATTAATGGCATTTCTGATCAGGTAGTCACTCTACTTATGCAGATTAAAATTGTTTAATGTATAATATCACCAAATAATATTTAGTCATCAGCAGTTTAAAAGAAAGGTCCTTTGGTACAGGTAGTTTTTATGTTAAATTGACATATTGGGTTGGCCAAAAAGTGCCTTCGGTATTAAAGCAAAAATAAAAGACACATTTTTTATTTTCACCAAGAACTTTATTGAACAACGTATTCACCCTTTTGTTCCACTACCTTCTGCCATTTTTCAGGCAACTTCATAATTCCATCTTCCCAAAACTTTCTATCTTTTTGAGCAAAGAACCGTTCCAGGTGCCTTTTACAGTCTTCCAGGGAATGGAAATTTTTTCGATTAAGCGAATTTTGTTAAAGACCTAAATAAATGGAAATCCGAAGGTGCAATGTCTGGTGAATACGGTGGATGAATCAGAGCTTCCCAGCCAAGCTGTAACAGTTTTTGCCTGGTCATCAAAGAAACATGCGGTCTTGAGTTATCGTGATGGAAGATTATGCGTTTTCTGTTGACTAATTCTGGACACTTTTCGTCGAGTGCTGCTTTCAGTTTGTCTAATTGGGAGCAGTACTTGTTGGAATTAATCGTTTGTTTTTCCGGAAGGAGCTCATGACAGAGGACTCCCTTCCAATCCCACCATATATACAACGTCACCTTCCTTGGATGAAGACCGGCCTTTAGTGTGGTTGGTGATGGTTTATTTCGCTTGCCCCACGATCTCTTCTGTTCCACGTTGTTGTACAGTATCCACTTTTCATTGCCCATCACAATTTGTTTTAAAAACGGAACTTTTTCCTTACAATTAAGTAGCGAACCGCATGCGGAAATACGGTCAAGAAGGTTTTTTTTTGCTTAACTTACGTGGAACGCAAACATCAAAGTGATGAACGTGACCAAGCTGGTACAAATGATTTTCAGCGCTTGATTTGGTATTTTGAGTATGTCGGCCAACTCCCACGTGGTAAAACGTTGATTGTTCTCAATTAATGTCTTGATTTGATCGCTATCAACTTCAACTGGTCTACCCGACCGCGGAGCATCATCCAGCGAGAAATCTTCAGCATGAAACTTGGCAAACCACTTTGACGTGTTTAATCAGTCACAGCACCTTCTCCATACACTGCACAAATCTCTTTTTTGCGTTTCAGTTGTGTTTTTACCTTTCTTGAAATAATAAAGCATAATAAGTTGAAAATGTTGCTTTTTTCCTTCCATCTTCAATATTAAAATGGCTGCACAAAAATTCACCAATTTTGATAAGTCCTTTTTTATATGCACAGTGATACGATAGCTGTCACATACAATCTAACAAAATTGTTTCGAATGAAGTTAAAGACAACTAAGTGCTAATAGAGCCATCTTAAGGAAAAAAAACGAATGAACCTTTTGGCCAACCCTATATTTTAAAAGATTTTATAGATGACATATGCCTTTGTTACTGTTGTCATAAGTTATAATTAGTATTTTTTAGAAATCAAAGTTTAAAAATTTATAGTTAATATTTGAGCTATGCTTATGAGGGTTTTTAAGAGAATACATTCTTCAAAATTCTAAATTTCTGTAATTTTACTACCTCTAAAGTAGGTTAATTGTAATATATATTGAAATGACATTACCATTTGAACTTTACAATAGATAAAATATTTATTTTCTCACACTTTTTGAGTCCTATAGTAGTAAATACTGGTGCATATTATGTATATTAAGCATATAACCTGCTTTCATTTTTTAAAGGGTAATTTTTGAAACCGTTATACTAATGTGTTACGTCTTTTTAAAAAATTGTACTTAACATAGAGAACATTAGTTAAGTGCTCCTGTTTTTAGAGAAGAGGAAATACATGTCTGTATTCATTTATTTAGAGCATATATTGAATCTACTGTTTATTCTCATCCATTTTATTTTTCCCTTAAAATATTTACAGAGATCATTTACTATTACAGTATAAATGTGCATTAATTTAGATTTACATTTAAATTATTTTAAGCATGCAAAAAACAACTGTTTCATATTTTTTGTTGTAAACATAAAATTAAATACTCAATACTTATTTTGTTTTCAAGATTAAAAAATGAAGCTCCCACTAAGGAACAAGAACCTGTGTCTGAGGTAAATTATGTTATATTTGATACCTCTTAAAGATTTATACATTTGAAAGTATTGTGGGTGTGATTTTTAAAACACTTCAATTCAATATGTGTACGTCACTAACAATTACTGGTATGTTTTCAGAAAGAAAAAACTTGAGATTTTTGTTTTCATTATATATAAAAATATTTAACCCTCTGTAAAATTGTAAAGTGTTTTATTTTGACAAAGACATTATTATATTTCACTTGCCTGTTATTTAGTTCAACTAATAAGTAATGGAGATAAATTTATGACTTAAAAATTCTGAAATTATTAAAATATCAAACATTTGACACATTGGAAAATTAATCTTTTTAGAAGACTCTCAAAAAGATTTAAATAATTTTTAAAATAGAAATATTTTGAATATATATTAAATACATTTTAGCTATCTTAAACAGGCACTCTGAATATAACACTCAGGGTTATCATATAAATGTTACGTACTGGGCAGTCTAATGTATGAGTGTAGAAATAATTTTGCTTATGTATGTGTTTTCTTGGTGTCAGTTTTTGAAATATTGCTTAATGTTACTTGTCTCTTTCTGAGTATAATGAAGTGAGGCAGGTTCAGCATTTCTGTTTTGTAGAGTGAATAAGTGAAACCTAGACAGTATCAGCCTTCTCCCAAGTGGCTTTCTTTTATCCCACGGAAAGTTTTCATTTGCTTGAAATGTTTTTAACTACAAATAAATGTCTTTACTAGATATAGGATTTCTTGGTTATCTGTTTATTCTTGAGTGAGTTTTGGTGTTTGTGGTTTTTGAGGAATCGGTACATTTTATCTATAATGTTGAATTTATATGTATACAGTTGTTTGTTGTATTCCCTTAATCTTTTAATGCCTGTGGGGTCTGCAGTGATAATCCTTTCTTTTATTTCCAATATCGATAGTTTGTGTGTTCTTTTTGTTTCTAATGTTGTCATATATTTTACTTTTTAACTAGGTTATAAAGACAGAATACAGTGTTACCATTTTTACTTTAAATCATCTTTTAGAGCAATTAAATACTTAAAAAATTTTATATTCATCTTCATTTTTTCCATTTCTAGTGTTCATTTCTTTATGTAGCTCTTGGTTTCTTTCTAATATCACATTCCTTTTGCCTAAACAACTTCCTTTGAAATATCTCATACTGCAGATCTACTGGTGATTACTTCTTCCTTGCTTTTTTCCTTCAAAAAAATCTTTATTTTTCATTTTTGAAAGTAATTTTTTGGTGAGTACAGAATTCTGGGTTAACTTTTCTTTCAGCAGTTTAAAGAAGTCATTTTATTGTCTCTTGGCATGCATATTTTCTGATGTGATGTCTTACTGTAATTTTTATCTTTGTTTCTATATATGTATATAATGTGTCAATTTTCTTTGGCTGCCCTCAAGATTTTGTCTTTATCTTTAGTTCTTATCAGTTTGAACATGATGTGTCTAAGTCTGGTTTGCTCAGTTGTTTATTTATACGTTTATGTATTTATGTATTTATTTTTGGCATTCGTCCTGATCGGTATTCTCTGACTTGTCCTGTATCTTCTACTTCTGGGGTTTCAATTTCACATATGTTATACCATTTGATATTAATCCCTGTTCTTAGATGCCCTGTTCTAGTCTCCCCATCCCCCCCTCCCCGCCTCCCGCCACACTTTTTTTTCTTAGTGTTTCAGTTTGGGTAATTTTTATCTATTGACCTATTTACAGATTCATTTTTCAGCTGTGTAAGGTCTACTGTTGAACCTATCAAAAACATTTTTCATTTCTGTCATTGTGGTTTGTTTGGGGTTTTTTCCCTAGCATTTGCATTGATTCTTACAGTTTCTGATCCTTTGATAAAATTCCCATCTGATCATGCATGTTGTCCTCCTTTTTCTACCAAAGCATTTAACATATTAATCATAGTAATTTAAAATTTTCTGTCTGATAGTTCCAACAGCTGGGTTGTATCTAAGTCTGGTTCTGCTAATTGTTTTATCTTCTGACAGTGTACTTTTGTTTTTTTTCCTTTGCTTTTTCTGTGTATGTTTGGTGGAAAGCAAGACATTATGTGTAGGACTGAGATAAATAGTATTTATATCTGAAAGTGGGCATGATTTTTCTCATGTTAGGCCATTAGTGTGGGATTTGGTCTACCTAGTAGTGAGTTGACTTGGGTTTTGTTTTTTTTTTAATCACTATGGTTACCCTCCATATACTGCCAAGTTCAATTCCTGTAGTATTTCCTTGTGCTTAGGGTGGAAGTTACATTACTGGAGGTTTTTTTCTCGGTATCATTGCTTCACACTCAGTTTTAGCCTTTCCTTGTGAGACTGAGCCACAGAGGTTATCTCTCTCTCTCTCTACACTCTTACCTTTCTTCCAGCAGTACTGCTGTTGCTTGTTATTTGATGTTTGCTAGCCCAGTGGCAGGTGGTGGGGATTGCTGTGATGTTCTCTGTTGTTCTCTGTTGTTCTTAGACTCTCAAGCTGGCTCTGTGTCTCTGGGTCTTGAGAATAGATATGTTTTCTTCCATCACCCAGTTGGCCCATGTACCCTGGGGACAACAGGGTTTGCCTCTCTTCTTTCCAAATACATAAAAGCATGGACATGAAGAAAACTTCTGAATTCATCATTTCATAACATCATCCACTGATTCTTTCCCGATTCATTCATACTAGAATAAATCATCAAACTCTTACTTTCCTTTGATTGCCCTGTTGCATCTGTGTCAAGTAAAACCAGCCTTTTCTTACATAAACCAACTTTCTTAAGTTTATTTTTTGTTAAAAGAAAAAAAGCTTATGCTAAAAATTTAGCAGGCCATAAGCAGAGTTAAAGGAAGCCATATTGAATGGAAGGCCACATAGAACAGTTTTGGTCTGGTACTTCTTTCAAATATATGTGGTGTGGATGGTCCCTCAAATAGACCCAGGTGTTTAAGTACACATGTGAGATGGTGGATAGATTGAATTATTCTTCAAGATTTTGATCAGATGCATTGTAGTGGAATCAATGTTATACCCCAATAATATTTTCCTGTTGTCACTTTTTCATTTGTATAGTTTTACATTTCTTCTTTCAAAATTAATTCCTTTCATATGCTAGATTGTATTTGGAATTCATATTATATAGTGAGTTTCTGAAACAGTCTCTGTTCTGCTACTATGTATATTCTATACACTGCAACATTTTACTGATTTTATATCCTAATTATATATATACATGTATATATATATATATATATATATATATATATATATACATGTATATATATACCATAACTCTTCCCCTCTAGTCTGATGGTTAGTGTAGTTTCATTATAACTAAGTAGAGGGGTAAGAGAGAGAAGGTGGGTACAGATGCCTTTCTCTTTCGTTGCTTCCTTCAAGGCTTTTAGGGAACACTTGATAGCATGTTCCAGGAATCTTTGTATTGGGAACAAAGATTAATAAAATTATTTCCCTATCCCCACGGTGGTCAAAATCTAGTAGGACAATTAGACATGAAAGAATTGTAATCCAGTAAGATAACTACCATATTCCAAGCATATCAGGTATGGTAGGTACACACAAGAGTCCTCTCAGGGTGACTTTATGGTGTTTTTCTCTCTCTTTTTAAAAATATTCTTTTCTCAATTCAAACATACACATAGTATGCAAAATAGAGGTTCCCTGTAATTTCACTAATGAAATGGCAAATTAACCCTATAGCCTATTTCTGTAAGACTACTTGGGACCATCCATAAAGAATTTCTAAGGTTTTTGGTTTTCTTTTTTGTTCTGTTTTTATTGCTTTTTGCTTTGTAACTTTCAGACACTTGAGAGTTTCAGACTTTGTAAAATTACTTTTTATTTTTATCAAATTAAAAGTTAAAAATTTGTGTGGATAGTTTATCATAAAAGTAGTGACTCATCTCCCTCACCGTTTTCCATCCAACTCTTCAGAGGTAGCCATTTTCAACTCTTTTAGCTATTTGATGTAATATTTATCTCCATATTTCTAAATAATGTAACCAGATTTTTACTTGTCTTTTTTTCAACTAGGAGTGACTGTTACAGTAATTAAGAATTTGCTTCTCTAGACCACCATCCCTACTTTCCTTTATCCCCCCAACCTCAGCATCCCAGCCAGGGCCAGAATTAGAATGAGGCAAGTGAAACCTCACCTCTGGCAAAAAATTCAAAGGAGCTACAAAAAATTCAATAATCAGATAAATATTGTGTTTTAATATGTTTAAGAATAAAAATTAATGCAGAGTAATCCATGATGAACATAATTTCAAAATTGTAATTATAGACAGCATCCAGCCTTGCACTTGTATGACCCTGAGAGTCAATGCACATGGGGGACACAAGCACAGCAAGGTCTCACTTCTGCTTTTTTTGATGGTCCTTGTTCAGTCATGAGGGAAGGTGACAAGTTGTTTTCATTGTTTGTAGCTTCACATGGTACTGCTAAGTAAAAGGTAAACTTTAATTACAAAAACATGTTTATATGATATTTTTAACAATATTATTAAGGGCACTAAGGTAAGTAATACAAATTTTATTTATTAATATATTTGACCTTTCATAAATAAATTTGATGAAATGTGAAAATTTTCTGAAAAAGTATTTTCTTACCAGGAAACTTTATACTTTCTTCACTTAAAACAGTGATAATTTACTGTTACTCACTTGTTTATATAAAAAATATTTTTCACTACTTTTTTTTCACCCCATTGGTCTGGAAACCTGGTATGTAGTTTTCTGTTGTTTATAATTATTGATTTTTGTATTTTTCATACAAATGTTTATGTAGACCTGTTAAATATTATAATTTATATGAACTAATTCACATAAATTAAGTGTTTATTATATTTAACTGAATGTATTAATTAAAAATAAATATATTTAAAATTTATACTAAAATTCTTAAAAATAAATATGGCATTTAAAAACTCAAGTGGTCCATTGTTTAGAAGAAGAAAAATGCATGCAGAAGTTGACCAAAATTATAGGGGACAGTAACAGGTTTGGTAGAAAAAAATATTCCAGCTACTTAAAATGAAATCTCTAACATTGACACTATTAGAATAGAATTACTATGAAATATAGAGTTAAATAAAGAATTTTCTTTGAATTGTGCAAAAAAGGTAAGATGGCATGTTAGAAATTTCAGAAGCTAGTGAATATAAACATGTGCAAGAAAATAGAAGATGCTATTTGAATTAAATGTTTAATTCTTCATCATGGCCACCACCTGTTTCTAATAAAGTAAAATGATTTTAATAGAGCATGGGACCATCCAAGGACAAGATGCAGATTGTAGAGTATGAGTTTCACATGGTGGGCAAAGATTTTCAAAAGATGGGTCTTTTAAAAAATTGTCTAGTGGTGGGTTAATTCATTGTGACTGGCTCATTTATTCCAAAGAATCCTTGTCTTTAGTTTGTTTCCTGTGCATTCTTTTTAGCAAAAATTACAACAGAATCAAATATTTACAACTCAAAAAGTGGTTCCTAAGATTGGAAAAATTTAAACAGAATTTGTGATAATGAAAAAATCATATTTCGTCATGATGCTTTTTTTAAATGGAAGTGTTTTTTAATGTATATTCAGACTGATAGTTTAATAGATGATGCTTTACAGAATGTGATAAAATATGTGTGATTTTACATATTGTATGCTTTGTGCAAAAATAATTTATCTCTCAAAGTATCACAAGAAATTATTGGAAGCTCAGATGCTGGAATGTTCTAAATTCAGTTGAACTAAGGACATTAAAATCATATAGCTAATCATTAAAAATATTATGTGTTTCATTTGTATAGTAAAATTCAAAGCAAATTTATAATGTTATTAGGAAATCATGTTAAATCTGAAATACTAGGAAGAATATAAGAAGCAAAATAATTTTTCTTACTTTTTGATTATAAACCAGATATAGTACATCATGAATTAATGTTTATGATTACTAGGTATATTTACATTAAGAATGATGTCATTGCAAGAGAAGAAAGTTTTGACTTAATTGCAACAGAATTAAAAACTGGATTAATTATATCTCAATAAAGCTGTTATTTTTTTAAAAAGCTAGATATGGTCTAGCTTATCACATTATCAATAAGTTAGCAAAAGTTGATACTTATGTAAAAAAATTGTCCTGGCCAGGATATGATAATGGAATAGATATGACACATGTATACAAGTGTGTATAAGCCAGTATTTCTCCCCCAAAATAATTATGCCAAATTTGTGCCTTGTTCAGCTCATAATCATAAGTTAATACAAAAAATGCTGCATTTGTGAATTCAAATATGATCATCTTTTTTTTAGTATTGTACAAAGGATACATATTTTAGGACTGGGGTAATACAGTGAGCAGATGGACTATTCTTGTCAATTCTGAAAACAACATTAAAATCACAGATACCTGATGGGCATCAAGATTAAATGCAATCAAGATACTTGATACTTTGCACACAAATTAGAGATGTGTATCAGATATGAAAAGATATAATATCAAATGTCAGAATATATTATTTTGAGGTCAAAAGCATCTTGGTACAAAAATATTAGATTTTTACACATTATATGGGATGGTATTTTGAACAAAGTGGCAAAAGTTTAATAAAGCTTTACAGTTAGAAAGCATGACCATATATAAAGCTCCATGCTTAATAAAAATCCTATTCCTTTCCTTACCACAAATGAAAGTAATTTTGAAAGTGTGTTCAATGAATGTAAAACTTGAGCAAGAGATGTGAATATTCTTCCTGAATTTGAAAATAAGTGAAAAAGAAATTGGAAATGCATGAATCACTAAATGAGAGTATTGATAATTATGGGAAAAGTGCTTTTCAAGTAGACATTAGGTTATAAATGACCTAACTTCATATTTGAAATAGATATATGAAAAATGAAATGTCTTCAGATTTTGAACTTTTAAACTGGAGAAAAGTTATTTTCTATAGATTACATCTGATTTACAAAAAGCAGCTACTGACCCAGTTTTTAAATATTTTGACAATTTAAATTCTATAGAAATTTCATGTGGAATTGTTTAAAGCAACATACAATATTAATAAATTGTGATATAATATAAGCCTTATATTTGGGTCTTCTAAAACTGATTAACAAAGTGGTGTTCAAAATTTTAAAACAATACCAGCCACAGTAGCATCCTGCAAAAGAAGTTTTCAGTAAGCTGAAGTTAATTTTAAATTATTTAGAATTGTCACTTGGTCAAGAGAAATTGCCAAGCATGGCAATTTACTTATTTGAAACAAGATAAGAAAAGAATTAGACTTTGAAAATGTTATTAATGTGCTTGCTTCCATTAAAGCCAGAAAAGTAAAATGATAATAAATTCTGGTTTTGGTAGGCATAAAATGTTTAAACTTAAACTACTATTGTGAGTTTAATATACCTACTTTTCAACTTTTCAATATTTTTCAATTGCTTTAATGTTCTGGGGGAAAAAAACTTTTAAAAATATACAGAGAGGAGAATTGTGGGAAGATGGCACAGTAGGAAGCACCAGGAATCTGGCTCCCCACCTAGACAGCAATTGCACAGATTGAATCTATCTGATATAACTATTTTGAAGCTCTAAAGTCTGTTGAAGGCTTGCAACTTCGAGGCGAAGGCTTGCAACTTCGAGGCGAAGACTTGAAGAGTGAATTGCTGTTAATTTCCATCAATCTGAGCACTTAGCACTGTAGCAGCCATATGGCAGGCAGCTGTGCACATGTTCCTGGAGCAGCTTGCACACAACTTATGGGAGCCAGAGTGGGCAAAAAAGACCTTGTCCTTCAGATATTGGGGAATCTGGTTGCTGCTTCTTATCAAGGAGTTGCAGGCAAAGAAGTGGGCACATTATTGTTGCACCCCCCCCCCATTGTTGCAAGCCCCTTCCCCTCCAGCTGAAGTGACTTCCAAGGAATTTAAATGGACAGCCCTTTTTCTCCCTTCATTTTTCACTTTTCCCCCTTTCAGGAGCCAGACATTAAAGACTTAGGACATTCAAAAACAACTGTGTATGTGGGTAAAATTAGAAAGAGATTGCATATGCCCAGGGAAAGGCTCAGAAAAGACATAAGAAGACCTTAAGTTTACACCTCAGGGTGATTTGGGAAGAGAGACAGCCTACAACAATAAAAATTAAAAATTAAAATAAAAATTAATAAAACAGGCAAATGCTGGGCAAGGGGAAGAATCTGATTCCCAGAGTTACTACATTATTAGACTCAACTGTCCAGTGTTTAACCAAAAATCACAAGGCATACAAAGAAACAGGCAAGTATGGCCCATTCAAAACAAACAAAAAAATCAACAGAAACTTTTCCTGAAAAAAACATAATGGCAGATATACTAGACAAAGAATTTAAAACAACTGTCTTAAAGATGCCCAGAGAACAAAAGGAATGTGTGGAGAAAGTCAAGAAAACAGTATGTGAACAAAATGGAAATATAAATAAAGGGATAGAAAACCTAAAAGAAACCAAAAAGAAATTCTGGAGATGAAAAGTGCAATAACTGAAGATGAAAAATTCACTAGAGGGATTCAAAGGCAGATTTGAGCAGACAGAAGAAAGAATCGGCCAACTTGAAGATAAGACAATAGAAATTATTGAGTTTGAGGAACAGAAAGAAAACAGACTGAAGAAAAGTGAACAGAACCTGAGGGAGCTGTATGACACCATTAAGCAGCCCAACATTCACATCATGAGAGTCCCAGAAGGAAAAGAGAGAATATTTGAAGAAATAATGACTGCAGACTTCCAAAATTTGATGAAATACATGAATGTAAACATTCAGAAAGCACAACGGATTCCAAGTAAGATGAGCTCAAAGAGACCTACACTAAGACACGTTATAATTAAACTTCCAAAAGATAAAGAGAATCTTGAAAGCAGCAAAGAGAAATGAATCATCACATACAAGGGATTCTCAATAAAGTTATCCACAGACTTCTCATCAGGAACTTTGGAAGCCAACAGGCAGTGGGTCGATATATTCAAAGTTCTAAAAAGAAAACCTCAAGAATCCTCTATCCAGCAATTCTGTCACTCAAAAGTTAGAGAGAAAGTAAGACATTCTCACATAACCAAAACTGAGAGAGTTCTTGACCACTAGATCTGCCCTGCCAGAAGTGCTCAAGGGAGTCCTGCATGGTGAAATGAAAGGACAGTACATGACAACTCAAAGCTCTGTGGCAAAATAAAGATCTCAAAAAAGGTAAGTGCATGGGAAATTATAAAAGCTAGTATTTTGTAACAGTGATTTGTAGCTGTACTTTTTGTTTTCTACATGAGTTAAGAGATGAATGCATTTAAAGAAAAAAAAATTTTAGTGTAAAATTTAGTATTTCTCTAACTTTGGTTTGTAACTTCTAATTCTGTTTCCTACATAATTTAGGTGACTAATGCCTTTAGTTTATATCTAGGTATACAATGAATAAAGGTGTAATTTTCTGACATCAGCAACCAAAAGGAATGGGGATGGAACTATAAAGGAGCAGAGTTTTGGTATGTTATTGAAATTAGCTGGTATAAATTCAGATTAGCGGGTTATAACTTTAGGATATTACATGTAATCCTCAAAGTAACCATAAAGAAAATAGCTATAGAATATACACAAGGGGAAATGAGAAAAGATTTTAAACATTTCACTACAAAAAAATCAACTAAACAGAAAAGAAGTCAGTAATGAAGGAAATGAGAGCCAAAAAAGTAATAAGATATATATAAAACAAATAGCCCAATGACAAAATAAGTCCCTCCTTATCAGTAATTAATCTAAGTGTTAATGGATTAAACTTTCCAATCAAAGGACAGAGGTTGGCAGAATGGATAAAATACACATGATCCAACTACATGCTGTATACAAGAGACTCACTTGAAATTCAAAGACACAAGCTGAAAGTGAAAGGATGAAAAAGATAGTCCATGCAAATAGTAACCAAAAGAGAGTATGGATGGCTTTACTAATATCAGACAAAATAGACTTTCAATCAAAAAAGCTTACAAGAGAAAAAGAAGGACATTATATATTAATAAAAAATTTACTACAGCAAGAAGATATAGCAATTATGAATATTTACACACCTAATGACAGACTGCCAATTTATATGAAGCAAAAACTCACAGAGTTGAAGGGAAAAAATAGACAATTATACAGTAATAGTTGGAGACTTCAGTACTCTACTCACAATAATTGATAGAATAATTAGACATAAGTAAGGAACTAGAAGACTTAATAAACACACTAGATTTGCAGACATACACAGAACACTCTACCCAGCAACAACAGAATACACATTCTTCTCAAGTACACATGGGACATTTTCCAGGGTAGGCCATATAGTAAGCCACAAATTAAATCTCAGTGGATTTTAAAAGATAGATGTCATACAAAGTATCTTCTCTGATCACAGGATGAAATTAGAAATCAATAATAAAAGGAAAAATGAAAAATTCACCAGATTTTAGAAATTAAACAATACACTTTAAAACAACCAATGGATCAAAGAAGAAATCACAAGGGAAATTAGAAAATACTTAGATAAGAATGAAAAGAAAAATACAACATGCCAAAACTTCTAAAATGCAGTGAAAGTGATGCTAAAAGGGAAATATATGGCTGTGAATCCTTATATTTAAAAATGAGAGATCTCAAAGCAACAACCTAACTGTACAACTTAAGGAACTAGAAAAAGAAGGAGAAACTAAATCCAAAGCTGGCAGAAGGAAAGGAGTAAAATTAGCACAGGAATAAATGAAAGAATAGAAAAGCAATAGAGAAAAGTTGGTTCATTGCGAAGGTCAACAAAATTGACAAACCTTTAGCCAGAAATACTTAAAAAGAGAGAAGACTTAAATTACTAAAATCAGAAATGAAAGTGGGTACATTACTACCATTTCTATAGAAATAAAAATGATCTTAAGAGAGTACTATGAACTCTATGTCAACAAATTAGATAACCTACATGAAATGGACAAATTTCTAGAAACTCAAAACGTAGCAAGACTAAATCATGAAGAAATAGAAAATCTGAGTAGATCCATAGCTAGTAAGGAGATTGAATGAGTAATCAAAAATCTCTTAACAAAGAAAACCCCTTGACCTGACGACTTCTCTAGTGAATTCTAACAAACATCTAAATAAGAACTAATAGCACTTCTTTCAAACTTTTCCGAAGTTGAAGAGGAAGAAATATTTCTAAACTCATTCTGTGAGGCCAGCATTACCCTGATACCAAAGCCAGACAAAGACAATACAAGAAAAGAAAACTACAGATAAACATCCCTTATGAACATTGATGCAAGTATCCTCAACAAAATACTAGCAAACAGAATTAAGCAATATATTAAAAGGATTATATACCATGAACAAATGGGATTCATTCCTGGAATGCAAGGATGGTTCAATATATGAAAATTGATCAATGTAATAAGCCACCTCAATGAAAGGAAGCAACAAAAACCACATTATCATCTCAATTGATGCAGAAATGGTGTTTGACAAAATTCAGCACCCTTGCATGTTAAAAATGCTCAACAACCTAGAAACAGAAGGAAACTGCTTCAACATAATGAAGCCATATAAGAAAAACCCACAGCAAACATCATACTCAATGGTAAAAGAGTAAAAGATTTTCCTCTAAGATTAAGAACAAGCAAGATGTCCACTTTCACTACTTCTTTTCAACATAGTACTGGAAGTTTTAGCCAGAGCAATTAGTCAAGAAAAAGAAATAAAAGGCATCCAAATTGGAAAAGCAGTAAAGTTATCTCTGTTACCAGATGATATCATTTTATATGTAGAAAACCCTAAAGATTTCATACAAAACCCTATTAGAACTTAAATTAACTCAGCAAAGTAAATAGCAGGACACAAAGTCAGCACACAAAAATCAGTTGTATTTCTATACACAAGTAATGAACAATCTGAAAAGGAAATAACAAAATAATACAACTTTAATAGCATAAAAAAGAATAAAATACTTAGGAATTTACTTAATCAAAGAGGTAAAAGACTTCTACAAAGAAACTATAAAACTTTACTGAAAGAGATTTGAGAAGACATAAAAAAATGGAAAGACAACCCATGTTCATGGATTGGAAGACTTAATATTGTTAAAATGCCTATGGTACCCAAAACAATCTACAGATTTATTGCAATCCCTGCAAAAATCCCAAAGATGTTTTTTGCAGAAATAGAAAAACTCATCCTAAAATTTATATGGAAGCTCAAGGGACTTCAAATAGCCAAAACAACTTTGAAAAAGAAGAAAAAAATGGCAGCACTCAAATGTCCTGTTTTTAAAATTTATGACAAAGCTGCAGTAAACAAAACAGTGTGATACTGGGATAAAGACAGACCTATAGAACAAAGGAATAGAATAGAGAGCCCAGAAATAAACCTTTGTATATATGGTCAAATGATTTTTATGGGGGTGCCAAGACCAATGGGGAAAGGACAGTCTTTTTAATAAATGATGCTGGGAAAACTGGATATCCATATGCAAAAGAATTAAGTTGTACTCTTACCCAGCACTATATACAAACAGTGACTCAAAATTGATAAGGGACTTAAATGTAAGACCTAAAATAATAAAGTTCTTAGAATAAAACAAAGGACAAAAACTTCATGACATTGAAATTGGTAGTGATTTTTTGGTTATTACACCAAAGGCACAGGTAATGAAAGAAAAATATTGTACAAATTAATAATTTTGTGCATCAAATATACTATCCAGTGAATAAAAAGGCAACCCATAGAATGGGAGGAAATATTTGCAAATCATATATATGATAAGGAATTAATATCTAGAATATATAGAGAACTCATAAAACTCAATAACAACAAAAGCAACCCAAGTCAAAAATGCATAAAGGACTTGAACAGGCATTTCTCCAAAGAAGATATACAAATGGCCAATAAACACATAGATGTGCAACATCACTAATCATTAGAGAAATGCAAATCAGTGAGATACCACCTCACACCCATTAGGATGGCTACTGTTAAAAAGCAAACAAAAACCAAAAAACCCACAGACACATAAACACACACACACACACACACACACAAAACCACAAAAAACTCCAAAACCAGAAGACAGGTGTTGATGCTGATCTGGAGAAATTGAAGCTTTGTACACTTTTGCTGGTAATGTAAAATGGTACAGCCATTGTGGAAAGCAGTATGGCAGTTCCTCAAAAAAATTATATGATCCAGCAATTCCTCTTTTGGGTATACTGTACCCAAAAGACTTGAAAGCAAAGAGTTGAAGAGATATTTGTACTCCTATTTTCATAGCAGCATTATTCACAACAGCTAAAACATGGAAGTAAACCAAGTGTCCATCAATAGATGAATGAATAAGCAAAATGTGGTATACGCATACCATGGAATATTCAGCCATAAGAAGGAAGGGGATTCTGCAATATGGATCAACTTTGAGGACATTTTGCTAGTGAAATAAGCCAGTCACAAGAAGACAGATATTATGTGATTTCATTTGTATGAGGTACTTAAAATAAAAGAGAGAGTATCGTGGTGGTTTCCAGAGGCTTGGGGGAGGGGAGAATAAGGAGTTGTTGTTTAATGGGTGTAGAGTTTCAGTTTTACAAGATGAAAAAAGTTATGGGGATAGATGGTGGTAATGATTGCATAATAATGTGAATGTATTTAATACCAGTGAACTATACATTTAAAAATGGTTAAGATGGTAAATTTTATGTTATGTGTATTTTATCTCTTGTTTCTATATGGCTTGGCATAGCACTGATGTCAGCATAGTTAACATCACAGTTTTTGAGACCATTATGTATACTGAGCCAGGAAGTGTACTATGATTTTCTTTCCTATACTTCATTTTACTTTTCTGGGTAAAAATATATTTTTACTGATTTGTTTAGTCTTCTGTGCACCTAATGCTGTTTTTTAAAATGTTGCAATGTGTTGTCTAATGTTTGGAAGTATTTTTTCCAAATGTTCACACACATCAAAAAAAAGATTGTTGGAGGGCCTGGAGATCTTCTCTCTGATCTGCTTTAGTTTAAACTAGTTGCTGTCTAAGCCTAATGCATAATTTGTTGTATCAGGATTTTACTTTGCCACTTTCTTGTGTTGGATGTCCTGTTTCCTGAACTGTGAGTTCCTCTTTTCTTGTTTTACTCCTTATTTTGATGAAACATGACGTCTAACAACTTCCACAGAAAGGTTGATTCTTTTTTCACTTAGTGTAAATTTAAAACTGTATTTACTCTAATGATAGTTTGGCTGAAGTACATAAAAAACATTTTTCCTACGCATATTTGAAAGTATTATTTTCGTTAAGTCTGATGCCATTTTTGGTCCACTTTCTTTGTGTTTATGTTATTTTATTCTTTCTGGCAACTTTAATGATTATCTCTATCTCAGGTGTTTTGAAATTTCATATGTTCACCCATCATCCTTTTTTCATTCATTATGGTAGGAATTTGATAAGCCTTTGTAATTTTGGATATTTCTGTTTGGGGGAAATTTTCTTGTTTTATTTCTTTGGTAAATTTTCACTTTTATTTTCTCTGTTCTCTCTTTTTTTTTTGAAACTCCTATTGATCTGACACTACTTCCTGCATCAACTCTTTTGATTGTATGGCATTTTCTTTCTTGCCTTCCATCTTTTTGTCCTTTCATTCAACCTTTCAAAAAAGATTTTCTAAATTTAATTGCTTATTTTAGTTGCCATATATTTAGTTTTGAATTGTTCTTTTTATTTGTTCTTCAGTTGTTTTGCCTTCATAGTTTTTTGTTCTTGTTTAATGGACATAACATTTCATACCTCTCCAGGGATATTAAATATATATTATACGTATTTATTTTGTTCCCAGCAAAGTCTCTGATGTCTCCTAGCCCCTTTCTTTATTCACTTGTTTATTTTGATCTGTCTGATGTAAAGGATGTCTTCAGTTATGTGGTGATCCTTGGCTGTCCATAAAAGTGAAGCGCTAAGTTTATCGAAAACCCTGTGTTTGGACAGGGACAGGGCTGCCTTGCATGGCCATACAGGTTATGCACTGCAGCACTCCACAGGGTACAACCCTGGTATATTTATATATACCCCTTAGTGCTCTCAAAATGTATTGATGTTTACAGTACTAGAAATTAAAAATATGAAATTTTAAAAATACTGTTACTTAAAATGACAAATATTTTTCTGAAAAATAACTGTTTGTCAAAACAAAAGAAATTTAGTTAGAAGAATGAAATTGTTTTACACTTTTGTATATCTCTTTAATGTCTAGTTAAATAGAAGGAAACTGGATCCTCATGTTTCTGCATTCAATCTGTTGTGATATGTTATTTTGGTTGAAATATAAGAATACCCAGCCTCATCTAGTACTTTAATCTCTTCAGATAATTGTGATTATTCTTTTTTATGACATCAAAAGTAGACAAGTGGACTTTTTCTTAAGAGGTTTGTTGCAATGTGGAATCTGACTCCATATCACTCAACTTTTTGTACTCTATTACATTAAAATCTGTTGGTCTGGCTTACACTTTGATTGGCTCTTTTATCCATGCATGATTTTATAACAATGTGCATTTAGTCATTTGGAATATATTGGTTCACAAGTTACATAGATCTTCTAAGTGTTGACATGTTTCATTATATAATATCAGGTAATCACATTCATTAATATTAGCATTAATCTCATGAATAGTGGATACAAGTTATCCTAAAATTTAATTTTTCCTTGAATTTTATTACTGGCAACAAATACTGTTGGTTGTTTTCTTTGATGTGACATGCTCACTTTGTCAGTTTTGAAGAAAATGTCTCCTAAATACTCAAGTCTAAATATTCATAGTTTGACAGTCATTCTTTAAAATAAAAATCATGTTCCATGAAAAAAACGTGGCCAAGTTCAGCTTGCAACTCAGTCACAGACCCAAGTGTTTTTAGTGCGCAATAGCAGTGCTTTATGCATATTTGGTATTTCATTACACAGAATATTAAAAAGACATGCACTCAGTGATTGATATTTAATAAAATTAATTTTACTGCTGGTGTATGCCAGTGGAGAATACAGTGACTACTAGTGCAGTTTTGGTTCTATGTCAGTGCCTTGATTTGAGTTAAGATGCCAGCATTTTTACTCACCACTGCTTTAGTACCAAGAATTTTAACCTCACATGCCTCGTGAAAGTGTCTTGGAGGCCCCATGTGTCTGTGAACCACACTTGGAGAACTGCTGACATGGATTATATTGTGAAGGTTGCCTCATGGATTAGCGTGCTGTACAGCCTGCACAGTCTGCATGACAATTGTTTAGACTTCAACATAGGAAAATCAGTTGCTGAGCTGACTGATTCTTTGGTAGGGAGGATGCTCTCAAAGTCTTTGAGGCTGATAATTTTCTCCAAAGAGGAATCTCCTAGATTCCAGCTGCGGGTGGTGGGGTGAAGAGTGGTTCCTCTGGCTGCTAGCATTCTGGGAGCCAGGCAGAGAGATAAATGTGGGTCCTTTTTTTCAGTTTATGGACCTCTACTAAATTTTTCTGTTTTCTTTCAGTACCTCATGCCTGCCCTTTGCCATTCCTGGTGTTCACAAGTGTAGACTGTCTCCAGTTCACAGAGTTAACCTTTGGCCTAAGTGGTAGAGGAAAGGATAGGTACCTGTTGTGTGAGTTGGGGAAAGAGCATTTAGATTTCTCAGCAGTATTCATACTTCATTTTTATCTTTTATGTACTGGATAGTGTACTGAATTTCTCCGAATACCAGATCTCTTATGTTCTCTGGGAAAACTGATTCTCTTTTCCTTGCACTCCCTGCTCAGACATTTAGTTGTAACTTCCTCCACACTGTGAAGTCAATTTCCGTTCCTCCAGCTACTATCCATCTAAAAATTTGTTGAAATCTCTTTGACAGTTAGTATGCTTTGATGTTTTCCTGGTCTTTATGAGTGAAAATATTTTATTTCTTTGCCCTCATTTTAGCAGGGCTTTTGGAGAGTGAGGAAATATTACATGTACGTGATTAATACACCATATCACTTTCACAGATTTGAATCAATCACTATTGTGGCTGAGCTGGACCTAGTTTTGAAACTTCACCACTTACTGTAGTATTGCCTTGGGTTTTCTACTTAACCCCCACAGTCTTTATTCTTATTTGTAGAAATGGAGTTTATAATATCTAATATGAGGATTAAGTGATGAGATAGTGAATGTAAAGTTCTTAACATACTACCTCATGCATCATATATGCTCAATAATTTGTAATTGTTATAAACTGTTAGGCTGGCCTCATGCTTACTGAGGTTTTAGTGTATTCTTTCCTCACCAAAAAACATTTGAAATAAGCAAAATATTTCATTTGTCTATTGTTTAATATTACTAGGTTTGACAATGGAAGGGTTACCGTGGCTCCAAATATAAAATCATAATTTCATAAATGTTTTATCTAAGTACCCGTATTTAATATGTGTGTATAAAATACTGTGGATGACACATGCAAATTCAAGCTGTGTTTTACTAGTTTTCTATTCAAGTAATTGTAATTATGGCCCATATTTGAAAGAATCTAAGGAAAGCAGGTATTGTTATAACTGGATAACTGTTTCATGTCCTTGATTCAGAAGCTTTTGGTACACTGAAATTCTTACAAGTTTTTTAAAAAACAATTTTTGAAATCATGCTTTTAGTTATGAGAATTATTTTAATACATACTTTAAATTAAGAAAATTTTTTTCTCTTTAGTTTACTAGGTAGCACACTTAAGTTCTTTTTATCTAGAAAGTTTAGTGTAATAAAAGTAGTTTAAGCTTAGTTTTGAATATAAAAGAAAATTATTATTAATCATTTCAGGAAATTGCAAGACCTAATATGGCTGAAGGAGAAACAGAAACATCAAATTCTGAAAGGTAAATATAAGGAAAAACTGAATCTCATGAAATTCATGTATATAAAATGATACTTGAGCTGTGTTATATTTCAGTTAATTGGCAAAAGGCTATTTAAATTTTGCATATGGTGTTCCTTTTAGTAATGGCTTTTAATTAAAATAAAATTTTGAAATATTAATATAACAGAAATATACTGCAGATCCTTAGTTTTGAAATTTTAAACATGTAGAATACATTTTATAAGTTGTTAAATTTTTTAAAAGTACTTAAAAGTAAGTAAAATGTTAACAGATTTTAATTGCCTCTATTAAATGAAAATAGTTACAAGATGCTACAGGTTATAAGATGGTGACGATTCTTGCAAATAGGTAATTTTAATATCTTATTTTTTAAGTATTTTCAAAAAGCTGTAAAGCTACTTCTTTGGTGGGAATCTCAACATAAAAGGTTCAAAATTCAGGGATTGGTTTTTAAAAATTTAATGCTTGAGTAGAACACTGCAGAACACAAAAGATTTCACAATTTTTTTTTTAGCAAAAGAAAATCCAACATTCTAATTAGAACTTTATTCCAGCTAAAGGTGATTTTGTCTTTTAGATTAAGTACTTTCCCCATTTCTATCTTTATGCTGTGTGTTTTGTAGTAGGCTGCTTGTTAACCTGATGAGATTAATTAATCTATTGCCTCCAAAAAGAAAATTATGGAGTAAGACCTTTTGAAGATGTTTCTTAGACGTCACTAGAAAAATTATCTAGCCCTGGGACTTCCTTGATGGCCCAGTGATTGAGACTTCGCCTTCCAACGCAGGGGGTGGGGTGGGGGTGTGTGGGTTCAATCCCTGGTTGGGCAGCTAGAATCCTACATGCCTCAAGGCCAAAAAAACAAAACATAGAACAGAAGCAATGTTGTAACAAATTCAATAAAGACTTTAAAAATAGTCCACATAGAAAAAGAAAAGAAAAGAAAAATTATCTAGCCCTTTCTTCACCTAGCATTTTTCCTAGAATTCTGGTTGGGGAAAGTTAACAAAAATTCAAATAAGGATTTAGAAAAAGTAGACTAGTCACATCCATATTTTTTAACATTTTCTGTAAATTATAGTTAGTTCAATAAGATCTGAACAAAAATAAGAATTTTACAAATTTAAATGAGAGAAATATTATAATTTTTTGCAGATGATGTAATTGACCTGTAAGATCCAAGAAAATGAGCTAAGAATGATTGAAATTAATCAGGGTATTAATTAAGGCAGCTTGGTGTAAAATTCAGAATCTTTACGATATACCAATAACATGTGATTACAAAATATAATGGATAAAATTCACAGTAATAACAAGATGAGAAAAGTGCAGCATCTATTTAGAAGATTTCGAAGAAAAAACTTACTGAGATAGAAAGTAATATATTAGTAACTTACATGATAGGTCATTTCCCAAATTAGTTTATGGTTAATGAACATTTAGTTGAAAATCCAAATTGGATTTGATTTGGAAACTAGTGGTGTTTAACGTAAGATTCATATTTTTCTACTTATTAATACCATAATTTTAAAAATCACAGCTGTGTTAGATATTAGGTTGTTTCTGTATTCACTATTTTAAACATTGTTTTAATGAGCATCCTTGTACAATTATCTTTTACTTTTTCAAACTATTAATTTAGGGAGAAGAGTAGTATAATGTAGGTGATTTGCCCTATTAGATAATAAAGTACAATGTTAATTTCTAATTGTTAAAACTGGGTGGTATTGGCCTGTAATAGTCAAAAGACACATCAACAAAATAAATAGCAGAGAAACAGCCTTTTAAATATAATTTAGTAAATAATAAATGACTATCTGATAACATTGCTTTGATATTTGGCAGTTCATTAGGAAAAAGTCTAAATTCCAGGTGGATTAATGTAAGAACTAATATAAATGTAATCATTAAATTTCTTTTTGTTAAAATAAGCATTGTTACATCTACATAAGGGACTGGAGAGCCTCTTAGAAATCTCCTGTTTCTAAGACTCACAGACATAGAAGACAAACCTTATGGTTACCAAAGGGGAAAGGGTGGAGGAGGGATAAATTAGGAGTTTGGGATTAACATATACACACTACTATATATAAAATAGATAAACAACAAGGTCCTACTATATAACATAGGGAACTATATTCACTAAATAGTTTCTGTTAACACACCAGGGTAAGAGTAAACACAGAGACAGGTATACACATAAGCATATATGTATGCATGTTTTATATTTACATATTTTTTAGGCATGTGTTTATGTTTTTATAAATTAGGCTGTTAAAAAATCAGTGAAATGTTTGTGAATGCTTAGTTGATTTTGCATAGGGAAAACACTCTAAGCCCAAGAGGACATATAAATCATAAAAGAGAAATAGGGTTTTTTCCACATCTATTCATTCCTTATTTAAATTACTCTTACGAATTAATAAGCACACTCACATTTTAACTAAAAATAAGCAAGGGTATGAACAGATAAAAATAATGATAACCAGGACTAAAACCAGTGAATAGACTCCTCAGGATTCCTTTTAATATGTGACTATGGAGTTTCTCACTCTGTTGCCCAAGAACATGGCCACCTCCTAAATTGTAACATCATGGCAAAGACCGGGGACCTCAATTTTTTTCTTTTTTTTTTTTTTTTTTGGTGGGCAAGTGTGCCTTTTTTTAAATTTTTTAGAGAATGTCTTTATTTTGATAGTGTTCAAATACATTGTATTATGAAGAAATAGATAATAAATAGCTTTATTTTTTCAGTAAACAAGATGAAGCTTCTTCAGAGGAAATAAAAAATGGATGTGATGTGCATTTATTTGAAGGCTCATCAACAACAAAAAGTGAAGAAGGTGTATCAGGTTCAGATAAAGAAAATGATACCTGTCTTGAAGACCAGGAAACTGGCTCAAAGAATATCTTCAGTTATGATTCAATTATTGATGCAGATAAGGTGGAAAAGGAAAAACAAATAGAGCACATTTGTCAGGAAACAGAGTTGAAGAGGTGCCAAAGTTCAGAAAACCTCATTGCATGTGATCAGACTGAAGATTGCAATGCCAGTGAAGCTAGATTTTCTTCGAAGAATATTAAGGATTTGCAGTTAACATCTGGTGATGTTAGCATTGATCAGTTTTTGAGAAAAAGAGATGAACCTGAATCTGTTAGTTCTGATGTTAGTGAGCAAGGCAGTATTCATTTGGAACCTTTGACTCCATCAGAAGTGCTTGAGTTTGAAGCCACAGAGATTCTTCAGAAAGGTAGTGGTGATCCTTCAGCCAAGACTGATGAAGTAGTGTCTGATCAAACAGATGACGTTCCTGGAGAAAATAGCCTTAGCACAACAGAGACAACAGGAGACCTGGCAGATGAAAAAGAAAGAAGTTGAAATTAATTAGGCATTCTAAGTTTTAGTGTACCAACGATAAGAGCATTTGGAACAGTGCTATCAGGTGAGCTCAGTGGTGCTGTTGCAGAGTGCAGACATAGAAAAATGTGAGGGAGGTCATTCATACACTTTACCTGTATATTCAACCTAGGTTATTAAATCAGTTCATCATTAATAGCATGATTAGTATGAATTTCCAAGAAGTTTTTAAGACATGAGTAAGATTTTAATGAAAGTTAAGTTTGCAATGAAAAAGTCTCATTTAGCAGTTTTCGAGGTTATGGAACTTGGTGGTCAATATGAATTGAATATTAGAATATTATACTAATAAAGCTTTTGAAATTTCCATCAGTTCTAAACTAAAAGTCTTTATTACCTGTACATCCTTTTCAATTAACTTAAAGGAAGAGATTTGGAAACCACATACCTTTTGGGAATAATTGATTTAAAATAATGGCCGATTGGCTTTGTTAATGAAGGCTTCATTTTGAGTATGATACTGGTAAATGGAGCATGTTTAGAATGCTAAATTAGTTGATCTAATGAGAATTTGGATGAACATAAACTTAATTTTGGATATAATATAACATTCCAGACTGCCAGAAGCATGTAAACAGAATATTTGAATCTGTGTACCTCCATACAAGTGTTAGCCTGCCAGGCTGTAAGCTTACCTTAATTAAACTTTCAGTGAAAGTGAAATTATTAAAATAAAAATTTATATTTGTGCTTTTTGTCAGTGTGTAAGCTGTGCAGAAATCCCTTGATGTACTAGTTGTATAAAGTAGAAACCCATTGTTGAAACTCCTGTAGCTATTATGCTCTTAATATTGTTTTAATGATCTTCTTTAGAAATAGACCCATAAAAATGGTCTGGAAACCAAACCAAAGTATGGATTAATGTAGATATTGTAAAGCAGTAAACTGAAAACATGTCCTGGCATGAATTCAGCCATGTTTAAGTGACTTCTTCTGTAATTGTAAAATAGAAAATTCAAATGGGACCTAAAGCAGGATGTAAAAAATTGGTTTGGGTTATTTAGCCTAATTTATCCATAAGATGGCTGCTAAATTGATTTTTTCAGTTTTTTATCATATAGAAAATAATAGATATAGAAATGAATAATATGAGTAACAGTAGTTTGCTTTGAAGTACTAATAAACTTTTATTTAAAATGCTACATTTTTACTTCTTAAAATGTGCTTTGAATTCTTAAATTTTGTTTCACTGAATGTTAAATGTTTAAAATGGCTATTAAAATTCTGCTGTATATAGTAGTTTTTGAGTAAATATTTGCAATAAAAATCTGTCCCTGAATAATTTTATTTTTCAGAAAGCTGCTTGAGTCGGATTACCTTTGGCGCCTCTAGAAATTGTATATTGCTCAAGGAAATTTCATGTTAAAGTTAGTGGTAGATTTTATTCCGTATTCTTCAATTGATGCATGATTTATTTTAAATTGAGACAAAGTACAGGGGGAAGAACTGCTAGTATTTACAGAGAATTGATTTGCTTTATAAATTCTTCTACTTCAAGAGAATTATAATTTAATATTATAGTTTTCTATCTGCTCAGTAAATTAAAGAGGCTAAATAGGCAAAATATTTTATTGACTTATTTTCTTGAATATTTTTGAGGGTGGGGGCAAATATTTTTATCTTTCCTGCTCCCAAGAAAAGATGGGATAGAGGAACTTATTAACTGTCATCCTTCACCTTGTTGAAACATAAATCTATAGCAGAGAAGACTTTTGGAGTAAGGGGAAGAAAAAAATCTGTGTAAGGACCATTTTCTGAATCTCATTCAATTAGTTGCCAAGGCTGTCACCTAATGCTTCAAAAACCTAGAGCACTGTACCAAAATAAGTCTCTAAGTGACACTGTAGTCCCTTGTGAGCTTTGAGTAGTTCCTTCTCCTGCCCCTACATACTTACAGTAGTGGTACTGAAAGTACCTGATCAATGAATAGTTTATACCTATCCACTGTGAGAAAAGGAACTTGTACCAGACTATAAATCCTTCATTGAGAAAGTCTAGCAATGAAAACAAAAAAATAGTTGAAATAAACATTGTACTTGCTAACATAGTTGGTTTCTGTTTTCACATAATCTCCTATCTCATTTCTGATCAGGAACAAACAATTCAGGTATGCAAACCAAACCTTTGAGTAGCAGTGCTTTAGCACAGTGGTCAGCAAACTTTTTCTCTGTAGAGCCAGATAGTGAATAATTGTGGACTGTGTGGTCACAATTATCCAACTCTTCCTTATAGCTTAAGAGCACCTATAGACAATATGTAAATGGTAGCCTGTTTGTGTTCCAATAAAACTTTATTTACAAAAACAGAATGTTGGTTGGATTTGGCCAGTGGACTGTAGTTTGCCACCACCTGCTTTAGAGTGCTGTTTTGTCTGGGCAAATTGTGCTCAGGGACTGAGATTTTCTTTGCCAATAACTTATTTAACACCAGTTCACTGTGAGAATTATAATTTATAAAAATAATATTTCGCAAGCCGATACCATACAGGATAATGTCTGTTAATAAGCTAATAAAGAAATAACATACTCCAAACTAATAATAGATTGATTACACTGTTGTTCCAGGCAAAGAGGAGATGAAAGAAAGTCCAAATTTAGTTGAGGTGTACCTTTCCAGGAATTGGTTGTCTGTAGAGTCAGTCCTTCCAACTAAAAGCTGGGTATCAGCTGCCAGCGTAGGTCTCTTGCTGCTGGGGCACGTAGCTAGGGGGTGACAGTACCGGTGTCGGTAAGCAAGCTGGGCTGTTCCAAATGTTATGACTCCAGGGACCATTACATGACTTACACCACTGCCTACCAGGAGTAGCCTTGCCAAGGCAGGAACAGATGTCCCTTCTCTTCCTGAGACTGCTGCACAGTTTAACACTGCTGAGGACCAAGAGTGGCCTGGCCATGGCAGGAGCAAGTGTCTCAAGATCTTCACAGAGCTATGTAAGTCAGCAAAGAGTAGCCTTGCCCAGACTAAACACTCTCGGTAAGTCCTCATAAATTCTCGGTATTTAAAGTTTAAGTGTCCATCACTCGATAGCTCTCTTCCATATGTTCGTATTGATTATCCTCCCCAGCGGCACCCCTTAATGGCTGAGCTGCTGAATGCTTATCAACAACAGCAGATGTTGATGACATCATCCTGGCACAGCTTCCTTAGTGTAAACAAATTTACCTGTAGATCAAAACAACTTCACTTAAGTCATAAACAAGTGGATTTGAAATCATAACAAACCAATACACAACAAGCACTTAGACTTTCTTGATTGACTATGAAAGCCAGTGATGCACTCAAGTGACTCTTTGCCTAAGAACTAACTACCAAGGTGCCTTACTGTATTATAGTCTCCTGTTACCTAACAACAGAATTATGATTGATTACATGTGCAGTTCAGTGACGTTAAGAAACGTTCATTTTGTGGATACACTTTTAATTTACGTTGAAAATCTGAATGCCATATTTATTTATGTTATTTTTTCCCCTTTGTATCTCTCCAATGTTTTAGGAAGGAAATTGTAATTTTTTTCACCCTATAAATTTTTAAAGAACTATTCTAAACATTTTTTAAAAGGAACTGACAAGATATGAGTCACCTTGTTTCAGCTATAAGTAAAAAGATATCTGGGCAATTACTTGTCTAAGGTTACAAAGCCAAGATTTGAACGTAATTTGATCTGATTCTGAAGTTAGTGTTTTCTACCACATCTATAGTTCCTAGCATTTATACTGAATGTCCCTTTTAAAAATATATCAGTTTTTGCAAATAACCCTTCCATTGATGGTACTAATTACAGTTTTATTTATTATTCCTACAGTGATTATATGCATATGGAATGGAGGACCTCTTAACCTAAAGAAGAGGACCTACTGATCTCTTTTACTAATAGGAATTGAGGAATTTTACCTCAAGAGGAGGGGTTAGTGAATATTCTATTAACAGGAAAGACAGCATGTGATTTAAAGATACACTTTATATAATAATTATAAATGTTTTGACATCATTACATTTTTTTAGGCTTCTGTAATGTCATTTTAAAATTATGGTTGATATGATCATTTTTGTTCCATCAAACTTGTTACTCCAGGATCACTCACTTGTACTGACTTCAGTGAATTAGGACTTTTGTATGTATACAGGCACTAAAAAGAATTGCAAGTGTTTCATTTTTACTAGATTACTATAACACTAAGACTTGTTTTTTCAGCTAAAAATAAAACACAATTTACCTATGTCTAAGCATTAAAAGAGAAATGATTATTTTAAAAATATTGTTTACTAATGAGGCATATCTGCCAATCCATGTACACAAAATGAATAGTCAAATAGATTTTTTTAAAGTCATGGTAATGTTTAATTTTCATCTCAAAATCTATAAACTCAAAGATACTTCACTTGGATCATCTTGTACGGAATTAAACACATCTGTAGCAGCATCTGTAACATCATCGAGGGATGAGGTGTCCTGGGTGAAATTACTTTTACAGTTAGCTAAAGGTAACTTTTAATTGCTTTTTAAAAGTATTATAAAATCACTTTTGTTATTTAAAAGAATATACTATGCATAATTTAGTCTTCTTTGATGACACAGTGGGTCATCATTATGGAGATTTTTGGACCAAGCTATAAATGAAGCTGTAGCTGCAGATATTAATGGCCTGAATAACTGCTGATCACAGAAGTGACCTTGGATTTCGGTTTACAGAAATATTTCAGGTACATCTAGGGTCATTTGACTTTTCTAAAAACAGAACAGAAAAACTGACTACATTACTCACCCAATTCAACCTCTTTTTTAAGATGAATTTTCCCTCTTAAATACTAAAGTAAAACTTGCCATTTGTGGAGAATTTGGTAATTATAAACTGTAGTTTTAAGCTTTCAAAATATTTTAAGCATTTACGCACTGCCTTAAAAACTTGATTTTAATTGCTCTATATCAGGGGCTAGCAAACTATGACCCACAGTTGGCTACCTTTTTTTGTAAACAAAATTTTATTAGAAAACAGCCATGTCATTTGTTTATATATTGTCTGTTGTAGCTTTTGCACTACAACAGCACAGTTGTACATGACAGAGGCCGTATGGTCCGTAAGTCTCAAGGATTTACAATCTGGCACTTCAAGAAAAAGTTTGCCAACCCCTGCCCTATATTTTTGTATGGGTATAATCATAACTTTATAACTGTTCTTTTATTTTCACTATTATAGACACTGCAGTGAAGCTCTTATTCCATAAATTTTGGTCCATATTTTATTTACCTGTACTAAAATTCTAAAGTGTATAATTTATTAGATTGAAGAGTATTCAGTTTTTAAATTGAAAAATAGAAACCCATACTTATTTTAATTATCATACCATAGTACTTACAGAAAGCTTCTTGGTCCAGCATTAACTTGTAGGAGTTAAGAGTTTATTCACCTAGATTTTTTTCTTTGATTCTTCAAAGTCAGCTTGTTTTTAGCCTAATGTAGATTTTCATTCCTGCTATTCACCAAATATTTCTAGTGTGTGGCCATATGACTAGTTTCTGGCCAGTGAGTTGTGAGTGAAAGTGACTTCTGGTTTCGAGGATTTAGTTGTTAATGTGAGACTCTTTAGAACCCTCTTTTCCCTCAAGCATGGTAACATTTTTACTATTCAGATGGTGATTGCTATATCAGGCTTGGTTCCTGAGGGACTATGAAAAGAGCCTTCCTGTTTATTTAGATACACATATAGCATGAAGGAGAAATAGCATTTTTATTTTAAGCTACTGCAGTTAGAGAATTTTTGTTCTACAGCATAACTAAGTCTCTCCCTACTGATGTAGGAATTAATCCTGAAAGTGGATTGCTGCCATTAGAAGAAACACAGCTGAGCTACATTACACCAGTGTATTGCATTGGCTTAGGTGGCAGATGGCAAGGCTACATGAGGTGATCCACATTCTGCTATGGTGAGAGATTTGGTAAACTTGACTGTAATAGCTGAAAGACAAATGGTGTACGTAATGAACTTGTATCTCTATTGGAAGAGTTTGACTAACAAAATGTTAATAGCATGTTTTGGTTACTATATTGGCTGCATTTGACAACTTACTCTGAGAAAGAAGTGAACTCAGATGAGAAATGGTAAGATTGAAAGTGGGAACAAAAGAGAATAGAAAAAGTCCACAAATCCAGATACTTGCAGGGTTGGAAAAGGCTAAACTTCTCACCCCCAACCAGTAAAAGGAGAAGGCCTAAGCAAGAAAACTTAATTAAATTATGAATATGGCCATCATACCAATTAATTAGATTAAAGAGAGGCCCCGAAGTGTTTCTTCTATGTGTAAATTCCTTCACGGCATTTCTTGGGAAACACATATTTTTCTGAATTTCAAGACAAATCAGTCAAGAAATCGATGAAACAGGAAAAAGTATTGTAACTTTCCTATGAGAATTAAAGCTAAGTAATGAAGTTAGAGCCATTACTGGTTTGCAGGAATCCTCTGAAGTCAAGCTCAAAAGTAAGACTAGGGAATGCTGACAGGTGGAGTCCAAGAGTAAAGTCAACATTTCCAGGAACCACAATAGGAGTCCACAGAAGAGAAGTGGTCATAGTCTGATCACTCAGTCATACTTGTAGCTATTGCCATGGTATAAATGTGTATTCATACCCCTGTCTGCTGCTAATGGTGAGTCATTCTTGCAAGTAAAATAAAAATTAGTAAGTTTATATTCATAGGATACTTTATACAAATCCCATCAATGGTCTTCCAAAAATAACATGTTGTGGAAGCAAAATAATTCCATAAATTATCAATTTTGACTTGTGATTCTGTGTGGTGTTTTTACTTTTGAGAGGAGAGCCAAATGTAACATTAGTCAAGTAACTACCAAATAAATTTATTGGCACTTCCCAGTGTATGATTATTTGCCAAAGGGTGCTATTCTTTACAAATACTTAAACAATAAATGCAAAGAAAAGAAGTAAATGTTGTGGAACATTCTGAAATGAGATCAGAAACTGATCTAAAGTCTAAATTAGCAAAAGCACTATCAATTGCAACAATAAGACCAAAATCTGGGCTAGCAGACAAAATATTTTTTATCATTAAGAAAGGAAAAGAGCTTCTATGAAGTAACATGTAACCTAACACCAACTTGAAGATGTTTTTGGACAGTCCCTAGCAACTTCACTAATATCGATGCAAAAATGAAAGAAGAATTTCTATGTCTGGAATAGTTGTTATAAAATAAAGATAAAGACTATCAGATAGGGCAATTAATGTGTTGTATCTTTTTAGATTTCTTTTTAAAAAATTTTATTGAAGTATAGTTGATTTACAATGTTGTGTTAGTTTCAGGTGTACAGCAAAGTGATTCAGTTATACATATACATATATTCATTCTTTTTTTCAGATTCTTCACCTATATAGGTTATTATAGAATATTGAGTGTAGTTCCCTGTGCTATACAGTAGGTCCTTGTTGGTTATCTATCTTATATATAGTAGTGTGTGTATGTTAATCCCAAACTCCTAATTTATCCCTCCCCCCGACATTTCCCCTTTGGTAACCATAGGTTTGTTTTCAAAATTGGTGAGTCTGTTTCTGTTTTGTAAATAAGTTCATTTGTATCATTTTTTAAAATTAGATTCCACATATGATCGATATCATATGATATTTGTCTTTCTCTGTCTGACTTACTTCACTTAGTATGATAGATTGCATTTTAAGAAAAACTTTTAAACAAATATTTGTAGTGCTTCCAATTTAACAAATGATTTTTATTGGCATTTTTGTTAGTTTCCTTTATTTAATGTTTTCTGTTATCAAATATCAATGTCAGGTAGATATAATGGTATTGAAGTATATAATCTTGTCCCAATACATTGATTCATGTTAATAAACATTTATTATTATGTCTTTTTTAACAGAAAATATCTGGAACATTTAGTATAACTATCACAGAAAAATGATTCAGTATTTATTTTGGTCACTCATAACTATTTTAAATATATTAAGTATGGTGCTATGAAAAATATAGAATGACAATTCTGTGTAATTTGGGGATACCTGAGAATTCCCAGAAGTTTTCATTTCTCATTCCCACATCCTAAATATTAATACCTGTCAGGAATTGGAAATACCAATGCCCAGTAATTTGTTCAGATATATAAAATGGCTTAGGAAACAGTTGCTAAAACGTCAGTCTTCTACCAGTGCCTGATGGGCTCAGGGTACTCCAGTCAAGTGTAAAGAGGAGCTGGGGGGAGCACTTCTTTAAATTTGTGGGTGTGAGTATTGGCTCACTGCTGACTGCAGTCAGATAAATAAAAAGCAAACATTTTGAGAAAGTTGAACTGTCAAACCATGAGCCTGGACTAAAAGTTTATGACTGATCAACTCAAAATGACCCTTGGGCCCCCAACTTTCTACACGGGGTAGCAGACAGAGAAAGTTGCTTGGTCCCCAAATAAAACATATTCCCCAATGTCTACCTCTGTGGTCAAGAAGGATAAAGAAAAAAGGAAGGACCTCCTGGATGGTGGGATCAATAACTTTGGACAGCAATTGATTAGAGATCCCCTTCCAGCAAGCAGAGTCAGGTTCTCATCAAGGAATTTTTGCACCACCAGAGTAGTGTCCTTGTAGCAGAGAATTGTTTTGGACCAGTGACTGAGTGTTTCCCATCTTTCTCCTTCAGGATAGGAGTGTTTATTTACAGTTTTTCTATCTCTGTCTCAACCTTGTGTGTGTAGAGGACAGCTTTTTAATTCATAGGATAACCAATCTAGAGGAGACTAGTGCATACTATCCCCTGATTTAGAGACTAGCAAGAGATACTGAACTTTGAGCTTGATGCCGTTGATTTAATGGTACTGTTGAGTTATCTCTCCTTCGAAGAGAAGGAGTGTGTTTTGGCTATAAGAAGGAGGATACACTGAATAACTGCTGACCAGAAGCGTGCTCTGTGATAGTCATTAGGGCTCTTCACCTTGTAGTTACAGTAGTTCTCTCTAGAGAACCAGACACATAGCAGGATTACACTTCCCTTATGGTTGGGTGGTGCCATCTTTCTGGGTCTGGCCTGTGAATTGTGGGCTCCACTTCTGAACTGGAGAATTGAATTGCCAATTTGAGACTCTCTAGATGCCTGTCTTTCCTCTAATTTGTTTATTGGCAACGTTTGAGTTGGTGGTTGCTCTGTCATTTGAGTAACTGTGATGAAGAGAAGAATCACCTTCCCAGTTTGCAGTGGACTTTTAAAATGAGTAAGAAATAAACCTTTTTGATTTTAGTAATTGATATTTGAGGGTGGTTACCATAACATAATTCTAACCTATCCTAACTGATAAACTTAGTAACATTGTGAAAATCTTTTCATGCCTGTGCCTGAGGACCTATTAGAATTTTCTAACCTTTTTAGATCTATCTCAGCATTTCCTATCTTTTACTATTATCCTATTGCACAGTAATTTTATATTAGTCCCCCTAAGGATTTTTAAAAATTGTTTTATTGCATAATTTAAAACATAGTTTTAGAACTTTCACTTCTGACCAACTTGTAGTAATAAGGACTGGATTTAACCCTCCCCTCTGAAACAAACAAAGCAACATGAAACTGGTTTTCAAGACAGTGATATCAGGAAAGACAGTGATCCGTGAGAGAAAACAAATTAGGTGAGCCTTATGATTACCTCAGCTTACTTCTTTGAGAGCTTCCAAGCTTTAACACAGGGAAAGGAAACTGAGACAAAAACTGGGAGATTCCCTAGGTTGAGGAGACAGAGCTGAGAGTCTGGAGAAACCCAGGGAGTTCGAGTTCATAGGGCCAAGTCCCAAAGAGGAGAGAGCTGCGCAGAGAGATTTGTAGTATTCAGCAACTACCCAGGGCTAGAGAAAGGACAATCTGAAAGGATTAGGGGGGGTACAGAAACAGTGCATATTCCTACCAGATGGAATGAAAAAAAAAATTATAATTCATGGAGCACTGGGTAGAGAACTCAGGAAGTTGTTACTATGGGAGTAATTAGCCCTAGGCTGAGCCCTGCTCTTTACCCAACTAACAAATCATAAAAGCAAGACCTGAAAGGGTTCAATAATTTACATACAAGTGTACTGTATCCCAGAACAAAATTCAAGAAGATATATAGGGATACAAATATATCTAGCACCCACAAAGGTAAAACTCATAGTGTCTGACATCCAGTTAAAGATTACCAGGCATACAAAGAGGCAGGAAAACATGACCATAATGAGAAAAACAGCCAGTCAAAACTGACCCAGAACTGAAACAGATGTCAGAATTGGGACAGGATATTAAAACATATCATATAACTATCTTCAAAAAGTTAAGAGGATGTTAAAAAGACCCAAATTAAGCTTTAGAGATGGAAACTACAATGTCTGGGATAAAAATTATGCTGATGGAATTAATGGCAGAGCAGACATAGCGGAAGAAAAGATCACAGAATTTGAAGACACAGCAATAGAAACTATTTAGTGAGCCGTGGGACGTCAAGAGGCCTAATATTTTCTAAACTTGAAAACTCTAAACCCCCAGATCCAAGAAGCTCAACAAGCCGCAAGGGATTTGATGATACATGATACATGAAGAAGACTCACAAAGACAACATAATCAAATTGCTTAAAACCAGTAATAAAGAGAAAAAATTTAAGAATTTTAAGCAACCAGATAAAAAAAACAATGACATACAGAGGAACAAAAATAAGGATGACATCAGAATTCCTTAAAAGTACTGGAAAAAAAAAACAAACCCTGTAAACCTAGAACTGTATTCCCAGCAAAAATGCTTTTCAACCAAAGGCAAAGCCTGTGAAAATGTACCACCAGGAGACCCACGTTACAAGAAATGCTAAAAGAAGTCTTTGGGGCAGAAGGTAGACACCTGAGATCAAATTACTTAACTATGTTGCTCAAATCATCTATAGCTTTACTAAATTTTTTTTCCCTTGATCTATCAGTTACTGAGAGAAATATTTTAAAATCTGACTCTGATAATGGATTTGTATATAAGCTGTAATTTTATCAACTTTTGCTTTGAGATTATATGCCTACAAGCTTAGTTTATTTTCCTGGTGACTTGAGCCTTATTATGTAGTGACCCTCTATATCTCTAGTAATACTTACAATTTACAGGCATAGCTTGTTTTATTGTGCTTTGCGTTATTGCACTTCACAGATACTGCATTTTTAACAAACTGAAGGTTTGTGGCAACCCTGCATCAAGGAAATTGGCACCATTTTTCCAGCAGCATTTGCTCATTTCATGTCTCTGTGTCACATTTTGGTAATTCTCACAGTATTTCAAACTTTTTCATTACTGTTACATTGTTATGGTGATGTGTGACCATGATCTTTGGTGTTACTACACAGCTCACTGAAGCCTCAGTTGATGGTTAGCATCTTTTAGCAATAAAGTATTTTTTAATTAATGTACGTACATTTTTTAGGCATAATGCTATTATTGCACACTTAATAGACTACAGTATAATGTAAACATAACTTTTATATTCACTAGGAAACCAAAAAATTCATGTGACTCACTTTATTGCAGTGATGTTGAACTGAACTTGCACTGTCTCTGAGGTGTGCCTGTATTTTGTTTGATACAGCTATACAAACTTTCTTTTGGTTAGTATATTTTTAATATTTATTTTCCCACTATTATACTTTCTGTAGCATAAAATTATGTTATTAAAATTCAGGGACTTCCCTGGTGGCACAGTGGTTAAGAATCCTCCTGCCAATGCAGGGAACTCAGGTTTGAGCCCTGGTTCCAGGAAGATCCCACATGCCGCAGAGCAACTAAGCCTGTGCGCCACACCTACTGAGCCTGTTCTCTAGAGCCCACAAGCCACAACTACTGAGCCTGCATGCCACATATACTGAAGCCCACGTGCCTAGAGTCCGTGCTCCGCAACAAAGAGAAGCCACCACAATGAGAAGCCCGTGCACCACAACAAAGAGTAGCCCCCGCTTGCTGCAACTAGACAAAGCCCGCGCGCAACAATGAAGACCCAACGCAGCCTAAATAAATGAATTAAATAAATAAATTTATTTAAAAAATCAATCAGATAATCTTCGTCTTTTATTTATAGCATTAAGTCTACTGCATTTATGGTACTGATCAATTTTTCTATTTCTAGAAAACATATTTCTGTTGCTATTGCTTTATTTTTTTATCTTATTGTCTTCTTTTGAAGTATCCTTTTTCACATTTTTTTTTTATTCTACTGGTTTTGGAAGTTATATGTTCTATATTCTATTTTTAAAAAATCTTTTTATTGGGTAACCTAAGAATTATACCATATATCCTTAATTTTTTTAAGTTTAAAGTTAATTATATTTACCCTTTCCCCAAACAGGAACTAAAAATACTTTTAGATTCCACTTGAGACCACATACCCTTTTCTAACGGTAACCTCTGCTAGTCAGTCAGTTCTAATCCACTACTGCCAGTCAGAAATGCAGACTCAGGGGCTTCCCTGGTGGTGCAGTGGTTGAGAATCTGCCTGCTAATGCAGGGGACACGGGTTCAAGCCCTGGTCTGGGAAGATCCCACATGCCGCGGAGCAACTAGGCCCATGAGCCACAACTACTGAGCCTGCGCGTCTGGAGCCTGTGCTCCGCAACAAGAGAGGCCGCGATAGTGAGAGGCCCATGCATCGCCATGAGGAGTGGCCCCTGCTCGCCGCAACTAGAGAAAGCCCTCGCACAGAAATGAAGACCCAACATAGCAATCAATCAACCAATCTTTAAAAAAAAAAAAATGCAGACTCAGAATGGGATATGAGATCTCTTGATTTTTAAGTGTTGGCCAAAAATGTGTAAACAAAACAAAAACATGTTGACAGTTCATCAGTTATAAGCCTCTGCTAGGGTCTACAAAAGAGGAAATTTCATCATGGCTCTATTCAATAGTGGTTACAACTATTTTCACGCAGAAAGCCTAACTGTAGTCCCTTGCCACATGTGTCATGCTTTTTTTCCCTGTTAGGTAAGAGAAATAAAAATTTTAGTAGTCTCTGCTTGCCAATTATACCATATATCCTTAGTTTATTAATGAAGTTAATTACTGTTAACCTATTCCTAAATAAGGATGTAAAAACACTTTAATTCCAATTGCCTGTGGAAGACTACATGCCCCATCTAAGGTGGTAGCTGTGAGTTAGTTGCAGTCCACAGCTGACCACCAGGAACATAAGCTCAGTTCTTGATGTTTAATCTGCTGGGTTTTTTTGTTTTTGTTTTTTGTTTTTTGGGGGTTCTTTCTTGGCCAATGTGTTGTCAGCCAGTAGTTTACAAACTGTTTGCAAACCAGAAATGGCTGACAAGCAGCCAGTTTTTAGCCTCTGCTAGAAACTAATAAAGAGCTAATTATAATGTTCATTCATTCATTCATTCAATACATGTTTATTGGGCCCTATGATGGTTAATTCTATGTGTCGACTGAGCTAAGGGATGCCCAGATAGCTGGTAAAACACTATTTCTGGGTGTGTCTGTGAGGGTGTTTACAGAAGAGATTAGCATTTGAATTGGTGAGCTGAGTAAAGCAGATGGCCCTCCCCAGCGTGGGTGGGCATCATCCAATCCCTCCAGAGCTCAAATAGAGCAGAATGGCAGAGAAGGGTGAATTTACTCTCTCTCTCTGCTTAAGATGAGACATCCATCTTCTCCTGACTTCTGACATAGGCACTCCTGGTTCTCAGGATTTCCAACTCAAATTGGAACTATACTATCATCCCCCCAGTTCTCAGTCCTTGGAACTCAGACTGAATTATATCATGGACTTCCTTGGCCCTCCAGCTTGCATATGGCAGATCCTGGGGCTTCTTGGTCTCCATACCATGTGAACCAATTCCTATAATAAATCTCCTCTTACATATATCTCTTTCTATATATCCTGTTGGTTCTGTTTCTTTGGATAACACTGACTAATACAGGCCCCTAGAATTGTCATGTACATTAATCCTTTGTTTTGTTTTAACCACTTGAGTAGTGCCTCCAAATGTCTGACAGAGCTAATTCTCTTTAGAGGACGCCACCTTCATTTTAGGCCTCTAAGAATTTCTCATGAGAGAAATTAACCTATCAGGTTCATTCAGATTTACCATCATATTTACTAGTTTATTCTTCATTCCTTCTTGTATTTCAGACTTCTATCTGGGTTCACTCTCCTTAGCCTGAAGTACATCCTTTATACTCTTCAGGGGGCAGTTTTCAGATTGTAGATTCTCAGCCTTTGCCTGATGAAAAATGTCTTTATTTTAATCCTCATTATGGAAAGTAATTTTCTGAGTATAGAATCATATATAGAAGAGTAATTTTCTTTCAGCATATTAAAATACCATTTATTTTTTCTGACTTCTGTGTTGCTAAAAAGTCAGCTGTCCATCCTATTGTTGCTCCTTTTTCTCTGGCAAACTTTAAGGTGTTTTAGTCTTTTTTGCTCTGTAGATTCATAATGATATGTTTAGGTATGGGTTTTTGTTTATTATCTTTCTTAATTTATTAGAGTTTTTGAATCTGTGTATGGATGACTTTCTGGAACCTTTTCAGCCACTGTCTGTTCATTTTCAGCATTCGTTCCATTCTCTCTTTTTAAAACTCTGAGTAATGGGGCTTCCCTGGTGGCACAGTGGTTGAGAGTCTGCCTGCCAATGCAGGGGGCACGGGTTCGAGCTCTGGTCTGGGAAGATCCCACATGCCACGGAGCAACTAAGCCCGTGAGCCACAACTACTGAGCCTGCGCGTCTGGAGCCTGTGCTCCGCAACAAGAGAGGCCGCGATAGTAGAGGCCTGCGCGCCGCGATGAAGAGTGGCCCCCACTTGCCGCAACTAGAGAAAAGCCCTCGCACAGAAACGAAGACCCAACACAGCCATAAATAAATAAATAAATTTAAAAAAAAAAACAAAAAAAAACTCTGAGTAAGACTTTTCTTACTCAGACTTTTCTTTTTTTTACTCTTTACTTCATTACTCTTAACCTTTTTTTTCTTTTCATGTTCATTCTGGGCTACATTCTACATAACACATTCAGTTCTTCCAATAATATCTTTCCCTGTATCTAACCTGCCATTAACTATATCCGTTGAATTTTTTAAGTTTCAGTTATTTTTCATTGTAGACATTCTCTTTGAGTATTTCTTCAGTTCTGCTTGTGATTTACTTATTATTTTCAAACTCCTTGAAGCATATTAAGCAAAATTATTTTCATGTCTGAATATTCTCATCTGTGAAGTTTTTTCAGCTCTGATTCGGCTCACTGCTGTTTCAGCTATTCTCACTTATGGGGTCTTATGTTGTTGATGTTGATTGCTTTTGTTTTTATTGTGATCTAAGTGTTAATTTTCCTCACATGGTAATTTTTAGAGGCCTGAAATGAATGAAGTTTCCTCCAAAGAGGATTAGATTGTGTCAAGCATCTGATGGTAGTACTAGTCCCATCACAACTTTTAATTCATGATTTGAGGTTTTATGGACTACCAAAATAACAAATTCAGGCTGCAAACCTGCTTGAAGGCCAGCTTGTGAATACAAATTCTCAGGGGAAATCTTCCCTACTCCCAACATGCCACAGTTCTCAAACTGATCATTTTTCTTGCAGTCCCAGTGGTTGAGGGAGTTGGGGGGGCGGTATTTTTAATTCACCTTTACACTACAGAGTAGACTTCTGTGGTCTTGGTTTTGCAGGACAGTCTCCTATTTGACATAAACTTTCTTTTCCTTCTTCAGAGTGAAGGCTGTAAAAACTGATGCTCAGGTTCATCTTGTTCAGCAAGTGACTCAAAGCAGAAATCAACTTCAGTACTCAAATTCTCAAATTTTCTGTGTTCCTGCCTTCAATAAGTTTTCTCCTGTGTTCCTTCTTTCTTTCTAGATTATGGACCCATTTAGGAAGATTTTTTTAAATATTTGTCCAGACTTTTGGGTTATTTTCAGTGAATTCTATTCTTGGCTTTCTTTGATAATGTTAATTTTCATCAGGTGGTTTGGAATTTTCACCTGCAGATACATTTTCAGTGGGAGTATTTTTCCTCCTCTCGTTTTTTCTGTGCTCACCCTTCCTTATTTGGCAATTTTGTGGTGTCCTCCCTCTACTCATCCAGGACCCTAGTCCAAAACTAGGCCTCCATGGCTAAAAACTCCTGCCCCAGAGTGGTTTGGGGCTATAGCTGGCCCTGTATCCAAGGCAGTATGCAGCTTTGCTAAGGTCTCTGTGCAGTTTTCTATGCTTTTCTTACCAATAATAAAGTTATCCCGGTTTACATAAGCAGTTATGTCAGGCAGCAATCACCAACTATTTTCACACAGAGAGCCCAACTATACTATGGTTCCATGCCACATATGGAGTGATTTTGTCACCTCAGAGTAGTAAACGCTCCCAGTGGCTTCTGGCTGCTTCCTGGACCTAGAAATCTGCAAGGCTGTAGCTTTAGCTACATCTTTCTGTTGATACTTTGTTGCCTTCTACTTATGACCCAGAGAAATTCTTATTTTGTATTTGAGCAGGAGTCAGGCTTTTTCTTATTGTTAATTGAATCTATAATTCACATATGTAGAGCAGGAAGAGAGTTTAAAGTGTGAATTTACCACACTCTTGACCTAAAATGTCCCTTTCATATTTCTCTAAGTTTATTTTGTTGTCCTCTTTCTAGCTTCTTTATTTGGATGCTTAGATACTTTTGAATCGTTCTTGTTTTCTAGAAATTAGTGTAAGGTGCTTATATTTTACAGCTAACGTTTACTAACCATTTGCTATATGCCAGGCATTAGGCCAAAAGTACTTTATATCAATTATGTGCTATAATTATCCCCCAAATCTTATGAAATAGAAATTATTAGTGCCATTTGTAAATGAGGAAACTGAGGCACAGAAAGAATAAGAAATTTGCCAAAGATAATCAAATAGGTAGTCTGTTTCTCAAAAGCCTGTGCTTTTGACTAGAATTAGACCAACCAGTTAAAAGATACAATATGTATAAAGAAAATGTAATAGATTTTCTTTGTTTCTCATTCCCCCCCCTTACCCAACACAAAGTAATCAATGATAATAATCTGGTGTGTATCATTCCATTCTTTGCGCTCATATAAACATATAAATGCACACATGTATGCATGCACATACAGGCACATACAGATTTGCTTTTATGTGCACAAAACAGCTCTGTAAAATCTCTTTGAACAAGGAGTACAATAGGGAGGGGAAGTAGATGCCTGGGGGTCTGGGGTGTGATGAAGACTTTTCACTTTATACCTTCACATACCTTTGGCATTTTGAACTATGTAAGTGAATTGCCTATTCAAAAATCAATTTAAATAAAATACCTGTTTTAAGCCACTAAATTTATAGTAATTTGTTATGCAGCACAGAAAACCAGTAAAGGTTGTTTTCAGTTTTCAGCCATCATAAGCTGCTATGACCATTGTATACAAGTCCTTGTATGGACATATGTTTTCATTTACCTTTGATAAATACCTAGGAGTGGGATGACAAAATCACATGGTAAGTGTATGTTTAATTCTTTAGGAAATTGCTATACTCTTTTTCCAAAGGGGCTACATTGTTTTATATTTTCATCAGCATTATATGAGAGTTCCAGTTGTTCCAAATTGTCACCAGCACTTGTTATAGTCAGTCTCTTTAATTTTATCCATTTTAGTAGGTGTGTAGTAGTACATTTATTGTAGTGGTATAACAGAGAATATACTCTACATGATCTTAACCTTTGAAATGTGTTGCGAGTATCTTCATGGTTAAGTAAATGTCAATTTTGGCTAATGTTTCATATGTACTTGAAAGGTATATATATTCTGCAGTTGCTGGGTACAGTGTTTTATATATGTCCACTAGGTCAATTTTATTAATTTTTATGATTCAAATCTCTTAGGTCCTAACTGATTTTGTCTACTTGTTTTATTGCTTACTGGGTAATGTTAGTTAAAATCTCACTCTGATTCATATGTTATTCCTTTCAGTTCTTCAGTTTTTTGCTATATTGCAACCACTGACATAGTCTCTGTTACTACAATTTTGTCTTTTTGAGAATGTCATATAGATAGAATAATACCTTTTGTAACCTTTTGAGACTGGCTTCTTTCAGTCAGTGTAATGCGTATGAAATTCATACAAGCTGTTCCATATATTAACAGTTTGTTCTTTTTTATTGCTGAATATCCATTATATGGATAAACCAAGTTTATGCATTCATCTATTAAAGGGCATATGAGTTCTTTCTTGTTTAGTGATTATAAGTAGAGTTGGTATAAATGTTCATGTACATATTTTTATGTGACCATAAGTTTTCATTTCTCTTAGGTAAATACCTAGGAGAAAGATTGCTGGGTCACATTGTAAATGTATGTTCAACTTTATAAGAATCTAAAAAACTGTTTTCCAGAGTAGCTACACAGTTTGCATACCTAACGTTTCACATTTTACTTAGGATAAGTATTTTACCTCTTAAAGTGGAATGTAGAAAACTTACCACCCTATTTCCCTTTATCCTCCTTATGTTGTGTTGTAATTTTCCTATATATTACATCTACATTCATTAAAAACTCCATTAGATAGTGTTATAATTTTTGCTTTTAAACATCAAATATATTTTAGACTTCAAGAGAGAATAGTTTATTATATTAGAAATTGCCATTTCTTTTGCTCCTCCTTTATTAATGTTGTACCAAGTCTCCTTCAGGTGTCATTTCTCTTTCGTCTGAAGAACTTCCTTTAATAATTTTTTTAGCATAGATCTAAATGGCAACAGATTCTCTTAGTTTTCCTTCATCTGAGAATGCCTTTATTTCACATTGGCTGCTAAATAACATTTCAACTGGATATTACATTTTGGGTAGACAGATTTTTTTTTTTTTTCTTTCTGCACTTTCAAAAACGTTGTACCATTTTGTTTGTGTCTCCATGGTTTCTAGTAAGAAATCAGTAGTCATTTGAATCATTGTTCTTCTATAATAAGGTGTTGTTTTTCTTTGGCTGCTTTCAACGTATTTTCTTTGTCTTTGGTTTTCAGCAATTTGATTATGGTATGTTTGGGTGTGAATTTCTTCGGGATTATACTATTTAGGATTTGTTGACTTCTTGAATCTGTAGGTTTCTGTCCTTTGCCAAATTTGGGAAGTCTTCAGCCAGGGGAAACCCTTTTAAAAAATTTTGGTAAAATATACATAACATAAAGTTTACTATTTTAATGTTTTAAGTGTACAGTTCAGTGGCATTCAGTATATTCACCATGTTGTACAACCATCACTGCTATCTATTTCTAGAATTTTTAAATTATCTCAAACAGAAACTCTGTGCCCATTCAGCATAACTCCCCATTTCTCCTCCCCCTAGTCTCTGGTAACTTCCATTCTACTTTCTGTCTCTGTGCCTTGTATAAGTGAAATCATATAATATTTGTTGTGTCTGTATTGTTTTATTTCTGTATTATTTCACTTAGCATAATGTTTTCAAGGTTCATCCATGTTGCAGCATATTTCAGAACATAATTCTTGTTTATGACTGAATAATATTCCCTTGCATGTATATATCACAGTTTGTCCATTTATCTGTTTATGGACATTTGGGTTGTTTCCACTTTCTTTTTCTTTCCTTTTTTGTCTTTTGGGTTTGTTTTTTTTTTGGCCAAGCCAGGTGGCTTGTGGGATCTTAGTTCCCCGACCAGGGATTGAACCCAGGGCCACAGCAGTGAAAGTGCTGAGTCCTAACCACTGGACCAGGGAACTCCCCAGGGTTGTTTCCACTCTGTAGCTATTGTGAATAATGCTGCCCTGAACATTTGAGTACAAGTATCTGAGTCCTTGTTTTCTGTTCTTCTGGATGTACACCTAGGAGTGGAATTGCTGAGTTGAATTGTAATTCTACATATAACATTTTGAGAAATTGACAAACTTTTCTACAGTGGCTGCACCATTTTACAACACCATCAGCAATGCACGAGGGTACCAATTTCTCCACATCCTCACCAAAACATACTAATTTCAGGGGTTTTGATACTAGTCATTTTAGTGAATGGTATTAGCTGTTATTTCTTTCTCTTTGTCTGGAACTCTGCTAACACAAACATTAGACCTCTTGGTAGTGCCTCATAGGTTCCTTAAGCTCTGTACTTTTTAATGTAATATTTATTTATTTTTAATTAATTTATTTATTTATTTTTGGCTGTGCTGGGTCTTCGTTGATGTGCGCTGGCTTTCTCTGCGGCGAGCGGGGGCTACACTTGGTGGTGGTGCACCCGCTTCTCATTGCGGTGGCTTCTCTTGTTGCAGAGCACAGGCTCTAGGTTCGTGAGCTTCAGTAGTTGTGGCACATGGGCTCAGTAGTTGTGGTGCATGGGGTTAGTTGCTCCATGGCATGTGGGATCTTCCCGGACAAGGGCTCGAACCCGTGTCCCCTGCATTGGCAGGTGGATTCTTAACCACTGCACCACCAGGGAAGTCCCAAGCTCTGTACTTTTTAAGAAATATTTCTCTCTCTGTTTTCAGACAAGATCATTTCTATTGATCTATATGCTAATTAACTGAGTTTTCTTTGCCATCTCAATTCCATCAAGTGAGATTTTTAAAAATATAGTCATATTTTTTAATTTTAAAATTCTCATTTGGTTTGTCTTTTTATCTTTCATTTCTTTGCTGGGACTTTATATCTTTCCACTCATATTGAGTGTTGCCCTTACTTCCTGGAACACTTATAATAGCTTCTTTAGTGCTTTGTCAGATAACTGAAACATCTGTGTCAAATCAGCTTTGGTAATAAAGTAGATAAGGAACACAGATATATTGTACAGCACTAGGAAATACAGCCATTGTTTTATAATAACGTTAAATGGAGTATAATCTATAAAAATATTTAGTCACTACGTTTTACACCTGAAACTAATAAAATCAACTATACTTCAGTTTAAAAAATCAGCATTGGTATGTGTCGATTGTCTTTCTCTCATGTGAGTTCAGATCTGTCTGGTTCTTCATTTGCTGAGTAATTCTGGATGGTATCCTGGATGTTTTGAATATTATGTTATGAGACTCTTAGTTTTGTTTAAGTCCTATGAAGAATGTTGATATTTTTGTTTTAGCAGGCAATGAACCTGGTTGGGTCCAGGTTGCAGGTTCCAACCAGCCATCTGTAAGTTTTAGTTTCAATGTTAGTTCCATTTCCAAAGCCTTCAGGTTATATTCAAATCGGTCTCACATGTATGCTGCTCACTGGCCAATCTGAGTCCTGGGCAGTGGTCTCTCTCTCTTAGTTCAGTTCTCAGTCTGTGGTATGTCATTTATGACCAGAACCGTAGGTGCATTCATCAGAAGTGATACCAGGAGTATTGTCAGGTAATTGTCAAATCTTTCTTACCAGGTAATTGTCAAAAGCTTCCCCCTCTAACTATTCTCCTGAGTGAGTACTTCCCAATTTCCTGTGGCTCCCTTTTGATCTTCCATCTATAATGCTGGGGCTTTGTTTACTTCATTCTGTAACACACTTACCATAACTGCCCTTATGTCCAGTGCTAAGAGGAGGGAAGCCCATGAAAGCTAAAAGAGCAATGGGTTGTCTTTTCATCTTGTTTATGAGGTATCACCTCACACTGGTCAGAATGGCCATCATCAAAAAATCTACAAACAATAAATGCTGGAGAGGGTGTGAAGAAAAGGGAACCCTCTTGCACTGTTGGTGGGAGTGTAAATTGATACAGCCACTATGGAGAACAGTATGGAGGTTCCTTAAAAAACTAAAAATAGAACTACCATATGACCCAGCAATCCCACTACTGGGCATATACCCTGAGAAAACCATAATTCAAAAAGAGTCAGGTACCACAATGTTCACTGCAGCACTATTTACAATAGCCAGGACATGGAAGCAACCTAAGTGTCCATCGACAGATGAATGGATAAAGGAGATGTGGCACATATATACAATGGAATATTACTCAGCCATAAAAAGAAATGAAATTGAGTTATTTGTAGTGAGATGGATGGACCTAGAGTCTGTCATACAGAGTGAAGTAAGTCAGAAAGAGAAAAACAAATACCATATGCTAACACATATATATGGAATCTAAGAAAGAAAAAAAAAGATTCTGAAGAACCTAGCGGCAGGTCAGGAATAAAGATGCAGACATAGAGAATGGACTTGATTTGCGGGGAGGGAGAAGGGTAAGCTGGGACAAAGTTAGAGAGTGGTATGGACATATATACACTGCCAAATGTAAAATAGATAGCTAGTGGGAAGCAGCTACATAGCACAGGGAGATCAGCTTGGTGCTTTGTGTCCCCCTAGAGGAGTGGGATAGGGAAGGTGAGAGGGAGACGCAAGAGGGAGGAGATTGGGGATATATGTATATGTATAGCTGATTCACTTTGTTATAAAGCAGAAACTAACACACCATTGTAAAGCAATTATACTCCAATAAAGATGTTAAAAAATAGGAAAAAAAATTCAGTGTTCAGGACTTCCCTGGCGGCGCAGTGGTTAAGAATCCGCCTGCCAATGCAGGGGACACGGGTTCGAGCCCTGGTCCGGGAAGATCCCACATGCTGTGGAGCAACTAAGCCCGTGCTCCACAACAAGAGAAGCCACTGCAATGAGAAGCCTGTGCACCGCAACAAACAGTAGCCCCCGCTCGCTGCAACTAGAGAAAGCCTGTGCTCAGCAGCGAAGACCAAACACAGCCAAAAATAAATAAATAAATTTATTTATATATATATAAATAATTAGCGTTCAAGCTACACTCTAGACAGAGAAATTGTTGTGAGTAGTACCCAGGCATCTTGATTTTAAATCTTTATAGTTGATCTGTATCTGGCCAAAGTTGAGTGACCTAGAGCATCATAGCACATAGTAGGCATTCAATAAAGAGCTGAATGATTGGCTAACTTGTAATTTGAGAAAGGCAATAAGGACTTGATAACGAGTGTTCTGGCTTTCAGAAGCATGGTTGCCAATGCGAAGTTGTCCCTGATAGATTGTGACATGTTTAAAACCTGATTCTGGAGGTTACTTGATGCTATGGGCAGAGAAAACAGTCCTTTCCTAGGACAGAGGATGAGAACATTTTTATTTGCTGCAGTTAAGCAACCTACCAAAATTGTATTGCCAGAATAACAGCTAGGCTTCTAAAGCTACTTTCAGATATACAGAGCCAATAAATAAAAGATAAAGATCCAGGGTGAGACCCAGAGATTAAACTTCTTTACCCAAATATGCAGTCTCTAGCACTTGTTTTTACCTTAAATGTTCAAAGTGTTTTCAGGATGAGGAAAATGTGATTTCTCCTCAAAATACCTACGTTACTGCATATCCACCAAGATTTGAGAGTAGGCAGTTTATCTCAACTAGCCTTCTTTGGTTTCCCTCAAGCATTTTACCTGGAAGGGTAGTAGAACACAGTAGATTCTAGTGGAAAATTCGTTGTTTCAAACTAACGAATTCATCTACACAGTCACCCTTTCCTATGAACTTTCTCTTAATATTTGTTTCATTATATATAAGCTTGGAGATTTGAAAGAAGTGTTCAGGGATTAGTTAACCTTTAGCTATTTACTATAGTTACTTAAATAATACTACTGCTGATTGGCTGTCTTTCAGTAGCACGTGTACTGGAGTGAGGCTGTTGACTGGCTAACTTTCAGAGGGGGCTGTCATTGATTGGCTGATTACTGGTGTGAAGTTATTATTGATAGATGAGGATGGGTTTTTAATTGGTTCTGGTTGGTTATTGTTGTTAGGGCCAATAAATGGTCAGCCCTTTTCTAGAAGAATAAGAATGTTTTTAGTCTCAGCACTTTGTTACTTTATTTCACTCATTTATAAAATAAGTGAGATCATAGCAACTTTTCTCCAAGTATATCCCACACCTTGGTTCTAAGGCATACAAATAGGAGTGTTGTGTGTAAATAAGAGTTCTCTGGCAAAAAAATGAGGTTCGTTTCATCTGGATTAGGCAAAGATAGATGTTTCTTTATTGCATAAGTTTTCAGAGTGTTAAATATCCACAGCATGAATCTACAACTGAGAAATATAGTATGCAGCTTTTTATAATGTTATTTGACTTTTTATTCTTGAGAAAGATTTCCTAGGAGTAGAGTTCCTCAAAGCACATTTTAATAAATACGATTTTAATGACCTTATAGGTTAGGAGTTGGCAAACTATGATCTAATGTCCAAATAAGGCTTGCTGCTTGTTTTTGTACTGCCTGTGAGCTAAGAACAGTTTTTACGGTTTTTAATGGTTGGAAAAAATCAAAAGGATTATGTTTTGTGATACATGAAAATTATATGAAATTTAAATTTACATGACCTTAAAGTTTTATTGGAACACAGTCTCACTTATTTGCTTACATACTGTTAATGGCTGCTTTTACACTCAACAACAGAGTTGAGTGGTTGCAACAGAGATCATATGTAGCACTCTGGTCACTTCACACTGCTGTTTGATGCCACTATAAGTTGCAGTGATGCAGTTATAACTGAACCGTGTTTCAAGTGTCATGTGTACTTCCAAAGTGCAACATTTTATTTTACTTTTATTACCAGTTCATCCTCACTATGTCGAAACAAGTTAGGCAGGTAAAAGTGGACTCTAAATGTCACATTTTTAAGGCACAGTGGAGTGTGGAATACTTTGTTGTCAAATTAGATGGCAAATCATTGTATTTACTATGCAATAACATTATAGTTGTGCTATAATGGACCCTTATGACAAAGATGCTATTCCAAATCAGAGGAGAAAGAAATCCCCATTGGGATGAAAAATATGAATTTGACCTTACCTCACATTATACATGAAAACAATTCAAGGTGGATTATAATCTAAGAGTGAAAGACCAAATGATAAAACTTTGAGAGATAATGTAGAAGAATGACTTCATGACTTTGGGGTATGGAAAGTTTTCTTAAACAGAATACAAAAAACACTAACCATAATGGAAGATTAATAAATTTGACTAAATTGTACTTAAGATCTTCTATTTATCAAAAGATAACACAAACAGAATGATAAGGCAAGCCACAAACCTTTGGAATTTAGATGGCCAATCCCATGACAACCAAGAGTTCAGTTAAGTGACCCTTGTAGGTATCAAGTTCCATTCAAAATATTAGCAGTCACAGAGCTCAAAGTTTGCAGAAAAGAGAGCTAACAATCTTACCTTTCTATTCACAAAAATATATACTAAATATAATGCTCATTCTCACATATAAAAGTTAATTTCTCAAATGAGCAATAAATAACTTGTTGATATTTATTAACACTATTAAGCAGTACTTTGAAAAGTACACAATAGATGGTATTAGAACTAATATGTTCAAACACTTTAAAATACAATAATACAAATAAATTGTTGTTCATTCATATTACACCAACCACAACATTTGTAAGGCACTAGTTCTGCTATATACAGAATTAAACCTGACTAAAGTGAAAAGAAAACACATTACAATGCAATTATCTATGTGGTTGTCATTTAGAGCCCTGGGTTTACTGAAATAATCATTAGACTAGTAAATAAACCTCAACAAAACCAGTGCACTATTTTATGTTGGTAGATGCATTAGCTTTATTGTAGCTGGTGGGCAAAGACAATTTGATGAAACTCCCAGAGGATAACACATTTCACAGTGAAATGTTTTTGCATCCTTTGCTTCATCTGGTAAATATAGGAACCATTAGGAGTTTAAATGTGGCCAGTTTAGGTCAATTAAAAACTCTGAATACAAATATTTAAAGTCATTATTTTGAAATCAGAGATAGAATCCCAACAGAAATATGTTAATGAGGCTCAATCAAGTGATTCTATGATGTTCATATATAACTACTAAAAAGAATTATTTCAGGAGTATGGTATTACTCATCAAAATTTCCTTCATATAACCTAAGTCTTCATGCTAAAAAGAAGCTTTCAAAAAGTTCTTCAGCAGAAAGAATATGGGGAAATCTCTACCATCCCTCTAAATTTTGCTGTGAAATTAAAACCTATCTAAAAAAACAAATTCTTAAATAAAAGTGGCTGAAGAGGGCTCCCCCCTTTTAGGGACATTCACATCTTTTTACACTTCTACTTAAAGTGATGAAAGGGAAAAAACCTACAATCAAGAATACTCTACCCAGCAAGGCTATCATTCAGATTTGAACGAGAGATTAAAAGTATTAAAGACAAGCAAAAGCTAAAAGAGTTCAGCTCGATGAAACCAGCTATCCAAGAAAAAGGAAAAGGCTACAACTAGAAATATGAAAATTATGAAAGGAAAAATCTCTTTGGTAAAGGCAACTATACAGTAAAGTTAGTAAATCAACCACTTGCAAAGCCAGAAGGAAGGTTTAAAGACAAAAGTAGTAAAATGTATATGGTGTGAATGTTCTAATTTCATTCTTTTACATGTAACTGTTCAGTTATCCCAGCACCACTTATTGAAGAGACTGTCTTTTCCCCATTGTATATCCTTGCCTCCTTTGTTGAAGATTAATTGACCATAAGTATGTGGGTTTATTTCTGGGCTCTCTATTCTGTTCTATTGAACTATGTGTCTGTTTTTATGGCAGCACCATGCTATTTTGATTACTGTAGCTTTGTAGTCTGAAGTCAGGGAGTGTGATCCCTCCAGCTCTATTCTTTCTCAAGATTGTTTTGGCTATTTGGGGTCTTTTGTGTTTCCATACAAATTTTAAAGTTATTTGTTGTAATTCTGTGAAAAATACCCTTGGTATTTTGATAGGGATTGCATTGAATCTGTAGATTGCCTTGGGTAGTATGGTCATTTAAAAAATATTAATTCTTCTGATCCATGAACACAGTATATCTTTCCATCTGTCTGTGTCATCTTCAATTTCTTTCATCAGCGCTTTATAGTTTTCTGAGTACAGGTTTGTAGGTAGGTTTACTCCTAGGTATTTTATTCTTTTTGATGCGATGGTAAATTGGACTGTTTCCTTAATCTCTCTTTCTGATAGTTTGTTGTTAGTGTACAGACATAAAACAGATTTTCGTATATTAATTTTGCATCCTGCAACTTTACTGAATTCTTTGATGAGCTGTAGTATATTTTTGGTGGCATCTAGGATTTTCTATGTATAGTATCATGTCATCTGAAAACAGTGACAATTTTAGGCCTTCCTTTCCAATTTGGATTCCTTTTCCTCCTTCCTTCCTTCTTCCCTCCCTTCCTCCCTCCCTCTCCCTTCCTTCCTTCGTTCCTTCCTTCATTCCTTCCTTCATTCCTCTCTTTCTTCCTTCCTTTCTTTCTTTCTTTCTTTCTTTCTTTCTTTCTTTCTTTCTTTCTTTCTTTCTTTCTTTCTTTCTTTCTTTCTTTCTTTCTTCTTATTGCTGTGGCTAGGACTTCCAATGCAATGTTGAATAAAAGTGGCAAGAGTGGGCATCCTTGTCTTATTCCTTAGAGAAAATGCTTCCAGCTTTTCACCATTGAGTATGATGTTTTCTGCAAGCTTGTCATATATGGCCTTTACTATGTTGAGGTATGTTCCCTCTATGCCCACTTTCTGGAGAGTTTTTATCGTAAATGGATATTAAATTTTGTCAAAAGCTTTTTCTTTATCTATTGAGATGATCATATGGTTTTTATTCTTCAATTTGTTAACATGGTGTATCACATTGATTGCTTTGTGGATACTGAAAAATCCTTGCATCCCTGAGATAAATCCCACTTGATCATGTTGTATGATCCTTTTAATGTATTGTTGGATTTGGTTTGCTAATATTTTGTTGAGGATTTTTGCATCTATGTTCATCAGTGATATTGTCCTATAATTTTCTTTTTTGGGATATCTTTGTCTGGTTTTGGTGTCAGTGTAATGCTGGCCTTGTAGAATGAGTTTGGAGGTGTTCCTTCTTCTGCACTTTTTGGGAATAGTTTGAGAATGTTAGGTGTTAACTCTTCTTTAAATGTTTCATAGAATTCACCTGTGAAGCCATTTGGTCCTGGACTGTTGTTGGGAGTGGTTTTATTACTGATTCAATATCATTACTGGTAGTTGGTCTGTTTATATTTTCTATTTCTTTTTTGGTTCAGTCTTCAAGATTGTACATTTCTAGGAATTTGTCCATTTCTTCTAGGTTGTCCATTTTATTGGCGTATAGCTGTTTGTAGTAGTCTCTTATGTTCCTTTGTATTTCTGTGGTGTTGGTTGTAACTTCTATTTCATTTCTGATTTTATTGATTTAGGCCCTCTCTCTTTTTTATTTGATGAGTCTGGCTAAATGTTGATCAATTTTGTTTCTCTTTTCAAAGAACCAGCTCTTAGTTTTATTGACCTTTTATTTTCTTTCTTCCTTCCTTCCTTTCTTTCTTTTCTTTTCTTTTTTTTGGTCTCTATTTCATTTATTTCTGCTCAATCTTTGTCATTTCTTTACAACTTTGGGTTTTGTTTGTTCTTCTTTCTCTGTTTCCTTTAGGTGTAAGGCTAGGTTGTTTATTTGAAATTTTTCTTGCTTTCTAAGGTAAGTTTTTTTTTCGCTATAAACTTCCCTCTTAGAACTGCTTTTGCTGCATTCCCTAGATTTTGGATCATTGTGTTTTGTTTTCTTTTGTCTCCAGGTATTTAAAATTTTCCTCTTTGATTTCTTCAGCGATTCATTTGTTGTTTAATAGCACATTGGTTAGCCTCCACATGTTTGTGTTTTTTGCAGTTTTTTTTCTTGTAGTTGACCTCTAGTCTCATTGTGTTGTTGTTGGAAAAGATGCTTGATATTATTACAATTTTCTTAAATTTACTGAGACTTGTTTTGTGGTCTAGCATCTGATCTATCCTGGAGAATGTTTCATGTGCACTTGAAAAGAATGTGTATTCTGCTGCTTTCGGATGGAGTATTCTCTATATATCTATTAAGCTCATCTGGTCTAATGTGTCATTTAAGGGCAGCGTTTCCTTATTGATTTTGTTTGGATGATCTGTCCATCAATGTAAGTAGGGTGTTAATGTCCCTTAGTATTATTGTGTTACTGTTGATTTCTCCCTTTATGTCTGTTAATATTTGCTTTACATATTTAAGTGCTCCTATTTTGAATGCATATATATTTACAATTGTTATACCTTCTTCCTGGATTGATCCCCTGAGCATTAAGTAATGTCCTTCTTTGTCTTTTGTAACCATCTTTATTTTAAAGTTTATTTTGTCTGATATAAGTATTGTTACTCCAGCTTTCTTTTGATTTCCATTTGCTTGGAATACGTTTCTTCATCCTCTAACTTTCAGTCTCTGTGTGTCTTTAGATCTGAAGTGAGTCTCTTTTAGGCAGCATATATACAGGTCTTTTTTTTTTTTTTCCTTTCAGTAACTCTATGTCTTTTGATTGGAGCATTTAGTCAATTTACATTTAAAGTAATTATTGATATGTATACTCTTATTGCCATTTTATCAATTGTTTTGGGGTTGTTTTTAAAGGTGTTTTTTTCTTCTTTTGTTCTCTTCTCTTGTGATTTGATGACTATCTTTAGTGTTATGTTTGGATTCCTATTCTTTTTTATGTTTGTATCTATTACAGATTTTTGATTTGTGATTACCATGAGGTTTATATATAGCAATATATCAATATCTATATCTATCTCTATATTTATGTGATTTTTTAAATGTTGCTTATCTCTTAATTTCAAATGCATTTTAACAACCCTGCATTTGTACTCTCCTCCCCTCATGATTACTGTTTTTGATGTCATATTTTACATCTAATTGTTTTGTGTACCCCTTAAGTGCTTATTGTGGATTTAGATGATTTTACTAGTTTTGTATTTTAACCTTCCTACGACCTTTGTGGATGGACGATTTCCTACCTTTACTATATGTTTGCCTTTCCTGATGAGCTTTTTCCTTTCACTGTTTTCTTAAACTGTCCTCATTTCTTTTCATTCTTTTTTTCTTTTTTCTGTTCAGCATCAGTGATTTCCACTACTCTGTTTTCCAGCTGGACAATCCATTCCTCTGCATCATTTAGTCTACTCCTGATTCCTTCTACTGTAGTTTTCATTTCAGTTATTGTATTCTTTATCTCTGTTTGGTTGTTCTTTATATTTTCTAACTCTGTGTTAAAAACTTCTAACTTCTGACTCTGTGCATCCATTCTTCTCTTGAGTTATTTGAGCATCTTAATAATCATGACCCTGAACTCTTTCTTGTGTAGATTGCCTATCTCCACTTCATTTAGTTCTTCTTCTGGGGTTTTATCTTGTTCCTTCGATTGGAACATGTTATTCTGTCTTCCTGATGCAGGACCCGTGGGCTGGGGAGCCCTACCTGGGGCTTGGACCTTTCACTCCTTTGAGAGAACTCTCTACAATTGCAATTATTATCCCATTTGTGAGTCGCCCACCCAGGGGTATGGGATTTGATTATATTGAGACTCTAACCCTCCTGTCCATTTTGTTTTGGCTCCTTCTTTATATCTTTATTTGTAAATCTTCTCTGGTAGGTTCCAATCTTTTTCATCAATGATTATTCTGCAATAGTTGTGATTTTGGGGTGCCTGTGAGAGGAGGCAAGCTCAGGGTCTTTCTATTCCATGATCTTAGCCAATCCTCCATCAATTTCTATTCTATCTCTATGGATTTATCTATTCTAGATATTTAATATACATATGTAATCATACAATATGTGACCTTTTGTATCTGGATTCTTTAACTTTTCATAACATTTTTGAGTTTCATTCATGTTACAGCATGTATCAGTACTTCTTTCCTTTTTATTGCTGAATAGTATTCCATTGTATGTACATATCATAATTTGTTTATCCATTCATTTGTTGATGGGCATTTGGGATGTTTTCACCTTTTTCCTATTGTGAATAGTGCTGCTATGAATGTGCATATACATGTGCTTGTTGAAGACTGTGTTTTCATTTCTTTTGGGTACACACCTAGGAGTGGAATTTGTGGAGTCATATGGTAATTCTATTTTCAACTTTTTGAGGAAACACAAAACTGTTTTCCACAATGACTGGACCATTTGACTTTATTACCAACAATGTGCAAAGTTTCTAATTTCTCCACATCCTCACCAGCACTTGTTATATTCCATTGTTGTTTTTATTATTATTATCGCCATCCTGGTGAATGTGAAGTGGTACTTCACTGTAGTTTTGATTTGCATTTCCTTAATAATTAAGGGTATTGAGCATTTTTCTTGTACTTCTTAGCCATTTGTATATCTTCTTTGGAGAAATGTCTATACAAGTACTTTGCCAGTTTAAAAATTGGGGTGTTTGTCTTTTTTGTTGTTGTTGAGTTGTAAGAGTTTTTATATATCCTGACCCTTGTCAGATATATCATTTGTAAATATCCTTTCCTATTCTGTATGTTGTCTTTTCACTTTTTGATTATGTCCTTTGATGCACAAATTTTAAATTTGGTGAAATCCACTTTATTTTTTTGTTTTGTTGCTGTGCTTTTGATGTGATAGCTAAGAATCCATTGCCAAATCCAAGGTTAGGAAGATTTACTATATTTTCTTCTAAGAGTTTTTAGTTTTAGCTCCTATACTGATCCATTTTGAGTTAATTTTTGTATGTAGTGAGAGATAGGGGTACAACTTCATTCTTTTGTGTGTGATATCAAGTTGTCCCAGCATCATTTGTTGAAGAGACTTTCTTTTCCCATTGAATAGTATTGGTTCTCTTGTTTAAAATTAATCAATCAATGACCTCAAAGACACAGGCAACAAAAGAAAAAATAGACAAATAGGACTATATCACAATTTTGATACTTGGTTTCTCGAAAGACACTGTCAACACAGTAAAAAGACAACCCACCAAATGGAAGAAAATATTTGCAAATCATATAGCTGATAAAGGATAAATATCAAGAGTGTATAAAGAACTTCTACAACTCAACAACAACAAAAAACCCATTTCAAAATGGGCAAAGGAATTGAATAGACATTTCTTCAAAGAAGATAAAAAATTATCAGGAAGCACATGAAAAGATGCTCAACATCACTAATAATCAGGGAAATGCAACTCAAAACCACAATGAGATACCACCTGACATCCACTGGGAAATCTACTGTCCAAAAAAAAAGAAAATAGCAAGGGTTGACAAGGTTGTGGAGAAATTGAAGCACTTGTGGACTGTTGGTGGGAATGTAAAACGGTACAGCCACTGTGGGAAACAGTTTGGTGCTTCCTTAAAAAATTAAAAATAGAATTACCATATGGTCCAGCAATTCCACATCCAGACCTATACCCAAAATAATCGAAGGCAGGGTCTGGAAGAGATATCTGTACACCCAAGTTCATAACAGCATTATTCACAATACCCAAAGGGTAGAAGCAACCCAAGTGTCCATTGATGAGTGAATGGATAAACAAAATATGGTATACACATCCAATGGAATATTACTCACTGAAACTCTGGCGCATGCTACAACATGGATGAACCATGAGGACATTATGCTAAGAGAAATAAGGTGATTACAAAAAGACAAATACTGTATGATTCCACTTGTATGAGCTACTTAGAGTAGCCAAAATCAAGAGACAGAAAGTAGAATGGTTGTTGCCAGAGACTGGAGGGAGAAGATAATCAGGAGTTATTATTTACTGGGTATAGAGTTTCAATTTTGCAAGATGAGATGTGTTCTGGAGATTGGTTACTCAACAGGGTGAACATACATAACACTACTGAACTGTACACTTAAAAATGGTAAAGATGGTAAATTTTGTAATATATACTTTACCATAATTTTTTTAAAGTCTGTACAGTAAGTACATTTTGAGAGGTAGGATGGGGTTTTGATGAGGAAGGGGCATACCTATTTATTGCCATTTTACCCCTTTACTATAATTTTAATGGAATTTTGGGAGTTAAGCAAAATTGTAAATTTAAACTGTTGCATAGATTTTTGTTTGTTTTTTGATATTTTTTAGGAGATAATATTCAGATACCAATGTGTGAAGGATAGGCTGAAATCAGGAAAACCTGATGGCAATAGAAAGCTACAGGGAGCAGTTATAATAGTCAAATTTAAACACACTCATGGGGTTGGACTCCAGCCTCTAAGAGTATTTGCAAATTAGCTTCAATTATTTATCAGGGAAATCTCTCTCTCTCTCTTCCAGTATCTCTACGACTGACAAATACAGCAACAATCCAATTCAAACAACAGACATCTTGGTATGCTCACATTACTGTGATTCTCAAGAGCTTCTAATTTATCTGGAATCACTGTACTCCTCAGTTTCATTTCTATCAAATATTGAAATTTGACATGGATTATTTTCTTCCTCCCATTTTAAGTCAACCTCGGCCTCATACTGTTACATGGCATTATCCAACTTGTAGATTTAGACAACAAGTGAAGTCCAAGGTACATTCTACTTGGGGAAGAGGAAAAGTGGTAGAAAACTGGAAGAGAGATGGAGGGAACCAGCACCTACTGAGTACATCTCTAAAGCTGTATTATTGATTTTAAATAGGTTATGTCATTTAATATTTATGACAACCCTATGAGGTATATATTGTCATTTTCTGTTGTATAAATTAATAAAAAGAGACTTGGAGAGCTTTGATAACATTCCCAAAGTTAACTAAATCATACAGAATAAGAAAATTGAGTTTAGAACTCAGGTGGTCTAAATCTGTTCTGAGGTTGTTTTCTGACCTGCCAGGGGTGGTTAGCCCTGAGCTTAGCTTGATTTTAACCAGAAAGTTGTCAGAAATTGGCCTTTGATTAAGATAAGAATGCATCACTGGGTTTTCTCATTTCTTCATGCACGTTTTCCCGGTTGCTGTAACAAAGATGCTTCATCAAATGGAGAACAGATCCACACTTTGCCAGTAGGAAACAGGATTCACACTCAACAGTTGAGAGGATAAACAGATTCAAATTCTGTATTTTGAAATTGAGAGCTGTGGAATAAAACATCACAAATTCAGTGCTGATTATGGTTAGATGTTAAGTCTGTTCTTGCTACCAAATAACAAAACAAAATAGTGATGAGCATTGAATTTGCACCAGTACACTCTTTGTGCTTACTTATTCATGAATGCTACACTGATTTTTTCCCAACTCATGAAAGGTTTATAAGAATACAAGAGGGAACATACTGAAAAGTTTTTAAATATTTAGTAATTGAATGGCAAGTTTTCAAATTATGCTAGAAAATTAAAGTCATCTTTCTTGTTCAGTGGAACAAACTTGCATTAGAATTTTGAAGTAGTTCATTGCTTAAATAGATCAAAATCCTGTGTTTAGAATCTGCTTCTCTTATGTGGGGATATGGAAAATAGTGAATATGTTTCTAGATCTTCATAAAGCAAACCTTTGTTAGAATATCACTTCCTCCAATTTCTCCATCCCAAGCTGACCTATATAGCTGACCACTCTCTAAACTTGTGTTCCTACTTATTGTGAGAAGCACCTGACCATTGAGATGACTGTTAACTCCTTGAAGAAAGCTTCAGACTTCAAATCTCATTCTTTGCAGTACCCGGAGCAGCGCTTCTCAACCTTGCCTACAGGTAAGAACAAATTGTGTTGGTTAATTTTATGTGTCACTTTGACTCGACCATGATGCCCAGATATTTGGATAAACATTATTTCTGGGTGTGTCTGTGAGGATGTTTCTAGACGACATTAACATTTGATGGATAGATTGAGTAAAGCAGGTTGCCCTCCCCAGTTTGGGTGGGCCTCATCCAATCCACTGAGGGCCTGAATAAAATAAAACGTAGAGTGAGAAAGAAATATTTCTCAGCTACTTTTCTGAATCAGTTAATGTTCCCTGGGCAAAAGCAAATCTCTGAATTGTTATCCACCTACTCTGAATCTAGCTCCAGTATTTCTTCAATATCTTGTACATTTTTCAGATGCTTTTAAGAATATGATTGTTTTATTCTAACACTTTTAAAGTTGTCTTCAACAGGAGGATTGATTCAGATTATCTAGTGTATCATCACACGAAGGGAAGTCCTAATCATGCCTAAATTAGGGATTGGGGTTTTAATGTTTTTACAGTGACTTGGCTAACTTCGGGCTATAGCCTTGAGTCCAAATAAGGAACTGGAACAAAGCCCCCAGAATAAAACTAGGATCGCCCCCCCAAAGGGGATCACACTTTTTGTTTCTATGCAAAGGAAACTAGAAAAACTTCACCATGAAGGTTTGGAAAGTTGCAAAGTAGCTGATCATTTGCCTGATTTTTGACGTGGGGGCGCTTCAAAGTCTAGGAAATTGAAACCTTGAGGCCACTCCACCAGTGGTCTCACTGTGGGCGTGATGTAGAGGATCTGAATTTATTCTACCCCATAGTGTAAGACCTTAATTTAAAAATTATCCCTAACTATTACAATAATTTGGGGCATTCAGCAGGGAAAAAAAGAAACCACAACATTGCTCCATGGAGATCTTTCCACACCCCAGAATTCATTAACTCACACATATAAAGCAAATCCCCATTAAAGTTAAGCTAGCAATAAAAATTTACAGACAGCATGAGCATAAGATGATCTGGCATGAGGAAGAGTCACCAGACACAGCAAACTAGAGAATTAATAGGCTAAGAACTTGAGGTAACAGGATAATCTCATGAAGTCTACAAAGCAAATTAGTTTAAATGATCAAAGAGATGAAAGAAGTAGTAGAAATCACACTGATGAACAAGCCACTGTGATAAAAAAAAGAGGCAAATATTTAAAAGAACCAAGTATATTTTTATTAATGAATATAGTCATTATAGTCATTGGAATTTAAAACTCAGTAAACGTTTAAATAGTGAAAAAGAGAACTAGTGACATAGAAAATAAATCTCTGGATATTACACACACACAGATTAAAAATATAGAAAACAAAAAAGAAGTTATAAGACATGAATGGTGTAATTAGCAGGTCAAACATGTCTCAAAACAGTTCCACAATGAAAGAACAGAGTTACATCAAGGTCTGAGGAGAAAATGTCTGCAAATTTTCTAGAATTGAAGAAAAGACACACACACCAAAAGAAAAGACATGAGTATTCAGACTGAAGGTACATTAAGTCCCCTGTTCAATAAATCAAATGAAATGCAGAAGTAGACACACTGTCACCAAAGTAGAGAATACCAAAGATAGAAGGAAAAATTTAGAATACACCAAAGAGGAAAAGACAGTATATTTATAATGCAAATAAAACCTCAACTGACTGACTGAAGACTTGTTATATTGACAGTCATAAGATGATAGGATAATAATTTCAAAATGTTGAGGAAAAATAACTCTCAGTCTATAAACCTATATCCAGATGAATTATCTTCAAGAATAAAGAAAAAATAAAACCCCTTCCAAACAAGCAAAGAATAAGTTTATTGTACTCAGATCCTTGAAGAAAGATTTATAAAAGTAAATACTTTAGGAAACTTAAACCAGAGTAAAGTGTGGGCTGTAAGAATAATATGAGCAAAACAATGTAGATAAATCAAATTAATAGTTGAGTATATAAAAAAGAAAAAGTAAATGAAGAATCACTATTATGGGACTGGAAAAAAAAAAGAAGGTGAAACTGAGAAACAATCCAAATTAACATGGGTAGTAGGTGCTTGTTGTAATCAGAGTCCTTACATTTTAAGGAGGAAGAACTATTGACTAATTTTAGATTTTCAGTCAAATACAATCAGTAACCCTTACATCCATAGAGGGGGGATACGTGAGTAAAGAAAACTCAATCAAAAACAAAAATACATAAAAGTAAGTAAGCAAAGTAGGAGAAGGAACAAATAAAAAGCCCGGAAAGTAGAAAACACAATACAGTATGGTAGGAATTAAACCAAATAATATGAGTGATCATGATAAATGAAAATAGAATAAACTGGTCTTTTGAAACACAAAGATTGTCAAATAGGATTGCAAAATATAATCTAAAAAAAAAATACAATCTAGCTATATGTTTTACACAAAGAACTCATCTAAAATATTATGACACAAAAAGAATGAGGACTTGCAGTCATTGCTGTGACAATGACCCCATTTGTACCCAGGCTGGGGAGACCATGGAAAACTCATAATCTGCTGGATCTGTAGACAAATGGTGATTCGTGTTTACTGACCCTGTTACTAAAAAAGATTACTTCTCCATTCTTCCAATTTTAACATACTCATTTAGAACAGAAGCATTATTAATTCTTCAGTATTTGAAGAAATGACTGTGGACAAAATGTGTCTTTTGGGTTTTCACATGCCAATCTAGAAATGGTGCCAAGGTTCATTCACTACTTGTACCCTTCTGCAGTCTAATTCAAAATGTGCCAGCTCATTCTAGCTCAGTCCTAATGAACTAGATCTGCAGTGCAATCAGAAAATCACTGTTTGCTGAACTAAACATAATACCAATCATTCCTTGGAGGATACCATAAAGCTACAAAATGATTTTGTTATATTAGAGGTCTAAATAGGGTAACTAAAGATAATACTGTTAAGTTCATTTCACTGATGCTAAAAGATTAAAATTTTCCTAGTATCCTTTGTCATTACATTTTTCTTTTTAGAGTTATTATTTTAATCTAATATAAATATAACACTCAGTAATATGTATTAAATAGTATATCTGAAAGACTGATACTTTGCATTCAGTTTATTAAAATTCTAAGCTGAACATTTACTTATCTTTCTCGTGATAAGATGTGGATAGAAGATAGATGCACACTCATTTCTCAGGGCAAGATTGTGAATATTATCAACACTTAAAAATAATATTATGGATGACTAGAAAGATTAATGGAATAATAGAATCCATAAATGAAGTCTAATAGTCATATGACGAAGGTGGCATTAGTGGAGAAAAGCCAGATTCTTCAAATAAGTCATGTTCAGACTACTTATACCAAGATATATTCCACGTGAAGCTAAATTTGATGATAAAAATGACTCCATAAGGTACTAGAAGAAGACATAGATTGCTATATATAATCTTGGCATATGGATGGCCTTTCATATTATGATATAAAACCAGGATCATATAAAGGAAAAGAATAAGTAAATCTATTTAAAAATTAGTAACATTTCCATGAAAACTTTATATAGTAAAGTTAAAAACCACATATTGGCAAAAACATTTGAAGATAAATTACAAAGTGCCATTTAAAAATCCACATTGAGTTTTTATAACTCAGTAAGAAAAGATGAACACCACCAATAGATATATGGGAAATGATATGAAAAGTCATTTCATATATAAAAAATACTGAGTGAAAATAAATGCTCTTCCAGCAAATAGTTTAAAAGATGCAAGTTAAAAAACAATGGGATAGGGCTTCCCTGGTGGCGCAGTGGTTGAGAATCTGCCTGCCAATGCAGGGGACACGGGTTCGAGCCCTGGTTTGGGAAGATCCCACATACCGCGGAGCAACTGGGCCCGTGAGCCACAACTACTGAGCCTACGCATCTGGAGCCTGTGCTCCACAACAAGAGAGGCTGCAACAGTGAGAGGCCTGCGCACCGCGATGAAGAGTGGCCCCCGCTTGCCGCAACTAGAGAAAGCCCTCGCACAGAAACGAAGACCCAACACAGCCAAAAATAAAATAAATAAATAAATTAATTAATTTTTAAAAAATTAAAACAAACAAACAAACAAACAAACAATAGGATACTATTTTCTAATGTATAAGCTTAACAAAGATTTAAAGCTTTGTTTAATATTACCCCATTAGCAGGATATTGAGATACAGGTGCTCTCATAATGTGGGGATGCAAATTAAATTAGTTGTAACTGCTATAGCAAAAATTGACTACATAAATCATTTTTTGTCAGATTTACTGAGATATAATTACATATAATAAAATTTATTCTTTTAGAGTATATGATTTGATGAGTTTTGACAAGCACATATATTACTATAAAAATCTCCATTTCCATCATTCCCAAAAGTTCCCTCCTTCCTCCTTGAAGTAAAGCCCTTTTCTTCATCCCTAGGCCTTTGCAACAATTAATATACTTTCTGGTCCTATACAGTTTTGCCTTTGTAAAATATCATCACCTTTTTTATCTGGCTTCTTTCATTTATCATAATGCTTTTGACTGTTGTTGTATGTATCAGTTTATTCCTTTTCGTTGCTGAATACTATTCCATTGAATGGATGTGCCACAGTTTGTCCATTTATGACTTGGGCATTTGAACCCAGTTTGGGGGCATTATGAATGAAATTTCTATGAATATACATGAGCAATTTTTACATGGATATATGCTTTCATGTTTCATTGGTAAATATCCAGGAAAGGGATTACAGGGTTATATGGTAGATGTATGTTTAGCTTTATAAGGTACAGCCATACTGTTTTCCAGAGTGGTTTTACGTTTTGAGCATTTTAATTACTCCATATCCTCACTAACACTTGATATTGTCAGTCTTTTAAATTTAACCATTCTAGTGGGTCTATAGTAGTATTTTATTGTGGTTTTAATTTGCATTTGCCTAGTGACATACTGCAAATCTTTTCATGTGTTAAAAGAAAACATAATGATAACACCAAGTGCTGGCAACATGAAGAAACTGGATCACTCATACATTGTGGTGGGAATGTAACATGGTGCAGGCACTCTGGAAAACAGTTTGGTAGTACCTTAATAAACTGAACAGGCAAGTACCATATAACCACGCAATTGTACTCCTGGACATTTATCCCAGAAAAATTAAGAAGTATGTTCATAGCAACATCTATACATGAGTGTATATAGCAGCTTTTTTCTAACAGCCAAAAACTGGAAACAACATAGATGTACTTCAGTGAGTGTATGGTTAAACAAATTGTGATAAATCCATATCATGGAATATAACTCAGCAATAAAAAGGAATGAACTATTGATAAATGCAACAGCCTGGATAAATCTCCAGAGAATTATACTAAATAAAAAAGCTAACCTCAATAGGTTACATACTGTATTATTCCATTTATATAATATTCTTGAAATGAATTCTAGAAATGGAGAATTAATTAATGTTTGGTTAAGGAGGGAAATGAATGTAGCTATAAAAGGACAAAATGAAGAATCTTTGTGGTTACAGAAACATTCTGTATTTTGACTTTATTAATGTCAATATCCTGGTTTTGATATTATAGTATAGTTCTGCAAGATTTACTAGTGGGGGAAAACTAGGTAGAGTGTACTCAGGACCTTTGCAATATTTTCTGCAACTGCATTTGAATGTTCAATTATCTTAAAATAAAAAGTTTAACTTAAAAAAGTTAAATATACACCTACCATATAATCTAGACTTTCCATTCCTAGGTATTCACCAAAGAGAAATGAAAGCTTATGTCCATGCAAAGAGTTGTATAAGATTGTTCAAAGAAGCTTTATTTGTAATAGCCTAAAACTGAAGAGAACTCAAGTATCCTTCAACAGGTGAATGGATAAACATATTGTGGTATATCCAAACAGTGAAATACTCAGCAGTAAAAAGAACTGAACTTTTGGTACATGCAACACTATGAATGAATCTTAATATAATTAGGCTGAGTCAAAGAAGTCAAACAAATATAAAATTATACAAATGCACTTTAATCTTTGATGACAGAAAAGAGATCAGATGAATTTACAGGTGCATTTCAAAGCTTGTCAAATTCTACACTTTTAAGTGCATAAAACTTATTGTATTTTAAAATATAACTCAATGAAGCTGTAAAAATAGTCATTCTCTTCGTGTTTTTACAGAATTTTATTTAAAACCTCTATTGCCATGTGAGCTGTGGAGTTAGAGGCCTGGGATGGAGTCCCATTTTCATCATTTATTAACCATGTAACTTTAGGGAAGTTAAAATCATTTCATCATCTATAAAATGGATATAACAAAAGTGCCTACCTCAAAATGTTCAGAGGATTGAATGTAAAAATGCAGCTCTTGACGCACTGCCCATCAACTAGTAAGTGCTCAAAAATGCCCAATGCTATTATCAATAACACTACATAGTGACCATTTAAAGGTTAGGAGGGACCATGTTTTACCCATTCTTGTATTCCCACTATCTGTTTTGTGTTTTTTTTTAACATCTTTATTGGAGTATAATTGCTTTGCAAAGGTGTGTTAGTTTCTGCTTTATAACAAAGTGAATCAGCTATACATACACATATACCCCCATATCTCCTCCCTCATGCATCTCCCTCCCACCCTCCCTATCCCACCCCTCTACATGGTCACAAAGCACCCAGATGATCTCCCTGTGTTATGTGGCTGCTTCCCAGTAGCTATCTATTTTACATTTCTTAGTATATATAAGTCCATGCCACTCTCTCACTTTGTCCCAGCTTATCCTTCCCCCTCCCTGTGTCCTCAAGTCCATTCTCTATGTCTGCGTCCTTATTCCTGCCCTGCCCCTAGGTTCTTGAAAACTTTTTTTTTTTTTTTAGATTCCATATATATGTGTTAGCATATGGTATTTGTTTTTCTCTTTGACTTACTTCACTCTGTATGATAGACTCTAGGTCCATCCACCTCACTACAAATAACTCAATTTTGTTTCTTTTAATGGCTGAGTAATATTCCATTGTATATATGTGCCACATCTTCTTTATCCATTCATCTGTCGATGGACACTTAGGTTGCTTCCATGTCCTGACTATTGTAAATAGTGCTGCAATGAACATTGTGGTACATGACTCTTTTTGAATTATGGTTTTCTCAGGGTATATGCCCAGTAGTGGGATTGCTGGGTCGTACGGTAGTTCTATTTTTAGTTTTTTAAGGAACCTCCATACTGTTCTCCACAGTGACTGTATCAATTTACATTCCCACCAACAGTGCAAGAGGGTTCCCTTTTCTCCACACTCTCTCCAGCATTTATTGTTTGTAGATTTTTTGATGATGGCCATTCTGACTGGTGTAAGGTGATACCTCATTGTGGTTTTGATTTGCATTTCTCTAATGATTAGTGATGTTGAGCATCCTTTCATGTGTTTGTTGGCAATCTATATATCTTCTTTGGGGAAATATCTATTTAGGTCTTCTGCCCATTTTTGGATTGGATTGTTTGCTTTTTTAATATTGAGCTGCATGAGCTGTTTATATATTTTGGAGATTAATCCTTTGTCCATTGATTCATTTGCAAACATTTTCTCCCATTCTGAGGGGTTTTTTGTCTTGTTTGTAGTTTTCTTAGCTGTGCAAAAGCTTTTAAGCTTTACTAGGTCCCATTTGTTTATTTTTGTTTTTATTTCCATTACTCTAGGAGGTGAGTCAAAAAAGATCTTGCTGTGATTTATGTCAGAAAGTGTTCTTGCTGTTTTCTTCTAAGAGTTTTATAGTGTCCGGTCTTACATTTAGGTCTTTAATCCATTTTGAGTTTCTTTTTGTGTATGGTGTTAGGGAGTGTTCTAATTTCATCCTTTTACATGTAGCTGTCCAGTTTTCCCAGCACCACTTATTGAAGGCTGTCTTTTCTCCACTGTATATCCTTGCCTCCTTTGTCATAGATTAGTTGACCATAGGTGCTTGGGTTTATCTCTGGGCTTTCTATCCTGTTCCATTGATCTATATTTCTGTTTTTGTGCCAGTATCATATTGTCTTGATTACTGTAGCTTTGTAGTATAGTCTGAAGTCACGGAGTCTGATTCCTTCAGCTCCGCTTTTCTTTCTCAAGATTGCTTTGGCTATTCGGGATCTTTTGTGTCTCCAAACAAATTTTAAGATTTTTTGTTCTAGTTCTGTAAAAAATGCCATTGGTAATTTGATAGGAATTGCATTGAATCGGTAGATTGCTTTGGATACTATAGTCATTTTCACAATATTGATTCTTCCAGTCCAAGAACATGGTATATCTCTCCATCTGTTTGTATCATCTTTAATTTCTTTCATCAGTGTCTTATAGTTTTCTACATACAGGTCTTTTGTCTCCCTAGGTAGGTTTATTCCTAGGTATTTTACTCTTTTTGTTGCAATGGTAAATGGGAGTGTTTCCTTAATTTCTCTTTCAGATTTTTCATCATTAGCATATAGGAATGCAAGAGATTTCTGTGCATTAATTTTGTATCCTGCCCCTTTACCAAATTCATTGATTAGCTCTAGTAGTTTTCTGGTAGCATCGTTAGGATTTTCTATGTATGGTGTCATGTCATCTGCAAACAGTGACAGCTTTACTTCTTCTTTTCTGATTTGGATTCCTTTTATATCTTTTTCTTCTCTGATTGCTGTGGCTAAAACTTCCAAAACTATGTTGAATAATAGTGGTGAGAGTGGACAACCTTGTCTTGTTCCTGATCTTAGAGGAAATGGTTTCAGTTTTTCACCATTGAGAACGACGTTGTCTGTGGGTTTGTCATATATGGCCTTTATTATGTTGAGGAAAGTTCCCTCTATGCTTACTTCCTGGAGGGTTTTTATCATAAATTGGTGTTGAATTTTGTTGAAAGCTTTTTCTGCATCTATTGAGATGATCATATGGTTTTTCTCCTTCAGTTTGTTAATATGGTTTATCACATTGATTGATTTGCATATATTGAAGAATTCTTGCACTCCTGGGATAAACCCCACTTGATCATGGTGTATGATCCTTTTTATATGCTGTTGGATTCTGTTTGCTAGTATTTTGTTCAGGATTTTTGCACCTATGTTTATCCGTGATATTGGCCTGTAGTTTTCTTTCTTGTGACATCTTTGTCTGCTTTTGGTATCAGGGTAATGGTAGCCTTGTAGAATGAGTTTGGGAGTGTTCCTCCCTCTGCTATATTTTGGAAGAGTTTGAGAAGGATAGGTGTTAGCTCTTCTCTTAATGTTTGATAGAATTCGCCTGTGAAGCCATCTAGTCCTGGGCTTTTGTTTGTTGGAAGAGTTTTAATCACAGTCTCAATTTCAGTTCTTGTGATTGGTCTGTTTATATTTTCTATTTCTTCCTGGTTCAGTCTTGGAAGGTTGTGCTTTTCTAAGAATTTGTCCATTTCTTCCAGGTTGTCCATTTTATTGACATATAGTTGCTTGTAGTAATCTCTCATGATCCTTTGTATTTCTCACAGCCATTTGTTACTTCTCCTTTTCCATTTCTAATTCTATTGATTTGAGTCTTCTCCCTTTTTTTCTTATGAGTCTGGCTAATGGTTTATCAATTTTGTTTATCTTCTCAAAGAACCAGCTTTTAGTTTTATTGATCTTTGCTATTGTTTCCTTCATTTCTTTTTCATTTATTTCTGATCTGATCTTTATGATTTTTTTTCCTTCTGCTAACTTTGAGGTTTTTTGGTTCTTCTTTCTCTAATTGCTTTAGGTGTAAGGTTAGGTTGTTTATTTGAGATGTTTCTTGTTTCTTGAGGTAGGATTGTATTGCTATAAACTTCCCTCTTAGAACTGCTATTGCTGCATCCCATAGGTTTTGGGTCATCGTGTTTTCATTGCCATTTGTTTCTAGGTATTTTTTTATTTCTTCAGTGATCTCTTGGTTATAAAGTAGTGTATTGTTTAGCCTACATGTGTTTGTATTTTTTACAGATTTTTTCCTGTTATTGATATCTAGTCTCATAGCGTTGTGGTCAGAAAAGATACTTGCTATGATTTCAATTTTCATAAATTTACAGAGGCTTGATTTGTGATTCAAGATATAATCTACCCTGGAGAATGTTTCATGAGCACTTGAGAATAAAGTGTATTCTGTTGTTTTTGGATGGAATGTCCTATAAATATCAATTAAGTCCATCTTGTTTAATGTATCATTTAAAGCTTGTGTTTCCTTATTTATTTTCATTTTGGATGATCTGTCCATTGGTGAAAGTGGGGTGTTAAAGTCCCCTACTCTGATTGTGTTACTGTTGATTTCCCCTTTTATAGCTGTAAGCATTTGCCTTATGTATTGAGGTGCTCCTATGTTAGGTGCATAAATATTTACAATTGTTATATCTTCTTCTTGGATTGATCCCTTGATCATTATGTAGTGTCCTTCTTTGTCTCTTGTAATAGTCTTTATTATAAAGTCTATTTTGTCTGATATGAGAATTGCTACTCCAGTTTTCTTTTGATTTCCATTTGCATGGAATATCTTTTTGCATCCCCTCACTTTTAGTCTGTATGTGTCCCTAGGTCCACTATCTAACTGTTGAACAATGTACACTCTCAATATTTAATAAATTGAATTGAATAAGATGGCTTATTATTACAGTACTCCAAAGTACCTTTACCGTTCCTCAGCATTTGAACATTTGGGCCATTTCCAGGTTGTTTTTTTTCTGTTGAAACATACACAGCTACAGTATGTTGTCACAGTAATTACACAGACCTTCCCCAACCCATTTCAACTTACTTCTTGGGATACAGTCTCAGGAATAATATTATCACAGCAGTGGGCATGATTAGAATATTGGATTGTGGTGACTTTTATTTTGTGTAGGATACCTTCCCATCCCCTGTCATCTGGTGCCATCATCTTTACTTTGAGGGATGCATGAGGAGGAGAGTAGTCTGGAGAGTGTGGTCATTCATGGTGTCCACCTTCACTGGTGAGTCTCTCATTATCCCGTAAACCTCTGGGCAAGTGACTGGTTTGTTAATGGGAGGGCATGTGACCTAAGTCTATCCAGTAAGTGTCCAAGTTGGAGAGGGAGAGATAGCCCTCACTTTCTCTTGGATCTTGAGATGTAGGATATAGGCCTCAGATGATCAACTGCTCATTCTTCAATAATGTTAGCAACTCTAGTCCTTCAAAGTTATAGAAGAATGCTTTTTTTACTTAAATATAAAAGAAGTCTTGACCAATATGATTAGTTTTATGTTTTTTTCCCCCAACTCTCATTTAACTTACTGTACTAAAAGCTTACTCATTTGTAGTGTTACCAGAAACATATGAGTGTACTTAATCCCCTTTGCCCACCCACACACGATTTTAGAATTTTAAAAAATTATCTTTTACTAATTTAATAGGTGCAATAATTGTCTAAGTTGAGGGTTCTGAACCTGCAACCCATCTTGTCACATTGTTTTTCTCAGACTCTTTAAGAAATGCAATACAGAAGACTCTGCAACCCAATGCATAGTCTACACTCCTAACTAAAGCTTCTGACTCCATCTTTGTCTGCTTTACAACCCTGGTGAGCTGGCCTGGACAGTAAACAAAATGATCTGATTCACCCATTTCTCTGAAATCCTGAGATAGGCCTAAAGTCTGGCTGCGGCTCTCTGCAACATTCCAGAGCCTCTTCCACCCCTTGCTACTACTTACTGCAGTAGAGAAATACAGAGAAGACAGAGGGCAAGCAAGAAATAGAGCAGAAGAAATTTTCATTATTTCTTCACTCTTCCCACCAAAGGTTTTATCTCCTAGTGCTGAGAGAGTGATGAGCAAAAACACTGTTAATACATAGTTACCATGTATGTAGTGCTTATTAGGAGCCAGGTCTTATTTATATATATAGCCAGTTTAATCCTCATAACAATCCCATGAGCTTGGTGTAGTTATCCCAGTGAAGCTAATGAAACTGACCTAAGGGAGATTAAGTAAATTTCCCAGGCTCACATGTTCATAAGGGACAGAGCCAAGATTTGACCCCCCAGCCCAGACCACTGACCTCCCTGACATAGAGCATGCTGCCTCTCAGAGGTCACACCATTTAGAATGCATAATGCTTGGCAGTGACCCTCTCTCCCTTGGCAGGTACAGAAAGACAGTAGATACTTTAAAAAGCCTTATTATTAAGAAAACACCTCTGTCATAATATAAATTTTGAACATAGCTTTAGGGTCAAGGGAACCATCTTGTATACCTTTTCTTGCTGCAGGGAAATTGATCAAAAGAAAAGGAAAGCACTGGTGCACATAATCTTAATAGATTTTAAATGATCTTTGGACCACCAAATGCTACCAAAATGCTTCTAAACTCTAAAATGCTGTGAAATTATTTTAAATTTTTCAATCAATTTAAAATACATCATTTATATTTATGTTCCTAATGTGCTATGCCTGTAATTTACAATATGTTGTGATTCTCTGTACGAGCAATATGTTTACAAAAATATCTTTGGAACTTGGAGCATAAGTTTTCTGTTTTAAGATACAATGAAGAGTTATAATTATATGTATTGTCAGGCCAATAAATCCACAATCACAAAGCTGTTTCTAAGTGAAAATACTTATGCTGTGTTAAAATTTCTAGTATCTCATTGTATAGTAATGGCCCAGTTTCTCCTTTTCAGCTGCTCCCTGGTACCCTCTTTAAAAAGTTGTAGATTTAAAAACAGCAACCTTTGCCTTAAACTTTATAATAAGTGGCACTCCTGTTCTTATCCTACTAAAGATACTTAATGCCTACAGTATGTAAGTATAGTTAAGTAAATGACAAAAATTCAATGGTTTCTAATTACTGTGTAACAACTTTTATTAGTTTTTCTCTTGCAGTTAAGTAGCAGACTTCTCCAAATATATTTTAAATATATATATATATATATATATATATATATATATATATATATATGTTCTTTTTTCTTGTTTCCCTCACTTTACTTGGGATTTTCAGAGCATTTTTGCTCTCAGAATCGCATGCCATTTTAAAATAAGACCCTTCTCTACATGTATCTTGTGTCAAAAAGTCTCTGGGTATAAATTCTACTTCTATTAATAATTGAGAGTCCTGGTGGCTTTGTTTCTCTGCTTGTTAGTATTCAGCTCTCACTAACTTTTCTCTGCCAAAAAGTGTTAATAACAAGTTGGCTATTATATACTTTAAGTGAGCTATGCACATGAAAAGGATTATTAAAATGTTACATGAGATATAAATTCAAAAGTATACAATTATACATGAAAAGCAAGAATATGGCTAAAATACCACTATACCTACTGAATAAACAGAAAAGACATGTCAGAACTTCACTGGCTTTGCTGACACTAACAGCAGTGAAGTCAGGAGAAGGGTTGGTACTTCAGTAATAATATCCTTGGGGGCCTCCCATATACAGGTTGCAAATAATTAACCTTGAGCTACAAAGCCACTTAGTCTAGCCTATACAATATCAGGCCATGTGACATTTAATAACAGTGTAATTATGCAGCCTTTAAACCTATTCAAATGCAGCTTCAATTTGAGATAAGGAAAATGACAAATCTGCTTATTTTTCTTCTATGAAATTTGCGTAGAGCTGAAGAGTTGTATCTGTCATGAATTAATATTTATAGTGAGAGAATAAAATGTTTCATTAGGAACAAGACTGGCTGCAATTTTACTGATTCACTTCTTTTGTATATCTGTCACACCTTATTTTACCTTTGTAATTTTTCACTTCATTTTAAACTACACATCAGATTTTCTTAGTGAATCTGAGATCAGTTTCATCATCCGCAAAATGAAAGGATAGTAAAATAGATTATTATTATTTTTTTTATTGGAGTATAGTTGACTTACAATGTTGTGTTACTTTCAGGTATACAGCAAAGTGAATCTGTTAAACATGTATTTATGTATGTGTGTGTGTATATATATATATCTCCATTCTTTTTTAGATTCTTTTCCCATATATGTTATTATAGAATATTGAGTAGAGTTCCCTGTACTGTACAGTAGGTCCTTATTAGTTATCTATTTTATATATAGTAGTGTGTATATGTCAATCCCAATCTCCTAATTTATCACTTGCCCCATGTTTCTGCTTTGGTAACCATAAGTTTTATTTCAAGATCTGTCTGTTTATGTTTTGTAAATAAGTTAATTTGTATCACTTTTATTAGATTCCACATGTAAGTGATATCATATGATATTTGTCTTTCTCTGTCTGACTTACTTCACATAGTATGATAATCTCTAGGTCCATCCATGTTGCTGCAAATGGCATTATTTCATTCTTTTCTAGGGCTGTTGTATATATATATGTATATATACACACACACATTTCATTGTATATATGCTCCACATCTTCTTTATCCATTCCTCTGTCAATGGACATTTAGGTTGCTTCCATGTCTTGGCTATTGTATATAGTGCTGCAGTGAATATTGAGGTGCATGCATCTTTTCAAATTATGGTTTTCTCCAGATATATGCCCAGGAGTGGGATTGCTGGATCATATTTTAGTTCTATATTTAGTTTTTTAAGGAGCCTCCATACTGTTCCCCATAATGGTTGTACCAATTTACATTCCCACCAACAGTGTAGGAGGGTTCCCTATTCTCCACACCCTCTCCAGCATTTATTGTTTGTAGACTTTTTGATGATGGTCATTCTGACTGGTGTGAGTTGATATCTCACTGTAATTTTGATTTGCATTTCTCTAATAATTAGTCATGTTGAACATCTTTTCATGTGCTTTTTGGCCATCTGTATGTCTTCTTTGGAGAAATGTCTGTTTAGATCTTCTGCCCATTTTTTGATTGGGCTGTTTGCTTTTTGATATTGAGCTGCTTGAGCTGTTTGTATATTTTGGAGATTAATCCCTTGGTGGTCGCTTCATTTGCAAATATTTTCTCCCATTCTGTGGGTTGTCTTTTTGATTTGTTTATGGTTTCCTTTGCTGTGCAAAAGCTTTTGAGTTTAATTAAGTCACATTTGTTTATTTTTGTTTTTACTTTTATTACTCTAGGAGGTGGATCAAAACAGATATTGCTGTGATTTATGTCAGAGAGTGTTCTGCCTATGTTTCCTCTAAGAGTTTTATAGTATCCATCCTTACACTTAGGTCTTTAATCCATTTTGAATTTATTTTTGTATATGGTGTTAGGGAGTGTTCTAATTTCATTCTCTTGCATGTAGCTGTCCAGTTTTCCCAGCACCACTTACTGAAGAGACTGTCTTTTCTCCACTGAATATTCTTGCCTCCTTTGTCATAAATTATTTGTAATCAAACTTTTTTAATGCTGAAAGTCAACATATCAAAAAGATAGAACTAGAGCTATTATGGCTGGCATTGGGATAGGGAGTGGCTTTTCTCCCAAGGAGAACACTGATTCATCTCCTTCCCTTCCACCCTGTAAGAACTCTAGAGAATCTAGTAAAAACAAAACAAAACACTTATTAGAACTAAGAAGTGAGGCCATATGATACAATATCAATATAGCAATCTAGTAATGAAATTTTTAAAAATTTCATTGTAGCATACAAAAGAATAAAATACTTACAAATAAAGCTAAAAAAGGGCAAGACCTATACACTGAAAACTATAAGTCATTATTGAAAGACATTAAAGGCCTAAATAAATGGAGATATACACTATCTTCATGAATTGGAAGAGTTAATATTGTTAAGATGGCAATATTCCCCAGGTTAACCAATAGAGTAAATAAAATTCCTATTAAAATCTCAGTAGGTTGACAAATTGATCCTAGAATTTATATGAAAATGAAAAGCACCTAGAACAGGCCCCCCCCCAAAAAAACCAAAACCAAAACCAAAATCAATCATGTTGAAAAGAACAAAACTGGAGGACTTATCCTACTTGACCTCAAAACTTACTACAAAATTTAAGAAATTAATATATTATGGTATTGACATAAAGCTAAACATACAAATCAATGTAAAAGAACAGCAAGTCCAGAAATAAATCCACATATTATAGTCAGTCAATTTCTGACAAAGTTTCCAAAACAATTCAGTGGAGGAAGAATAGTCTTTTTTTAATGGAGTTGGAGTAATTGAATATCCATTACAAAAAAAACACAAAACTATAGAACTTTACCTCACACCATACACAACAATTAGCTCAAAATATGTCATAGACACCAGTGTAAAAGCCAAAACCATAAAATTTCTAGAAGAAAACACAGGCAAAAATTTTTGTGACTTTGGGTTAGGCAAAGATTTATTATATATGATACCAAAAGCATAATCCATATGAAAAAGTGATATATTGGCCTTTGCCAAAATTAAAAACTTTTCCCCTTCAAAGGACACCACTTAAAAATGAAAAGACAAACCACTGGCTGGGGAAAATATTTGCAAATCATATATCTAAAAATGGACATATGTAGACAATACACAAAAATCAACTCAAAATGGATTAAAGATTTGAATGTAAGACCTGAGGCCATAAAACATCTAGAAAAAAATATAGGGATTAAGCTCCTTAACCTTGGTCTTGGCAGTAATTTTTGGATTTGATACCAAAAGCAGAGGCAACAAAAGCAAAAATAAACAAGTGGGATTACATCAAATTAAAAGCTTCTGTAAAGCAAAGGAAACCATCAACAAAATGAAAAGGCAATCTACAAATCAAGAGAAAATATTAGAAACTTGTATATCCAATAAGGGGTTAATATCCAAAATATATAAAGAACTCATACAACTCAATAGAAAAAGAACAAACAATCTGCTTTAAAATAGCCGAACCTCTGTCCTAACAAATACAGGAGCCCAGTGTAGGTAGAGGAGTGTGTGAGGAATCCAGAGTGTCCAGGGTTAAGGGGGATTCGGGATTAAGGGAGTGAAGGCAGCTCATGTGGACAATCCTTGTCAGTATTTGTCAGTAAAAGGACCATGAGCAAGGCATGAGCACTTGAAGAGATAATGAAGACATGGGACAGAAACTTCCTTAGGGAAGCTGTTTGTTTTTAAAAAGGGTAAGTATATTCATAAACTAAGGCTTGAAATAGTTAAACGAATACAGTTTGCTGCTACATTAGTCACTGATGAATATAAGCCAGTTTAGGAATAAATGCTATGAAAATAAACACTATGAACAGCAAGAGTGGAACCTTCTGTTAAGTGCTTCTTAATAGCAGAATTTACATTTCTACAAATCTACTGCATTGATGTTGCACTTTTAACAAAATTAAAACCATTTTATTAAGTCAAATAACCTTAATCTGGTTTGATTATGAATGAGATTATATTAGTCAAGCAACTACTATATGTACATTATCACATTATTTAAAGAATCCTCTTGTGATCATTATGACAAGAGGTGAGCATGCAGTAAACTTAGTTGAACATAAGGCAGGACATTTTCAGCATCTTAAAAATATTTAAAAACAAATTTGCATGGAGATTTTGTAGCATAGATATAGATATATTTATATATACAAAAGATATGCAAAACAAAATGTTTGGCAGTGGTTAGGTCTGGTTTTATATTTTCTTTTTGTTTATTTGTATTTTTTGCATTTTTGACAATAAAAATTTTTTAAAGAGGAGAAAAACTAACATTTTAAGTTTAAAAATCTTCTTTCTCCCAAACTGACATTTGTTGAAAGGAAACTAGTTAGTTGAAGGTGGAAGTAATAGATGTCACAAAACATAAACATGCACTCTGAACTGGTTTTACTTTTGTAAAGGAAGATGAGGAACAACTTCCAGAGTCAAGAGTGCTCTTTAGCTGTAAACATGCCTTTGACTGTGGTCAACTCTATTACCCCTGTGCAGGACAGGGATTTTCCACAAGAGTCTAAGATTAAAATGGTGAATAGAAGTGACTGTGATGAGCTAAGGTGTGTTTTTAGGATAACTGACAGTCCAGAGAAGAACTGAACAAAATGACCCAGTGGAGAAGTTGGAGAAATACCCTGTCAAGCAGGTGGTACAGCCTTAAAATCTGAGGACAGGAGTGTTTGCTTGGGCAGAGCTGATGGGAAAGGCACTTGGAATGGGCTCCTGGGGGAGGCCCCAGATCAGAGAAGTGGAGTCAGGACTAGGAAACGGGAGCATTTTCCTTTGAGGAAAACCCAGGGGAGAGTCTGGCTGAGGTGGGAACAAAGGCAACTTCCAGCATGGCTGGTGGAGAAGCAAAGACCCTGCTCTGAGATTTGGAGGGTTACGAGAAAAGGAATGTGGGTGAAGTAGGAAGATTAGTAATCGCAAAGACTGAGCCTAGAAGAGAAATCTCTGGACTGAAAAAAAAAGGCACTATCACTAGGGAGGAGCCAAAAGTTCCCAGAATTTTATATCAAAGCGTGGGAAATTGCCTCATTGTAAGTTTAAAATTGTTTGTCTCAGCTGCATAACTATATGAAGCACACACCTCCAGATGTCCCCCTGCTACAGGAAGTTATATCTGTATATTGACACTACAGTGCACCCTGATGGGAAAAGAAGCACTGGTGGAGACTAGAGGGTCAGAAAAGGAAGGGTACTAACATCAATAGAGAAAATGCTCCTCCACAAAATTTGGCTACGAGTGTTAAGCATGCAAGGTTTTCTTTCAATTTTCACAAGGACCTTGTGCAGTCAATATTATTATCCTTGTTTTATAGACATGGAGAGAAAGGAGTTTGATAAGTTGTGGCCTAGTTGACCAGTCAGCTTCAGTCTGCTCTGAGCCCAGGCCTTTATTTCTCATTTCACCACACCCATAAGTACTTTCTGACTTGAAAATGGAGATTAAATTTAGGTGAGTCAAGATACATAATTTAAGTGGGAAGAATCATCTGTTTGGCATCGTTATTACTAGAAGGTGTAATAGTTTCAGCATATTGCCTAATTTCCCAAAGATTCCCAAGAAACACCTCTCTACAAACTATTATGTATAAAATAAGCTACAAGGATATATTGTACAACACAGGGAATATAGCCAATACTTTATAATAAGTATAAATGGATTATAACCTCTAAAAATTGTGAATCACTATATTGTACACCTGTAACATATAATATTGTACATCAAGTATACTTCAATAAAAAGTTTTTAAAAACAGAGATACACATTTCAAGACCCAAAAAGCAGAAACATTCCATTCTTTAAATGAAAACATTATAAGTAGTATTTTTAAAATGCAGCATCATTATAACTGTGGTGCTAATGGAATCAGATACACTCAGCTATATAAGCAGGGCATACCATGTCCAGCTGGCCTGAGAGGGTGAGGAAATCAAATATTATTAAATGTGATTTAGAGATGTACAAAGATAGCTCTCATAGAGGAAGCCGTTAGCAGGTTTATACCATGTCTAGATTTTTCTTTTCTATTTTTGTATTACAGCATAGCTGTTGATAATCAAGAAAGATTACTTGTTTCCAGGGTGAAGGAAAAGAAGCAGCCAATTACACTGAATCAGAAGTATCATTTGGTAGGGAATAATAACTGATAGGAGTGATGAGTGACAAAGTTTCAACGAAGAATTTTAATGAGAACATTTTCACTCACTCATTCATTCATTCATTCATCATTCATTCATTATTCATTTTTTCCTTCCAATGCCAGGCCCTGATAGGTGTCAGAGAAAAGATAATGAGTAGGGCACAATCCTTCCCTCACAGAATTTGCAGTCCGGTGAGGGCAATAGATACGCATAGCTACTACCTTGAAGTGATGGGCTTTACAAGGACAGGATGAGCAAAGGGCTGTGAATGCCAGAAGGAAAGAGGCCTCTAATGCACCTAGAACTGTGTGACTGTTAAAGTAACCCAGGGGCCAGAGGCCAGCCCCGGTCCCCGCAATGCTGCCATTGTAGCAGCTGCAGAGCCGCCGTTACACCATCGTAGCAACAGCTAGAGAGCAAGGTGAAGCCAGGGCCGGCAACCTCAGTGTTGTGGTTAACAGGTGTTGAAGCAAGTATGAAGAAAATGTTAAGATCAAGCCACAGCCGGGTTTTGAGAGGTAAGAGCTCTATTAAATGCATAAAGAAATAACATGAGCAGGCAATGTTGGTATTTCACTGAAGTTTAAATCCATCTTCAAATTATCAGGATCCCAATACTTTTTCATTGGTTTTTCTCAGGCTTGACACTTACCTTGGTTATAGCCCTGATTTGGAAAGGATGGAAGTGTTGAGAGTTAAATGTTTGGAAGTGAAAGATGAACTTCTGTAAGAATGTGGCTGGAGTTTTGATTAGACCCTCATCTGGAAATTTCTCACCTGATAATTCCTCACACTCTTTTCATTATTCTTTAAAAATTGTAGTGCCCCATTCATCCATTAAACATATATCAAGTGCCTAATGTGAGCTAAACACTGAGGATACAGAGGTGAGCAAGTGCCATCATTCCTTTCTGGGAGTTCCACCTTGATGAGAGGGCAACACTGAATCCCAACATAAGACAATAAATGTGTAAGACATACACTGGAAACACAGTGGAGAGACTGACTGATCTGCTCGAGAAGGATGTCACAGCAGACAGCACCTTTGAGCTTGGTTCCAAAAGATGGGCAGGAGTTTTCAAATGGAGGATGGCAAAGAGCTTTCCAAAGAGCCTGAGCCAAGATATGAAGGCACGGAATTGCATGAAATGTTCAACAAAGGTGACCAGTTGTAGGTAAGAATTGGAGTGGCAGGAGATGAGCTGGAAAGGTAGGTTGAGACTACTGTACAGAAAAGAGGAAACAAGTAATTGCATTAAAAGCTTTAGCTCCTCCGAACGTGTGGGTTCAGAGATAAGGGGGTTGCTTCTAGTTGACCTTAGATTGGCTTTTGCCTGTTGTCTACCAGCCCAGTCATTTCTCAAAGTTTTGAAGCAGGCAGAGTGCATATAGAATGTCCCTCTCCCCCACTTCCGCTTCCCCTCCATCCTTCCCAAGAGTACCCTCTGTCTCCAGACTCCTTTCTAGCTTCTTTTACTATGGTGATCTAACAGAGTCGACCAGCTAGAGACTCCCTTCCTCCTGGCTTTGCTCCAGGCTCAAACAAATTCGATAAACATATTAAAAAACACAGTGGCTTCACTGTGTCACTTCTCAATACAATATAGCTGACTCTTAGCAGAAGTGTTCAATGTTTTACGTAAATTTTTGGATCTGGCAAGTGCATGCATCTGTGTTTGTGTATGTGTTTGTGAAGATTTGGGGAGGGAGGGAGCAGGTGCCTTTTGGGCTACTGAAGTCATCACCTGGATTCCCATTTCAGTGAGAGTAAGGAGCTGGTCACACCTAACCACTTATTGGCTGGTGTGGTTGTGGTCCTGTCACCAATAGTCTGGTGGTGGACAGTGGTGGTTGATTGCAGCTTCAATGTACAACGTTCACATGTTTAAAATATTTATAATCATTACCTGCGAAAGATGTAATAAACTATTTACACTAGCAAAACAACCATCACCACTACAACAGATTTCATTCATAAAGTTCCACTGTATCTTGATGAATCTGTAGGCTTCCTGCTTTAAGACTACTTGGTGTTTAATGAGATGCTTTGGACAAATTAAAGAGAGAAAACATAAACAGACAAAACTGTAAATTATATGATGGTTTTGTTGCCAGAATCAATCAGTGACCTATGAGAAGAAGCATCACCGTCGTAGTCTATGAAACCAAAGATGTTTCCAGGATCCTACTATTCCTTCTTTCACACACAGCCCATTATAGTAGATATAGATTTCTACTATATTCTCCATTTCATAAGTGGGGGTTCTAGAAGATATTGGGATTATGAGAATGTTTAATATTATCAGTATGGATAGGGGAATATAAGTCTATCAGTGCAAGCAAGAAACTGCACTGTGGTAGTAAAGGAAGAGCCATTTGCCTTTCAGGGTGTATAGTCTAAGACTTTCACAGTCTCTGGTGGCAACATTAGGGGGCAGAAGTAAGAGATGATACTAATAAGCTCTGATCTTGTAGATGCAGAATGCTGGGCCAGGAACTGACTATAAAAGGCTTTGCCAGCTGGGGATCCAAGACTGGCACTTAAATTAAAATGTGAGAACTTCTGTTTTTTACACGACCTCTTTCCTCCCTACAAAGGAACAGAGGGCCTACAGTACTCTTTTCCTAATTCTACTGAGGGGTTTTAGCTTCATGAGCAAAGGGAGATGGAAGTTTTCTTTTAAACCAACATCCTAAGCAGGTCAGCTGGGAACTCTTCTACAGCCCCCCGGGAAAGGTAAAAATAGTAACATGCTCCCTGGAGGGGACGATGTCAGAAAGCGGGGGTGGCTCTATTATATAGGGCTTCACGACAGCATCATGATCTAGGCTTTGACTGTGAGGGAATATTTAAAATGCTCATTGCCAAAGGGGATGAGCTACCTCCATGCAGTCACGGGAAACAATTGTTGGAGTCTGCTGAAGTGGAGTCTGGAGAATTTTGAGCATTATCTCTTCTCCTGAGTTGAACTCCTTCCCTCGTTTGATAGTTGCTGTGTACAAAGCAGGTTAGCCCATCGCCTTGGGGAAAGGAAAATCCAAACTGAGGGGCCACAGAAGCATTATCCATCTGCAGCTTGGGCAGGGCATATTAGTACAGAGCTCAACGAGCAGCAGGAGGGTTGTTTGTGTTTGGCTTATGTTTGCTGTGTTTCAAAACTGAGGTGAAATCTGGCCTCTGATCCCCGAGGTCTAACTAATCCAGTAATGAACTGAGACAGCTTGATAGGCAATGTTTCCACCCAAATCCCAGACTGTTCTGTTCCAGGAAGATATTTTCTAAGTTGAAAATGGGGTAAGTGTAATGTGCCCCACTCAAAAATGACAAATCTCATTGTAAAATCATCTATAAATGAATTGAGCTGGTGATGCCTTAAAATATTCCTCTGTTCCTAAAGTTATAGTCAAGAGTCTTATTGTCAAGAAGACATGATAGGTTTATTAAATACCCTATAGAATAATATACTTGAAGTGTCTGCCTTATGCAATTTTTCTGTTTAATCTGAGTTGTATGTATGCTACTGTAGCTTCAAAACATCTGGGCACAGCAATTTTTTTTTTTTCCCGCACCTGCAAGAGTAAGTACACACAAAAACAAAAAAGAAATTAAATCTTCCGCAGAGGTGGGGAAAAAAAGAACCCAACCAGCCATGAAGCTCAAGGGAGCAGTATGACAAGTGCTGAGCTGTAAACAAGCTTGAGAGGGATTTAATTCTTATGACAAGTGCCAGTGGAGGCATCTCACATGGACGCAGCATATGCACACATTTCAGAGAGGAGCCACACAGGATTTAATGCAAATAGAAAAGAGGAAAAAAAGGAAAAAGCTCTCAGTGCATCAGCTTCTCCTCATCTATAAATAGCCAAGCAAATCAGGATGAGCTAGTGTTGTAATTATCTTGATCTTCAGAATTTTTGCCACTCAGAAGAGATTTTTAGAGTCTCCTCCCTGCTCTTTATAATTATAGCTGCTGTTCCAACCTCTGCCAAGTGTTGGTGGTTGCAAAGTGGTATTAACCAGGTGGTTGCTCTGCAGCAGAGAAAATTACCAAGTTTCCTTGGTTGGTCCGGTTTTGTCACTTAGGATCCAAATCAGAACTTCAGAGGGCAGCCATTCATCATCTTGTGACAGCCACTTCTTCACTTTGCTTGTGCCTTCTAGACTCTGGCACTGTGGGGCCCTCCTGCACTTGAGTAAATGACATGACTAAGATACCAAGTAGCTGTGTTCCACTTCGCTTAGAATCACAGACACCTGTGTCAGGAGATGGTTAGAAACCAAGACTTGTAACAGCCCAGAAGCTGGACCCCTTCCAAATGTGAAATGCCATGTTTGCTGATCCCTATTCTCTTGGTGTATTTAAGCACAGGGAGATCAGCTCGGTGCTTTGTGACCACCTAGAGGGGTGGGATAGGGAGGGTGGGAGGGAGGGAGATGCAAGAGGGAAGAGATATGGGAACATATGTATAACTGATTCACTTTGTTATAAAGCAGAAACTAACACACCATTGTAAAGCAATTATACTCCAATAAAGATGTTTAAAAAAAAAAAAAAAGAACTAGAATGCAGGATGGGAAAGGGGAATGGAGAGTGATTCTTAAAAACAGACGGGTAGGATGGGAGACGTTGCTCATTGCCTACCTAATATCTGTCTCCTACATCAAGAGTGGGCAAACTATGGTCCACAGGCTAACTCCAGCCTGCTGCCTATGTTTATAAATAAAGTTTTATTGGAACACAGCCTCACCATGTATTACCTACGGCTGCTTTCATGCTACAAGGGCAGAACTGAGCAGTTGCAACAGAAACCATCTGGCCCACAAAACCTAAAATATTTACTGTATAGCCGTTTACTGAAAAAGTTTGCTAATCCCTGTCTTATACTAACAGAGGCCCATTTTGATTTTGGCAGCTATATGCCAGTTTTGTTTTTTTTTAATCAACTTCTTGAAGCTAGGGGTAGACACGTGATCCAGTTCTGCCTAATGAGATGTAAGAAAAAGTGAAATTGGTGAGGGTGGGCTCTAGGAAAAACTATTGTTTGTCTAGATTGTAATGGGAAAGCTCCCTGAATCTCTTTCCCAAAAGTCATCTGCCTTTGTGGTATACATTAGCTATTCCTTGTGGTCAATAGTAGCGTTATGTGACGGTATAATTCTCTGACTTAGCAGGTAAACATGGTTGAATTTCGGATGTGAGAAGAGGTGGAACCAGGTAGAATTCTCTCCAGTTCTGTATTTGAAGATTTTCTTTTTGTTCCACCTATGAGGAGGTAAAAACCATTTCTAAATGATTTCCCCAGCTCTTCCCGCAAGACTTCTCCTCTGCCTTTTCCCTGCTCTCCTCTTCCTTCTCTCTGCTGTGGTTCCCATGCTTGATATGCAGGGGATGGGGGTGGTGAGAGAGAGGAAAGTGGGAGGGGCAGGGATTTCATAAAATACGCAGTGCAATGTCTTCCCCTTACCTCCTCATAACTTGATCAAACTGCATCCATTAATGGACTTTACTCAAAAAGTGATCATCACAGTTACGAAATCAGTCCATGCCAAAACAATAGCTTCAGTGCAGACGCTACCAAAACCATCCCACGGCTTCCCCTGCTTCATTCTCTGAGCCTCAGTAGGACAGAAAGATTCTGAAAGAAACCCTTGAAATTCCTAATCTTTTCTCATAAAATCCGAACAAAATCCAAAGAGACAAAATGCAGTCAAAGTTTTAATGGAAGATAATATGCCTGATACCTTCCTCCTTTGAATCTTAAAAGTCTACAATCAAATAGCTCATCTTATATAAGACCCATCTTGATTTTTAAGACACAGAGAGGGTAAAGTTCTGGAGTTGAATTACTATAAATATTTACCAGTAGGAATTTTAAATGAAAAAAATCTTTAAAAGGATTCTAATGTGGTCATTTGCATGAATGTTTCTATCTGAGAGACATCATTCAGGAAAGCATTAAAAAAACTTTTTTTTTTGGTATTAAGTTTAAACATTATTTGGTCTATTAATGCTATCTTGATTTGGTTGTAAACGGTCTGTACCTGGTTTAACTTTTCATGGTTTTGTCTAAAAATTATTGTAGACTCTGGCTACCATGCTTGTGAAGTTTTAAAGAAATATGATTGAATCCATAAGGCACTTGGTGCTTCAGAAATCACATTTCCACAATTTAAAGCAGCCATTCTTTCCTCTTTGTTCTTTTGGGAATGACATCAGATCCACCAAACCCCTTCATCAGAAATGGTTCTAAAACACAGGCATAGCTACTGATACCCCAGCCTCCTCAACATGCATCTCAGAAAATATAAATGGCCTGGCAATATTCCCAAGTTAAAACAAAACAAAACACCCTAGACTTTAAAGATTTGAGGTCAGTATGACAAATGTAAACAGACTTTTTACTTGAAAAAATATCTAGGAACTTTGAAGAGCACTAGAACTTGCAACACTGTGAAAGGCAGAATTCTGCAGCAGCCCCCAAGATTCCATCCCCCTGGAGTGAACGCCCTGTATACATATCCCCTCCCCTTGAGCGCAGGCAGAACCTGTGAATATGGTGAGATATTAGATATCAGGTTACTAATAAATAAGTTGACTTTGTTTAATCAAGAGGGAGATTGTGTAGGTGGACCTGACAGATTGGAAGTGTGAGAGGACTTATGGAGAAAACCATGTAGCTAAATTTGAGGGCAGCCTCTAGGAGCTAAGAGCAACTCCTGGCCGACAGCCAGCAAGAAACAGAGGCCTCAGTCCCACAGCTGAAAGGAAATGAATCCTGCCAACAACTTGAATGTGCTTAGAAGAGGCCCCCAACCTCCAGATGAGACCCCAGCCCTAGCCAACACCTTGATTTCAGCCCAGTGGGATCCTGAGCAAAGAATCCAGTTTACCTATGCTTAGACTCCTCACCCAGAGAAATAATAAATTTGAATTGTTTTAAACAGCTAAGTAAGTTGGTGGTAATTTGTTATGAAGCAATAGAAAACTAATACAATCACAAACAGAACCCTATCTCTGATAACGCTTACAGCTATGGGACTCCATATTCTGTTGTAGGGAGAAGATGTCTCTCTTTATAACTTTCCGGCTGAGATGGATGGTCTGTTGACTGGATGTTGTACTTGGCAAGAATCACACAGGAGTAGTATTCCATTGTATATATGTGCCACATCTTCTTTATCCATTCGTCTGTCGATGGACACTTAGGTTGCTTCCATGTCCTGGCTATTGTAAATAGAGCTGCAATGAACATTGTGGTACATGACTCTTTTTGAATTATGGTTTTCTCGGGGTATATGCCCAGTAGTGGGATTGCTGGGTTGTATGGTAGTTCTATTTTTAGTTTTTTAAGGAACCTCCATACTGTTCTCCATAGTGGCTGTGTTAATTTACATTCCCACCAACAGTGCACAAGGGTTCCCTTTTCTCCACACTCTCTCCAGCATTTATTGTTTGTAGATTTTTTGATGATGGCCATTCTGACTGGTGTGACGTGATACCTCATTGTAGTTTTGATTTGCATTTCTCTAATGATTAGTGATGTTGAGCGTCCTTTCATGTGTTTGTTGGCAATCTGTATATCTTCTTTGGAGAAATGTCTGTTTAGGTCTTCTGCCCATTTTTGCATTGGGTTGTTTGTTTTTTTGATATTGAACTGCATGAGCTGCTTGTAAATTTTGGAGATTAATCCTTTGTCAGTTGCTTCGTTTGCAAATATTTTCTCCCATTCTGAGGGTTGTCTTTTCATCTTATGTTTTCCTTTGCTGTGCAAAAGCTTTTAAGTTTCATTAGGTACCATTTGTTTATTTTTGTTTTTATTTCCCTTTCTCTAGAAGGTGGGTCAAAAAGGATCTTGCTGTGATTTATGTCATACAGTGCTCTGCCTGTTTTCCTCTAAGAGTTTTATAGTGTCTGGTCTTACATTTAGGTCTTTAATCCATTTTCAGTTTATTTTTGTGTATGGTGTTAGGGGGTGTTCTAATTTCATTCTTTTATATGTAGCTGTCCAGTTTTCCAAGCACCACTTATTGAAGAGGCTGTCTTTTCTCCATTGTATATTCTTGCCTCCTTTATCAAAGATAAGGTGACCATAGGTGAGTGAGTTTATCTCTGGGCTTTCTATCCTGTTCCATTGATCTATATTTCTGTTTTTGTGCCAGTACCATACTGTCTTGATTACTGTAGCTTTGTAGAATAGTCTGAAGTCTGGGAGCCTGATTCCTCCAGCTCTGTTTTTCTTTCTCAAGATTGCTTTGGCTATTCAGGGTCTTTTGTGTTTCCATACAAATTGTGAAATTTTTTGTTCTAGTTCTGTGAAAAATGCCATTGGTAGTTTGATAGGGAGTGCATTGAATATGTAGATTGCTTTGGGTAGTATAGTCATTTTCACAATGTTGATTCTTCCAATCCAAGAACATGGTATGTCTCTCCATCTGTTTGTATCCTCTTTAATTTCTTTCATCAGTGTCTTATAGTTTTCTGCATACAGGTCTGTTGTCTCCCTAGTTAGGTTTATTCCTAGCCATAAAAAGAAACAAAATTGAGTTATTTGTAGTGAGGTGGATGTACCTAGGGCTGTCATACAGAGTGAAGTCAGAAAGAGAAAAACAAATACCATACGCTAACACATATATATGGAATCTAAAAAAAAAAAAAAAAAGGTTCTGAAGAACCTTGGGGCAGGACAGGAGTAAAGACGCAGACATAGAGAATGGACTTGAGGACACAGGGAGGGGGAAGGGTAAGCTGGGACAAAGTGAGAGAGTGGCATGGACATATATACACTACCAAATGTAAAATAGATAGCTAGTGGGAAGCAGCTGCATAGCACAGGGAGATCAGCTCAGTGCTTTGTGACCACCTAGAGGGGTGGGATGGGGAGGGTGGGAGAGAGACCCAAGAGGGAGGAGATATGGGGATATATGTATATGTATAGCTGATTCACTTTGTTATAAAGCAGAAGCTAACACACCATTGTGGGGCAGTTATACTCCAATAAAGATGTTAAAAAATAAAGAAAATGAACATAACCTAGAAATTATTAGTCATAAACAAAATGCTTTCATTTTTGGGTCTTGTCTATTCCCAATAATAATAGCATTTATTGAAAAACAAAAAAGAATCACACAGGAGTTCATAAGGATGGCTTGATCAACAGTAAAATTAGTTGATTAATCAATTCATTTATTTGAAAAATATTTGAGCACCTACCACATGCCAGGCATGCTTCCAGGCTCCATTTTATATGATTGTCTTATATGATGGCGCTCAATTTTTTTCTGTTTACTCCTCTAGACACTATCTCCACTTGTTTCTGTATCTTAGGAGGCTGAATTTTAGGGCCTTCCATGTGCTCTGGATTCAGGTAATGGAACAAACCAGCAGGAAGATGAAAGTGTAGAAAGAGAATGAAGTCAGGAAACTTATTTCCCTGGATTTTTCCCTAATGGGCTACTTAGAGTTAGTTGCAGCCCCCAGCTCTTGTTGGTGTTCCTCTTCTAGGCTTCTCTCTTTCGGAGCAGCCCCCTCCTCTCCTCCCAGCCCCGGGCTGGTAAGAGCTCCCCACTATTGCTAGCCTTGGCATACTGCACCCTCCCTTTTGGTATACCTAAACACTGGCCACACCTTTGTAAACAATTCCCTTATCAAACTCTCTTCATTTCTTTGATGTTTGACCGTACTCTTTCCTACCAAGACCCTGAGGATACAGCACTAATAATTCCCCCACTAAAACTTGATATTTAGAACCAGTGGATCAGGGGACATGGATGCCAATCTCAGTTCATCGTCTACTTAATGGCAGGGACATGGTCTTTCAGGGACATGTTTCTTTATCTGTATAATGAGAGAAGAGGGTTAAAGTATTTCTAAGGTCTCTATCAGGTTTATGATATTGGTAAGTGGGTTGTAAAACACATTATGTGTTGTTCAGAGAAAACCTAATATATTTATCTGTGACTGATCTGGACTTCCTCATGTTTCTCAACCCATACATGGATCATGTAACCAAATATAGTTAGAGAAACTATATTCAGGCCAATCTAATGAAGTAATAGAACTAACCCTGTAGGTAACACTCACTCTTTCTAGGTAAAAATGCTCAGCCTCTTAAATTTCTTCATTTAGTCTTTAGTCCCTATTCCACCTTCTCTCCAGGACAGTTTCTGGGTGTATAGAGGGAGGGGAGTGGCTTATGTTATATGACCTTATGACGAAGGAAAGGAGTCAGCTTCTTAGATTTTCTTGGTATCCTCTGGCTCCTCTGATCTCCAAGGTACCATCTCTTGTTTGCCTCATTGCAGCCTGTCCTGCAACCTTTCATAAGGTCTAGGGCAGGGGTTGGCAAACTTTTCCCATAAAGGGCCACATAGTAAATATTTTAGGCTTTGTAGACCTTACAGTCTCTGTTATAATTACCTAGCCCTGCAGCTCAAAAGCAGCCATAGACAACATATAAACAATTGGGCATTTACCTTATTTACAAAATCGGCCAGCAGGTTGGATTTGACCCACGGACCATAGTTTGCTCACCCCTTGGCTGACTCGGCTTCCCTGAACTCTCACTCTCGTAGACCCTGCCTTCTGCATGCTTACCACTCACGGCTCAACTGGCTCCATCTGGAACCCTGGCCTGAGGGGTCCACTCCAAGTCTCTGCTGTGAGGTCATCTCTCCAGCTCCAGGGTTAGCCCTCAAGGCCCCCGACTCAGAACCAGGGCACACGGGAACAAAGACTCTAGTTTCTTTCTGTTGTACCCCTCCCTGCGTTGTATATGCCCCTCAGTTTAGTTGGTGTTTCTACAGCCACCCTGTCTTAAAGCTTTGCCCCAAGAAGAGAGGAAAAAAGTAAGAACTCTGGAGTCCACTGTCTCTGGTTCCCTTCTTCTCACTATACCTTAGGGTCAGAAGGGTCAGGTTTTTTTCTCTCCTGACCTATATTTTTACTCTTATCACAGAACAGTAAGCTTCCTGGTCTAGCTGCCTTAGTGGAAGGAGTCTCTTCTCTCTAATATGAGAGAACTCTTTGAGTTGGTGCTTCCATACTTAGTTCTTAACATGTTTAAGGGGAAATAAAGGAATTTTGAAAATCTTGTCTTGAGAAAATAATCTGTTTGCGGACTAACATCTTTCTGCAAAATTCTCTTTTAAATATTAAAAGCTGGATATTAACTCTTTCATTCTCTTTATATGCTTTTTGGAGCCACCACTACCAGTAAACATACAAATGTCTTTAGTGGAAGTACAAGACTGGGGAGAAAGTCTTGTATTCAGGAAAACAAACGAGAAAAGCACATTAATGCTTTTTTTCTAAATACTACCCCTGTTACAAGTGAAAGGAGAAGCAAAATGTGGCAGCTGTGGAAGAGTCGCCAGAAAAGCAGCCTCATTCCTAAATAGTTGTTTTATCTTTTATTCAAATCAGTATTGATCATTCACCTTATTTAGCACATGGGGCTCCAAATGAGTCTGGGCTGTTTATTCTCCAATATACTCTCAAAAGACAAACTTTCCTGCCCAAGGATGTCAGAAGCATGTGCTGGTGGCTCTGAGGCACTTCCTGAAAGAGAGGTGTGGAATGGATGCGAGAACTTACGCTTTAGGGTCTTACAGGACCACGTTCCCATCTCTGCTTTGCCCTTCAGTTGCTATGAAATCATGGACTAGTTTTTTACTGTTTCTGAGTCTCATGTTTCTTATTTCTAAAATCAGCTTTGTGGCATGTAATGTTCTATAACTGACTAGAATAGAGCCTGATTTTATGGTACATGTTCACTACATGGACTTTGATAGCTAAAGCTATTATCAGGAGCAATCTAAGATGTCTTTAATTCAGTCATATTAGTGGATAGTCACAACTCTGTTTTGTAATCTCTGTGTTTTTGTAAAGGATCTTTAGCAAGTTGAATTGAACTTGGATTGAATTGGACAGTGTCTACATAAATCTCTGCTACCTTTGACTGTTTCTTCACTCATTACAGGTGACCTCCAGTGGAGGAAAGCAGTGATAGGTTGGTTGGTACTGGATTTCAAGTACAATTTATGATAAGAATTACACATAATTGTCTTTTCTTTAAAATTTTTTGCCTTTATATTTTAAAAATCATAATTCTTGGTTGGCAAAGAATAAACACACCAGCAGAACATACCACTTTAATTGACCAAACTGACATTTAGACCCTGTAGTTCATGCAAGAAAGGTGTGGGTTTCAGATACGTATAAGCAATTCAATCGTTGTAAGGGTTTAGTTCCATTTGTCCCTTTTGCAACAAACAGACAAGAAAAACTTGTCTCCCCTGACCCCTGTCTTTTGGCTTTACTCATAACACTTACTGGGAAATGAAATGTTAAATGAGGTCAAATAATAAATAGGTACAGAACTGTTTAAAAGTCAATACCAATTGTTACACTTCCTACAACAACTTCACACCAGAAAATAATTAGATTTGGTACCAAGCTCACTGATGCTGAGTCTTACTCCACTGATTGCTATTCTCTGTGGAGAGACAGACTCAGTGTTATTGCCTGAAGACTGTTTTATGGATTTTAGTTTTTTAATTCCCATGAGAGAGTTCAAATGGCCACAGCTGCTGGGCTTATCAAAGTGTAGCTACAGACATCTGCGCTGTGTTTCCTGCTGTTTTTGATATTCCCTATGCTTATTTAAATGTACTGTGACTGACCTTTAGCCCAATCAGTTTAACTTTACATTGAGAGTTTATTGGGGACAGTGGAGGTGGGGAGAAGAGTGAGTTTCATGATGAAAACTCATGTGAGGAGGTAAAAAGGCATCTTTGGAGAGACCCTTTGTCTATGAAAGTGAGGAAGTAGATCAAAGAGAAGAAAAAATTAAACGCACAAAGGCTGCCCAGGTAAAAACTCCATAATGAGAATGGAAGAACTGTGGAAAACAGGAAATAAATTTGAGAAATTAATAACACGTGCTTGGTCCATCCTATGCCCATTCTCTTTCCTTTGACCTTTGGCATTTCCTCTACTGCTCTCCTGGCTGCCTATGCCTGGCCCAGGGACACTTTCCCTAACTTCCCCTTTCTTCCTGCCTTGTCCTTAATCCTCATTAGGATGTACTTCCTCTGCATCCCTGGCCCAGGTGATGGGATTGCTAATGTGATGGTCTGATAATAGGTGTAAGTATGTTGGTATCTGCAAGGCACTGTCTTTAAAGTCTAGAATGAAGGTTAGGGTAGCCTGGGACTTGTCTGACTCTAGTGGAGAGAAAATCAATCATGGAAGCAGGACAGCTGGGGAGATCATTGTGGGCAGGAAGATGCACTGAAAGATCAGAGCCCCTCAAGTCATACCTGCTTACTCTAAGTGATGAACCAGCCCAGGACATGCATATCAGAATATAAACTTTAAGTCTGATGAGGATAAAGTTGCAAGACTGAGGGAAGATTGTAGGGTGGGAGGGCACAAAGGTGACGACAATCACAGCAGCATCCCACTAAGGGCAATTCAATAGGTCAGAGATGCTAGGAAAGTGTGGCTCCTGATTTGGTGCCTGCTGCTATTTACAGAGTGGTAGAGATGGAATTCCACAAAAAGAAGGGGGAGGTGGCAGAGTCATTGACAAAATGGAACTTCCCTACAATCTAGCCTCAGTCTCCATAACACTACACATTGGTGTGTTTGCAACACTTCTTTTAAGAGGGTCTCTTAAAGGTAGACACTCATTAGAAATCTATGCAAATTCCCATGATGGAGCATGCATTCATTCATGCAGTTATAGTTATAGGAAGGCTGTGTTTTTTAGGCATGTTCCGAGGATGCCAACATAAGACAGACTTCATGTCCTTAAGGAGCTCATGATCTAATCCAGGAGAGACACGTGAGCGAGTAATTGCAATGCCATGTGACGAGTGCCCCAGTAGTTTCATGGGTGGGGGACGAGCAGGTGAAGCAGGAGAAAAGGCAAAAAGGGGTTCAAAGAGGAGGTCATGTTGAATGAATAGGAGTTTGCTGGCTGGACAAGTAGGGAAAAAGCATCCCAAGCAGTGGAAGTAGCCAGTGCAAAGACACAGAGGAATGAAATAATCTAGTGCCTCTTTAGGGAGCAGATAGATAGAAGTTCAATGAGGTTGAAGGGAGCAGGGGTCAGATGATGAAAAGTTTTGAATGTATTACCAAGGATCTTGAGTATTATGTTATAGGTGATGGGCAAGTTGAGGAATTCCTGACACCTTTGGACCTTGAAGCAATAGAGATTCGTCCCAGGCCAGGTTAGTGCTCTGCACTGTCCCTTTCTTCCTTTCTATGGGCTTACTTCCCCTCAGGTGCCAAGAGCTGAGTTAGTCACACTCTGGTTCATGTCACTCTGTTGACATGGGTCTATGCACAGCCCCTCATTTATTTCATTATGTTATATTTTAATTTTTATTTCATTTTCCCCCTTCAACCATGATCCCTACACCCATTCCTTCCTCCCCACGGAAGCCTCCAGTCTGGTGGATTTGGCAGATGTCCTCAGATATTTAGGTATCCTTGTAACTTATGCTGTGCTCTTTTGTATGTGTTTTTGTTTTTTCTGTTGTATTCATTTATTTATGTTAGCACGTAAAAACGATTTAAAATTTTTATTTTATATTGGAGCATAGTTGATTAACAATGTTGTGTTAGTTTCAGGTGTACAGCAAAGTGATTCAGTTATACGTATACATGTATCTATTCTTTTTCAAATTCACTTCCCATTTAGGTTATTACAGAGTATTGAGCAGAGTTCCCTGTGCTTTTCGTATGTGTTTTTAATTCACACAAACAGTATTGTGATGTAACTTTTTTTCATTCAGCACTATGTTTTATAACCTATCTTATGGCTATATGTATACTTGAATTATTACTTCCTACTCCTGCATAATATCCCACAGAATCTATTCACATTTCCCGATCCCTTCTGCTAAAGTTGAACAAGAAGTTCACTGCCCTCTAGAACAAACAATGCATCAATAAACATCCTCCTATATGTCCCTTATGGATCTGGGTAGAAATTTTTTTAGGTTATGTAATCAAGACTGGGATTGTAGGTATGAGCTGTATGTATCTTTGGTTTACCAATTTGGCAGATTGCTCTCCAGAACAGCTATACTAGTTTACACTCCAACTGATTATACATGAGAGTACCATGTCTCTTCATCCTCACCAACATATAGTATTTTCTGACTTTGTAATTTTTACCAAACTCAAATACATCAAGTGGTACCTCATTTTAACATAGGTGTTTCTCTGACTGCTAATGTGGTTGAGCATCTCTTCAATGATTTGGTAATTGTTCAGATTTCCCTTTATGTGAATTATTCACTAATATACTTTCCCTATTTTACTCCTGGGTTTCCTTTCCTTTTCTTATTTATTTTCAGGTATTCCTCATGTATTGAGATATTAATCCCTTGGCTTCTTCAATCATTGCAAACGTCTTTTCCCATGGTGTCACCTGTTAATTTTGTCCATAGTGTTCTTCATCCAATAGAAATACTCAATTTTGATAAAGTCAAAACCATCAGGTTTTTTTCTTTAACTTATGACATATACTTTTAGGCCTTGTTTATTTATTTTTTATAAATTTATTTATTTATTTAGTTTTGGCTGTGTTGGGTCTTCGTTTCTGTGCGAGGGCTTTGTCTAGTTGTGGCAAGCGGGGGCCACTCTTCATCACGGTGCGCGGGCCTCTCGCTATTGCGGCCTCTCTTGTTGCGGAGCACAGGCTCCAGATGCGCAGGCTCAGTAGTTGTGGCTCACGGGCCTAGTTGCTCCGCGGCTATTGCGGCCTCTCTTGTTGCGGAGCACAGGCTCCAGATGCGCAGGCTCAGTAGTTGTGGCTCACGGGCCTAGTTGCTCCGCGGCATGTGGGATCCTCCCAGACCAGGGCTCGAACCCGTGTCCCCTGCATTGGCAGGCAGATTCCCAACCACTGCGCCACCAGGGAAGCCCCTAGGCCTTGTTTAAAGAAGTTCTCTTCAACCCCCAAGTGGACAAAGATACTCTTTCACATTTTCTTCTTTTGGCTATATAGTTTTAATCTTTTATACTTAGGACTCCCTGATCTGAAGTTCACTTTTGTGTATGGTGTAAAGGAGGGATCTAGATTTGTTTTTCTCCAAAAAGCAAAAAATTACCCCAACTCTGAGTACTAAGTAATCTATTTTTTCCCACCGATATGTCACCTTTTTCATTTATCAAGTACTTATACGTCCGTGGGTTGATTTCTGAGGACTCTATTTTGTTTCATTGTTCTTTTTGTCTATTTCTATAGCATTACCACAATGCTTTTTAAAAAATATCTCTTGTTTCTGATAGGGTAAATGTCCCTCAAGCCCATCCTTCTTTTTCACAACTGGTGATGTTATCTGTGGACTTGTATTCTTACATATAAATTTTGGAATGTTTGCAAATCTCCTCAAAAATTGCTGCTGAAATTTAAATTGGGATTCCTTTGCATTTATGGGTTAATTTGGGGAGAACTTATTTTTAAAACAAATAAGTCGGGACTTCCCTGGTGGCGCAGTGGTTAGGAATTTGCCAGCCAGTGCAGGGGACACGGGTTCAAGCCCTGGTCTGGGAAGATCCCACATGCTGCAGAGCAGCTAAGCCCGTGCGCCACAACTACTGAACCTGTGCTCTAGAGCCCGCGAGCCACAACTACTGAGCCTGCGTGCCACCACTACTGAGCCCGTGCGCCTAGAGCCCATGCTCCGCAACAAGAGAAGCCACCTCTGTGAGAGGCCGCGCACCACAATGAAGAGTGGGTCCCGCTCGCTACAACTAGAGGGAGCCCACGAGCAGCAATGAGGACTCAATGCAGCCATAAATAAATAAATAAATAAATAAAAAACAAGTCATTTCATCCATTAACATGAAAAATTTCTACATTTATTCAGGGTCTTTTTAATACCCTTTTAAAGGTCTAGGTTTTTCTCCATTTAGGTCTTATGCATGCTTTATTATTTCATTCCTAGATATTATATAGCTGTTGTTATTATGAGCAGTGCCATTTAAAAAAAATAAATTTATTTATTTATTTTAATTTTTGGCTGTGTTGTGTCTTTGCTGCTGCACGCAGGTTTTCTCTAGTTGTGGTGAGTGGGGGGCTACTCTTTGTTGAGGTGCGCAGGCTTCTCATTGCGGTGGCTTCTCTTGCTGTGGAGCACGGGATCTAGGCGTGCGGGCTTCAGTAGTTGTGGCTCGTGGGCTCTAGAGCACAGGCTCAGTAGTTGTGGCACATGGGCTTAGTTGCTCCGCGGCAGGTGGGATCTTCCCGGACAAGGGCTTGAACCCATGTCCCCTTCATTGGCAGGTGGATTCTTAACCACTGCACCACCAGGGAAGTCCCAGTAGTGCCATTTTAAAAATTACATTTTCTCTTTAATTGCTATTAGTGTAATGAAACCACTAGCTCTCTTATTCTGACAGGTTGTGGGTTTTGAGGGTTTTCCAAGTAGGGGATCATGATATCAGCAAAAAATGATATAATAAAGTCTCTTCCCTCTTAAAACTTTCAGTTCTTGCTTCTTTTTCTGTGTTATTGCACTGTCCACGACTTCCAAAATCATACTGAACAAGAGTAGTGATAGCTGTTTTCTTGCCTCGTTCCTGCTTTTAAGATGGCTACATTTAGAGTTACTCTAGTAAGTATGAAGTGTGCTGCAGGTAGCAATACAGAGCCTTTAACAAGTTCCAGGCATTCCCTTCTATTCCTAGTTATCTGAGAGTTTATATTTTTATATTACGAATAGAGGTCGACTTTTTTCAAATGCGTTTTAGGCTTCTATGAGATAGCTGTGTATTTTTTTCTTTTTTATTCATTAATGTGGTGATTTACATGGACAGATTTTCTGTTATAAAACCATCCTTCATCCCTAGGATAAGTCCTATTTCATTATAATATATTATTTTAAAAAAACTCTGCCAGGTTCTGTTAGCTATTTTTTTTTTAGGATTTTACATCTATTTTCATATATGAAATGGTTATAATTTTCTTTTACTACCATCATTTTGTATTGGAATCCAGGTTATACTGACTTTATAAAGTGAGTTGACTAACTTTCTCTCTTTTTCTACTTTCTGTAACAACCTACATATGGTAGAAATTACATATCTCTAGAATATTTGGTAGAATTTACTTGTAAAACAGTCTGGGGCTAGGGGATTTTTATTCTTTTCATGAAAAGGTGAATTCTTATTTTTCCAATTTCACTAGTGGTTTTAGCCTATTCATATTTTAGATTTCATCTTGTATTAATTTTTGGCATTTGTATACTTTCAAAGACATTTATTTATTTTGTCTAGGTTTTCAAATATATTAGTTATGTACATATGTGTGTACAATTTTAAGTTTCTACTTTCTTTCTGTATTTTGTTTATTTTCAATTTCTCTCTCTCACTTTTTTCCCCTTTAACATTCTTGCCAGAAGCTGTCCTGTTTTATTGATCTTATAAAAAAATTCAGGTCTTCATTTAGCTAAATTTCTCTATTTTTTTGGTGTTGCTGCTGTTCGGTATTTTATTGATTTTAATCTTATGTTTATTATTTCCTTCCTTTGTATATCTTTGGCTATCTCTGTTGTTCATTTTCCAATTTCCTGATGTAAGCACTTAGCTCATTAGTTTTAAATCTTTCTTGTTTTCTGATAGATATAAGTTTATTAAATCTATAAATTTCCTTCTAAGTAGTGATTTAGCATGTCCTACAGATTTTGACTGGTATATTTTTAATACCATCTAATTTTAAGTTTCCTCTTTAAACAAAGGGTTTTGGTACATATTTTTTAGTTTCCAGAGAAGTACATTTTAATATTTTTTTCTTGTTACTGATTTCTTATTTTATTACATACAGTCAGGTCACACTGTATCATTTGATTCTTTGGAATTTATTGTGGCTTCCTCTGTGTACTATTACACAGTTGCTTTGTGTAAATGTTTTGTATGTGCTTGAAAAGAAGTGTATTCTCTCTTAAGAATAATAAATAGATACACGATAGATAGGTAGAAAGACACAAGTTCTTAATTTTGTTCTTTAAATCTATCTTCTTTATATTTGATTTTTAAAAATCTGAACAAAGTTGGCCATATGGACTTCAAATTTCCTAATCCAGGGTTGAGTGGGTGTCAATGAAACAAGATTGGGCATGAGCTAGGTGATGGAGGAGGGAATTTTTTTCACCCTCTGTGTCCAATTTGACTGTACTATGCTAATAACTTATTTTTATAGAGACGTGTTTTATTGGCAGTGGTTGTAAGAAGAGTGGAGAATGAAGAAAGGAAATGAATGAAGTTTGGATGAATGCCTCCCCACAGTGGAAGGAGAATTAAAGAAAGTTGCTCTAATTTGGGCCCTGTGGATGGCTTAAAACCTGGAGAAAGGTAATGTGTGTATGTATGTGTGAGTGTGAGTGTGTGTGTGTGTGTGTGTGTGTGTGTGTGTGTACCTGCAGGTACCTTTAATGAATTGGAACATTTGGGCACCAAACTGCTTTGCTTTGGGACATGCTGAATGGAGGGGAAACACAAAGAAGAGAGAACAGTTTGGTATCATCTCCAAACTGCTCCTTCCTGAACAAAACAAGAAAGCTCTATGCTGTGGTTGGCAGGAATAGGTAATTATTTTGGAATCACTTTTTTTCATAATTCTTGCTTTGTGTGAACAAATCTCAAAATTACCATAAATGTAAATGGAAGTTACACATTAATGCAGCCATCGGGTCTGAGACTAATATTTGTTTATGCATGTGAGCTCCCCTGGGGCTTTCAGAAATATTTTGGGAAGTGGACTTTGTAAAAGACTGGATAATCAAGCAGCAGAAGAGCTCAGGGCCATTGGATTTTGGCCATTAAGTGTTAAAATGACTTAATTTGTACTCACAGATAGGGACATACTAATTTTTATATGTGTGTGTCTTTGTGTGTGTGTATTACCAGATTATATGTATTTGGAAAAATATAATATATATAAGCACATATATAACATTTTTCACAACTAGCATACAGCTTTGTTAACCTGCTTCATCCATTCAACCATATGTCATTGATGTGATATAACAGTCAATAAAAATATTACTAGTAATCCACAGTTGGGAAGAATTAATACATTTGAAAATTTGAGGAATTCACCCACTACTGGCTTCTCTGATCAGGCCAAATTTATTTAGCAAGGTAATATCCAAACATTTAAGTATGCAAATATATAAAGCCAAGTGAGACATCATTTAATTCCTTTATTGTCTTACAGTGAAAGAGAGCAAATGAGCAAGTTGATGGCTTTATGCCAATTATTTTTACTATGATTTCTTTTATGCTAAGGTATAGCTGGAGGCAAGCCCTCAAATTCTAGCATGAACATGCAGCAGCAATAACATGAATATTTCAGGGGCTATAAGATTCTTTTCATGGGTTATGGTTGGAAATAAAAAATTTAAGTTACAACTGTTTTGGCAAATATCATGAACGACTGGGACTAAATGTAAGAGTGTGTGTAGCCTCAATCGCAGACTTGCTTTAAAAGACCCAAGTTCAGGACTTCCCTGGTGGTCCAGTGATTAAGACTCCATGCTCCCAATGCAGGGGGCATGGGTTCAATCCCTGGTTGGGGAACAAAAATCCCGCATGCCGCATGGCGCGGCCAAAAAATAAATAAATAAAAAAGACAAAGACCCAAGTTCTGGGTGTTCAAGGCCCTCCACAATGGTACCCTCTTTCTTCCTTTCTTTCTAGATTCATCTTTTACCACTCACCCCACTTAATGCAGCTCCACACCTCCTTCCAGTCACACAGACTTACTTAACAGGACATGCATTTTCACATTCAAGGAATATGGCCTAAGGACTATCTTCAAATATCAAAGCCAGCAACCCTGCAGTACAATGGTGGCAACACCAAGAAACTCAGACGACTGAGGCTGCCTGGCTGAGTCCCACAGAACAGTGGGTTTACATGGCTTAGGTCATGACCCCCAGCATGACAGCTACATTTCCTCCAGTCCTCTACCAGACTGCAGGCTTACCTTCATGCAGCCCTCTTGAAGACCGTGTCTATTGGTCGCAATGGTGACCACAGCAGGGACCACATAAAGACACTCTCCCTGTCCGAATGACAGCTTGTTGGGAACATCCATTCACACTGAAAGGGAGACATTACTAATCTTGAGGAGAATTAACCAATCAGAGTATCTAACCTATTTGTGTAAGGGTGGGTTTTCCCATTCCAGGAAAAAAAAAAAGTACAGCATTTCTGTGTTTAAAGCACATCAAGAATTAATGAACCTCATTCTCTCTTTCTTACCCAAGGCACATCACTGCTTAAAACCACAAAGTGCTGACCAAGCCAGTGGTTCCAGAACCCGGGGCCTCCACACAGCATTTTAAAGACTCATCCTCATAATAACTTACCATTTTAATGATAGTCCTGGTAACATATGGTGAATGGAAAACACTTTCTGTAGATTAAGCAACATAGTTCCCATTAATGGTTTACTATACTTGAGACCTTAAAGAGATTTAAGTAACTGATCATTTGGTGCAGTTTCTGCTGAATTATTTAAAACGCCTCCTTACTGCTTTAACTTTGAATCTGCATTAGAAAGTATAATGCCAATTAGGATTCCTCCATTGCTTCAAATGCTCTAAAAATAAATACAAGCTAAATCCCACCCCCAAATACATTTCTCTCTTTACACGGTGAGCTGTCATCTTGAGCTTAGGCATAATAAATAAACAACACACAAAAGTTTGTGAAAGGAGAGAGCCAGAAAATTAGGAAATAATTAAGGTAACAAAAATTAAAGTCTAATGGACGGTTTTTTGGAAGTGCCGAAGATACATGGTTCAGAGTTGTACACTTAGGTAAAAAACTCAGCGTTTACACTTGACTAGTACAAGTTTCAGAATTACATAATCTAAAATATAAATGTAAGTACTTACACTTATATAAAACCAGAAATGAAAGATATTGGCTCAGTTGACTGATTTGAATTTTATTTACTGTGATAATCGAAAGTGAAAATCAGATGCAAGGCAAAACTTTGGCTGACCATATTTTATTTTTGCAAAGCTGAGTATTTCTCTTGCTCCCCCTCACCCACCTGCACCACTTTCTTCTCATGATATGAAGCTTAGGTGTTAACTTTAAGCCTACGTCAGATAAGTTTCCCAAAGTAGACCCAAACTGTTTCATATTCCTCATATACACTTCTTTGGCTCCCAAGAAACCTTTCTACAGGCCACTTCTCCTACCTGGAATGTCTGTCCCTTGCTGCCTCACGTCCTTTCCTCTCCATTCAAAGCACTCTACTTAAGGAAGCTCTTCCACAAAAGAGTTCTTAACTAATCCCATCTGGCATCAGGCATTCTGATCTCTATAAGGATTGTGCCCTATATCCTTGTACATGCCAACTCTCCTAAAATAGTTTGCAAATATGGTTTTGCATTACTTTTGTTACCACACATTTTCCCCTGGATACATCTCAGCTGATTGGTACACTGTCTTCCTCACAGTTACTGCTCAGGACCTGTTCCTGCTGGACCACTGGAGGCTTAGAATATCCATTTGAACCAGAGTGCCATCTACTGGTAGGAAAGCTATAATTCATCAACATGACTACCTTCTGCCCAATGTACACACACACACACACACACACACACACACACACCAGTTCTCACAGTTTGATTAAAGAATAAGGAATATGCTATATCAAATCAAAACTTTACTCCCACCTTTAGTAAGATCTATGTATTCAAAAAGAAATGACAATGAAATAAGAAAAGATCCCCATTTGGATCCTCTAAATGAACCTGTCATCTTCAAAAGATGGGTGTGAATTTTAGACTATGTCCCCTGGCTGTTTTGTAACTTTTTCCTTCTATTTATTAAAAAGATTATATATGAAATGAGGAACTGGAGCAATATACAATAAAATGTCTGAATGCCATTAAGTTTCTATGGAAATGGCACTATTTTATGAGGAAGACTAATTTTTGTTTTTGTTTTACTCCAAGAATTTAGGCCTTCCGTAAGGTGAGCCATCCCTCCAGGACTGACCATATCTTTGAGTCATGAGTCTCTGAGTGCATGATTTCTCAGCATATTATGGAAGGAGTACATAAAAGCACAAAATGAGAAATATTTAGTCCCTGTTTATCAGGCTAACATTTTAGCCTAGTAAGTAATTCCTCAAACCCTTTAATAATGTCAATCTTTCTACTCACTATAAAGCACATCACATCGTGGGTAAATTTAAATTGCGCAGAAGTGGGTCTGTAAATTAAGAGAAAACTTTTCTTTCCCCGCACAGAGGCTGATTTAGATAGCATGGGATCATTAGTGACAAAACAGATGCCCCCATCTATAACCCAGAGACAGCTCTCAGCTGTACAGAGAACCTTTCGTTTCCTACAGAGAGGTGAACTCAAAACTTGTCACTGATTTTTGCACCCTCTTAATCTTCCTGTTTATTCTGTGCTTCATTAAAGTCAATCTCCACGGGGCAGGCTGTCATCCGAGCTCGGCCTGTCCTGCTGTCTTCTCTCTCCAGAGAGCATCCTTCATCCTGATAAAAGGGCTATGAGCTGAGCACGTGACTTCTTAAAGTAAATAGATTACAGAGAGCTGCTCCTTCCACACTCGCTCAACAGAATTTGATAAGCAGGAGCTCTGACGTGGGCATCACGGTGGAGACAATGCTTTCCCAAAAGATGGGGTTTCAGATTTACTGTTGTAAAATGAGATAGAGGATATTTATCTTTATCACTGTGTCATACCATCCGTTTAAGACTGCATTAGCTAATGTTGTTGATCTGCCAAGTGCCTCCCTCAGGATTTGGCATCATTATAGGATGTCTGCTGCGTGACAGGCTCTGCGCTAGGCACTGGAGACATAAAGATACTTAGAGGGAGGGACAATGATGACCGTGGTGGGAAACACAGTGAAGCTCCGTGGGAAGCCAGAAAGTATGCTACTATTACAACGCCAGCCCATGTTCTGAGCTTAGGGTGTGCCTGTTTGTTGCACTCACAGACCATGTTATCCCGGAGCAACTGTTATATCTGCATGAAAAAGCAACACTGGGGCCCATGACTGGTTTCTAGGCAGCTCTGCTTCTACCCTGACTCATGCTGACAGATAAAGCAGCAAACCTACCCCGAGGGTGCACGGCTCCTTCCTACATCGGAAACCGGACGCAGACCAGACTCTGGAGAAGGAAAGTCTCATCTCTCAGAGAGGAAGTTTAGAGGCATCTTGGATGCCTGAGCCGAGGACAGTTGTGTTCCTGTGACCACCAGTGGAGCACTGGAATCACTTCCCAATACCTGGACGATGGGAACTGTGAAAAAGACACCTCATGTGTCATGGCAAGGGTAAAGGTATGGGCAGACCCATAAGACTTTGGAAGCATCCATTCCTGGATGGCCAGGGCTAGACGCTCACTTGTACTGAGCTGAGAAGCAGGATGAGTTCAAGGGAGACTCCCAGCCACCCCACCCCAGTTTTCCCAAGGTCTGAGTAGCAGAAATCAAATCCAAGAAGGGTCCTGATGATTGGCGCTTCTTAATAATGATTGCAACTTCCGCCTGGGAGGCTTAAAGATCAACAAGAAGACAGGACTCCAAGGAGATGGTGTCCTGCTCCACCAGGGGCTGCTCTGGGCTCCTGACTTGCCTCTAAGTTTACTTGGTGATCATAGCAGCAGTGAAGAGCCTGCACGGGCAAGGCATCAAGGGCAAGGACTGCAACATCTGTGGGGCTGTTGAACTGTGCAAATCCACCTACCATCAAAGCTTAGTCTGGCTAACTTCTCTTCCTTTTGGTTCTCCAGGCCCTCGCTGGATCACATGCGTCTCTCTCTCCACTGAGCTCCTCTTACAATGTGCAATTTAGCATTTTATTATAATCAGTTTCGTAATCTAATTGCTCCTGGTACATTGAGCTACCACAACAAAACCACATTTGTGTCTTTCGCTTCTTTGAAATGAGAGACACAGTATCAGGTGTGCAGCAGGTGTCTAATACTTAATCTAATTGGGAATCAGAAAATAAGCGCTTGTAGAAATGTAAGTATAGCTTCCTCCTTTCAAAGAATAGTACACAGATCCAGAGAGTTGCTGCTTTATTCATCCCACAGGTGTCTAATGAAACTTTCAAGTCACTGTGCTGGGCGCTGTGCAGGAGACAGAGGTGCCCAAGAGATGGGCCCAGCTCTCATGGACCTTTCAGTGAGGCATGGAAAATAGGAGTCGTGCCCCAGTCACCAAAGGGCGAAACCCAGGAGGAAGGTAAAATAAGTCTGAGGGGGGATCTCAGGTGAGGGAGATGATGGGTCATTTAAAGACTCAGGGTGATTTCATGGAGAAGGTGGCAGCTGAATTCCATGTTGAAGGACGTGCTCTGCGGGAATGGGGGAAGAGTATTCAAGTATGAACGCGCTGTGGCCTTCACCAAGCTTTACATCCAACTCAACACCAGCCACAGGAGTCCGCTGGGACAAGTGTGATTGTGGCTGTCGTCCACGCTGAGCCTCTGAGGGTTTGCTGAAGGAGGACACGACCGTCCACCAGAATCAGAGCTCCTCTTGACGTGGCTACCCCAGCTCTCCACACCCAAAGAGGGCTGCCTCTCTCCTCTCGTTTCTCAGTTCTCATTGCCCCCTCTTCCCCCCACCAAGGGCAGGGAAGCTTGTATTCCGACTTGCCTTTGGCAGCTGAGATGCGCTCTGACCTTCTCGGGTGGCCCCAGCCCCAGGGCCCTAGACCAAGGCCCAGCTGTGCCCAACGCCCCTCTGCCCAAACGTGCTGTGAGTTTCTGCTCTGCCCGGGCCTGGCCTGGTTATCGCGCCCCTGGAGGGGGGACAGGTGCGGCCCACTTCTGTCTCGACTCCGCCTCCGCTCCGCCCCCCGGGTTTGCTCTTCCCAGGAGGGAAGCCAGGCTGGGCCTGTTTCTGGGAGAAGAGGGGAGTGTTTGAGCGAGCTTGGAACGCACAGGCCAGGAGCTTCCGAGCCCTCCGCACTGGGGCCCCAGCTCGCCCCTAACGCTGCCTTCAGATGGCTCCGCCCCGCCCTCCCGCCTGCACGGAAGGCTCACTCTCCCCGACGCTGCCTGCGACCCAGTTCCGCCCTCCCCCATCCACCCGAGCAGCGGCTTCAGCCCTGCTGGCGCCTTTGCTCACCCGGCTTCCCCTCGCTGGGCCTGTGCAGTGGCCAAAGCCAGCTCCTCTCCAGGTCTGCTTGCTTTCTTTTGTCTCCTGTCGCTTATTCCCTTTGGATTGAGGGAGAGAGGGAAAGCGTCAGGATGCCAGCACAGCAGCCCGGGGAACAGAACAGAGCAGAGAGGTGCTGGGTAACGTGCTTCTCTTCTTAGCTTAAAAGCCTGTCCCACAATTTCCTCTCCATTCTCCCCTCTAGGCCTGGATCTGCAGCTTCCTGTCTCCAACTTAACCGCCACATCAAGGGGAGTTCTGCAAGTGGCATCTGGATGAAAAGGCAGCCTCTTGGGCACTCCAGCAGCTGGTGAGGCCTTCCTGCCTTCTGATTGTTTAGGTTTCTGTCTGGTGGCAACGTGGGGGTAGGTAGGGTGGGAAGATGCTCCAAGCCAGGGTACCCTAATGTCCTCCCTCTTGGCTCTGAGGCTTCTTGCCCCTTTGGCCTGGGCAGGCTTTAAGTCACTAATTCTTTACAGGTATGATATCCTTTTTACCTTTTATTTAAGTTCCTCTATCCCAAAATTTAGTTTAAGTAAACATTTAGATATGGCAAAAATATACGATTCACTTCTAATCCTTTGGTAGATGTGCGTTTCACACTGTTTAATGTCACCCTGTTTGAGGTAGGACAGTACATCAGGGCCGTACCCAGTTTCCCTTTTTCCACCTTCCAACTACACCTCATTCTTATCACCTGCCCATGGATGGGGGCCTCCGTCTTCATGTCTGTCTGTCTGGCAGGCACTGGCAGTGCTGCTGCTGGCCAGACTGAGCTCACATTGCTGCCTCCAAACTTCCAGGTACTTTAAAAACCGCCTCGCTTAGGGCTGTCTGTGGATTTGGACTGAGGGGAAAGGCTAGAGGGGTGACTTCTTTGCTGTAATCTGCCGCAAAGGCCTCATATTTGAACGTGTAGGCAGCAAACTCTGGTCTCCTGGCCTGATGATATGACAGCCCTGGGAACCAGTGGTCACAGACCGCCCCCGCTTCAGTCTGAGCAAGCAGGGAGGTCATTGGACAGGGTTTCACCTGGTCCTTCTCTACTTCCAGCCCCCCAAACCCCCGTTAGCTCACGGTTAAGATTCAGGAGATATTCACAGACAAAAATGACGTAAAATGTGCAGACGTTAAGTACTTAATATTGATCTCCTCAAAAGAGGTTTAACACCAGTAAAAACTGAAAATAGACTCAAAATAATTTTCATTTTAGAAATTGTCCTATGGAAGCATTTGAACGTATGATAAAGAGTATCCTTCTCAATCTACTAAGCAAATGTAGAATCCGTGAACCCAAGGCTAACTGAGCCCGGAAGCTTTCTCTCCAGTCTGCAGGCCATGGCTCCCTGCCTGACTCAGCCTTTGTTTCAGGCTTCAAACGTCCAGGACCTGAGGCGTCTATTTATATGGAGATTCAAAGCCAGGTTTAAAGGAACTTCTCTTCCTCTTAACCTTCCAGGGTGACTCTTGACCACATGCATCTCCTCCCTCCATGAACTCCTTTGTTATTTTCTGTTGCTTACAACTAACATTTTATCATATTCTGTTTATAAGCTAATTCTTTCATGTCTTTACCAACCCCTCACCAAAAAAAAAAAATCCCACAATATCAGTCATGCAATAAGTATCTAATACTTACTTTAAATTTGGGAATCAGAATATTAGAGTCAGTAGGAAAGCTAATATAGCTTCCTTCTTGCACAAAGTGGGAAACAGATCCAGAGAATTGCTGCTTTATTTATCCCACAGGTGTCTAATGAAACTTTCAAGTCACTGTGCTGGGCGCTGTGCAGGAGACAGAGGTGCCCAAGAGATGGGCCCAGCTCTCACGGATCTTTCAGTGAAGCATGGAAAATAGGAGTCGTGCCCCAATCACCAAAGGGAGAAACCCACGAGGAAGGTAAAAATAAGCCTGAGGGATCTCAGGTGAGGGAGATGATAGGTCTGCTGAGGGCCTCAGGGTGGTTTTATGGAGAAGGTGGTACTTGAGCCCCGTCTTGAAGGATCTGGATATGAGGGAATAGGGGAAAGTGTGGTGGTGTGAAAGCACATTCAGGGAAGAAAACATGAAGGAGAATATTAGAAGCTAAGACCAGAATGCCTCAGGGCCAAATTATAGCAGACCTTGAATGCTGGCCAAAAAGCTACTCTAACCAGTAAGCAGGAAGCACTACAAAGGAAGAATTTATTAAAAATTTCCAAATTCTTGAACATGTATTGAACTCTTTTTCAAAAGTGAATTCTCCATCCTTGGAGGTTTAAGGACCAACTGGATGTGCTTTTATCCACCTATCCACTTATGATTTGTAGAGATTCGTAAAGAGGATTCATGCATGGACTAGGTAACTGCTCTGGTTACTTCTGATTGAGATTACAAAATCAGGATTTTGGAACTAGAAATTGACCCGAACATCACAGGAGGGAAGACTGAATTTCTTTTTGTATTTAGTAGGTGCTAAATGTATGCTTCCACAATTAATGAATGACATGAACAGAGTTGTGCTTTAGGAAAAGGAATTTGGCAGCAGTGTTTAAACTAGATTAGCAAGAAGGGAGAGACTGGATATAGGGAGACTGCTTAGGACACTGTTACTCATTTTCAAGGCCTAAACTAGGTTAGTGGAAATGGGAATGGAAAGTAGATAGACACGGTGGATGTAGAATCAAGATGACTACTTTGTTGTAATTATCTGTCACTCTCTTCCTCAATGGATTGAAAATTCCATGGGAGCAAGAAGTGTATCTTATTTGACTTTCTATCCCCACTGCCTAACAATGACTAGCACATGTAAGTGCTCAGCAGGTATTGAATGAGGTTGTGGAGTCAGTGTTGCCTGGCTGAATGAGTAAGTAGTTGAGATGGTATCATTTGAGGGGCACTGGATATCCAAGCTGCTGGGCAAGGGGCAGCCAGAGTCCCTGGATTGGAGCCCAGGACTTGGGTGGTCCTGGGGCAGAGGGAACACAGGACATAGCGTCTGTCTCTACTTCCTCGCTCTCCATGCCAGGCAGGGCTTCATCCCCACAGCCCCACCAGAAATTTTCACATTTAGGTCACCCCACCCTTGCCCTGTCTTCCCTCTCGATGCTGATAACTTCTCATCAGCATTTGACACAGTTGACCATTTCATTCTTGGAACATTCCCTTCACTTAACTTCCAAGACATTACTCTGCTGGTTTTCTTCCTACCTTACTGATGGCCCCTTTCGTTCTAGGCATTTTGGCTTAACCTCCTATTCCCAATCTTTAAATCAATGGTTCTAAGTCTTAGCTGCACATAAGAATCACCAGGAGCTTTTTTTTTTTTTTTTTAACATCTTTATTGGAGTATAATTGCTTTATAATGGTGTGTTAGTTTCTGCTGTATAACAAAGTGAATCAGCTATACATATACATATATCCCCATATCAACTCCCTCTTGAGTCTCCCTCCTACCCTCCCTATCCCACCCCTCTAGTTGGACTCAAAGCACCAAGCTGATCTCCCTGTGCTATGCGGCTGCTTCCCACTAGCTAGCTATTTTACATTTGGTAGTGTATATGTGTCCATGCCACTCTCTCACTTTGTCCCAGCTTACCCTTCCCCCTCCCCGAGTGCTCAAGTCCATTCTCTAGGAGGTCTGTGTCTTTATTCCTGTCTTGCCCCTAGGTTCTTCATGACTTTTTTTTTTTTTTTTTAGATTCCATATATATGTGTTAGCATACGGTATTTGTTTTTCTCTTTCTGTCTTACTTCACTCTGTATGATAGTCTCTAGGTCCATCCACCTCACTACAAATAACTCAATTTTGTTTCTTTTTATGGTGGAGTAATATTCCATTGTATATATGTGCCACATCTTCTTTATCCATTCATCTGTCGATGGACACTTAGGTTGCTTCCATGTCCTGGCTATTGTAAATAGTGCTGCAATGAACATTGTGGTACATGAACTCTTTTTTTTTTTTTTTAATAAATTTATTTATTTATTTATTTTTATTTTTGGCTGCCTTGGGTGTTTGTTGCTGTGTGTGGGCTTTTCTCTAGTTGTGGTGAGCAGGGGCTACTCTTTGTTGTGGTGCGCGGGCTTCTCATCGGGTGGCTTTTCTTGTTGCAGAGCACAGGCTCTAGGCACGCGGGCTTCAGTAGTTGTGGCACTCGGGCTCAGTAGTTGTGGCTCGCGGGCTCTAGAGCGCAGACTCAGTAGTTGTGGTGCACGGGCTTAGTTGCTCCGCGGCATGTGGGATGTTCCTGGACCAGGGATCAAACCCGTGTCCCCAGCACTGGCAGGCAGATTCTTAACCACTGTGCCACCAGGGAAGTCCCTGAGTAAATGTTTTTGTCATTCCCCACATCTAATCCATCATCAAATCCTGATAGTTTTATTTCTAAATTACATTCTAGACCCAACCACTTCCCATCACCTCTGCCACCACCATTCTCAGCCCTCACTGTTCCACAGCCATGGCTTCCCGACTGTTCTTCCTGACTTCACTCTTGCTGCTTTACAGCTCACACAGCCCTTAAAGGGCTCTTCAAAAACTTACATCATATCATATTTCTTCCTCTTTAAAAATCTGTCCAGTGGCTTCCTATTATATATAGAACAAAATTCAAACTCTCTAGTCTGGCCTTCAAGGTTCTTTATGATCTGACCTTTCCTACTATCCAAGCTCTCCCTCACTCTCCCCTTCATTCACTCTGTTCCCACTGTACCTCCTTTTTGCTGTTTGTGATAGCCTTTGCCTCTGAAGCTCTTTGCCTGAATCTTCATGTGGCTTGATGCTTACACCGTTCAGAGCTCTGCTCACATGCCATCTCTTTAAAAGAGTCTTTGCTGACCTAGCCTCTCACAGCTAAAATGGTCACTATCCCTCCGCCCAGTGGTCCTCTATTTTAACCTTGCTTTATTCTCTTCTTAGCTCTTATTATTATCTGAAATCATGGTATTTGTTTATTTCTGTCTCCCCCCCCCACCTCCCAGTAGGAGACAGGGGACTTGTCTGTTTTGTTTATTACCAGTAGTTTCTCAATAATTATCTGTTGAATGAATTGTTAAATCCGGACTTGGAATTCAAACTGATAGTGAAGCAGACTGTACCACCAAGTTGTCACTGTGAGGTAGATGAACAATCTCAGCACGAGGCATAGTTAATTCAAGACTCTATCAAAGGTGTTTTAGGAGAGTCTCTGCCTTAGCCGGTAGGCAGGCTGTCTGCCCTAAACTTCCTTCCTTCCTCTAGTCATGGTGTCTGAAACTCTCCCATTGGCAATTCAGATTCATGCCTCTATGTTGGAAGGTTTTCACCTCCTCTTGAATTCTCTACCAAAATTCAAATGCCTTCAGCATGTGTCTGTTGGCTAATAAAAGATTCGGGAAAAAGGATTTTCTGAGAGATCAGACCAAGAACAGAAGGGACTAAGAGCAGAGGGAAGGCAGCCGATGGCCATACTAAGTTTTCTTCACCGTGCTATAATGCCTTTGACAGAGTCACTGGAGGCAATCAGTCCTATAGAAAGCTGGATTGCTACAGGCCTTAACAAAAGACTTTCTGTGTGGATTCCAATGGGACTAGCAACCTCCTAATCTCTCCCTCTCCTGTGTACTTCCTATTCCACTCCGCAATCCCCAGTATAATTTCCTGCACAGGGGGACTTGACAGTTTGGTAGTCTACCCTCCTGATTGTTTTTCTATCACAGTAAATCAACCAGCCCAACCTCTATCCTTAAGAAAATAGTGATTTTTTAAATGCCTAAACAATATGTTATAGTATTCTTAAATGCCAGTTGAAAACATTTTCTTATTATAAGGTAATACTTACATTTTAATAACACGTTAGAAACAAAGAATTTAATTTCCCTAGTATTCAAATTTGGGTTCCCTGAGAAGTAGACTCAGAGATGGAGATTAGCATGCAGAGCAGGTAGCAGGGAGCACTCTTGAGATCAACATTTGTGGAAGGGAAGGAGGCAGGACTGGGCAGAGGGAAAAGCTGAGATCAGTGCAGCTTCCACAAAGGCCTCAGCTCAGCCCCTGGAGAGCTCTTCAGAAGAGCTGGGATGGCCTTTTAGAGTTGACTCCCCTTGCAGTGAGGAAGCTAGGGTTTCAAACTCCCACATCAGACAGACACTGGATGCAAGCTGATCCCCTGTGAGAGAGGGGGGCTGTGTGGCCAAGGGCAATTTCTGGAGAGGACTGACAGCTGAGGGTTATCTAGTGACAGCGCTCCTAGCATCTAGGAAAATAAGTCCTTAGACCAGAATACAGATCTGGGCAACATGACACAGCATCCATTACACCTAGTGTTTTCATGTTGATGTCGCTTTTTGGTTGCTAACATTATTCTGGGTATCTATTGCAAGGCAGTTTGATTAATTATGTACTAAGAATCTCCCTCCACTGAATTGGCTTTACTACTGAGGAATCTTTTCTTGTTCATGCAGTGCTTCTGAAATACTTTCACTTTTCTGTCCATAACATGTGCTATATTCATATGCAGACGAGAACTGTGTTTTTTGATGTTATTGTCATTCTTATTTGACATTTTGTGAAGCACTCACAGGATGTACGAGGGTTCTCAGATTGTTTCTTGGCCATCTGCAGTGGCCAGTCCGGATGATTAGAAAAGTAAGATTCGACTCTCATTAATCCTGCAGACTCATTTGAATCCATGTCCCAGAATTTTCTTTAAAATAAATAAATAAACAAAATAAATAAATAAAACCCTCAACCTAGATGATGTTGGAGGAACTAATTACCCAGGCTTCCCATTATAGTTTTGTCTGTGTAAGGACTGCCAATTGGGGCCCTGAGTAAGCGTAATTGAGAATTAATGTGTTCTGCAGCTCAGAGTTGGGAAATAAAACTGGGACGACCCACCTAAAGGAAAAAAAGATGATTCTTATCATGTAAGTGAGGCAATAAGGAGCCTTGATTGTTGGCTTTATTGCTCAGGCCTAGCCCACGGACAAAGACAAAAGGACCTTCTTTCTGCTATGGTTTTTCAATCTGGCAAATTTGGTCTCTGAAATAAGACTAAATTATACCTTGTTCATCTCTGCAAAAACATGGACATGAAAGAGCAAAGAAGTTATACTTAGTAAGTTCAACACGTGTCCCAGCGAGCATTAAGCAAATAATAGATTCTTATTTGAGATGGTCTACTTGTCTGGAATTCTAATATTGTGGTTGGGGCTGGGAGTTGGTATCAGGTGCATCATGGGCCTATATCCCTCTCCCTGCACTACTCCCAGCATCTGAGGATGATGAGGGAAGTTCACTTTTTTCCTTGCAGCTTTGGTTTATTGCTAGGGAGGCTCTACTCAGTGTTTTTGTTTGGATGGCAATATAGTCCAGTGGCTTGGCATGTGACTCTGAAATCCTGGCTTCATAACTTAGTAGTTGTATTATGTTAGGCATCCTAAACTATCTGCTCTGATCCCTTAGTTTCTTCCTCTCTAAATTTACAATGACCAGAGCTCCTACTCCTAGAGTTGTTAAAATAATTAGACAATACATGTGAAGTGCTGATGGTGCATAGTAAAACCAGTAAATATTAGGTATTATTGTTTGTGCAGAATGAGTTCACAGGTATAAGATTAGGTTGAGAGTCACTTGGACAATTTCTGGGACAAAGAAAGGGGCAGATAGATTTGGTTGAACTGCTAATTCTTTTAATATATACAATTAAGTAAATAAAATAGCAACAAAGAAGTTTCCATGCAGAGTTGAAACCAATGAGATAGATTCCCTCTTTAAAGTTAGATCTAACTGTGGGAGCTGGATTAGATAATTTATTGGTAGCAAAGGTAATATTAAATGTTAAGTTAGGAGTGGCCATTGCTGTCATTGCGAGTCCAGGAATAGTCATTTCTGTCAATCACAAAAGATATAAGTCAGTCAAGGAATTGTATTTTCCTATACCAAAAAGCCTTCCCTAGCTGAGCAGAACAAGATGTAGACTCACCAAACTCAACAACCTGCTTTTCTTACAAGAAAGCATTATAAAACTTAAGAACAGAATTTTAAATTTTGATCTGGTAGCCAGCTTAGGCTCTGCTCCACTAAGGTATTATTAACTGGGTAGGAAAAATGGGTCTCTGTAAAACCTAAAACGTTTCTAGCACACGTATTCCTTAATCTAGGTATTTTATTTGGAAATTTTTAACTTCTATGTTAGAATGCCTGTTGATTCTTATGTTTAAGAGAAGTGTTTCTTCCATATCATGTTGTCTTTTCTAGTTGAATTTGCTCCATCTTTATTCACTCAACAAATATTTATTGAAGGGCCACTATGAACCAATTAGGTAGTAGGTGGGTGTTCTGAGTGGAGGTAAAAGGAGGAGGATAAAAACGGTTAACAGGCAAATGTCTTTCAAAATTCTATTGAAAATGTGTATTATTTTTATACTTTACATTCATGTGTCTGAATGAACTGAACTCTATGCTTCCTTAGAGTTGGGACCACATCTCCATAGCATTTTGGTAAAGTTTCTGTTATCTCTGACAAGCATCCACTTGACACATTTGCTAAGGGATGCTAAAAGATTGTTGTAGTCAGTAGTGGGAGCCAATGACCCTAAGGGCAACGTGATTACCAGTAATATAGTTTCTCTGATTGGAAGAAAGTTAGCTACAGGTATAAATGCAACCTGAATAAATGATACAATTTGTGGATCTGTTTCTAGACATCAAGCTTTAAGAAAGTTTGAGGAGTTAAGTTTTATTTATTTAAAATGAAACACAAGAAAATCAAGCTGCAATAATCAGAAAAAGGAAAAATGGAATAGAGAGAAAAGGGAAGTTAAAATGAAAACCATCGCTTCTCTCTGAAATTATAACAGTGTTGGTAAAGGCTTTGGTATCTTGCCCGGTACACGTGAGAATAATTTCTAAAATATAAAGTCAAGGTTTCACTGAAGGCATCCGGAAAGATTAGCATCCAGTAGAAATGAAAGGAATCAGGTTTAGTTTTTTATTTATTTATACTGCATTCTTCTATTGCTTCTTCCATCCTACTTCCTTTCACTTAAGGGAATCTCAAATAATTTGTTTTGGCTTTTCTGTGAAGACTGTGAGAGGGAAATGCAGGGCTATACCCATAACCTCCTGAATCAGACCATCTGGAGAGTGTGATTCATCCACCTGCACATTTTTTTTGGTAGTAAAATAAACATAACATGAAATTTACCATCTTAACCATTTTTTAGTGTACAGTTCATTGGCATAAGTATATTCACATTGTTATGCAACCATCACCACCATCCATCTCCCAAACTCTTTTCTTCTTGCAAAACTGAAAAGTCTGTGCGCATTAAACAATAACTCCCTGCTCTTGTCTCTTCCCCCAGGCCCTGGCAACCACCATTCTACTTTCTGGCTTTATGACTTTGACTATTCTAGGTATCTCGTGCAAGTGAAATCAGACAGTATTTGTCCTTTTGTGAGTGGCTTATTTCACTTAGCACAATGTCTTCAATGTTCATCCAGGTTGTAGCATGTGTCAGAGTTTAATTTCTTTTTAAAGGTGAATAATATTCCCTCGAGTGTATATGTCACATTTTGTTTATCCATTCATCCATCTGTGGACACTTGGGCTGCTTTCACCTTTTGACTATTGTGAATAATGCTGCTATGAATTTGGGTGTACAAATATCTCTTCAAAACCTACCTTCAGTTATTTTGGGTATATGCCCAAAAGTAGGATTGCTGGATTGTATGGTAATTCTATTTTAATTTTTTTAAGGAAGAACCAAACTGTTTTCCATGGCAGCTACACCATTTTATATTCCCACCAACACAAGAGTTCTGATTTCTCCACATCCTTGCCAACAATTGTTGTTTCCTTGTTTTGTTTTTTTAATAGTAGTTATCCTACTAGGTGTGAGGTGATATCACACTGTGGTTTTGATTTGCATTTCCCTAATGATTAGTAATGCTGAGCATCTTTTCATGTGCTTGTTGGCCATTTGTATCTCCTTGAAGTGTCTATTCATATCCTTTGCCCATTTTCAAAATTGGTTGGGTTTTTGTTGTGTTGAATTGTATGAATTCTTTATATATTCTGCATATTGACCCCTTATCAGATATATTATTTGTAAATATTTTCTCCCATTCGCTGGATTGACTTTTCACTCTGTTGATTGTGTCTTTTGATGCACAGCAAGATTTTTATTTTTACGTAGTCCAATTTATCTATTTTTTCTTTTGTTACCTGGGCTTTTGGTAATGTCCAAGAAAACACCGTCAAATCTAATGTCATGAACTTTTTACCCTATGTTTTCTTCTATGAATTTTACAGTTTTAGCTCTTACGTTTAGGTCTTTGATTCATTTTGGATTAATTTTTGTGTATGGTATAAGGGAAGGGTCCAATTCATAAAACTAAATTCCCATTCGGGATTAAAACTCTTCACAAACAAGGGAATAAAACACCTACAATGTGAAAAGCAGTTTCCAATGTGTAACTTTTATATTACAGCATATACAGTATAATTTCTGTTAAAAATCTGTAAGTATATATGTGCATGGCTCACTAAAGTGTTAATAGTCATAATCTCTGGGTAAAGAAATATAGTGTTCTGTACTTATATTTAGTTATCTATATTCTTACTTTCTAACAATGTACATATAATGCTTTTGCAATAATAAAGCAAAAAACAAACAAAATCTGCAGCAAACATCATACTTAGGGGTGAGATGTCAAACATATAAGTTAAGGTTGCCCCTATTAGTTCTTCTATTTGTCATTTTATTGTAGGTTCTAGCCAGTTCAATAAGGAAGGCAAAATTTTTAATGGTGTAAGGAGAGGAAAGAAAAGCAAAAAAATGTTTATAAACATGGAAACTCAAGAGATAACAGATAAATGATTATAATTTTAAATGAAATTCAGAAAGACTAGTGGATATAAAGTCAATATGCAGAAACAATTTGCATTCTTATATAACAGCAATAAGCAGAAAATTAATTTTGTAAAAGATACAGTGCTGGATGTCTACTTGTCCCTCCAGATTTACTCTCTACTCTTGTCCGTGCTTGGTAATGCCTTATTGACTTGTGATAAGAGGCTCCCTTGTTCTTTGGCTTCTCATTAGTTTAAGCAGCGGGAGATCAAGGAAGGGTGAAAGAGGATGGGGATTATATTGCCTCACCTCTCTTCCTTTAAGGTTGTTCCTGGCTGGCTGTATCCCTTGACCAAAGGTCCCAGCTCCCATCAAAGTAGCAGTTTTTTACTTTGGGTTCTGGAAAATTGCCTCTTCTCCTTGCCTTTAGGGTTAGGAGTGGTAACGGTTCCCCTCAGTACTGTACAATTTCTGGTTTCCTTAAACCCTGCTTACATCTTTGTAAATGACCCAAATGAGCTGCTCTTTCCTACTTGAACCTTAAATGATATAGATATTATTTGTGACAGCAGCAAAGAATTTAAAATAACTAGGAATAAACCTAACAAAAAGAGGCACAAGATCTTTATAGAGAAAATAACAAAACTTAATTAAAAGATTTTTAAAAAGACATTCTAGAGATGTACCATGTACATGGATGGGAGAACATACTATGATAAAGACATAGGGTTTTCTCCAAATTGATCCACAGATTCAATGAAATTCCAATCAGTTTTTTTTATTTCATGGAACTTGGCAAGGGAAATCTAAGTTTATATATATGAACTGAGGGCAGAGAATAGCCAAGGAAGTTTGAAGAACAGCAAATCTGGTCAAATATTATTATAATTTTACATAATAATAGTATTATATAAAAGTATTATAGGAAACATATAGTAATTAAAACCATGAAATTGGTGCATTGTAAATTATTAGGAAAAGACAATGATGCTGGGACAATGGTTTTCCATATGGACCAAAGAATAATAAAATTGTATACTTATATCACATTATATAAAAGATATGTAAATTCTAGGTGAATTATAGATGGATCATGAAAAGCTTTATGAACTCACATTATTAAAGGATTGTTTAAATAAGGCAACCCCCCCATAAGACATAAAGGAAACAATTGATAAGTTTGACTACATTGGACTTAAAATTTCTGTGCATTAAAAGGGATCTTAGAGAAAGTAAAAATATAAGCCAGAGCTTGGAGAAAACAAAGTAGATGTATGTGTACTACCATGTAATTTCACAAGCACAATGTGGAATTAAAAGCTATTTGCAGAAGTATGGCTCAGTTTTATCATTAAAGCATGCAAAATAATATCACCTTTTTTTCAGAGATTGAATTGATTCATGGTATTAAAAGTATAAAGACATGCATGAGAATGATAAATGCTATTAAATACAGAATAGTGTTATCTCTAGAAGGACAAAATAAGACAGGGTGATGTTTACAAGTGCACAAAACAGCTTCCATAGTTTTTCTTATGTTGTATGAAAACATGGGTGTCATATTATTCTCCATACCTTTCTGTATGTCAGAAATATTACCAATGCAAGTGGACACGATATAAAAGTAGAAACTAGATACCAGCAATAAAAGTTCAAGAAACTAAAAGTTGTGGGATTTAAGTTTTAAAATCTAAACTAGATATTACTGTAATATTTAAGGGAAAAGTAGGAAAATAAAGCATTGTTTAAATGAATAGATGTTAAAAGGAGGATAACATAAAATATTTCCTTATTAACAGGAAATCGAAACTGTGGGGTTTTTTTTGTTTGTTTGTTTTTGTTTACTTTTTTGCTAGAAAATTTACCAACATCTTTTCTACTAGTAATTCAATGTTGACCCAAGGTAAAGACTATTTATGGAAACTCAGAAGCCAAAGAAGAATAAGAAAAACACAGTGGAATTAGATGAAGTAGGTGTGGACAGAACTAAAATCCCTGATCAGATGTCCTTGAGCACTTCAGAAATTGGCAAAGAATTTCACAAAACCACTGTCTATTATTTTATAAAACTCTGGTAGAGTTTCTGCTGAGGTTCTGAATGCAAAAAAAAAAAAAAATGTCAGCACAAAGACTTTTTTTTTTAATGGAAAAGAACGGCCTTAGTATTAAAATATATCTTTCAAGTCAAATTCCTTGCCCAGGAAGCTATTGAACCTGTTTTGAAAGGATTAATTTGCAAATCTTAAGAAATAGTGTTGAACTTAAAATCAACATGAATTGGTGATGATTAGAATCTGTCAGTTGAATCTAATTTCCTTCTGTGATGGGTCTGTTAAAGGGCAGAGACAGTGTAATTAATTGCTTGAGGCTGAGAAACCCAATTAATCTCTAAGCTGACTTTTATTTCATACAATGTTAGTGCTAGAAGAGGCCTCAAGGATCATCTAGACTACTCTGTTCATTTTATAGACGAGGAAACACACATCAGGGAGGTTAAACGATTTGTTCAAGGTCAAAGATACAGTCTGTCCTTGCCACTGAGTCCTGTAAATAGGTTCATATTGCATCCTTAAAGCTTTTATGAGTTTCTTTGCGTCTGATCATGAAATATTACTTGAACATGGGTTTTTCTGGCAATTCATCTCATGACTGTCTCCTTGGAAGGATTTCCAAGCCTCCGTTTTTAAAATTTGAAGCCTGCTCCATAATGTTTATGCAGCAAAGGGGGGGTGGGGAGGGGCCATGTCCTCGTCTACACACTCCTGGAGACAGAGGAGCAGCCCTTTGTGGACTTGTGGAAAAACAGGGGTCCCAATTTGACGGTGTGAGTGACACCTAATCCTGATGGGAACTTGCAAGCCATGCCATCCCTTAAGGATTCTATGGGCCTGATTGTAAGATGTAAGTAGAAAAAGCTGGTATGTAGAGTATTTTTCGAGAAGTTATCAGTTGGGTAGCTATGATAACAAAGATGACACACGAGAAGATCAGCGGAAATGAGACAGCTACTGTAATTGTGGGAAGCATGGAGGCATGCCTTGTGTCAGTGTGGCAGCCACGAGGTGTTCTGCTCAAATCTCCCTTTAAGAGAACCTGCTGCAAGGGTCGTGGGTGTCCAAGAACCTCCAGTTGCTGTGCATGTGGATCTCAGCAGCATTCATGCTGAGCCCTCGCTCTCCCGAACCTGCTCCCAGCCAATGCCTGAGCATGGCTGGGTGTTTTGGGCCCAACATGGGACACCTCTAATGCAGAGTCTTTGCCTGGGGACTCCCCATTGGCCTGGCAGAGACTTTCTCAATTGTGCTGCAGTTTGAGGCTCCTCCTGTTTTGTTTCCTCTCTCCCTTTACAGGTGTCAGATCTGTAGCAGTTCTGAAGGCTCTCCCTGCTTACCTCTATTTCCCCTCCTCTTTCATCCTTTATAGACCCTTCCCAAAATAAATGTCTTGACAGACCAATTCTGTCTTGGCATCTGCATCTCAGAAGACCCTAGCTGATGCAGAGTATAACAATTGCCCTGGTTGATGCCAAGGAGGGATAAAAAAGTAACTTGAAAAAGAATTAGGATCCTATTCTGCTGGTGAGGGCTGCATAGTAATTGTTTCTGTTTGGTTGTTGTCTTTCCCATTATTATAATTCCTTAACTGTGCTCCTTCATGAAAAAATTCCATGTTTCATAGATTCTAAGCTATACTTTTTTTTGTTTTCATTTTAAACTTTCTGAAATTGGGATAGGTCTTAAAATTGATGATGTGCCAATTTAATTGGCCGAGTTTTTTTCTTCTTTACTGATGAATAAAATAACGGTGCATCCTACCACTGATGTATTGTAGATTCAGTAAAATACATTAGCTCAATTCAGGTCACCAGATGCTAGGTACTATAGTGGATTTTAAAGAACTAAGAGGCTGGATTAGCCTTAGTGGGCTGTAATTTTGCTATTTCTTAGGTATATCTATGAGGAAAGGAGAACCCTAAGGAACAGGATTGTATTATAGAGAGATGTACAGCAGATAACTGTTGCCATGGGTATATTAATATAGAAAAGACTAGAGATCCAGTGAAACATTAAGTAATCATAGAAAGCAAGGAAATATGTTCTTTCACTTCTGGCTCTATTCATTCTTTTATTATTCCTTTCTGGGCTACTTTTATGACTGATAATTCCTTGCAGGCCATAGTCACCTTGTTTTCCTGGTTATTCTGTCATTCTCCCAGTAGTATCTTGTATACCAAAACCTATGATAATAAAGGTTTTCCCCTCTATGTGTTGAACCCCATGTTGGTATGTGGGCATGGAAGACCAAGCAAATTTAGTAAGCTTACTAACAGTCTCCAGGGAGATGGGTTAGATGGAAGGATCTGTTGCCTGGAATCCCATAAATGTATCTGCTTATCTAAAATTGGAATCCTTGGCACTGACTGCTTCTAAAATTAGGATTGAAACCATTGTTTCCCTTCTCTCCAGGCACAGCCTTTAGGCCTGGATAAGTTTCCCCTAGCACTCCCCATTTCCAAAATGGGGAAGTCTCTGCCTCTGAAAAAACATAATTGTTATTCCTTATCTGGACACAAATCAAAGAGTACTGGATACTCAGTAAATAGTTACTATTCTTGTTCTATAAATCCTATGCAGAACATAAACTGTGTAATGTATATGCCATTAGTATATTACATATTTTATTATGTATAAATTAAAAGTGTGTTATGTAGTCCATGATCTATTGTTAACGTATGCATTTTATTATAGCCATTAATTATAATGCATATTTTAACAAAACTGAAGGTTAGGTTTGCATAGGAAAGAATAAATGAGGATCACCTTGATATACTAATCCATAATCGTTAAAAGGACTGGTATAGTTTGTGGAAAACATTCCATAAAATGAGAAATTTGCTATAATTCAGAAGTGAAGAGCATCTCCCTAAGATTGGGAAAGAGAGGCAATGTGATCTAATTCAGTAGTTTTTAAACTTTTTTGAGCTTGACCCATAGTGAGAAACACATTTTACATCATGATCCAACATATACATGCATTCTTTCTTTCAATAACTAAAAAGTTTCACAAAACAATACCCATCTTACTAGATTTGACGCCCTCTAATATTTTTCAGGCTATTCTATTTCTATTTAAATACTGTTCGTGATCCGCAGTTTGAAAAATTCTGAACTCATGAAAAGAGCGTGAGCTGGGGAGACAGACTTGGTACAAAACTCTGTCCCACTATTGGCCTTGTCTGTGAACTCGGCAAGTTGTTTCTTCTGAATCTTGTTTTCTGCATTTGTAAAACGAACTGGGTTGTTCTGATGATTATAGACAATTATATACGAAGTGACTGGCATGTAGTAGGTGCTCAATAGATGATAAGGTAGCAGGATAATACTTTCTAATATTAACTGTTTTCCACTACATTTCTGTATACACTTGCCATCTGTTACCTCAAGGTAAGCTTGTTACAGAATTTCTGGACCATTCTTTTCTGTTAGCTCTATCACTTGATGGATACAGCTTCTCTCTTTCTCTCTTTCCCCCTCACACTCCCTACTCCTCCCTCCCCTCCAGCAATGGACCTAGCAGGGCTGGGTCTGAGGACAGAACAATGGAAACAGCCTTGTACCAGTACTTCTCTGCCTGCCTCCAAGTTCCCGCAGCCAGCTTGGGTCCTTTGACTCCCTCCGCAGGGGGCTGCCTTCTTCACCTGCCATTCCTCCTGGAGGGTTATTGTGTCCCTCTTCCTCCCCTAGGACCTTAGAGTCACTCCTCAGGTTCTGAGTGTCCAGTCATTCTCCTTTCCTGTGAGGGTGCTTAGGCTCCCCACAAATCACCTCTCCCTGTCCTGCCCTCCAAACACACCCACATTTCTCTAGGTACATAGCTGACGTGCTATCATTTACTTTAATCATTCCTTTATCATTGCATATTTCAATCACCCCTCATTTTTTGCTAAATTAGAAAAATTTACAATGAATATAATAAAGCATTTAGTGGTTTGTAAGTTGGAGTCTTGTTAATTTTTAGTTAGAAAAAATTGCCATAAATGTACCAAATTTGATCAAATTAGGCACTTTTTCTAAAGTTAAGAAATGAAAAAAATACCTTTATAATGGTAATTTACATATATATCTACATATATATTAATATGTATACATATACTTTTTAAAAATTAATTAATTAATTTATTTATTTATTTTTAGCTGTATTGGGTCTTCGTTTCTGTGCAAGGGCTTTCTCTAGTTGCGGCAAGCGGGGGCCACTCTTCATCGCGGTGCGCGGGCTTCTCACTATTGCGGCTTCTCTTGTTGCGGAGCACAGGCTCCAGACAGGCTCAGTAGTTGTGGCTCACGGGCCCAGTTGCTCTGCGGCATGTGGGATCTTCCCAGACCAGGGCTCGAACCCGTGTTCCCTGCATTGGCAGGCAGACTCTCAACCACTGCACCACCAGGGAAGCCCCAATATGTATACACATACTTTTAAAAATCATTAAGAGCTTTATAATTCAGAAGCGGATGCCTCTGCTCTTCACAATGAATTAAGTGTGGTCATCTTTGCTTCACCACTAACCAAATTACAGTCTCTGTGCACTGTAACACTGGACAAATCCCTAAGCAACTGTTACTTCATATCACAAGTTCCATACCCTGTTTATGTATACATGATTTTTTATATATTCCAATACCCTATTTTACTACTAATTTACATCACTTTCATTCAATTCTGTGCCTATACCTGTTTGTCTCTACTTTGTTTTTCTCCTATGCTTAGAATTTGACGTTCAAGGCACAAAAAAAGGACATTTGAGGCAATTATCTGGATGAAGGTAATTTTTTTCCAATTATATGGTATTTTAAACAAAAGTGGCTTTTTACAAAATTACCCAGATAAAATTGTGTTCGTATCCACAACGAATAAGCCTTCTTTCTGTGTCGTGTTCCCCAGCCCTGGAAATGAGTATATAGCAATTCTGCAGTTATTTTCCAGTTTTACTTCAGAATTTACAAAGTCAGCAACTTCCTGGTCCCTGTAGACTTGGTGGGTGAGGGTGCCAGAGCAGGAGTGAAAGTGAGAGAGCAGGAGAGGAAGAGACCCACTACTCTAGGTTTAAATGGGGCAACAAATAAGCCATTTAATAGTGCCCTTCCCCTCACCCCAAACAATTATGTGACACTTGATCCCATCCTCACATAGTCAATGTGATTCCCAGCTTATGGTGGCTAAAATATCTAGAAACAGATTTCATTGTCTTAACGAAACAATCAGATTCAACACATGGAAGCTGGCCTATTCTGAATCAACCAGAACATAGTCATTTCCTAACTGCATATAACAGAGAGAAAAAGTACAAAAGGAAGTTATATACGATGAAACCATTAAATGCAGATTTGCCACAAGGCAAGTTGGTAATGCTTGAACATTATGAAGTGCAAAAACTGCACAAACACATTATATTTTAAACACTCCATCTATTTAACAAACTATGTATGCTCTTCAGCTAAATAAGATTAATTGAGATTCAAGAGGCAGCACCGTACTGGCAAATCTCATCCTAAAGGCATCCATTAATATAAATCAACAGTAGCAATTTGGTTTGATCATTTATTTGCAAGAATCATTAAGGTTTATTAGCATAATTATTCCCTGTGGGATTTCATGTCAAGGAAATGAAAAATGGCATTATCAATATTTAAAAGATAAGTGTGTAATGTTCAGAGTACTTAAACAGTCATCTGCAGGTGGTGTCCAGCTGCAGCAAATTAGATTAGATTTGGGCATTTTTCTGAACAAAAGAAAAATTGTTTTGTTCTAATTGCTTCATTTTATAAAGCAATACAATTTTGTAAATAATTTCTCCTGCATAGTTAGAACTTACAGTGTGTACCTATTAACATGCCTTATTTCATATCAGCACCTCCGATATGTTCAACCCTTTTATGTTGTAACTATTGGGGAACATTAATCAGTATAATCCATCATTTATTATCAGGGAAAGCTTTTTCCCTTCAGTAATCTAGACCTCTAGTCTAGACCTGTAAGTGAAAAGCTATATCCCAAAGGGAAATGAACCAGGAGATTTCCCCTTAATTCTGGGAGGGCATAAATCCATCCTTAACAATGAAATATCATTTATAATAGTAATAATTTATCATGAGACATCCTTAAATGTGATCATTGTTTTTTTAAAAAGCCATACAATGGAATATTATTCAGTGATAAAAATAAATGCTCTGTCAAGCCGTGAAGAGACACGGAGGAATCTTAAATGCATATTACTAAGTGAAAGAAGTCAGTCTGAAAAGGCTATATACTGTATGATTCCAACTATATGACATTGCGGAAAAGGCACACTATAGAGACAGTAGAAAGATTAGTGGTTTCCAGAGGTTTGGGTGGAAGGAGGGAAGGATGAATAGGTGGACCACAGGGCATTTTAGAGCAGTGAAACTATTCTGCATGATATTGTAATGGTGGATACATGACATAATGCACTTGTCAAAATCCATATAGACCTGCACAAAACAAAGAGTGAACTCTGATGTAAACTATGGACTATAATGAATAATGTATCAATATTGGCCCGTCAACTGTAACAAATGTATGGTGCTAATCATAGTGGAAATTGTGTGGGTGTGAAGGGAAGGGGGGACATATGGGAACTCTCTGTATTCTATGAATTTTTCCGTAAACCTAAAACTGATCTAAAAAGCAAAGGCTATTAATTTAAAAAAAATTTTAGGGTAATTTTCTTCAGATAAAATCAGTTAATCATTGCAATTGATTAAATTTGTCTTTGTTTTAGATGAACAGTCAGGCCAAAAATCTTTTTCTCTGGCAGACCCCCTATTAAATAGCATAAATTATTGTAGAATCTTTCTACAATACCCATGTGTGGACTAGACACAAGGAGCTATAACTAAAATTCCCTTTAGAGACAAAGATCCTAAGTTAGAGAAGCAAAATAAATGAAAAGCATACATGTGTGCTAAAATACTTTGCAATACTGCATGACATTTCGCTATTAGGAATTAACAAATTCTACGCTATTGAACCTGTTATATCCTGAACTGATCCTCATCTCTTACGCTCACTTCAAGGAGCCTAACACTTTGAGGAGATGGTTATGTCAAGAAATCTGCAGCAGGCTTCATCTCAAGTCAATTTATGCACAACACCAAGACGGTAACCTTCTCTCTGTTCCTCTTAGACAGTATTGCCAATGAGTAGAGCAGTAGAGGTAACGCTGATATGCAATCATGTGACCAATGACTCAAGGAGAGGGGGGAGCAAAAGGTTTGCAGCTCCCAGAAACTCTTTCGAGGCTCAACTGAAGCTTTTTATTCATGCTTTGTATTCTTTTTCTCATGGTCTCAGTCTTTGCCACATACAGTGGTCCTTGGGTATCTGTGGGGAACTGGTTCCAGGACCTGCCCTGGATACCAAAATCCACAGATGCTCAAGTCCCACATACAGCCCACGGTGCCCGTGGTTCTGCATCCGTGGATTCAACCAACCAGTGATCCTGTAGTACTGTATGTATCTATTAAAAAAAATCCCTATATATGTAGACCTTTGCAGTTCAAACCCATGTTGTTCAAGGGTCAACTGTATATACCTTTTAACCACAATTTCCTTCAAGGTGACTGTTGCATGTTTTAACTTGATTATGTATGGCTCAATCTTTAATCACTGTTTCTTCATTAGTACACTTTGTTCTTATTATAATGCCATTACCTTAAGGTAGAGGTCCCTTTGCTAGGGCAACCGGGAGTACAGTGTGAGTACTCTATAACTGAGAACTTGAATTGTACTTGGTCAGAATCCTATTGGTTTTATTCAGCTCCCCTCACTATTGTGATTAAAAGTGTGGCAACCATTCCACAAATCCTTCTTTTTGTCTCTCATAACTTCTGATGACCTACATGGCTTCCCCTTAGTTTATTTGTACTAACTGAATGCAGTGCTTCCCCCACCACCACATAATAGATTCCCTACCTGAATTACCCTTCTAATCATCCTAACACTCAAATTAGTACATTCTAAATATAATGTTAATCCTTAAATGGATATTTATTAAGCTACGCTATGTTCAGGGCTCTGTGCTAACCACGTTTTGGTAAATTTAGACAATTAGTACTGCATTTAAACTATTGCTGTGTGTGATGTTATGAAATATTAATTGCATGTTTCAAGAAGCAAATAGTATTGATATATTTAACTGCCTGATGAAACAGATAATCTATATATCGATGAGTGACATACTTTATTTGATTAAAGAGTAGTCTCAAAGTTACAAATATTTTCTTGCAAAAACTAATATACTATTGTGATTTAGAAATCCACTGTACATGATAGAGCTTACCTTCATCAAGTAACTAAACATTTAATGATCAGATTTGTACCCTGTTTATGTTTCAAAGACATTTATATTTATTGATGTGTGAGCATTTCAGATAAATAATGTTGACTTGAGTCTATGTATGCAACCAAAGAATTTGTCATTTGGACGACAAGCAATTAATTAGATTGTGTTAGGTAGATAAGGAAATGAAGAAATCATAATGTATCTAGACTTTAGAGAAGTCTTTTTGGAGAATTCCCTCATTATATTCTTATAGAAGGGTATAGAAATATTGGTAGTGTATTAGTAAAATCAGTGCATTGGTAAATTGTTGAATGATCGTACTCAAAGTTTGCTGATCTAGTTCCACCTGGAGAGATACTCTAGTAGTGCATATCAAGGCTCTGTGTTCTCCCAGTCTTACTCAGCATTTTTATCTATGAAGTATTTGAAAATATGAAAGGCATGTTTATCCAATTTGTAAATGATGTCAACTGAAGAAAAACGCACAATGTAAGAGCTGTGAGTTAAGTTTTATTTGGGGCAAAATGAGGGCTATAGCCTGGGAGACAGCATCCCAAATAGCTCTGAGGAACTTCTCTGAAGAGGTAGGGGGGAAGGTCAGTATTATAGGTGATTTTAGCGTAGGTGGATACATGCAGTCAAGTTTACTTTTTTTTTGTAAAAAGTAAACTTGACTGCTAGTCTCATGAAGGTTGCTGCTAGTCATGAGGAGCAGATGTCTCTGTTAATGATTTTAGTGTCTCACTGCATATGAGAAGATGCAAGTATTTGGGCTCATAAAATCTTCTCCTGAAAGTTTCTAACTATCTGAAGGCCTGTTCTGCTAGTTGTTCCCAGAGCACAGAGTGCCTCATTCCTCATCTCCACCCTGAACTCCTTTCAGGGTGTATTGAAGGTCAGTTACTGCAGTGGCTAGTGACTTAATCCTTGTAAAGGCAGATGGCAAGTGCCAATTTTTAGATAGCAATGACATGACTCTGGGTTATTGAATTACTAGACAAACATGTTGCATAGATATTTTGGAGAACAAAACCAGGAATTAAAAATTGCAGTCAAGACTCTGAGATCACAGGGATTAAAGGAAGGAAACTGGCTAGTAGCTTCTAGAAAATAAAGAAGGGAGAGAGGAAAATGTGAGAAAGGAAATTAGAGGTTTTCCACTCTAACTACTAATAATCTTTAAAATCAAACATTGATTTTGATTTAAAAAGGCAATTAATGCTGCAAAAAGTTTTGTTTTTCTTAATCATTTTCACCCATGAAATTAAACAGAGATAGTGGTTGTATCAGTTAGGAATTGCATTTGGATAACTGTAATAGAATCCCGGGTGGAGAAGAGGACACAGAGGCTTAGACAAATTAGTTTACTTTTCTGTCAGATAGCATGAGGTCATGAGTTAGGCAGCCCAGGGCTGGTGTGGTAGCTCTGTGGTCATAAGGAAGCAAGGCTCCTTCTCTTTTTCTGCTCTGCCATCCAGAGCATGTGTTATCTCATTGGCAAGACAGCTGGTGGACTTTGTCATCACATACTCTTATTAAGGACAGAAACCCACACATACAAAGGCCCTCTGACAAGAAAAAGCTCAGAGAAATCCATTTTGGCTAAAGTTTGAAGAAGAAACCTGAAGGGCTAGATATATAAGCCTTTACAGGTCAGGTTGATGGTTTTAGACTTTCTTTAAAGGCCAAAAGAAAACAGTGAATTCTTATCATTAAGGAAAGTTTTTCCAATATGAGACACCAGAGACCTAGTGTGCCAAGACCTGTCTAAAATGCTGAGACTGGACCAGGATAACAGAGAACCCCATTCCTCCCACCTCCTGGCTAGTAAGCAGGAGCAACAAAGAAGAGCAATCTCCTGCTGGGGGAGGAGACGAGTATGGAGAGAACCTCTGACATGCAGGAACACAGGGAAGGCCTAAAGCTAAGGGTGAGTCAGGAATGTTGAGAAAAGCAATCTGGAAAACCAACCCCCAACATAAGCACAAGATAACACGAGAGAAATTTGAAGACAGTGGTGCACTGAAGATAACCGAAGCAACACGAAGTTCAAATCCAGCTCAACTTCTGACTATACGTAGTCAACCTCCGACATTCACTGTAGGAGAATAGGTGTGCTATTGCCAGGCATAAATATGACTTATCTCAGTCTCTGCTGTCTTACACATGATGTCTGGCATTCAATCAAAAAGTATGAGACACACACACACACAAAACCAAGAAAAAACACTGTAAAAAGTGTACAAAGGGCTTCCCTGGTGGCGCAGTGGTTGAGAATCCGCCTGCCAATGCAGGGGACATGGGTTCGAGCTCTGGTCTGGGAAGATCCCACATGCTGCGGAGCAACTAGGCCCGTGAGCCTGCGCGTCTGGAGCCTGTGTTCCGCAACAAGAGAGGCCGCGATAGTGAGAGGCCCGCGCACCACGATGAAGAGTGGCCCCCGCTTGCCACAACTAGAGAAAGCCCTCACACAGAAACGAAGACCCAACACAGCCAAAAATAAATAAATAAATAAATAAATAAATAAATTAAAAAAAAAAGTGTACAAAGGTGAAGCAGTCAACAGAACAAAACTCATATGACCCAGATGGTGAAACTATCAGAAAAATTTAAATACTATAATTAATATACTAAAGTCTCTAATGGAAAAGACAGACAATATATGTGAAAAGATGGGTATTTTTAGCTGAGAAGGTGGAAAGTATAAGAAAGAGATAATGGAAATATTAGATAAAAACAAAATAGTACTGAACATGAAGAATGCCTTTGACAGGCTCATCAGAAGACTTGACATAGCTGAGGAAAGAGTCAGAAAATTTGAAGATGTAGCAATAAAAATTACCTAAACTGAAACACAAAGATAGAAAGATTGGAGGAGGAAAAAAACAGAGCATTTGAGAGCTTCATGACACTATCAAATCACCTAACATATGTGGAAACCTATGTATTGTAGATTTAAATATGTAAATAAAATGTATGATAACAATAGCACAAGAGATGGGATGGAGGAATTGAAATTAAACTGTTGTAAGGTTTATATATATGTGTGTGTGTGTATATATATATGTATACACATACACACACATACATATATACATATATATATAGTAAATCTTAGGGCAATCACTAAAAAATAAAGAGGTATAAATAATAAGCTGATAATGAAAATAAAATGGAACTACAAAAAATAATCAAAAAGAAGAAAGAAAAAGAAAATGAATCAATAACAGATGCAACAAATATTTTAAAATTTGCAAAATTGTAGATATCAATCCATGCATAATATCCATAATGATATGTAGATATAAACGGCATAAACACCAATTAAAGGATGGTGATTGTCAGACTGAATAAAAAAGCAACACCCAACTATACACTATCTACAGGAAAGCCATTTTAAATATAAAGACACATTAAAAGTAAAAGCAAGGAGAAAGATATATTATGTAAACACTCGTTAAATAAAATCTGGAGTGCCTACATTAATATAAAAAAGACTTCAGAACAAAGACTATCACCAGGGAAAAAGAGGGTCATTTCAGAATGTTAATGTCAAAATATTTTTAGGACATAATAATAATCCTAAAGGTGTATACCTCTAACAATAGAACTTTAAAACACATGCAGCAAAAAAAGAACTGAAAAGAGAAATAAGCAGGGCTTCCCTGGTGGCGCAGTGGTTGAGAATCTGCCTGCCAATGCAGGGTACACGGGTTCGAGCCCTGGTCTGGGAAGATCCCACATGCCACGGAGCAACTAGGCCCGTGAGCCACAATTACTGAGCCTGCGCGTCTGGAGCCTGTGCTCCGCAACAGGAGAGGCCGTGATAGTGAGAGGCCCGCGCACCGCGATGAAGAGTGGCCCCCGCTTGCCACAACTAGAGAAAGCCCTCGCACAGAAACGAAGACCCAACACAGCCATAAATAAATAAATAAATTAATTAATTTAAAAAAAAAAAGAGAAATAAGCAAATCCACAGTTATTCTTGATGACCTCAACACTCCTCTTAGTAATTAATAAAGCAAATCGATAGAAATACAGTAATGATATAGAATACCTGAACAGCATTCTCAATCAACTTGACCTTATTGAACATCTTGCCCAAAACATCAGAATACATATTCTTTTCAAGGACACATGAAACATTCACCTGAACAGACCGTATTCTGAACAATAAAACAAACCTCAATTAAAAAGATTTGAAATCATACAGAGTGTGTTCTCTGACCATAATGGAATTAAACTAGAAATCAGTAACAAAAAGGCACCTGGACAATCTGAAATGTTTGGAAAGTTAACAAAACGGCTCTAAATAATTCATGGGTCAAAGAAGAAGTCTCTGAATATTCTGAATTGAACAAATGAGAATGCACAACATATCACAATCTGTGGGAGGCAGCTAAAGCAGGGCTTAGAGGGAAATATAAGTTATACATTTATATTTGAAAAGAAGAATGGTGTTAAAGATTTAAGCTTTCACCTTATGAAACTATAAAAAGAAGAGCAAATTAAACCCAAAGCAAACAGAAAATAATGATGGTTAGAGCAGAAAACAATGGACTTGTAAATAAAGTAGAAAAAAATTAATAAAACCAATAGTTTGCTCTTTGAAAACATAAATAAAATTAATAAAACTCTAACTGATGAAGAACAATATTTCTTCAAAGTTATTTATGGTAGAGCTTTCTCTTGTGTGCATAACAGTAATATAATTTCAATCATTTGTTCATTTAACAAATATTTATTTATCACTTACTATATGCCAAGCACTATTTTAAATGCTTGGGATACATTAGTGTTCAAAACAACAACAACAAAATTTCTGCTGACAGCCCAGTCAACAAGGTTTAATTAGAGGCTACTTTAAGAGAAGCTATACATAAGCCATGATTTTCGTAGAGTTCTTTTGGAAGTTGCTAGACTAACAGGGGATTAAATGCAAATAATAGTTACATCCTGGTTTCAAAGTGTTTTGTACTGTACACACCCTGTTGTCAATTTTACTTTTGTAGTAACTGGGTTTATAAGACTCCCAAAAGACAGAAACATTGACAATATTCTCCCTATACACACACACACACACATACACTTGCACAAGTCCCTTTTGACGTTAGAAAACAATTTGAGTCTAAGGTGAGGTCTAAAAGCCCATTAGGGTTATCTATTTGCTATTAGTCTCTTTGCATTTCAGTTTGGGAGGTTTCTATTGACATATCTTCAAGCTCACTGATTCTCTCTTCAGTGGTGTCCAGTCTACTGATATCCTATTAAAGGCATTCCTCATTTGTTACAGTGTTTTTGATTTCTAGAATTCTCTTTGGATTCTTCCATTTCCACGTCTCTGCTTAAATTACTCTTCTGTTCTTGTATGTGGTCCACATTGTTTGTCAGATCCCTTAGCATATTAATCATAGTTATTTTAAATTCCTGTTTAATTCCAAATGTGTGTGAGAGCTGAGTCTAGTTCTGATGCTTACTTTGCTTTTCAGACTGTGCTTTCCCTTGCCTCTTAACAATCTGCCTTTAGCCTTGTAATTTGTTGTTGAAAGGTGGACACGGTATATTGGGTAACGGGAACTGAGGTAAACAGGGCTTTAGTGTGAGGTTTTTTTATTATATGGCTAGGAGTTAAGCTGTGTTTAATGTTTGCTGTAGCTGTAGGTTCCAGAGGCTTCAGATTCCTCTGTTTTTGTTTTTGTCTCCTGTTGTCTTTGGATTCCCTAAGAATTCCTTGTTAGAGTGTGTGTTTTGAAGGACTTCCAGCTGTAATCAACTGTTATTACACTGGAGCATTGTTGGTGTGGTGATAAAGTGTGGGAAAGGGGAAGCATTTTATGGTTTTATGGTTAAGTCTTTTGGTAGAGCTGTGTCCCTGGGCTGTGACCTTCACGAATATTTCTTAGATCCCCTTTGTCCACTTAGGTGAGACAGGAAGGCTGGAGGCAGAGAAATGTCCTTGCCCCAGGTAGAATTAGGTTCTGGTAAAATCTTTTCCTCTGTAAAGTAGGCCTTTATTGTGGAGAAGGCTCTGGACATATTTCACAATGATTCTTCTTCTCAGCCTCCTGCCAGGACCATGAAAGATCTTTTTCGGTTCTTCATTGTGAGAACCTGGTGAGATTCCTGGAGACAAAACCCAGAGCAGTGTGGAGGCCTCCCTAACACGGCAGCCCCCACTAGTTTCACTGATTCTAGTCCATACTCAGTCTCCAGCAATCCATCAAAATTACCATTTAATTATTCCTAATTCATGGCTTCAGGGGCCACTGTTCCATGTAAGGAGGTCTTGACTGTGACTCTCTGGATTTACCTCTCCCCACATTTCAGGGTGATGGGTTGCCCTGTGACCTCAGTTTTATGATGAATGCAAGAAAAGTCATTAGTTTCGAGTTTATCCAGCTTTATCTGGTAGTAAGGAGGGAAGTGATAACTTCCAAGTTTTTTATATTTTGGAGCTGAAACCATGAGTCCTATTTTTTTTTTTTTAAAGATTTATTTATTTATTGACTGATTGATTGCTATGTTGGGTCTTCGTTTCTGTGCGAGGGCTTTCTCTAGTTGCGGCAAGCGGGGGCCACTCTTCATTGCGGTGCGCGGGGCTCTCACTATCAAAGCCTCTCTTGTCGCGGAGCACAGGCTTCAGACCCGCAGGCTCAGTAGTTTTGGCTCACGGGCCTAGTTACTCCGCGGCATGTGGGATCTTCCCAGACCAGGGCTCGAACCCGTGTCCCCTGCATTAGCAGGCAGATTCTCAACCACTGCGCCACCAGGGAAGCCCCTTAAGTCCTATTTTTAATTAATCTTTAAGCAGACATATTGCTACACAAGATGGACTTCAAATTAGCACAAACTAAGCCAAGTTCACATGCTAACTACCTTAAAAAAATTTTGTTTCACTTTTGACAAGATTTCTCTAAATATGTCATCTCTAAAATCAATATATTTGACTAATTTCTCTGACCCATTCCTGTTCTTAAGCTCTTCCATTTAAAATGGACTTCAGTGTGTAAGTCAATATAATAAACCTAACCAAAATCCTGCCATCATCTGTCCGCTCTCTCATTGGTACCTGGACCTTGTATTACATAGAATAAGATCCATGTGGCCCATATATTTTATTCCCCCAATTTACCAACAGCTTCTGTGGGTCCCCCACAGTGCACAGTTACTCAGCTAGGGAGACCGTGACCGTGCCTCCCACTGCCGAGGACGAATGCCGTCATCAACCCTGCAGAACCTGCATTGAGGCTGCAGTATGTTTTGTGCACGGAAAGTGACTTTGGCCTCATATCTTAGACAGGAGTTTGCCGTATTTCTCTGTAAACAGTTTCCACACCTCAACTTGGCTCCCAACTCCACCAAACCGACAGATAGTTGCTTGAGGGAAATCTTGGCTCCTAACAGACTGCAAAGGGCTTGCCTCAGGACACATGTGGATTTCCCCCCCCGTCTCCTTAAAATTTATGGAAAAACAAAAACAAAAACAAAAAACTTATGGAAGTAGCCGCCCTGCCAAGCCTCCTAAGAAGCTCAGCGCTCATTGGATAGGGCTGCGCCCAATGGGAGGCGGCGGCCTTCGCGGGTGGCTGGCGCGCTGCAGCGGCAGTTGCCGGGAGACCGTATCAAAACCGGAGAGCTCTGCTGGCGTCTTGGTTTACCGCCTGAGTTGGTGGCCGCCAGAGCGGGAGAGGGGGAGTTTCGTCGGCCGAGATGGTGAGCTTGTCGGGGGTCTCAAAACTAGTTGGTTGTCTATTGATTTAATTCTAGTTTAGAGCCAGCCTGCTTCTAAAAAAGGATTTGAAGTGCCCAATCTGAGAATAAAGTGGGAAACTCGTATTTGCTTTCAGAGACCTCAGGTGCTATTATTTAAGGGACTACTTGGTTGTTGATTTAATTCTAGTTTAGAGCCAAACTGCTTCTTAAAAAGGATTTGAAGTGCCCAATCTGAGAATAAAGTGGGAAACTCGTATTTGCTTTCAGAGACCTCAGGTGCTATTATTTAAGGGACGCTCCTGGTGGCTTCCAGCCTTTTTTCGCATTTCTCCACAGTATATTAAATCCGCCCGGTAAAAATCTTGCTTCCCACACATCTGGAAATTTGGGAAATGTTTAAGAACCGCTGAACAAATGAGTGGAAATGAAGGTCCAGGAGAGAGCGAATGAATAAATAACAGCAGGTTGACCTATTAAATGTATATTAGAAAAACGTGACCTTTTTTTTTAAAACATCTTTTTTGGAGTATAATTGCTTTACAGTGTTGTGTTAGTTTCTGCTGTATAGCAAAGTGAATCAGCTATATGTATACATATATCCCCATATCCCCTCCCTCTTGCATCTCCCTCCCACCCTCCCTATTCCCCCCCCGCTCCAGGTGGTCACAAAGCACCGAGCTGATCTCCCTGTGCTACGCAGCTGCTTCCCACTAGCTATCTATTTTACATTTGGTAGCGTATATAAGTCCATGCCACTCCCTCACTTCGTCCCAGCTTACCCTTCCCACTCCCCGTGTCCTCAAGTCCATTCTCTACGTCTGCATCTTTATTCCTGTCCTGCCCCTAGGTTCTTCAGAACCTTTTTTTTTTTTTTAAACATTCCATATATATGTGTTAGCACATGGTATTTGTTTTTCTCTTTCTGACTTACTTCACTCTGTATGACAGACTCTACGTTCATCCACCTCACTACAAATAACTTAATTTCATTTCTTTTAATGGCAGAGTAATATTCAATTGTATATGTGTGCCACATCTTCTTTATCCATTCATCTGTCGATGGACACTTAGGTAGCTTCCATATCCTGGCTATTGTAAATAGAGCTGCTATGAACATTGTGGTGCATGAACTCTTTTTGAATTATGGTTTTCTCAGGGTATATGCCCAGTAGTGGGATTGCTGGGTTGTATGGTAGTTCTATTTTTAGTTTTTTAAGGAACCTCCATACTGTTCTCCATAGTGGCTGTATCAATTTACATTCCTACCAACAGTGCAAGAGGGTTCCCTTTTCTCCACACCCTCTCCAGCATCTATTGTTTGTAGATTTTTTGATGATGGCCATTCTGACTGGTGTGAGGTGATACCCCATTGTAGTTTTGATTTGCATTTCTCTAATGATTAGTGATGTTGAGCATCCTTTCATGTGTTTGTTGGCAATCTGTATATCTTCTTTGGAGAAATGTCTATTTAGGTCTTCTGCCCATTTTTGGATAGGGTTGTTTGTTTTTTTGTTATTGAGCTGCATGAGCTGTTTATATATTTTGGAGATTAATCCTTTGTCCGTTGATTCTTTTGCAAACATTTTCTCCCATTCTGAGGGTTGTCTTTTGGTCTTGTTTATGGTTTCCTTTGCTGTGCAAAAGGTTTTACGTTTCATTAGGTCCCATTTGTTTATTTGTGTTTTTATTTCCCTTTCTCTAGTAGGTGAGTCAAAAAAGATCTTGCTGTGATTTATGTCAAAGTGTGTTCTTCCTATGTTTTCCTCTAAGAGTTTTATAGTGTCCGGTCTTACATTTAGGTTTTTAATCCATTTTGAGTTTCTTTTTGTGTATGTGTTAGGGAGTGTTCTAATTTCATCCTTTTACATGTAGCTGTCCAGTTTTCCCAGCACCACTTATTGAAGACTGTCTTTTCTCCATTGTATATCCTTGCCTCCTTTGTCATAGATTAGTTGACCATAGCTGCGTGGGTTTATCTCTGGGCTTTCTATCCTGTTCCATTGATCTGTATTTCTGTTTTTGTGCCAATATCATATTGTCTTGATTACTGTAGCTTCGTGGTATAGTCTGAAGTCAGGGAGTCTGATTCCTCCAGCTCCGTTTTTCTTTCTCAAGATTGCTTTGGCTATTCGGGGTCTTTTGTGTCTCCAAACAAATTTTAAGATTTTTTGTTCTAGTTCTGTAAAAAATGCCATTGGTAATTTGATGGGGATTGCATTGAATCTATAGATTGCTGTGGATAATATAGTCATTTTCACATTATTGATTCTTCCAATCCAAGAACATGGTATATCTCTCCATCTGTTTGTATCATCTTTAATTTCTTTCATCAGTGTCTTACAGTTTGCTGCATACAGGTCTTTTGTCTCCTTGGGTAGGTTTATTCCTAGGTATTTTATTCTTTTTGTTGCAATGGTAAATGGGAGTGTTTCCATAATTTCTCTTTCAGATTTTTCATCATTAGTGTATAGGAATGCAAGAGATTTCTGTGCATTAATTTTGTATCCTGCTCCTTTACCAAATTCATTGACTAGCTCTAGTAGTTTTCTGGTAGCATCTTTAGGATTCTCTATGTATAGTATCATGTCATCTGCAAACAGTGACAGTTTTACTTCTTTTCTGATTTGGATTCCTTTTATTTCTTTTTCTTCTCTGATTGCTGTGGCTAAAACTTCCAAAACTATGTTGAATAATAGCAGTGAGAGTGGGCAACCTTGTCTTGTTCCTGATCTTAGTGGAAATGTTTTCAGTTTTTCACCATTGAGAATGATGTTGGCTGTGGGTTTGTCATATATGGCCTTTATTATGTTGAGGTAAGTTCCCTCTATGCCTACTTTCTGGAGGGTTTTTATGATAAATGGGTGTTGAATTTTGTCGAAAGATTTTTCTGCATCTATTGAGATTACCATATGGTTTTCCTCCTTCAATTTGTTAATATGGTGTATCACATTGATTGATTTGCGTATATTGAAGAATTCTTGCATTCCTGGGATAAACACCACTTGATCATGGTGTATGATCCTTTTAAAGTGCTATTGGATTCTGTTTGCTAGTATTTTGTTGAGGATTTTTGCACCTATGTTCATCAGTGATATTGGCCTATAGTTTTCTTTTTTTGTGACATCTTTGTCTGGTTTTGGTATCAGGGTGATGGTGGCCTCGTAGAATGAGTTTGGGAGTGTTCCTCCCTCTGCTATATTTTGGAAGAGTTTGAGAAGGATAGGTGTTGGCGCTTCTCTAAATGTATAATAGAATTCACCTGTGATGCCATCTGGTCCTGGGCTTTTGTTTGTTGGAAGATATTTAATCACAGTTTCAATTTCAGTGCTTGTGATTGGTCTGTTTATATTTTCTATTTCTTCTTGGTTCAGTCTCGGAAGGTTGTGCTTTTCTAAGAATTTGTCCATTTCTTCCAGGTTGACATGACCAGCTTTTGAACCTCACTTTACAGCCAAGGGGGAAGGGGTAGAGGGTGGAATGAGGAGGAATTCCCTGCATAGTGGTAAAGAGCTGGGTCTATAGAGGTCAGCTGCACGTCTTTGAATTCTAGTATGGTTGTTTATTAGCTGAGGAAACTTGGGTCAAGTTGCTTTAACTTTTCATGCCTCATATATAAGATGGGCAACACTAATAGTACCTGCTTCATTGATATATCATGTATTTACCTACCACATTTGCTTTTTTATTATATTTCTCTGAATTTAGGAAGGAAGCCAAAAGCCTTTCGTTTTTTACTGTTAGCTATCTTCATTTCATTTGTTTCTGGGGGCTACATCAATATATTTTAAAAAATTAGATCCTGGAACACCAAAGTATGCTTTTTTTCCCCCCCTCATTTTAGGCTTCCAAAAGGAGAACTCTGAGCTTTAGTGAAAGGCATCAGAAATTAGTAGATGTCAACTATTGCAAAAAATTGCATGTCGAAGCACTACAGAGGCTACAGAATCAAATCAGGGACCAAATGGTGCAGAATGAGAATGATGACCGGGCTGAGCGCAAAAGGTTCCTCAGATTATTACGGAATGAACAATTTGAGTTGGATATGGAAGAGGCCGTTCAAAAGGTAAGTTTTACTATTCATTTTTACATCATTTTTTTCCTTCATTTTCTCTTTGGAAACAATGAAAGCCAACTGGAATTGAATAGAGAGACTAAGCATCAGGCAAAGGATGCCTCCCAGTGAGTCAGCCCAGTGTAGTGGTAAAGAGCTGGGGTTTTGGAGCTGGACTGTGTATCTTTGAGTCCTAGTACTACTATATGTTAGCTGTGGAACCTTGGGTAGTTTGCTTTTACTTTCTCTGCCCCTTCTAGAAAGTGAGAAGAATAATAGTACCTACTTCATAGGATTGTTTTAGTAATTAATCAGTTAATACAGGCAAAGCCCTTAGAATAGTGCCTGGAAGAGTAAGCACTCAGGTTTTTTTTTTTCATAAATATGAAATCCATGATTACTAACTTCCACAGTTTTGTTCACATAAGTATAATTCTTTGCTTTCCCTAAAATTCTAAAGACAAAAATTTAAGAATACCTTTTTTGAATTTATTGAGATTAAACATGTACATTAAGTGGTAGAAAATGAACACTTATTTATTAGCTATGAATTTACTTGTATTTTTGATTTTTGAAATACTGCCTTGAAAAATTCAGGTATAATATGTAGGTATGTAACTACTAAAGTGTGGAGACAGTTTTTCAGTGCATATTTTAAGGGATGAGGGAGGTAGAAAAAGGGAAACCAACAAGAAACGAAATGAGTTCTCATAAATGTGAAAAAGATGTTCTGATATTTCAGTGTTTTTTGAGTGTCTGCTATATGTTCAACATTTTGTAAGATATTTTGGGGAATGGCAAAACCAAGTTTTAAAAGTGGTATTCATCCTTCTGAGTTTCAAATTCCAGAAGCTTAGACATGACTTTTTAACCCTGAGCAAGAAGATCCTTGGGGATTAGATTTTTTTGCCTATTCTTTTTATTCTTTTTTTTCTTTAATTTTAAAGAAAATCCCAGATATCATATCAACTCTCTCTTGTATACTTCAGTATACATCTTACAAAATATGGATTTATTTTTATATAGCAGCAGCATAATGCCATTATCTTACCTGATAGAATTATCAGTAAATAACTTCAAGGTATCATTTAATACCATTCCATAATCAAATTTCTGTGATTGTGTCAGAAGACTGCTTTTATAGTTGGTTTGTTTTAATCAGATCCAAACGTGGTTTATCCAGTGTATTTGGTTATGTCAGGTCCCTTTTAATCTAAAACAACCCTTCCCTGTGCTTTTTTTTTTTAACTTCATGTTTTTAACTTGGTAAAGAAGCTAGGCCAGTTGTTTAATAGGATATCCCACTTTCTGAATTTATCTATTTGCTTCCTCAGTGGTTCCTTTACTTTGTTTCCCTATCTCTTATATTTCCTCTAAATGAAAGTTAGCCCTAAGGGCATGATTAGATTTAGGTACAACTCTTTTGGCAGTGACTCCATGGCAATGCTATCCTCGATATTTTATCCCACCAGCAGGTGCATACTGGTGCTGATGTTGATGCTAATGTTGATTAGTGGGTTTAATGAGACAGCCTGGTTCCTCCATTGTAAAGATCCCCATCAAACTTTAATCTTTGGTTTCACCAATGAATCTTTTTCATTATTAGGGGTTGCAAAACACTGATTTTCTAATGTTATTGTTCCTTTCACATTTAATTAGCTGCAATTCCTCTGTAAAGAACTTTCCTTCATCAACTAGAGTAATTTGGTACCCTGAGATATAGTTTTTACTGGAAAGGGAGATAAATAATTTTCAGAGTAAGAACTGGTGCCCTAGTCACTTCCATTGCTGTATGCCTATGTTGCTTTTTAAAATTTTGTTTTCTTGAGCTTTGGACTTTTTCTCTTTTTATTTTTTTTGGAGTCATGGGCCTTTATATACTTGAATTAATTGTATTTATTATTCTTTTTCATGCTCAGATTGTCCTACATTTGGCCAATGGATGCCCTTTGATTGCTTCTGTGTCCTTTTGACAAGACTCCCTTAATTTGTGGTAGCTTCCTTGCTTTTTGTCAGAATACAGTGTTACAGGCTAGGGATGGTTAATTTTACGTGTTAGCTTGACTGGGCCATGGGGTGCCCAGATATTTGGTCAGCCATTATTTTGGGTGTTTTTGGATGAGATTAACATTTAAATTAATAGACTGAGTAAAGCAGATTTTGAACTGAAACAGCTCTTACTGAGTCTCAAGCCTGCCAGCCTTCAGACAGGAACTACACCAGTGGCTCTCAGGCCTTTGACCTTAGACTGGAACTAAACTGTTGGCTGGCTTCTGTCTCCAGCTTTCCAACTCACCCTGCAGATCTTGGGACTTGCCTGCTTCCGTAATTGCTTGAGCTGATTCCTTATATTGTTTCTGTTTCTCTGGAAAACCCTAATACAAGGTTCATCTTATAAATTTCTTGCTTCATACCTGGAATTGGCCATTGTACCAAGAAGTTCTATTATCATTTAGTGGAAATAATATTTAGAGACAATTTTGGGTTTAGATATGCTTATTGCTCTTGGGTGTTAGATATGCTTATTATATTGGTTCCAGGTCTTTTCAGCAGATAGAACTTGGACATATGCATATTTTTAACTTTTTGAGATAAGTTTAGTTTTACAGAATAGTTGCAAAAATAATACCCTTGACCTGACTTCCCTTTATGTTACCGTCTAACATAATCATAGAACAATTATCAAAATGAAGAAATTAGCCTTACCACAATACTATTAACTAAACTGTGAGATTTATTCAGATTTCATCAGTTTTTCCACTAACAACTTTTTGTTGTTGTTGTTCCAGTATCACAAATTGCATTTAGTTGTCAGGTGTCCTTAGTCTCCTCTAAGTCTCCTCCATTCTGTGGGTTCCTCCCTTTTTTTCTGTCTTTCATGACCTTGACAGTTTTGAAGACTATAGTTCATTTGTTATATTAGTTTTCTGTTGCTGTGTAACAAATTCCACAAACTTAGTGGCTTAAAACAATATCCATTTATTACCTCACAATTTCTGTAGGTCAGAAGTCCAGGCATGGTGTAGCTGGATTGTCTGCTCGGTCTCACAAGGCTGAAATCAAGGTGTTGCCTGGGATGCATTCTCATCTGGATCTTGGGGCCTCTTCTCGGCCTGTTTAAGTTGTCAGCAGAGTTCATGTTCTTGTAGTTGTAAGCCTGAAGTTTTCATCTCCCAGAGGTTGCTGACATTCCCTGCCACGTGACCCTCTCTACACATGCAATTTACTTACTTTCTGGCACCACAAGATGTTCCAGGCTCAGCTTATTCTTCCCTTGCCTTGGAATCAACCAGTTCTCTAAGAAGACTTGGTTCCTTTTATTGGAAAATGGTATTTAGAAACCAAGGTCTGAATGATAGACGTGTTCATTATTACTGGGGTTTTACTGCTCTACTCCCTCTAGGTGGAAAGAACTAGAAAACAAACTAGAAAATAACCATACACACACATCTGTGTTTACATTTGTGTGTCTATCTGCATGTATTTATTAATAAAAAAAACCATGAGCCTGAGTTGGTACTGCTGACTGCAATCTGCCACCACAGGGGTCATTTTAGTCTTTTCCCTTTCCTTATTTGTAATTGCATTCTCCCAACAAAAAGAAAGCTGGCTCTCATTATCTACAATATATTTATTTATTCTTTCAACCGTAGAATACAAATAGTTTCAGAATTGCTAACCTGCACCCTTGTGAACAACAAATTTACTTACTACAATATAGACTTGGGTACAGTTCTTTGTGTCTTTAGCCTTGCAATATCTAGTCAAACTTTTTTCCAAAGTTACTTATGTCCACTCCTACCTATCTCCTCCATTGTGGTTATTTGATTGATTTTTGTTTGGTTGGTTTTTTTGTGATTGATTTTTAATACAGTTAATTTGTTATAGTCTGCATTCCATTGTCCTCCCCACATCTGATTGATTTCTTTTTTTTTTTTTAATGTTGAAATAATTACATATCCTTGGGAAGGTGCAGAGATAGTGCAGAGAGGTCCACTGTGCCCTTGGGCAGTTTCTCCCAATGGTTACATCTTACACAACTGTAATATGATATCAACCCTGTAAAATGACATTGCTATGTTATGCGTATATATTTCTATGTCATTTTATTACATGTGTAGGTTTATGCAAGCACCACCTCATTCAAGATACAGAACTATTCCATCACCACCAAGACCTCATTCATGCTACCCCATTATTGTCACACACTCTCTTCAAACCCCACTATGCCTGGCAATCACTAATTTGTTCTCCATCTCTATAATTTTGTTATTTCAAGAATCTTATTTTTAAAAGAGGATGTTATATAAACAGTCCTGCATGTGATTCCATACATATGTGGAATCATACATCTATAACCTTTATTTATTTATTTTTTTTAAACATCTTTATTGGAGTATAATTGCTTTACAATTGCTTTACAATGGTGTGTTAGTTTCTGCTTTATAACAAAGTGAATCAGCTATACATATACATATATCCCCATATCTCCCTCTCTTGCGTCTCCCTCCCACCCTCCCTATCCCACCCCTCTAGGTGGTCACAAAGCACTGAGCTGATCACCCTGTGCTATGTGGCTGCTTCCCACTAGCTACCTATTTTACATTTGGTAGTGTATATATGTCCATGCTACTCTCTCACTTCGCCCCAGCTTACCCCTCCCCCTCCCTGTGTCCTCAAGTACCTTCTCTACATCTGTGTCTTTATTCCTGTCCTGCCCCTAGGTTCTTCAGAACCCTTTTTTTTTTTTTGTCTGTAACCTTTAGAATAGGCTTTTTTCACTCCACATAAGGCTCTTGAGATTCATCCATGTTGTTGGATGTGTCAGCAGTTGATTCCTTTTTATTATTAAGTAGTAGTACATAGTATGGATGTACTAGTTGATTTCATTTTAAATTTGCATATTATAAAATTCATTCTTTGTTATGTACAGTTCTATGGATTTTGGCAAATGCATAGGTTACTGTTTCCACCATCACAATGTCATACAAAGCAGTCCATCACACCAAAAAAGTCCCCTCATGCTTCCCCTTTATAGTCAACCACACTCACACCACCCCCCAATCCCTGGAAACCATTGATTTCTTTTTTGTCCAATAGGTTTATCTTTTCCATAGTATCATATAAATGGAATTATGTAATATGTCACCTTTTGGGTCTGACTTCTTTCACTTAGCAAAACAAATTTAAGATTTTGTGTTGTTGCATGAATCATTCATTTTAATTGCTGAATGGTATTGTAGTATTCTATTATATGGATGTACCACAGTTTGTTTATCCATTCACAGCATGAAGTAAATTTGAGTTGTTTCCAGTTTTGGGCAAATGTGAATAAAACTGAATACAAACTTTTGTATGAACATAAATTTTCATTTCTCTTGGATAGATATCTGATAGTAGGATGGTTGGGTCATATGGTATGTGCAAGTTTCATTTTATAAGAAACTGCCAAATCATTTTCCAGAGTTACTGCACTACTTTGCATTTCCTCAGGTAATGTATAAGAATTCCAATGGCTTTGTGTCCACACCAGTACTTGCTGTTGCTTTTTGTTCATTGAAATTTTTATTGAGATAATTATAGATTCATATGAAGTTGTAAGAAAAATACATAAAGTTCCTATATATCCTGTACCCAATTTCTCCCAATGGTACATCTTGCAAAAGTATAGTACAATATTACAAACAAGATATCAACAATGATGCAATCCACCAGTCTTGTTCAGATTTCCCCAGTTTTACTTGTGTGTGTGTGTGTGTGTGTGTGTTTAGTTCTATACAGTTTATAACATGTGTAGCTTTGTATATATAATACCATAGCCAAGATCCAGAAGAGTTCCATGATCACAACGATCCCACGTTTTGTCCTTTTATAAGCATACCCTTCTCTTTCTTGTCCGTCCCTACCTCATCCCTAACTCTAGCAATCACTAATATGTTCTCCATTTCTATAATTTTGTCACTTAAAGAACATTACGTGTACAACTCATCAGTAAAAAGAAAAAAAAAATTTTAATGAGCAAAGGATTTCAATAGCCATTTCTCCAAAGAAGATATACAAGTGAGCAGTTAAGCACAAAAAACGATGCTCAACATCATTAGTCATTGGGGAGATGCAAATCAAAACCACAGTGAGATACCACTTCAGACCCACAAGGACTGCTGCAATTGGAGGAAAAAAAAAAAGGAAAATAAGTGTTGGAACCCTTGTGCATTGCTGCTGGAAATGTAAAATGGTGTAGTGGCTGTGCAAAACTGTTTGGTAGTTCCTCAAAAAGTTAAGCATAGTTACTATTTTACACAGCAGTTACATTCCTAAGCATATGACCAAGATAATTGAAAATCTATGTCCACACAAAAACTTTTACATAAATGTTCATAGCAGCATTAATCATGATAGTCAGATAAGTGGAAACAACCCAAATGCCCATCAGCTTGTGAATGGATAAACAAAATATGTTATATCTATACAATTGTATATTATGCAGCCATAAAAATGTATGCATTACTGATATGTACTGCGACATAGGTGAACGTTGAAAGCATTATGCTAAATGAAAGCAGCCAAACACAAAAAAGGCCACATATTGTATGATTTGTTTTAAATAAAATATCTAGAATAGGCAAATTCACACAGATAGGAAGTAGATTAGTGGTTGAGGGGTAAGTGGAATGGTGAGTGACTGCTAACAGGTATGGGGTTGCTTTTTCGGGTGATAAAAATGTTCTGTAACATTGAAAACTTACATCCACGCAAAAAACTGCACATGGATGTTTATGGCAGCTTTATTCATAATTGCCAAAACTTGTAAGCAACTAAGATGTCCTTCAGTAGGTGAATGGATAAATAATCCAGAAAATAGAATATTATTCAGTGCTAAAATAAATGAGCTATCAAGCCATGAAAAGACATGAAAGTGAAAGAAGTCAATCTGAAAAGGCTACATAATGTATGATTTCAACTATATGACATTCTGGAAAAGGCAAAACAATGGGGATAGTGAAAAGATCAGTGGTTTCCAGGGGTTTTGGAGAGGGTGGAATGAATAAGCAGAGCAAAGAGGATTTTTAGGGCAGTGAAACTACTCTGTATGATATTGTAATGGTAGGTATATATGTCATCATACATTTGTTTAAACCCATAGAATATATAACACCAAGAATGAACAGTAAGGTAAACTGTGGACTTTGGGTGTTAATGATGTGTCAGTGTAGGTTTATTGATTGTAACAAATGTCCCCTCTGGTGTGGGATGTTGATAGTGAGGGGGCTGTGCATGTGTGTGGGCAGAGTGTTTATTGGGAACTCTGTTCTTGTCAGTTTTGCTGTGAACCCAATACTGCCCCAAATAATAGTCTATTAAAAAAAAAAACGTTCTGGAACTAGGTAGTGGTGTTGGTTGCACAACATTGTGAATGTACTAAAAAACTGCTGAGTCGTGAATTGTGAAATGTGAATTTTATGCTGTGTGAATTGTTTCAGCTTTAAAATAGAACATGTTCCAAGAACATTATATAAATAGGATCAAACAGTATGTAACCTTTTGGGATTGGATTTTTTCACTCAGTATAATTCCTGGAGATTCATCCAGATTGTAGTTTATATGAATACTCATTCTTTTTTGTTGCTCAGTGGTGTTCCACAGTATGGATATACCACAGTTTATATGATCATTCACCTGTTGAAGGATGTCTGGGTATTTTGAATAAATCTGCTGTAAACATTTGGGTACAGGTTCTATAATAAACATAAATTTTCCTTTCTCTGGGAGAAATGCTTAAGAGTACAACTGTTGAGTTGTATTGTAAAAACTATTTTCCAGAGTAGCTATACCATTTTACATTCCCACCCAGTGAATAATGCTGTTTCTCACCAGCATTTGGTTTTGCTGCTACTTTTTGTTTTAGCCATTCCAGTAGGTATGTAGTGATATATCATTGTAGTTTTAACTTGAATTTCCTGATGTCTAATGATATTGAACATCTTTTCATGTGCATATTCTTTCCTAAATACAGAATGTAATCAAGTCTCTAGATCTTTCTACCATTTTATAGGAAATACAAAAGAGAAACAAGACACCCTGGTGAAGCAATCGGTCGAATTCAGAATGTGGGACATTCTGTGGGACATATTTCCTAGTGGGGGGGGTAGTGTGTGAGGAGACTGTTAAAAAAAGAGACTTAAGAGAAATCATAACTAGATACAATATATGGACCTTGTTTGGATTTTGATTTGAACAAACCAAAAAAAAAAAAAGGATCTTCGAGACAGCTGGGGAAATCTGAATATGGAAAAGTTATTAGACCTTACTAAGGAATTATTGTTAATTTATTTCAGTTTATTACTTGTATGGTTATATAAGAAGAAATTCTTGTCAGGTAGAGATCAATATTGAATTATTTACATGGTAATGATATATCTAGGATTTGTTTTTAAATACTCTAGCAAAAAAAAAAATATATAGGAAAAAATGGGAGTGGAGTAGAAGAGTAGAGAAAAAAGATTGGCAAAATACTGATAATTGTTGAAGATGAGTGATGGATACCTGAGGGTGTGTTTCAATATTCTTCTTACTTTTGGTGATGTTTGAAATTTTCCATGAAAAAATGTTCAGAAAAAAAAAACATTCAGATAAAATGTTCAGAAATTTTCCATGATAAAATGTTCAGAACATTTTCCAGATAAAATGTTCAGAAAAAGTATTTATTGAAATTATATTTTGTATTTTAAAATAAAACATAAACAGTTGACTTCTCAGAAGGTACTTGTAGTTTTTTGCTATAAAACAAGTTCAACCTTAATGAAAAAAAATCTGGTTCTGGGGGACAAATGACTAAAGTTATTTATTTTTTTATTTAGGCAGAAGAAAACAAAAGATTGAGGGAGCTCCAGCTTGAACAAGAAGAAAAATTGGCTATGGAATTGGCAAAACTTAAACATCAAAGTCTAAAGGATGAAAAGATGAGGCAACAAGTAAGAGAAAACAGGTAACTTGGCTTCCAAAAATTTCATTTATTTAGTCTTTTTAGCCACTTAAAAAAAATTTTTTTTTTTTTGCATTAGGTCCTTGGTTATCTATTTTAAATATAGCAGTGTGTACACTGTCAATTCCAAACTCCCAATCTACACCTCCCCTCTACCATTCCCCCCTGGTAATCATAAGCTAATTCTCTAAGTCTGTGAGTCTGTTTCTATTTTGTAAATAAGTTCATTTGTATCATTTTTTTTTAGATTCTGCATATAAGTGATATCATATGATATTTGTCCTTCTCTGTCTGTCTTACTTCACTTATCTTTAAACTTTTATGTAATGCTTAGCACCTGAGAGTGAGATTTCTTTCTTTATGTCATTGTACTTAGTTAATATTTTGACTAGAAATACTGCTTTAAATCCTATATATATGTTCATTTGAGAAAAGAGGTCATATTCTTAGAAACAAAGTGTTAATATTTAAGGTGAAAATCAATATCATTTCCCTCTTCTCTAAAGAAAATTTTTAAAATGACCTCTTATAAAAAATAGACTCATGGGGCTTCCCTGGTGGCGCAGTGGTTGAGAGTCTGCCTGTCAATGCAGGGGACACGGGTTCGAGCCCTGGTCTGGGAAGATCCCACATGCCGCGGAGCAACTGGGCCCGTGAGCCACAATTACTGAGCCTGTGCGTCTGGAGCCTGTGTTCCGCAACAAGAGAGGCCGCGATAGTGAGAGGCCCGCGCACCGCGATGAAGAGTGGCCCCCGCTTGCCACAACTAGAGAAAGCCCTCGCACAGAAACGAAGACCCAACACAGCCATAAATAAATAAATAAACCCAAAGTTTAAAAAAAAAAAAAAATAGACTCATGAATTCTACTCATAAGAAAAATCTTAGGTGATACCTAATTTAATTTTATGCCCCTACATAAATTTCCTACAGTATTTCTGGAAGGTGGCTGGTCAGCTGTGGTTTAGCACGTCTAGTGACTGCGATAGGAACTTTTTCATTCAGCCCTATCTTTGAATAATCCTTTTTTCCCTATTGTTTTAAAATTAACTTCCCTGTAATATCCAGGCATTTATCTTAGTTCTGCTATCTGATTGAAAAAGAAATAAATTGAGTTTTTCTCTAGGACATCCCTTCATATTTATGAATCCACTAAACATTTCCTTCTGTAAGTTAAATGTCCGTTATTCCTTCATTTGTTCCTTAGATAACATAATTTCAAGCTTCTTTACCATCCTGGTTCTCTTCTGTAGATGTAATTTAGATTTTTAGTGTTCCTTAACAAAATATTGCCCCCACAATTATGTGTAATACTCTAGGGTACTGTTTATTTTATTTTATTTTTAAAAAAATATTTATTTATTTATTTGGTTGCACCGGGTCTTAGTCGTGGCAGGCAGGCTCCTTAGTTGCGGAGCGCCGGCTCCTTGGTTGCAGCATGTTGTCTTCTTAATTGTGGCATGTGGGCTTCTTAGTTGTGGCATGTGAACTCCTAGTTGTGGCATGCATGTGGGATCTAGTTCCCTGACCAAGGATTGAACCCGGGCCCCCTGCGTTAGGAGCATGGGGTCTTATCCACTGCACCACCAGGGAAGTCCCTAGGGTACTGTTTAGTACTCCTAATAGTGAGACTATTAACCACATTGTTCTAGAATATGTTTCTTAATGTTGCCTAAGATCGAATTACTTTTCAGTGGCAGCCTATCACACTGTTGATTGAAACACAGACTAAATAAATGCCTATTCTGTACTTAAGTAGTTGAATATATTAAGAATTTACTTTGATAGTTGTTACATTTTATCTTAACTGAGCAAGGCTTCTGTAGAATATTATATGACCCATGGATGAGCTCCAGAGGTTTTGAGCCCATTAAATTATATATGTATGTTTGGCAAATGTACCCATGTGTATTTTTCTGTGTCCACAACTTTTATCACGTTCTCTAAGGGATTACTAATTCTTAGAGGAAAAAAAAAAAGATTTAAAATTGCTGCTAATGTCTTCGTATTGCTCTAGTCTCAAACTATTTTTTTTATCTTAATTCTCCAATTATTGTTAGCTATCACTCACACTTTTATGTTATCTGAAGATGAAATAAATGTTTCATATGTCTTTGTCTAATTCACTGATAAAAGAATTAAATACAGGACCTTTCTAGCAATTGAAGACTAGGTGATTCAGATAAAAGCTCCCTCTCAGAGCAGACTGTCTGGAGAAAGTATAATAATAAGATATGGGAGAGGAAGGAAACCAGAATGGTGAGCCTGGCATTTGTAGCTGCATTTCTCCTAGAAGTCTCTGCAGATGGCAAAAGTATGGCTGAGAGTTAACAAGTGAAGCAGAGCTTGGCCAGTAAGCATATAGTAAGGTGTTCAACATCATTCTACACGCTGTATGCTTAAGAGTTGTGTACTTTGGTGTATGTTTTACTTTAATAATCCAGAATTTCATTAGATTTTATTAGATAGAAACAGATGAAGAGACAACGTGCAGTTTAGTGGAAAATATCCAGAATAAGCATAGAGAGACAAAAGGGTAGAAAAATACAAAAGAGAACTTAAAAGAGATAAGGGCTGTGCTGGAAAGTTCTACCACAGGGGTCCCCAACCCCCGGGCTGTGGACCAGTACCAGCCCACTCCCCGTTAGGAACCAGGCCACACAGCGGGAGGTGAGCAGCGGGCAAGTGAGTGAAGCTTCACCTGCCGTTCCCCATCGCTCACATTACTGCCTGAACCATCGCTCACATTACCGCCTCAACCATTCCCCCCACCCCTCACCGTCCGTGGAAAAATTGTCTTCCACAAAACCAACTGGTCCCTGGTGCCAAAAAGGTTGGGGACCGCTGTTCTACCAGATGTATAATTTTAATTCTGGTAGTGGAAATGAAAGTGGATGATGCAGAAGCAGTATTCAGAGATACAGGCTGAGAATTTCCAAAAATAATAAAAGGCATAAAGCCACAAAGGCATAGTAAATAATTAAAAATACATCTATGCTCATCCTAGTCAAACTTTAGAAATCTAACAATAAAGAAAATCATAAAAATCACAAAAGTAGCCACACAAAAACGACTACTGCCTTCAAAGGAGCAACAGTGAGAAGTATGACTGAATTTTGAGCAGCAACATTAGAAACTAGAAGACTGGATTTAAAGGACTGAAAGAAAGTTTAGTATTCTATACATTGCGGAAAGTTTCTTCAAACGTAAGGCAAAAGTCATTCGTTGAGTATTCTTTCAAATAGAGTATGTTTCCTCTCAGCAGTGTCAAAACTGCTAAGAGTTTTTAATTTTGTGCATAAGCCATGGTAAAATTTTGACTGACACGCAGAAATGGATCATTTTCTGATCAGTGTATTCATCTGGAAATTGGCAGGTCTAAATTGAAGGAAATGTTTGCTGTGGTGCTTGAAATGTATCCAAAGTAATTAAAAATCACCTATATCATGATTAGGCTCTTTAAACTTAAAAGAAATTAATTTTTAAAACCCAGGGTAAATTTTTAAAAATCAGTGAAATTGATTTTGAAAATAATTGTTCAAGTTCAGAGGTCATGAGACTCTTTTATATTATTTAGAACACATGATTTTTTTTAATCCAAGAAAATATTTAAAAGACAATCTAATTTTATTATAGCTTTTAACTGGAGTTGAGAAACTCACTGTCTAGTTTTATTTATTTTTTTATTGGAGTAAAATTGCTTTACAATGTTGTGTTAGTTTCTGCTGTACAATGAAGTGAATCAGCTATATGTATCCCTATATCCCCTCCCTCTTGGGACTCCCTCCCACACCCCCCCACCACCCATCTAGGTTGTCACAGAGCACCGAGCTGACCTCCCTGTGCTATACAGCAGCTTCCCACTAGCTCTCTATTTTACACATGGTAGTGTATTTATGTCAAACCTAGTCTTCCAATTCCTCCCACCCTCCCCTTCTCCCGCATGTCCAGATGTCCGTTCTCTACGTCTACATCTCTATTCCTGCCCTACAAATAGGTTCATCTGTGCCATTTTTCTAGATTCCACATATATGTGTTAATATACGATTTTTTTTTTCTCTTTCTGGCTTACTTCACTCTATGACAGACTCTAGGTCCGTCCACATCTCTACAAATGACCCAATTTTGTTCATTTTTATAGCTGAGTAATATTCCATTGTGTATATGTACCACATCTTCTTTATCCATTCATCTATCGTTGGACATTTAGGTTGTTTCTATGTCCTGGCTATTGTAAATAGTGCTGCAGTGAACATTGGGGTACATGTGTCCTTTTGATATACGGTTTTCTCAGGGTATATGCCCAGTAGTGGGATTGCTGGATCATATGATAGTTCTATTTTTAGTTTTTTAAGGAACCTCCATACTGTTCTCCATAGTGGCTGTATCAATTTACATTCCCACCAACAGTGCAAAAGGGTTCCCTTTTCTCTACACCCTCTCCAGCATTTATTGTTTGTAGATTTTTTGATGATGGCCATTCTAACTGGTGTGAGGTGATACCCCATTGTAGTTTTGATTTGCATTTCTCTAATAATTAGTGATGTTGAGCAGCTTTTCATGTGCCTCTTGGCCATCTGTATGTCTTCTTTGGTGAAATGTCTATTTAGGTCTTCTGCCCATTTTTTAATTGGGTTGTTTGTTTTTTTGATAATGAGCTCCATGAGCTATTTGTATATTTTGGAGATTAATCCTTTGTCAGTTGCTTCATTTGCAAATATCTTCTCCCATTCTGAGGGTTGTCTTTTCGTCTTGCTTATGGTTTCCTTTGCTGTGCGAAAGCTTTTAAGTTTCATTAGGTCCCATTTGTTTATTTTTGTTTTTATTGCCATTTCTCTAGGAGGTGGGTCAAAAAACATCTTGCTGTGGTTTACGTCAAAGAGTGTTTTCCCCTAAGAGTTTTATAGTGTCCGGTCTTACATTTAGGTCTTTAATCCAGTTTGAGTTTGTTTTTGTCTGTGGTGTTAGGAAGTGTTCTAATTTCATTCTTTTACATGTAGCTGTCCAGTTTCCCCAGCACCACTTATTGAAGAGGCTGTCTTTTCTCCATTGTATGCTCTTGCCTCCTTTGTCATAAATTAGGTGACCATATGTGCATGGGTTTATCTCCAGGCTTTCTATCCTGTACGATTGATCTATATTTCTGTTTTTGTGCCAATACCATACTGTCTTGATTACTGTAGCTTTGTAGTATAGTTTGGAGTCAGGGAGCCTGATTCCTCCAGCTCCATTCTTCTTTCACAAGATTGCTTTGGCTATTCGGGGTCTTTTGTGTTTCCATACCAATTGTAAAATTTTTTGTTTTAATTCTGTGAAGAATGCAATTGGTAGTTTGATAGGGATTGCATTGAATCTGTACATTGCTTTGAGTAGTATAGTCATTTTCACAATATTGATTCTTCCAATCCAGTAACATGGTATTTTTTTCCATCTGTTTATGTCATCTTTGATTTCTTTCATCAGTGTTTTATAATTTTCTGAGTAAAAGTATTTTGCCTCCTTAGGTAGGTTTATTCCTAGGCATTTTATTCTTTTTGTTGCAATGGTAAATTGATTGTTTCCTTAATTTCTCTTTCTGATTTTTCGTTGTTAGTGTGTAGGAATGCCAGAGATTTCTCTGCATTAATTTTGTATCCTGCTCCTTTACCAAATTCATTTGATTAATTCTAGTAGTTTTCTAGTGGCATCTTTAGGATTTTCTATGTATAGTATCATGTCATCTGCAAACAATGACAGTTTTACTTCTTCTTTTCCAATTTGTATTCCTTTTATTTCTTTTTCTTCTCTGATTAGCGTGGCCAGGACTTCCAAAACTATGTTGAATAAGAGTGGCAAGAGTGGACATCCTGTCTTATTCCTGATCTTAGAGGAAGTGCTTTTAGTTTTTCACCATTGAGTATGATGTTTACTGTGGGTTTGTCACACATGGCCTTTACTATGTTGAAGTAGGTTCCCTCTACGCCCATTTTCTGGAGAGTCTTTATCATAAATTGGTGTTGAATTTTGTCAAAAGCTTTTTCTGCATCTATTGAGATGATCATATGGTTTTTATTTTTTAATTTGTTAATATGGTGTATCACATTGATTTGCATATATTGAAGAATCCTTGCATTCCTAGGATAAATCCCATTTGATCATGGTGTATGATCCTTTTAATGTGTTGTTGGATTGTTTGCTAGTATTTTGTTGAGGATTTTTGCATATATGTTCATCAGTGATATTGGTCTGTAATTTTCTTTTTCTGTAGTATGTTTGTCTGGTTTTAGTGTCATGGTGATGGTGGCTTTGTAGAAAGAATTTGGGAATGATCCTCCTTCTGCAATTTTTTTGGAAGAGTTTGAGAAGGATAGGTGTTAGCTCTTCTCTAAATGTTTGATAGAATTTGCCTGTGAAGCCATCTGGTCCTGGACTTTTGTTTGTTGGAAGATTTTTAATTATAGTTTCATTACTTGTGATAGGTCTGTTTATATTTTCTAATTCTTCCAGGTTCAATCTTGGAAAATTGTACCTTTCCAAGAATTTGTCCATTTCTTCGTGGTTGTCCATTTTATTGGCATATAGTTGTTTGTAGTAGTCTCTAAGAATCCTTTCTATTTCTGTGGTGTCAGTTGTGATTTCTCCTTTTTCATTTCTAATTTTACTGATTTGCATCCTCTCCCTTTTTTTCTTGATTAGTCTGGCTAAAGGTTTATCAATTTTGTTTATCTTCTCAAAGAACCAACTTTTAGTTTTATTGATCTTTGCTATGTTTTCTTTATTTCTATTTCATTTATTTCTGATCTGATCTTTATGATTTCTTTCCTTCTGCTGACTTTGGGTTTTCTTTGTTCTTCTTTCTCTAGTTGCTTTAGGTGTAAGTTAGATTGTTTATTTGAGATTTTTCTTGTTTCTTGAGGTGAGATTGAATTGCTATAAACTTCCCTTTTAGAACTGCTTTTGCTGTGTCCCATAGGTTTTGGGTTGCGTGTTTTCATTGTCATTTGTTTCTATCTATTTTTTTATTTCTTCTTTGATTTCTTCAGTGATCTCTTCGTTGTTTAGCAGTGCACTGTTTAGCCTCCATGTATTTGTGTTTTTTACAGTTTTTTTCCTGTAATTGATTTTCAATCTCATAGCATTGTGGTCAGAAAAGATGCTTGATACGATTTCAATTTTCTTACATTTTCCGAGGCTTGATTTGTGACCCGAGATGTGATCTATCCTGGAGAATGTTCTGTGTGCACTTGAGAAGAAAGTGTATTCTGCCACTTTTGGGTGGAATGTCCTATAAATATCAATTAAATCTATCCGGTCTATTGTGTCATGTAAAGCTTGTGTTTCCTTATTTTCTGAGATTGGAGTGACATCTGAGAAATGGTGTAGTAGGCAGCTCCAAGTTCCTGTCCTCCCAGTCAAACTAGCAGAAACTGTCAGAATCAACTTTGTAAGAACTCTGAACAACAAAGTTTTATAGCAACCAGCTGCATGCTCAAACAAGAAAAAGGCAACTTAGCAATGGAAGTAAAGTCTGTAGTGTTTTTACTTTTCCTTGCTCCATCCCCTCCCAGCTCTGAGGCAGTCTTGAGGACAGCAGCCCATAGAGTACCAGGCCCTGGTTCTGGAGGAAGAAGAGCAGATCTTATTTGCAAATTATTGTGTCTGTATATTCTAACCTACCTGGGAGCTACCTGAAGGACTGACACAATGTGCTTATCTGTGTTTCTCCTAATTCAGCACTCAGGCCAGAAAAGCAAATTGTATCTCTGGTTAAGATTTAATTTCCATAATATATAAAGGATGCCTACAGTTCAACAACAAAAGACAAACAACCCAATTCAAAAATGGGCCTGGTACTTAAAGATTTCTCCAAAGCAGACAGACAGTAGGCAATAGCACATGAAAAAGTACTCAACATTTGTTATTTGGGAAATGCAAATCAAAACCACAGGGAGATACCATTTCACACCTGGTAGGATAGCTGTAATAAAAACAATGGAAAATAAGTGTTGGTGAAGATGTGGACAAATTGGAAACCTCAGACATTGTTGGTAGGAATGTAAGATGGTGCACTGTGGAAGACAGTTTGGCAGTTCCTCAAAAAGTTAAACATAGAATTACCATATGGTCCAGCAATTCCACCCTTAGGTGTACACTCAAAAGAATTGAAAAATTGAAAACAGGGACTCAGTCAGATACTTGTACACCAATGTTCAATGCAACATTATTCACAATAGCCAAAAGGTAGAAGCCACCTAAGTGTCTATCGACAGATGAGTAGATAAACAAATTGTGGTATATACATACAATGAAATATTATTCAGGTATAAAAGGGAATGAAGCTCTCATACATGCTGCAATATGGTTGAACCTTGAAAAGCATTATCCTAAGTGAAGTAAGCCAGAAACAAAAGGATAAAGACTGTATAATTCCACTTACATGAAATATCTAAGGACAGATTTGCAGAGACAAAAAGTAAATTAGCAGGGAAGGGAGGAATGGGGAGTTATTGCTTACATGGGTACAGCATTTCTTTTTGGAAAAGAAGTTTGGAAATAGTGTTGATAGTTGCTGAGCATTATGAATGTAATTAACACCACTGAATTGTACACTTAAAAATGGTTAAAATGACAAGTTTTTTTAATATATATTTTACCACAAGAAAAAAATTCTAGGATTAAAAAAACCCCCAAACTTGTCCCCATAAGTAGCTAAAGCTATTCCTTGAGGATAGCTTATAATAATATAAGCTAAAATAATCTAAATAATATATAATCTAAAATGACGATTAGAAAAGAAGACTCCATCTGGAATTATTTGAAAACAAAGAGAAAATTCCCATCTGGAGTGATTAAAAAATAATGTAGGATAAAGATAAGGGCAGAAATGAGCAATTTAGAATGTAGACATAAAGTAGAATAAACAAAGCCAAAAATTGTGCCTTTAAAAAGGCCAATAAAATTGACAGTCCCTGGCAGGAGTATATAACTGTAAAAGAGAATGCACAAATAACCAGTTCTAGGAATGGATAGTGCGATATAACTATAGATCATACAAATGGGAGATAACTGTAGATCACAGCAGGATATTGTGAACAACTTTATGCAAATTTGAAAATTTAGGTAAATTACTAAATAGCACACTTACCAAACTGAGTAGCAGTAGTAGAAAGGGAAACTGGCTCTGCAGTGCCAGTTTTGTCATAAAATAAGTGTGCATATGTGCATGCATCTGTTTTTGCATTTTTCTATCCCATCCTTCCTCAACTGGGGTTCCATAAGAGAACCAAGTGTCACAGAAAGTTGAGTGATTTTATTTTTAATTTTCTCAAAGACAGTATATAGCTGGTATTACTTTAGATCCAGAGGAACTAAGTTAATTCACTGCACATAATAGTTGCTTAAGGGCATTAGGGCTTAAAACTTGTAGTTGAGAAGAGCTGCTCTAGTCTATTCCATTGATCCATTTGTTCATCCTGTGCTAAAACCACACTATCTTAAATATTGTGGCTTTATAATAAGTATTCATATCCTGAAGAAGTCTCCAATTTTGGTCTTCTTAAAGATTGTTTTAGCCATTCCTACTTTGCATTTCCATATACATTTTAGAATCACTGCAGGGCATTCAGAAATAGACATTTAAAAAAATGATACGGGCTTCCCTGGTGGCGCAGTGGTTGAGAATCTGCCTGCTAATGCAGGGGACACGGGTTCGAGCCCTAGTCTGGGAAGATCCCACATGCCGCGGAGCAACTAGGCCCGTGAGCCACAACTACTGAGCCTGCGCGTCTGGAGCCTGTGCTCCGCAACAAGAGAGGCCACGATAGTGAGAGGCCCGCGCACCGCGATGAAGAGTGGCCCCCACTTGCCGCAGCTAGAGAAAGCCCTCGCACAGAAACGAAGACCCGACACAGCCAAATAAATAAATAATAATTAAAGGTGCTAATAATTAAAAAAAAAAATGATACTGTATCAATTAGATATCCATATGGAAGAAAATGAACTTGATTTCTACCTCACACCACACATAAAAATCAACTCCTGGAGGATTATAGTCTAAAAGTTAATGGTGAAATAACAAAGCTTTGAGAGACTAATACAAGAAAATATATTTATGTCTGTGGGGTGGGCAACATTTCTTAAAACATGACACAAAAGTCACTGACAATGAAGGAAAAGATTGGTGGATTAGAATACTCTTTATCTGAAGAAACCACTGTGAGAGTAACTGCAGACTGGAAGGAGGTATTTGCAATGCATATAACCAACAAGAGACTTGTATCCGGAATATATAAATAACCTTTGGGCTTCCCTGGTGGTACAGTGGTTGGGAATCCGCCTGCAAATGCAGGGGACATGGGTTTGAGCCCTGGTCCAGGAAGATCCCACATGCTGTGGAGCAGCTAAGCCTGTGCGCCACAACTACTGAGCCTGTGCTCTAGAGCCCGTGAGCCACAGCTACTGAGCCCGCGTGCACAACTACTGAAGCCTGTGTGCACAACTACTGAAGCCTGCACGCCGTGAGCCTATGCTCCCCAACAAGAGAAGCCACCGCAATAAGAAGCCCGTGCACTGTAATGAAGAGTAGCCCCCGCTCGCTGCAACTAGAGAAAGCTGGCGCGCAGCAACGAAGACCCAATGCAGCCAAAAATAATTAATTAATTAATTAATTTAAAAAAAGAACTTTTATGCAACAATAAGAAGTAGACAAACCAGTATAAAAATGAAAAAAAAAATTTTAAAATATTGAACAAGAACTTCACAGAAGTTATACAAATGAGTCAACATATGAAGAGGTCTCAGTTCCATTAGTAGTTGGGAAACATAAATTAAAACCCCAGTGATAATTTACATCCCCCAAAAGAATGGTTAAAATCTATGACAAGACGAAAGTGTTGCTGAGGGTGTGGAGTGGTGCGAGTGCTTAGACACTGTTTATGAGAGTGTAAATCTGACAAAGCTTTGGAAAACTGCCATTATCTACTCAATTTGAACACAGCCTACCCTGTGACTCAGAAATTTCACTTCTAGGTGTATATCCAATGGGTATGGGTGCCCTTGTCTTTCAAATGAAGGTCGTTTATTTGAATGTTGGTTGTTTGCAATTTAATGCACATTTTTTTGTAGAGACAATATTATAAATTGATTGGGTTTGTATATTGGTGCATAATCATTAGTACCCAACTCTAACAAAAATCTTTGTAAATGTATCTCAAACTCTTAGTGGAATAAAATATGTAGACTAACCTAGAAACTTGATCCTCGTTTCTAACACTATTTTTATGTAAGAAGGTAATCCTGGGTCATACACATTTGCACTTACAATGGTAAGGGCAAGAAGGACCCACACCATAATACCAGGAATATCTCTCTTCCCTTACCCCTTATGACTGTTTCTTTGTAGGTAGGGGGTACTTGTAAGTTGAGTTTATAGGTAGGTGAGTGCCTCTTTGTTCCAGTAAGAATTAACATGTACATCTTGGTGACATCTCAGGGCCCTTCCAACTCAGAATTCTCATATTCTGTCATATTCAGAATTATGACTGGCACAGTAAAATAAAGATTTTTGTATGGCATATTGTTTTCATTAAATTTAGGAGAGTGATAGATTAAAAAGTAATTCAGAGATTATCTGAGGCCAATCCCCATTTTTTTTAAACAGATAAGTAAACAAGCCCAGAGAAGTGGCGTAAACTTGCCCATGTTACTCCCTCTTCATCATCATCAAAAAATAGTTACCATATGTAGTAGTGTGTCTACTGTTATACACGTTAACTTATTTAATTGTCAAAACTACCCCTTTTACAGATAGCAAAACCAAGGTACAAAATTTAAGTAACTTGTATAGGTTTAAACCTCTCCACTATAGTTATTCTTTTAGCCTAATAATACTGGTAACTGGACAGAAATTTTAACCTATATTGATATAGCGCCTTTTCTGAGCCAGGCACTGGCAGAAGGATTTTTAGTGATGATTATTGAAAGTAAAAGGGTTGTTTTCTCTAGAAAAATTAATTACAATGTCTCTTTTCACATGCATTCTGATTTTTCTTGGGATGAATGGACAAAGGGGTATTTTTTCAAAATATTTTAAAAATAATGTAAATATCTTTTATACATTTAGAAAAAATTCATTTAAATTGCAGATACATATTATTTTTAAAATAGTAAGAGATATATGGTCCTCGAATTTAAATTTCTGTCTTTTTTCAAACAGTATTGAGCTCAGAGAATTGGAGAAGAAATTAAGAGCAGCTTACATGAGTAAAGAAAGAGCAGCTCAGATTGCTGAAAAGGATGCCGTTAAATATGAGCAAATGGTAATCATGTTTCTGGTCATTATGTTTTCCATATTTTCAGCTTCATTTAGAAAACCAAAAATAGACCAATTTTTGGAAAATTGTTACATTCTATAAAGAATTTACACTGTTAGATTTCTCAAATACTTTTATACTTTTCAGATCCTTAAGGTGTAAGAAATTATGGATATTGAGCTTTGTGTAATTTAATATTAGAACCTTTCAGAGACACAAGGAATTAGGTTGCTGCTTAGAATGAACAGCTATATTCAGTAACTCCCAGCATTCTTAATGGTCTCTAACTGATTATTCTTTGACAAACCAATACAAGTTGTTAGCATAATCAGTGTATTTTAGAATGTTACTAAATTTTTAATTCTTAAAATGTTTTAAAAAATAAACTATAAGTAGGAAAGTTTTCTGTTTCATAAACAGCAATCTTTTCTTCTCATGTTTTCCTCTATTTTTATCCTCTTTTATTATTCCTGACCTACTGCGCATTACTGGTAATAGTTACTCTTGGGCAAAGGAGTTTCAGACACACGCAGCAGTAGTGTTACACTGTATAATATAAAATAGGGTTTATTAACACTTAAAAGCAGGGTGTACGTCATCACTTGAACTCTTGTTGTCACTCATAAAGGCTAGACATAGATGAAAAGGTCTGATTGCAGTATTACACAGTCTTTTAAGTTTCCTTCTCTCATTTCTCTATTTGTAGAGCATTTTGATAGCAGAGTTCCCTCTCTCCTAGATCCCTTTCAAAGATGTTATACAGCTATTAAAGAGAAAGAGGTAAAGGGAAATAGTTTGGCTTTTAAAGTTGGCCAGAATATATTTATATGTTAAAAGGAAAAAAAGCAAGTTGCAAAAAAAATTGGAGAATAATACATTTCACAGTCCATTTTCATTTTTAAAAATTTGTACATGTATGTATGTGTATATCAACACCTGTATGGGCATTATATACACACACACACATGTGTTCTGTATATCAACACACATGTTCACACACACATAGAATTAGAGGGGTGATATCAAAATACTTGACCAGTGCAGTGTTATATAGGCATCAAATAAGAACAGATGCTGGCCGTAGTGAAATGTGTGTGTGCATGTGTGTTAGTATAGAAAAAGTCTGGAGGGTTGTACAGCATGCTGTTAACAATGATAGCCTTTGGTGTGGCAGGTGATAGGAGAGGGTAAGGAGACTTCACTTCATGAGCCATATTCTACCCTTTAAAAAGTAAAGTAGAACATAAACAATGTACTATTTGACCAGTAGATTGCAGTTTTAATTATTTTGATAATTGAGATTATTCAAGGCAGTTGTAGATATTTATTCTGGCTGTTGAAAGAATTGCTGTTATTTTCTAAATAAAATTGATCCACAAAAATTAAAGTCAAATACTCCTAGGACTTGACTAGGTGTCAGGATATTTAGGTGCTAGTTTTGTCTCTCTCTCTCAGCCTTAGTTTTCTTATCTGTGAAATGAGAACATTGTACTTCTATAAGTGTGTGATAATTTGTACATACATGTTTTTGTCATGTCATATTTTTTCTGTAGAGCCTAGTGCAACATGTGCTAAGAAAAGAGAAGGAAAGAAAGAATTTTGGTCAAGTCATATTAACAGTGTATATGTTAAAGGCATCAATTAGATCAGGCATGGCATTAGCATTCATATTTTAATCTGTTTCTTCTTTTATGTTTGATGCTGCTAACCATTCTAGCATTTGGGATGTGATCCTAATGGGAAAGGATGATTTTTTAAAGTGCCCTAATATATTTACTTTAAAACATTTTGTTAAATGATTTCAAAATGCTCAAAACAAGTAAGGAGTTTAACCCATTCAAGAAGCAGGAATGTGTCTAACTCAGAAGGAATGGTCTTGAATGAGTGAATTAAAGCCTAAGAAAACAGGCACAGTGACATATGTGACCTTTTTATTAAAGTGATTACCAGGGGCCTTTAATAAATGAGAAAGAGGAGACTTCAAAGGCCAGTGGCAGGAAAGAAAATTTAGGCTGAGAGAAACTTAAGAGCTGCTCAGAGCTATTTAATAGCAGACCTGTATAAAAAAGATAGTACCATCCTTACTCTAAATAGAAGCCAATACCCAGTGGAGCTAAAATTTGTGAAAATTGCCTACATCAACTTTTAAATAGATGAAAAAGATGACTACTGCTTTGGCAGTTAACATAGTTGTTAACAAAGCACTTCTAATTTTACTTACTGTTTTTCAAATGTGGAGTTATTCTCCTTATTGCCCTAAGAGAGCTACTCGAAGGAATAGGAAAGCTTCTTTAGGGTTTAACTCATCATTCAAACCCTTCAGGTGACAGTGACTTACCTTTGCTTTTTACCTACACAGTTACATAATATTTTATATAACAGGCTTTATAGTATTCAATTCCATCTGCTAAAAGTATTCTATCCTATTGTGCTCAGATTTGAAAGTGGAAAGATGAATTTTGTTTTAATAACAGAAACGTGATGCTGAAATAGCCAAAACTATGATGGAAGAACACGAGAGATTAATAAAGGAAGAGAATGCTGCAGAGGAAAAACGAAACAAAGTAAAAGCACAGTACAATCGTGACTTAGAGAAACAACTTGAAGAACAAGGAAAGAAGAAGCAGGAAGCTTATGAGCAACTGCTGAAAGAGAAACTCATGATTGATGAAATTGTTAGGAAAATCTATGAAGAAGATCAGTTGTAAGTTTATCCCAACTTTCTTACATGCCTAAACATTTACACTAGATTTATCTCAGGCTTGTCATGAAGAGTAAATCACCTAAACAGTGCCTAATACATGGTAAGTCCCAGTAAATGTTATCACATAAACTGAGACCAAGTCTTCTCTTTTTTTTTTTTTATAAATTTCTTTCTTTCTTTCTTTCTTTATGGCTGCATCAGGTCTTTGTTGCTGTGTGCCGGCTTCTTCTAGTTGCGGCGAGCCGGGGCTACTCTTTGTTGTGGTGCGCGGGATTCTCATTGCAGTGGCTTCTCTCGTTGCGGAGCACAGGCTCTAGGTGTGCGGGCTTTAGTAGTTGTGGCTCGCGGGCTCTAGAGCGCAGGCTCAGTAGTTGTGGCACATGGGTCTAGTTGCTCCGTGACATGTGCAGTCTTCCTGGACCAGGGCTCAAACACGTGTCCCCCACATTGGCAGGCGGACCTCAACCATTGCACCACCAGGGAAGCCCCCAAGTCTTACTTATCTTTGTTAGCATGATAATTAATTGTCTGATAGTTAAGAAATACTTATTAAGTGACAATGGCTAAACCTTTGTTTTTCTTAAGTAAGCCCATATCAAGAGAACTTGTTTTCTGTTCAGTTTCCCTGGTAGACAGCTAAAGTGTAGAGTGCTGTGAAACATATATAAACAGGTTGTGGCCTTTCTGAAGTGAGATGCATAAAACATCATCATAGGTTAGAGAAGAGGCATAGTAGTAGTTTACTCAGAGAAAATTCATACCTGTTATTATATTTAGTGGCACATAGTAAACACTCAAAATGTTTGTTGCATGAAAGGATGAAAAAATTGTAAATAGGGAAGCCATTTTTCTCCACATCATTATCAACTGAAGGAAATGATACTTATATTTTTTGATATTTTATTATTATTTCTGTTACTATACGACTGCATTCACTATTGCTTTTTAGGGAAAGACAACAAAAGTTAGAAAAAGTGAATACAATTCGAAGGTATATAGAAGAGTTTAAGAAAGAGCAGGCTCTCTGGAGAAAAAAGAAACATGAGGAAATGGAAGAAGAAAACAGAAAAATCATAGAGTTTGCCAAGATGCAGCAACAAAGGGAAGAAGATCGGATGGCAAAAGTTCAAGAAAGTGAAGAAAAAAGGCTACAGCTTCAGAATATGGTATTAAAATAACAATTTCTTTAACACTGGAGAAATTCTGAAATATTTGTCATAGAATTTGATTCCTTTACATATTTGTGTGTTTTTTAAAAATTTAATAGCTGACTCAGAGATTGGAAGAAATGCTGCAGCAACGTGAAGATTTAGAACAAGTGCAACAGGAATTATACCAGGAAGAACAAGCAGAAATACATAAGAAGAAACTAAAAGTAAGTTTTGGAAATTGAAGGAATGATTTACATAGAGAAGAGTATCATTTTGAGATGAAGCAGTAGAAAGATAATAGATTTAAACCTAACCATATTGATAATTACATTATATGTAAATGGTATAAACACTACAGTTAAAAGAGATTTTCAGGCTGGGTAAAAAAGCTAGACCCAGGTAGCAGTTCACAAACTGCATCAAAAGCATGATGCAACTATGTTATCTACAAAGGAACATAATTTAAATATGAAGACACATATGGTTTAAAAGCAAAAGGATGGAGAAAGATATACCATACCAACACCAACCAAGAGCGTGTTAGAGTAGAAATCATGATGAATAGGCTAAATTAATCTAGAGGATGTAATAGCCCTAAAGGTGTATGAACCTAAGTAAAACTTCAAAATACATGTAGCAAAACTGGAAAAACTGAAAGGAGAAATAAATCCATAATTATATTTGAATGTTTTAATACGCCTTCTCGTTAATATATAAAATAAGTAGTCAGAAAACCATGGAATATAGTGTTGAACAATAATATCAACAAATCAAGAAGATTTGTCAATTTTCTAATTGGGTGTTTTTTGTTCATTTATTGTAGAATTTTAAGAGTTCTTTATGTATTCTAGGCACTAGTCCTTTGTCAGGTGTGTGGTTTACAAATATTTTCACTCAGTCTATAGCTTGTCTTTTCATCCTCTTAACAAAGCCGTTTTCCAAGGAAATGTTTTCAATTTCTGTGAAGTCCAATTTATCAGTTTCTGTTTTTACGGATCATACTTTAGTATCAATTCTAGGAAGTCTTTGCCTACATCCTGATGAATTTCCCCTTTTTTTTCCTAAAAGGTTTCATTTTCAGTTAATTTTTGTTTATAAGGTATGAGACTTAGGTCAGGTTTCATTTTGCTTCTCTGTGTCCAGTTGTTCCACACTATTTGTTGAAAAGGTTTTCTCTCTTACATTGAGTTGCTTTTGCACCTTTGTTTAAAACACAGTTGAGCATATTTGTGTGTATATTCCTGGGATCTCTATTTTCTCTGTTGATCTATGTGTCTATCCCTTCAGCAGTACCACACAGTTTTGATTACTGTAGCTATATAGTTGAAGTCTTCAAAATTGTTTCAGCTATTCTAATTCCTTTGCCTTTCCATATAAAGTTTAGAATAATCTTGTCTGTATCTACAGTAGTCATTGGGGAATTTGATAGGAATTACATTAAGTCTGAATATCAATTTGGGGAAAATTGACATATTCATTATATTGAGTCTTCCACTCCATGAACATGGAATGACTCTCCATTTACAGTGGCCCCTTGAACAACACAGGTTTGAATTGTGTGAGTCCACTTATATTCAGATATTTTTCAGTAGTAAATACTTCTATTTATACAGTCCATGGTTGGTTGATTCCACAGATATAGAGCAACTGTGGATACGAAGAGCTGACTAAATTTTGTGGATTAACCCCCCGTGTTGTTCAAGAGTCAAGTCTATTTAGATCATCTTTGAATTTTTTCATCAGTGTTTTATAGTTTTCAGCTTACAAATCCTGTACATGTTTTGTTAGATTTACACCTAAGTATTTCAGTTTTTTGAGTGATTGTAAATGGAATTTAAGTTTTAATTTCATTGTCCACATACTCATTGCTAGTGAATTGACTTTTTTAATGTTTATCTTGCGTCTCATGACCTTGCTGAATTCACTTAGTAGTTGTAGGAGTTGGTTGGTTTGTTTTTCCATACATAGTCATGTCTTCTGCAAACGGGCAGTTTTATTTCTTGCTTTCTTATCTATATACCTTTTATTTACTTTTTTTGCCTTATTGTACTGGCTAAAACTCAGCACTGGCTAGCACTATGTTGAATAAAAGTGATGAGAGTAGACATCACCTTTCTTTGTTATCTATCAGGGGAAAAGCATTCTGTTAATTGTAGTTTTTTTTGTAGATGCTCTTTATAAAGTTGAGGACTTTTTCTCCTATCACTGTTTTTCTGAAGATTTTTGTCATGAAGGGTGTTGAGTTTTGTCAAATGCTTTTTCTACATCTATTGATATGACCATGTACTTTTTCTTCTTTAGCCTGGTTGATTGCAGTGATTGATTTTGGGGGTTACTGAACAACCTTGCATCACTGGAATAAATCTCACTTGGTCATGGTGTATACTTCTTATAATATATGACTGGATTTTAGTTTTCTAATAATGTGTTAAGGATTTTTGCATCCATATTCATGAGGAATATTGGTTTTTAGTTTTCATTTTTTATACTGGTGTCAGGGTAATACTGTCTTCATAAAATGAATGGAGAAGTATTTCCTTCTATTTTCTAGAAGAGATTGTTTAGAAGTGGTGTTAATTCTTTAAACATTTGGTAGAATTTTCCAGTGAAACTATCTAGGCTAGGAGTTTTATTTTTTGAGAGTTTTAAAATATTAATTCAATATTTTATTGTATATTTATTTATTTTAAAGTTTTTATTTTATATTGGAGTATAGTGGATTTATAATATTGTGTTACTTTCAGGTGTACAGCAAAGTGATTCAGTTATACATATACATATATCCATTCTTTTCCTGATTCTTTTACCATATAGGTTATTACAGAATATTGAGGAGAGTTCCCTGTGCTATACAGTAGGTCCTTGTTGATTATCTATTTTATATATAGTGGTGTGTGTATGTTAATCCCAAATGCCTAATTTATCCCTCCCCCCCACCTTTCCCCTTTGGTAACCATAGATTTGTTTTCGAAGGCTGTGAGTCTCTGTTTTGTAAATAAGTTCATTTGTATTGTTCTTTAGATTCCACATATAAGTGATAGCATATGATATTTATCTTTCTCTGTCTGACTTACTTCATTTAGTATGATAATATCTAGGTCCATCCATGTTGCTGCAAATGGCATTATTTCATTCTTTTTTATGGCTGAGTAATATTCCATTGTATATATGTACCACATCTTCTTTATCCATTCCTCTGTTGATGGACATTTAGGTTGCTTCCATGTTTTGGCTACTGTAAATAGTGCTGTAATGAACATTGGGCTGCATGTATCTTTTCGAATTATGATTTTCTCTGGATATATGCCCAGGAGTGGGATTGCTGAGTCAAATGTCAGTTCTATTTTTAGTTTTTTAGAGAACCTCCATACCGTTCTCCATAGTGGTTGTACCAATTTACATTCCCACCAACAGTGTAGGAGGGTTCCCTTTTCTCCACACCCACTCCGGCATTTATTGTAGACTTTTTGATGATGGCCCTTCTGACCGATGTGGTGTGATACCTCATTGTAGTTTTAGTGATGTTGAGCATGTTTTTGTGTGCTTTTTGGCCGTCTGTATGTCTTCTTTGGAGAAATGTCTCTTTAGATCTTCTGCCAAGTTTTTGATTGGGTTGTTTGTTTTTTTTGATATTGAACTGTATGAGCTGTTTGTATACTTTAGAGAGTAAGCCCTTGTCAGTTGCATTGTTTCCAAATATATTCTCCCATTCTGTGGGTTGTCTTTTCATTTTGTTTATGGCTTCCTTTGCTGTTCAAAAGCTTTTAAGTTTCATTAGGCCTCATTTGTTTATTTTTGTTTTCATTTCCATTACTCTAATAAGAGGTGGATCAAAAAAGATATTGCTACGATTTATGTCAAAGAGTGTTCTGCCTGTGTTTTCCTTTTAAGAGTTTTATAGTATCTGGTCTTACATTTAGGTCTTTAATCCATTTTGAGTTTATTTTTGTGTATGGTATTAGAGAATGTTCTAATTTCATTCTTTTACTTGTAGCTGTCCAGTTTTCCCACCACCACTTATTGAAGAGACTGTCTTTTCTCCATTGTATATTCTTGCCTCCTTTGTCATAGATTAATTGACCATAGGTGCATGGGTTTATTTCTGGGCTTTCTATCCTATTCCATTGATCTATATTTCTGTTTTTGTGCAAGTACCATACTGGTTTTTTTTTGTTTGTTTTTTTATTTTTGGCTGCATTAGGTCTTCATTGCTGCACGTGAGCTTTCTCTAGTTGCGGTGAGCAGGGGCTACTCTTCGTTGTGGTGCGTGGGCTTCTCACTGTGGTAGCTTCTCTAGTTGCAGAGCATGGGCTCTAGGCACGCGGGCTTCAGTAGTTGTGGCACATGTGCTCTAGAGTGCAGGCTCAGTGGTTGTGGTGCATGGACTTAGTTGCTCATGGCATGTGGGATCTTCCCAGACCAGGGCTCGAATCTGTGTCCCCTGCATTGGCAGGCAGATTCTTAACCACTGCGCCACCAGGGAAGCCCTACCATACTGTTTTCATGACTGAGGCTTTATAGTATAATCTGAAGTCAGGGAGCATGATTCCTCCAGCTCTGTTTTTCTTTCTCAGGATTGCTTTGGCTATTTGGGGTCTTTTGTGTTTCCATACAAATTGTGAAATTTTTTGTTCTATGAAAAATGCCATTGGTAATTTGACAGGGATTGCATTGAATCTGTAGGTTGCTTTTGGTAGTATAATCATTTTAACAATATTGATTCTTCCAATCCAAGAGCATGGTATAATCTGTCCATCTGTTTGTGTCATCTTTGATTTCTTTCATCAGTACCTTATACTCTTCAGAGTAAAGGTCTTTTGCCTCCTTAGGTGGGTTTATTCCTAGGTATTTTATTCTTTTTGATGCAATGGTAAATGGAATAGTTTTCTTAATTTCTCTATCTGATCTTTCATTGTTATTGTATAGAAATGCAAGAGAGTTCTGTGTGTTAACTTTGTATCCTGCAACTTTACCGAATTCATTGTTGAGCTCTAGTAGTTTTCAGGTAGCATCTTTAGGATTTTCTATGTATAGTATCATGTCATCTGCAAACAGTGACAGTTTTACTTCATCTTTTCCAATTTGGATTTCTTCTATTTCTTTTTCTTCTCTGATTGCATGTTAGTACTTCCAAAAATACATTGAATTATAGTGACGAGAGTGCACATCCTTGTCTTGTTCCTGATCATAGAGAAAATGCTTTCAGTTTTTCACCGTTGAGAAGGATGTTTGCTGTGGGTTTGTCATATATGGCCTTTATTATGTTGAGATATGTTCCCTCTATTCCCACTTTCTGAAGAGTTTTTATCATGAAAGGGTTTTGAATATTTTCAAAAGCTTTATCTGCAACTATTGAGATGGTCATATGGTTTTTATTCTTCAATTTGTTAATGTGGTGTATCACACTGATTGATTTGTGGATATTGAAAAATCCTTGCATCTCTGGGATAAATCCCACTGGATCATGGTGTATGATCCTTTTGATGTATTGTTGGATTTAGCTTGCTAGTATTTTGTTGAGGATGTTTGCATCTGTGTTCATCAGAGATACTGGACTGTGATTTTCTTTTTTGTGGTATCTTTGTCTGGTTTTGGTATCAGGGTGATGGTGGCCTCATAGAATGAGTTTGGGAGTGTTTCCTTCCTCTGCAATTTTTGGAAGAGTTTCAGAAGGATAGGTGTTATCTCTTCTCTAAATGTTTGCTGGAATTCACCTGTGTTTGCTAGAGTTCTGGTCCTGGGCTTTTGTTTGTTGGAAGATTTTTAATCACAGTTTCAATTTCAGTACTTGTGATAGGTCTGTTCGTATTGGGTTGGCCAAAAGGTTCGTTTGGGTTTTTCCGTGAAATGTTACAGGAAAATCTGAACGAACTTTTTGGCCAACCTGATATTTTCTATTTCTTCCTGTTTCAGTCTTGGAAAGTTGTACATTTCTAAGAATTTGTCCATTTTTTCTAGGTTGTCCATTTTATTGGTGTATAGTTGCTTGTAGTAGTCTCTTATAATCCTTTGTATTTCTGTGGTGTCCATTGTAACTTTTCCGTTTTCATTTCTAATTTTATTGATTTGAGCCCTCTCCCTTTTTTTCTTGATGAGTCTGGCTAAAGGTTTATCAATTTTGTTTATCTTTTCAAAGAACCAGCTTTTAGTTTCATTGACCTTTTCTATTGTTTCCTTCATCCCTGTTTCATTTATTTCTGTTCTGATGTTTATGATTTCTTTCCTTCTACTAACTTTGGGTGTTGGCTGTTCTTTCTCTAGTTGCTTTAGGTGTAATGGTAGGTGGTTTATTTGGGATTTTTCTTGTTTCCTGAGGTAAGATTGTGTTGCTGTAAACTTCCTTCTTAGAACTGCTTTTGCTGCATCCCATAGGTTTTGGATCATTGAGGTTTCATTTTCATTTGTTTCTAGGTATGTTTTGATTTCCTCTTTGATTTCTTCAGTGATCCATCAGTTGTTCAGTAATACATAGTTTAGCCTCCGTATGTTTGTGTTTTTTACAGTTTTTTTCTTGTAGTTGATTTCTTCTTTTTTTATTTATAAATTTTAAAATTTATTTTTGGCTGCATTGGGTCTTCGTTGCTAAGCACGGTCTTTCTGTAGTTGTGGCAAGCAGGGGTTACTATTCGATGTGGTACACAGGCTTCTCATTGCAGTGGCTTCTCTTTGTTGTGGAGCATGGGCTCTAGGCGTGCAGGCTTCAGTAGTTGTGGCACGTGGGCTCAGTAGTTGTGGCACATGGACTCTAGAGTGCAGGCTCAGTATTTGTGGCACATGGGCTTAGTTGCTCCACGGCATGTGGGATCTTCCCAGACCAGGGCTCTAACCCGTGTCCCCTGCATTGTCAGGTGGATTCTTAACCAATGCGCCACCAGGGAAGTCCTTGTAGTTGATTTCTAATCTGATAGCACTGTGGTCAGAAAAGATGCTTGATAATGATTTCAATTTACTTAAATTGACTGAGGCTTCCTTTGTGGCTTAGCTTGTGATCTATGCTGGAGAATGTTCCATGTACACTTGTCCCTCCTCCCAATGCCAGACCCTCAGGCTGGGGAGCCTGACGTGGGGCTCAGAACTCTCACTCCTGTGGGAGAACCTCTGCGATATAATTATTTTCCAGTTTGCATGTCACCCACCTGGCAGGTATGGGATTTGATTATATCGTGAAAGCACTCTCTGTACCATCTAGTTGTGGCAGCTTCTTTGTCTTTAGATGTAGAACATCTTATATGGTAAGTTCCAGTCTTTTTTGTCGATGGTTGTTCAGCAGTTAGTTGTGATTTTGGTATTTTCGTGAGAGGAGGTGAGCTCAAGTCCTTCTACCCCACCATCTTGTCTCATCCTGTCAATATTCTTATTAGTTACTGAATAGAGTTATTCAAATTATCTTATTTCATATTTGGTGAGTTTTGGTGACTTGTGTTTTTCAAAGAAGTGATCCATTTTGTCTAAATTGTCAAACTTAGGTGTGTAGAATAGTTTGTACTGTTATCCTTTTAATGTCTGCAGAGTCTCTAGTGTTTCATTTCTGGCACTGATAGTTTGTTTCTTCATTTATTTGGTCACTCTTACATTAGGATTTAATTTTATCTGATTTTTCTTTGAATTTCAGCTTTCTTGAGGTATAATTGCCACATAAAATTGTAAGATATTTAAAAGTGTACACTGTGGTGATTTGATAAACATTTACATTGTAAAAAGATTCTTCCATCTAGTTAATTACACATCTATCACTTAACAGATTTGTTTTTTTATATGTGAGAATACTTTAAGTTCTACTCTTTGGAAATTTCATATATACAATAAAGTGTTATCAACTATAGTCACCATGTTTTACATTAGATCCTCAGACCTTATTTGTTTTAGAGCCAGAAATTAGTACTGTTTTACCAATCTCTTCCTATTTCCCCCACCTGCCAGCCTCTGGCAACCACTTTTCAACTTTCTGTTTCAATGAGTTTGACATTTTTTTTTTCTTTTTCGATTCCACACATAAGTGTTACCATGCAATATTTGTCTTTCTTTGTCCAGCTCATTTCACTTAGCATAAAGCCCTCAGGGCCCATCCATGTTGTCAAAAATAGCAGGATTTCATTCTTTTTTATCACTGAATAATATTCCATTTTATATAGATATACCACATTTTTTTATCCATTCATATGTTGATGGACAATTAGGTTGTTTCCACATTTTTGCTATTGTAATACTGCAATGAACATGGGAGTGCATATACCTTGTTAAGATCCTGTTTTCATTTCCTTTGGATATATACCTGGAAGTGGGATTGCTGGATCGCGTGATAGTTCTATCTTTAATTTTTTGAGGAACCTCTATACTGGCTACCAATTTACATTTCCACCCACAGTGATAAGGGTTCCCTTTTTTCCACATACGCACCCAACTCATATTATCTCTTGGTTTTTTTTTTTTTTTTTTTTTTGATGATAGCCATTCTAACAGGTATCTCATTGTGATCTTGATTTGCATTTCCCTGATGTTTAGTGATGTTGAGTACCTTTTCATGTACCTGTTGGCCATTTGTATATCTTCTTTGGAAAAAAAATCTGTTCAGATACTCTGCCCATTTTTTAATTGGGTTTTTTTGTTCTTTTCTGTTAAATTTTATGTCTTCTTTATGTATTTTGGACATTAACTCCTATCAGATAAAGGATTTGCAAATGTTTTCTCCCATTCCATAGGTTGCCTTTTCATTTTGTTGATGATTTCCTTGGCTGTGCAGAAGCTTTTTAGTTTGATGTAATCCCACTTGTTTATTTTGCTTTTGGTGTCAAATCCAAAAAATTATTGCCAAGACTGATATAGAGGAACTTACCCCCCTGTGTTTTCTTCTAGGAGTTTCATGGTTTCAATTTCATTGATATTTTAAAGAGAGCCAGCCTTTTGCCTAATTGATATTGTCTATTGGTTTTCTATTTTCAATTCCGTTGATTTCTGCTCTTCATTTACTTCCTTCTGCTTCCTTTTTATGGGTTCCTGAGGTGTAGTAGCTTAGATTATTATTATTTTTAAAATTCTTTTTCAGACTCTTTTTCCTTATAGGTTATTACAAGATATTGAGAATAGTTTCCTGTGCTAAACAGTAGGTCCTTGTTGGTTAGGATGTAGTTTTTTTGTTTGTTTTGTTTTGTTTTTAGCTTAGATTATTGATGTGAGACATTTCCTACATGCATGCCCTTAATGCTATAAATGCATTTTACTAAATGTATGCATTTGGTGCTATAAATTTCCCTCAAAACTGTTTCAGTTGCATCTTACAAGTTTTGATGTCTTGTTTTCATTTTCATTAACTCTGATGTATTTATTTTCTTGAGACTTCCTCTTTAACCAATGGATTACTTAAAAGTGTATTACTTAGTGCCCACATGTCCAGAAATTTTTGTGTTTTTTTAAAATTATTGATTTTTAGTTTGATTCCATTGTGATCAGAGAACACACTCAATATGATTTTATTTCCTTTAAATTTATTCTGTGAACATTTGAAAAGAATATTCTGCTATTTTGGGTGAAATGTTCTATAAATGTCAATTAGATCCTACTGATTGATAGTTTTGTTGAGTTCTTCTATATCCTTGCTGATTTTCTGTCTAGTTGTTATATCAGTTGTGGAGAGAGGATCGCTGATGACTCTAACCACATATTTGTGTGTTTCTCCTTAAAGAGTTTTTTTTTAATTCAGGTAAAATTCATGTAACATAAAATTGACTACTTTAACTGTTTTAAAGCAGCATTTAGTACATTCACAATATTGTGCAACCATCATCTCTGTCTAGTTCCAAAACGTTTTCATTACCCCAAAAGGATACCTGCAATAAGCAGTCACTGTCCTTTCTGTGCTCTCCTAGACCCTGGCAACTACTAATCTGCTTTCCGTCTTTATTAATTTGGCTATTCTGGGTATATCATATAAGTGGGATCATACAATATGTGATCTTTTGTATTGGGATTTTTTTCCCTTAGAATAATATTTTGGAGGTTTATCCATTTTGTAGCAGGTATCAGTATTTCATTCCTTTTTTTTTTTTTTGGCTGAATACTAGTCCATTGCATGGATATGTAACATTCTGTTATCCATTTGATAGTTTACGGATATTTGGTTTGTTTACACCTTTTTTTTGACTGTCATGAACGTTACTGCTATGAACATTTGTGTACAAGTTTTTGTTTGAATATCTTTTTCAAATTCTTTTGGGTAAATACCTAGCAGTGGTATTGCTGGGTCATATGGTAATTCTGTGTTTAATTTTTTGAGGAAGTGCCCAACTGTTTTCCACAAAGGCTGCACCATTGTACATTACTACTACCAATGCAGGAGGGTTCCAATTTCTCCACATCCTTGCCAACACTTGTTATATTCTATCATGCTATAACACAAAAAAGCTGAAACTAAAAAATTTCTAGAAAAAAACATAAGAGAAGGTTGTTATAAACTTGAGAATGGCAAAAACTTTTTTAGAAGGATAAAAAAGTCATGAGCCATAAAAAAAGTTTATAAACTGGCTACATTGAAATTAATAATTTCTGGACTTCCCTGGTGGTGCAGTGGTTAAGAATCCGCCTGCCAAGGCAGGGGACATGGGCTCGATCCCTGGTCTGGAAAAATTCCACATGCCACGGAGCAGCTAAGCCCGTGCGCCACAATTACTGAGCCTGCGTGCCTACAGCCCGTGAGCCACAACTACTGAAGCCTGCGTGCCTAGAGCCCATGATCTGCAACAAGAGAAGCCAGCACAATGAGAAGCCCGCGCACCGCTAAGAAGAGTAGCCCTGCTCGCCACAACTAGAGAAAGCCCACATGCAGCAACGAAGACCAAACGCAGCCAAAAAGTAAATAGATAAATAAATTTTTTAAAAAAATTAATAATTTCTTAACATTGTTAGGAAAATGAAAATGCAAGCCACAGTTTGGGAGAAAATATTCCCTATATGTATATCTTACAAATAACCTTTATCCAGAATATATAAAGAACACTCAGAACTTGATAAAAGAATATAAAAAACCCATTTTAAAAAAAATTAATTAATTTATTTATTTTTGGCTGCATTGGGTCTTCGTTGCTGTGTGCAGGCTTTCTTTTTAGTTGTGGTGAGCAGGGGCCACTCTTCGCTGCAGTGCGTGGGCCTCTCACTGCGGTGGCTTCTCTTGTTGCGGAGCACAGGCTCCAGGTGTGCGGGCTTCAGTAGTTGTGGCTCACGGGCTCCAGAGCGCAGGCTCAGCAGTTGTGGCGCACGGGCTCAGCTGCTCCACGGCATGTGGGATCTTCCCAGACCAGGGCTCAAACCCGTGTCCCCTGCATCGGCAGGCGGATTCCCAACCACTGTGCCACCAGGGAAGCCCCCCAGTTTTTTTAAATGAGCCAAAAGTTTGAACACTTTGTTTGTTTGTTCTGGGCACACTGCATGGCTTGCAGGATCTTAGTTCCTTGACCAGGGATTGAACCCATGCCCTCAGCAGTGACAGTGTGGAGTCCTAACCACTGGACCACCAGGGAATTCCCAAAAGTTTGAACAGTTTGTAAAACAAGATATATGAATAGCCAAGTATACAATAAATTATAGCTATTAGTACTATTATTTGTAATATTATCAGCTATATAAAAATGGGACATTATTTTAGATAGTTTCATTAACAAGGAGGAAATAGATACCATGTAAAATATCAAAACATTTCATGTAAATCCTTAATTAACTGCATGTAAGAATATAAAATGTGTCCAGTTCTTTTAAAAAAAATCTTAATGTAATCCACTTATAGATACCTAATGTCAAATAAACCCAAAAGCATTAAGAATAAAATGATGGAGGAAGGCATAACAGGCATATATGACCAAATGGGAAGCAGGTAGGCAGGGTTATCACTAGGTAAGTGGAACATCAAATGAATCCCAGATACCACAGATAAAAGGTATAATCACCAAGGGAGGTATAACAGAATGAACATTTAATCTTCCACGTAACATTGTATTGAAGTACGTAACTTTAAAAGCTGTTAGATCACCAAAGAAAATTTACTGGAATAATACAAGGGGAAAGGGTGTTTAAACATCACTAGAAATTAATAACAAATATTTTAAACTACTAACTGAAAATCTAAAAACATTCTTTTCAATTATTATTGGTTGAAGAGGATATTTGCAGAAAATTCAGAGGATGAGATTATGACCTATAAAAATCTATCAGGCAATTAATTATTAAATGAGAAATATTGGAAAAAACTGTGTAGGCAACCAACTCAATAACTGAGAAAACAATATAAATTCAAGTATGAGGCAAGAATATGGAAGGAAATAATAAAGATATAAGTAGAAATAAACCAAAAATCAGGAGAACACATTAGCATTTATTAATCCAGTTGCTTAATATTGGGGGGAAAAAGATTTTACTCTGGCAAAACATAATAAAGAAAAAAAGGTGAAAACAAAATTTGAAGGAATAAAGGGTCTATAAAGAGAGATTAGAAAAATAGTGAAGTGTTATTCAATTATCTACTAATAAAATGAAAATCTCAATGGCACAATTTTCTGCATTAAAAATACAGTGATTTCAAAAAATGTAGAAAAACTAGACAAAATAAGATTATTAAGGATATTTCCTCTATCACAAGATTTTTGTGCCCTGCCTCATATCTTCTCAGTCTCACCTCTGATTTCAGTGACAGCTGTGGGGAACAGTTGTGAGGGCTTAGATGGACTCTGTGCTGACGGCTTCCTAAAGTGTAGGGGTGTGGGGGGGGGGCAGGGAGGTAACATCCTCTGGGGCATCCCTCAACCCACAGTGGACAGAAATTGAGGGATAGATTCTTCTCTGCCTGGCGGCCTTTGGGAAGGTCCTAAAAGGTGCTCCATGCATTCCTCACAGGGTCCTGGCAGGATTAAGCCTCCATTGTCTGAGGTGGTAACCAGCTCAGTGATGTACCCTTGTGTTGGCTTTTCTTCCTTCCTTGTTTTACTCTGTCCCTCACCACTGAGATTCCCTCCCTGGTAAAATATCTATATATAAGTCCTTGTTTAAGGCTCTGCTTTCAGAGGAGAACCCAGACTAAGATATCTCTAAAAAGTTTCCAGCTTCAGAGTAGTTTTACAGCAAATTACTTCAAACCTTCAGTGAACAGCTATTCCTCAAACCACATAATGGGTTTTAGAACACAGAAAAGGATGGAAAATTATACAGTTCATATTATGTAACTACATAATCCTGATTCAGACACATCAGAGTACATGAACACTTTTCCAGTTGAAAAAACATAATAAATGGTGTGTTGTTTTGCCAAACTCTTCCCTGTTCTTTAGCCAGATGTCTTCACCATTGGATTAAACTAAAATTTGTGTGGGAGATGGTTGCCAGGCAGTGTCAACAGTTCATTTAGTTCAGTATGTACTGAATTTCTCTGTGCAAAGTATTATGATAAGCTCTGGAGGAATTCAAAGCTAACTGACACAGCATCTCTGCCTTAAGTGAGCCTTTGACTTCTATGAAATATATGGCAAATAAACACAAACTATATATTATAAAATCACTACATGCCCAGCATCCCAAAGGAAAATAAGATATGCCATCTATGAATTTATTTTTAGTGAGGAGATGAGGCATGTATATATGGAATAAAATTAAATGATGGAACATTAAATGGTATAAGAGCTCACAAAGAGAGAGAAATTTGAGTTAGAGTGATTAGAGAAGACTATGGAGGAGGTAGGATTTGAAAAGAGGATTAGATAGGGATAAATGAAGAAAAAGAGGCTGAATGATCAATATAATGAACAAAGTTGCTGTAACTGATACTGCAGATTGGCTCACTTAAAACCCACTCCTATTCCTACCACATCCTACCCCGTTTTAAATTCGTTTGTCTTTATTATAAAGACTAAAGTTAAAACTATATTTCTCTTCTTTTAGCTAGAATTCTTCATATGAACCATGTTATATCCAACAGTCATCACCCCCACTTCAAGGTGTGAAGATCGAAGTGAGCAAAATGAGATAGCAGTCAGAGTTACCATAGGCAGAGTTACCATAATAGGACTTGAGCAGTGGGAGGGCAGCTTGGTTCCCTGGCCTTCCTGGAAGTTCTGTATGCCACCTGATGGCCTATAGTAAATCCCTTATAGTTTGTGTTATCTGTAGGTAAGAACCTTGGCCATCTGGGTGTTGTTAAGGCAATATTTTGAATGCTTAGAAGATTCTGGCCTACCTGGAGCTTGTATTAGAATTGAGCGAAGTTGGTTAGATTAGCAAATGATTTAAAATTTACATTGGTCCTAACTGAATAGATAGATGATAAAGCAAAAATGGGTGATGACTGTAAAATTCTTTGTATTTTTTGAAATCTTTCATAATAAAATGTTGGGGAAATTAAACCTTATAGGAAAGGACTTTAACTGCTTCAGGTAAATTTGAATTTCCCTGAAATACTTCTGATTGTCATTGCTAGATTATTGTTCTGAAAAATATTTGTCAGTGATTTGAACGCAAGTTTCTAGAATGATTCATAGTTGGTACAAATTATACAGATGACAGATTTAATAAACTGAGATATGCAAAAAATTTTTATATCAGCTCTTTTCAAAGTTAATGCATTAATTCTGACTACAGAAACAAGGTGGTAAATATATATTAATTAAAATGTAAAGTAAGTAATAGGAGGCAATCCAAGGGTAAATGTACTTTGTGTAACTATTAGTTTTTGTTTTTTTTTTTAATTTAATTTATTTTTGGCTGTGTTGGGTCTTCGTTTCTGTGCGAGGGCTTTCTCTAGTTGCGGCAAGCGGGGGCCACTCTTCATCGCGGTGCGCAGGCCTCTCACTATCGTGGCCTCTCTTGTTGCGGAGCACAGGCTCCAGATGCGCAGGCTCAGTAGTTGTGGCTCACGGGCCTAGTTGCTCCGTGGCATGTGGGATCTTCCCAGACCAGGGCTCGAACCCGTGTCCCCTGCATTAGCAGGCAGATTCTCAACCACCGCGCCACCAGGGAAGCCCGACTATTAGTTTTTAAAGGATGGGGCAAAGTGTTATCTTGAAAAGGCTTAATTTTTCAGTTTTATTTCATATTGTAACACTAAGCTTAATCAAACTCTGTCCTACCCTATCTTTATAAATCTGCTGTAAAGAAATAGTTACTGAATTAACTTTTATATGTATTGTGATTTAGGAAGAAGCAGAAGAGAAATTGAGAAAGCAAAAGGAGTTGAAGCAAAATTTTATGGAACAAATGGCCTTGAAGGAACTAGTACTTCAGGCTGCAAAAGAGGAAGAGGATATCTTTAGAAAAGCTATGCTGGCGAAATTTGCTGAGGATGATCGAATAGAATTAATGAATGCTCAGAAGCAAAGAATGAAGCAACTAGAACACAAGAGGGCTGTGGAAAAACTTATTGAAGAGCGTCGCAACCAGTTCCTTGCAGACAAAGTAAGGAAAAGTATTTTGGGTTTTTTTTTTTGGTAATTATTGAATAGCAACCAGCTAATTTATTTATCCACTAAACATTTAACTGAGAACCGTTTATGTGCCAGATGTTAGATATCCATTTACTAATCATATGATATATAAATTTTCTGACCACTTGTTAATCAATGAATCTAGAAAATATTTATTGATGCTTTCTGTGTGTTAGACATTGGTTGGTGTTGAGAACACAAAGATAAATATGACTAAGTCCATATCATCTATGAGTTTTTGGTGTTGGTTAAGAAAAACACATTAAAAACAATGATTATAAAGATATATCAGGTGCATGTGATGATAATTATACAGACATGGACATCTTGGTATGGCAGAGAGGAGACAGATCATGAATGCCCTGGCTGCTATTTTAATGGTGGACTTTATCCAGGGAGACCCACTGAAGAATTAAGAAAGCTACATGATAAGATCTGCACTTGGAAAGATGACTCAGGTAGCAGTGTTGAGGACAGATGTGAGGGGAGTAAGACCAGAGACAGGAAGATCAGTAAGGAAGTTATTATAGTTATCCCAGTGATAGGTGATGAAAACCCATGTGAACAGAGAAGGGATCCATCTGTGAGGTGTTAGGAAGGTAGAGTTGATGGGGCTTGGTGACCAATTAGTTCTGGAGAGTTGAGAGAAGAATTAGGCCACTACTAATAAATAATGCTATTATGTACTTCCATCTTCAGTGAGTGGTGGGTGATGTGCTACAGAAAGAGTATGTACAAAGAAAAACAGATTTTGAGGGAGTGGAGTATATAATTCCATTTTGTCCACATTGATTTTGAGGCCCAGGGGAAGATTTCTTAGCTGGAAGTGTGGATTTAAGAATTGGTGAGGAAACTAGGTTTGTGACTTTGGACACATTGATTTGTCTATTTGTGTTTCATCCGTAAAACTGAAATAATACTTTAAGAATCAAATAAGAAAATGTGTAAGTGTTTTGAAAAGATAAAGAGCTCTAAATATGAAAAGTACAGATTAGGCATATGGCAAATATTTTTAAGTAGTAATAGAAGTGGTAGTAATAATAACTAACATTTATTGAGCATTTTCATATGTCATTCACTATTCTATACTCATTAAAAGCAAAGTAATAACTTTTAACTTTCAACCCTGTGAGTTAGGTACTATTACTACCCCCATTTTAAAGATGTGGAAACTAAGGCATAGAGAGATTATATGTATTGCCCAAGGTTTCACAGCAAGTAAGTGGCAGAGCTGGGATTATTAAATTAATATCATAATGCTGATCTTTCCTGCATGGGTAGACAAAAAGAAATCTCAAGATATTCTTATAATCAACAGATACTGATCTGCTAGGCATTCTGCTGAGTGTTGGTGAGGGAACCAAAGCAAATAAAAGCTCATTCTGGTAGCTTCTAATTAGCAAAAGAAAATAATGTCTAGATACCCAAAAGACTCGACTATATATAGCACTATATTAAGAATATATTTCTTAAATGTACAATGTAAACATTTGTAGAATGTGGTAGTGTGGGATTTACTAGTGTGCAATACCTTTACGACATAACTATGTGGATTTATCTGGAAATACATACAAAATGAATAAAAGAAGACAGAGGAAGGCTATTCCAAGTTGGCAGCATATGGAATTATCAAGTGGAGAAACCTGAATAATAGGCAGAGGAGTTTGGACATGATACAGTAGAAACTGGTTATCATAATATGGTCTTTAACAAGAGGAGAAAGTAGTAATTTAAGAGTGAAGAGAGGAGGACCTGGAATATAGGTTAACAGAGCAGTGGAAGGAGAGAGAAAGGGGAGAGTTTAAATATTTTTAAAGGAAGAATAGATGAGACTTGTATGATTTTTTTGGACCATATAAGGTAGAGTGGAGGAAGGAGTCAAAATAACTCTCAAAGTTTCAAACATGAGAAACTCAAGGAATACAAGTGCTGTTATATTCTGAATTGGAGCAAAAAGATATAATGACTTCATTTTTAGTCATACTGAGTTTGAAATAGAAACGCAAGTTGAAAAGTCCTGAAGGCAGTTGAACAGAAGAAGAAAACTTAGGTCAAGTATTCTTAGACAAGCATTTCTGTCATTAAGTAGCACAGAGAGTTTCAAACTAAGATGATTCTTCCAAATAATATATTATAATGAGAAACAATCAGAGGGCCAGTGACTGAGACTTGGAGAACATTCTAGTTAGGAGGTGGAAGTAGTAGAAAAAATTGCCAAGACCAAGAAATGGTCAGAAAGATAAGAGAATCTGGAAGTCACAGAAAACCAAGAGAGATCAGCTCTTTTGACTGCTGCAATGATGTGTTGGGAGACTTGGGGTTCAATTTTTGGCTTTCCTCTATACTTAATCAACTCACAGTGTAGTTCTTTTTTTTAAAAAATATTTATGTATTTATTTATTTTGGCTGTGTCAGGTCTTAGTTGCGGCATGCGGGATCTTTCGTTTTGGCGTGCAAGCTCTTCGTTGTGGCGCCTGGGCTTCTCTCTAGTTGTGGAGTGCAGGCTTCTCTCTAGTTGTGGCCCACGGGCTTAGTTGCCCCGCAGCATGTGGGATCTTAGTTCCCTGACCAGGGATCGAACCCGCGTCCCCTGCATTGGAAGGCGGATTCTTAACCACTGGACCACCAGGAAAGTCCCCTCATGCCGTAGTTCTTTTGCCATATTTCCAGATGCCTAAAGGACACAGTTGGAAATCTTGTGGGTGCCTTAGAATTTAGGTTTCCCAAAGTGAATGTAGCAGACAAACCTTCTCCAATTTCTGTAGCCTCAATCTTGGTTAAAGACAGGCTTGGGTGACTGAGTGAATATGCTATCACCTTGGAATCATTCCTGGACTCTTCCTGTTTCTTACCTAATAATTTTTAGTCAGCCATCAAATCCTATTGATTCCACCTCAACAATCCTATTGATTCCACCTCATAAATTCAGTTTCTCTTCTCCATAACTTAATTTAGACATTCAGTATCATTCTGTGGACTACTGAAATTGACTTATAATTGGTCTCCTTGTGGCATCTGCTACCAGTTAGCAAAGTATAAAAAAAAGTCTCATTATGTCCTCCTCCTGCTTAACTTAAGTGGATTCCTACTGGATAAAACTTCAATTCCGTAGCTTTGATATAAACCAACCATGATCTACTGTAACCTTTAAGGGAGATAATTACTTATAAAGCACCTAGCATTTTGCCTGGTCAGAGCAAAGGGATCAAGGAGACTGAAAATTAAAAGGATTTTGAAATTGACCAGAAAGCTTTGAATACTCCTTGTCTAGAAAGAGGTAGAACCAGTGACTGTGACTGTCCTATCTCATGGCTTACAGAGCTAATCTGAAAGCTATTGGAAAAGTTAGCAAGACAGCTATAAATGGAAGAAATCTGAAAATATTACCTAAAGCATAAATACTTTTACAAAAAATTTATATCTTAATTTTTTTTTTAATTGTATATGTTCCCAATATGAAGCTGTGGGCTTAGTTTTAAGTATCAGTGAGATTGGGTCACATTTCTATTCTGGTCCAAGGGCAAGGATGAATTTTCATGATCATAGAATCATGAATCCATTCTATTACACAATCATATAAGGCTCTCTTTTTTTTTTTTGTCCTCATGAACAAATTGGTTTCATACCTTTCTAAAATATTTACCCTAATTAACTATAAAAATGTTTTTTAGGATGAACAGTTAACGTGGTCTACCACATCCTAAGAAGGGAAATCCTGTATTACACCCAAATTAGAGCCCATATATATCACTGGACAAAAATCTAATGAGTGAGTTTTTCTCATAACATTATAGAACTTCTTGGACCTCCCTATTATAAGGAATAGATCAGTTAGGATGATGCTTGGCTACAAGTAGTCTCAAATTAACAGTGGCTTAGTAGATAGTTTACTATTCCCTCACATGAAAGTCTAGAAATTGAGGCTTTATTCACAGTCTTCAGGAACCCAGGCTCCTTCTAGCTTTTCGTTATGGCTTCTGTAGGATATAGCCGTCATCTTCATGGTTTAAATTAGATCTTCAACCTTCATATCCATGTTTCAAGCAGCAGATGGAAGAAGTGCAGAAGGGACAAAGGATATAAGATTGACTCCTGGAAACTGCCATCTGACACTTTTGCTTATATTCCATTGGCAAAATCTGGGTCCTGTTGTGACCACATTTGACCCTAAAGGAGCCTTAGAAATGTGGTCTAAAAAAAAATTCAGGTATAGTGATTCTATGGTAGACTCTATTACCCTGTTTCATCTTAGAGATAAAATAATTAAGACCAACTCAACCCTTTGATTCAGTAGCAACATGGGTGAAAGTGTAAGTCTTTTCTCAATTAACTGTCAGTGATACTTCTAATTCTGTAATACAAATGAATCTGACATGATAGTAGACAAAATATTCTCCTGAGAAGCAATTCCAGGTTTAACTGGCATTGGATTTGGCTGTGTCCTAGCATTCTTCTGTATTTTCATTCAATAACTTTAAAGAGGTTATATAGAAGCTTGCCTCTCACTGTAGCAAAAAAGACAGATATCCTGCTTTCTGGTTTACATGACTTAAACTAGTGATTTCAAAGAAAAGTTTAGCATTAATACTACTTTAACTAAAGTAATTCTTGGCAGAAATTCATCAATGTTTTTTCAGTGGTCTGCCTTTAGTATCCTTCCCTATCCAATAGGACTATTTGGATATATTTCCATAAGAGTTCTTTTAACCTCTAAAACGTGTTAAAGCTAGTCATCTCGTCCATATTTATATGGCACAGAAGTTTGGTGTGGTTGCCTATCAGACTTTTGTTTGTTTATTTATTTTTGGCTGTGTTGGGTCTTTGTTGTGGGGAGTGGGGGCTATTCTTCATTGTGGTGTGCTGGCTTCTCACTGCAGTGGCTTCTCGTTGCAGAGCAGGGCTCTAGGCACGCAGGCTTCAGTAGCTGTGGCTCACGGGCTCTAGAGTGCAGGCTCAGTAGTTGTGGCGCAGGGGCTTAGTTGCTCCGCGGCATGTGGGATCCTCCTGGACCAGGGCTCAAACCCGTGTCCCCTGCATTGGCAGGCGGATTCTTAACCACTGTGCCAGCAGGGAAGTCCCTGTATCAGAACTCTTGCCTGAGAAATACTGGTTCTCCTGTTGGAACTTTTGCTGTTACTCTTGTGCTTCATACAGGCTTTACAAAACTTTACATGGCAGTACTTATCTTTTAGATATCCCTATTCTGTTTTATCTACCTTTTTTTTCGTCTTACACTGTAAGCTGCTTTCAGTACCTGAAGTATGATAAGCATGCAATAAATATTTGTTGAATTAATTAGGAAATCATTTCTTCGAATCTTTTTTCCTTGGTAATGAAGATACTTGTCCTAAAAATATGTACTTGCCTCCCTAAAATCCCAGTCATAACTGGGATTTTTCTTGTAACTTTAAAGAAATAGTGACTATAATATATACATATATATGTGTGTGTGTGTGTGTATATATATATATATATATATATATATATATATATATATATAAAATGTAAAAGATATGTATTATCTAGTAGCTATCAGTTTTATCTAATTTACTGCAAGAGTAAATCAGACAAATTTGTTGGACAAATTCTTAGTTTAATGTGTTTTGTGACAATAAAATAAATTTTATTTATATTTCCAGCAACGTGAATTGGAGGAATGGCAGTTGCAGCAAAGAAGGCAAGGATGTATTAATGAAATTATTGAAGAAGAAAGACTAAAACTTCTCAAAGAACATGCTACAAAATTACTAGGATATCTCCCTAAAGTAAGTGACATTTAACACATAACCTCTAATAGTGGGGAAAAAAACATGGTATTAAGATTTCGGGGGGAAACTGAAGATGGCAGAGTAGAAGGACGTGCGCTCACTCCCTCTTGTGAGAGCACCAGAATCACAACTAACTGCTGAACAGTCATCAACAGGAAGACACTGGAACTCACCAAAAAAGATACCCCACATCCAAAGACAAAGGAGAAGCCACAATGAGATGGTCGGAGGGGTGCGATCACAGTAAAATCAAATCCCTTAACTACAGGGTGGGTGATTCACAAACTGGAGAACACTTATACCACAGGAGTCCACCCACTGCAGTGAAGGTTCTGAGCCCCACGTCAGGCTACCCAACCTGGGGGTCCGGCAATGGGAGGAGGAATTCCTAGAGAATCAGACTTTGAAGGCTAGCGGGATTTGATTGCAGGACTTCGACAGGACTGGGGGAAACAGAGACTCCACACTTGGAGGGCACATACAAAGTAGTGTGTGCATCAGGACCCGGGGGAAGGAGCAGTGACCCCATAGGAGACTGAACCAGACCTACCTGCTAGTGTTGGAGGGTCTCCTGCAGAGGTGTGAGTTTGGGGGCTGTGGCTCACCGTGGGGACCAGGACACTGGCAGCAGAAGTTCTAGGAAGTACTCCTTGGCATGAGCCCTCCTGGAGTCCACCATTAGCCCCACCAAAGAGCCCGGGTAGGCTCCAGTGCTGGGTCGCCTCAGGCCAAACGACCAACAGGGAGGGAACTCAGCCCCACCCATCAGCAGACAAGTGGATTAAAGTTTTACTGAGCTCTGCCCACCAGAGCAACACCCAGCTCTACCCACTACCAGTCCCTCCCATCAAGCCTCTTAGATAGCCTCATCCACCAGAGGGCAGACAGCAGAAGCAAAAACTACAATCCTGCAGCCTGTGGAAGGGAAACCACATTCACAGAAAGACAGACAAAATGAAAAGGCAGAGAACTATGTACCAGATGAAGGAACAAGATAAAACCCCAGAAAGACAACTAAATGAAGTGAAGATAGGCAACTTTCCAGAAAAAGGATTCAGAATAATGATAATGAAGATGATCCAGGATCTCAGAAAAAGAATGGAGGCAAAGGTCGAGAAGATGCAAGAAATGTTTAACAAAGACCTAGAAGAATTAAAGAACAAACACCTAAAAGAAAGAACAAACAAACAGAGATGAACAATACAATAACTGAAATGAAAAATACACTAGAAGGAATCAATAGCACAATAACTGAGGCAGGAGAACGGATAAGTGACCTGGAAGACAGAATGGTAGAATTCACTGCCGCAGAACAGAATAAAGAAAAAAGAATGAAAAGAAATGAAGACTGCCTCAGAGACCTCTGGGACAACATTAAACACACCAACATTTGCATTGTAGGGGTCCCAGGAGGAGAAGAGAGAGAGAAAGGACCAGAGAAAATATCTAAAGAGATTACAGTCGAAAATTTCCCTAACATGGGAAAGGAAATAGCCGCCCGAGTCCAGGAAGCGCAGAGAGTCCCAGGCAGGATAAACCCAAGGAGAAACACGTCAAGACACATAGTAATCAAACTGACAAAAATTGAAGACAGAGAAAAATTATTAAAAGCAACAAGGGAAAAACGACAAATAACATACAAGGGAACTCCCATAAGGTTAACAGCTGATTTCTCAGCAGAAACTCTACAAGCCAGAAGGGAGTGGCATGATATATTTAAAGTGATGAAAGGGAAAAACGTACAACCAAGATTACTCTACCCGGCAAGGATCTCATTCAGATTCAATGGAGAAATCAAAAGTTGTACAGACAAGCAAAAGCTAAAAGAATTCAGCACCACCAAACCAGCTCTACAACAAATGCTAAAGGAACTTCTCTAAGTGGGAAACACCAGAGAAGGAAAGGACCTACAAAAACAAACCCAAAACAATTAAGAAAATGGTAATAGGAACATAAATATCAATAATTACCTTAAACGTGAATGGATTCAATGCTCCAACGAAAAGACACAGCTTGCTGAATGGATAAAAAACAAGACCCATATATATGCTGTCTACAGGTGACCCACTTCAGACCTAGGGACACATACAGACTGAAAGTGAGGGGATTGAAAAAGATATTCCATGCAAATGGAGATCAAAAGAAAGCTGTAATAGCAATTCTCATATTAGATAAAATAGACTTTAAATTGAAGAATGTTACAAGAGACAAGGACACTACATAATGATCAAGGGATCAATCCAAGAAGAAGATATAACAATTATAAATATATATGCACCCAAAATAGGAGCACCTCAATACAGAAGGCAAATGCTATGAGCTCTAAAAGAGGAAATCAACAGTAACACAATAATAGTGGGGGACTTTAACCACCTCACACCAATGGACAGATTATGCAGACAGAAAATTAATAAGGAAACAAAAGCTTTAAATGACATAATAGACCAGATAGATTTAATTGATATTTATAGGACATTCCACCTGAAAACAGCAGATTACACTTTCTTCTCAAGTGCACACGGAACATTCTCCAGGATAGATGACATCTTGGGTCACAAATCAAGCCTCTGTAAATTTAAGAAAACTGCAATCATATCAAGCATCTTTTCCGACCACGACGCTATGAGATCAGGAATCAATTCCAGAGGAAAAAACGTAAAAAACACAAACACATGGAGGTTAAGCAATACGTTACTAAATAACCAAGAGCTCACTGAAGAAATCAAAGAGGAAATCAAAAAGTACCTAGAGACAAATGACAACGAAAACATGATGATCCAAAACCTATGGGATGCAGCAAAAGCAATTCTAAGAGGGAAGTTTATAGCAATACAAGCCTACCTCAAGAAACAAGAAAAATCTCAAATAAACAATCTAACCTTACACCTAAAGGAACTAGAGAAAGAGGAACAAACAAAACCCAAAGTTAGTAGAAGGAAAGAAATAATAAAGGTCAGAGCAGAAATAAATGTAATAGAAACAAAGAAAACAATAGCAAAGATCAATAAAACTAAAAGCTGGTTCTTTGAGAAGATAAACAAAATTGATAAACCTTTAGCCAGACTCATCAAGAAAAAGGGAGAGGATTCGTTGTCACTTCTCCTTTTTCATTTCCAATTTTATTGATAAAATTGGAAATGAAAAAGGAGAAGTGACAACGGACACCACAGAAATACAGAGCATCCTAAGAGACTACTACAAGCAACTCTATGCCAATAAAATGGACTACCTGGAAGAAATGGACAAATTCTTAGAAAGGTATAACCTTCCAAGACTGAACCAGGAAGAAATAGAAAATATGAACAGACCAATCACAAGTAATGAAATTGAAACTGTGATTAAAAATCTTCCAACCAACAAAATTCCAGGACCAGATGGCTTCACAGGTGAATTCTATTAAACATTTAGAGAAGAGCTAACACACATCCTTCTCAAATTTTCTAAAAAAATGCAGAGGAATGAATGCTCCAAACTCATACTACGAGGTCACCATCACACTGATACCAAAACTTGACAAAGATACTACCAAAAAAGAAAATTACAGACCAATATCACTGATGAATATAGATGCAAAAATCCTCAACAAAATACTAGCAAACAGAATCCAACAACACATTAAAAGAATCATACACCATGATCAAATGGGATTTATCCCAGGAATGCAAGGATTCTTCCATATATGCAAATCAATCAATCTGATACACCATATTAACAAATTAAAAAATAAAAACCATATGATCATCTCAATAGATGCAGAAAAAGCTTTTGACAAAATTCAACACCCATTTATGATAAAGAGTCTCCAGAAAGCGGGCATAGAGGGAACCTACCTCAACATAGTAAAGACCATATAAGACAAACCCACAGCAGACATCATTCTCAGTGGTCAAAAACTGAAACCATTTCCACTAAGATCAGGAACAAGACAAGGATGTCCACTCTCGCCACTATCATTCAATATAATTTTGGAACTCCTAGCCATGGCAATCAGAGAAGAAAAAGAAAAGGAATACAAATTGGAAAAGATGACGTAAAACTGTCACTGTTTGCAGATGATATGATACTATACATAGATAATCCTTAAGATGCCACCAGAAAACTAGAGCTAATCAATGAATTTGGTAAAGTTGCAGGATACAAAATTAACGCACAGAAATCTCTTGCATTCCTATACACTAACAATGAAAGATCAGAAAGAGAAATTAAGGAAACAATCCCATTCACCATTGCAGCAAAAAGAATAAAATACCTAGGAATAAACCTACCCAAGGAGACAAAAGACCTCTACTCTGAAAACTATGAGATACTGATGAAAGAAATAAAAGATGAGACAAACAGATGGAGAGATATACCATGTTCTTGAATTGGAAGAATCAATATTTTGAAAATGACTCTACTACCCAAAGCAATCTACAGATTCAATGCAACCCCTATCAAAGTACCAATGGCATTTTTTACAGAACTAGAACAAAAAATCTTAAAATTTGTATGGAGACAGAAAAGACCCCAAATAGCCAAAGCAATCTTGAGGGAAAAAAAATGGAGCTGGTGGAATCAGACTCCCTGACTTCAGACTATACTACAAAGCTACAGTAATCAAGACAATATAGTACTGGCACAAAAACAAATATAGATCAATGGAACAGGATAGAAAGCCCAGAGATAAAACCACGCACCTATGGTCAACTAATCTATGACAAAGGAGGCAAGGATATACAATGGGGAAAAGACAGTCTGCAATAAGTGGTGCTGCAAAAACTGGACAGCTACATGTAAAAGGATGAAATTAGAACACCATACACAAAAACAAACTCAAAATGGATTAAAGACCTAAATGTAAGGCCAGACACTATAAAACTCTTAGAGGTAAACATAGACAGAACACTCTTTGACATAAATCACAGCAAGATATTTTTTGACTCATCTCCTAGAGTAATGGAAATAAAAACAAAAATAAACAAATGGGACCTAATGAAACTTCAAAGCTTTTGCACAGCAAAGGAAACTATAAACACGATGAAAATGAATCAGTGGACAAAGGATTAATCTCCAAAATATATAAACAGCTTATGCAGCTCAATATTAAGAAAACAATCCAATGAAATAATGGGCAGAAGACCTAAATAGACATTTCTCCAAAGAAGACATACAGATGGCCAAGAGGCACATGAAGAGCTGCTCAACATCACTAATTATTAGAGAAATGCAAATCAAAACTACAATGAGGCATCACCTCACCCTGGTCAGAATGGCCATCATCGAAAAGTCTACAAACAGTAAATGCTGGAGAGGGTGTGGAGAAAAGGGAACCCTCTTGCACTGTTGGTGGGAATGTAAATTGATACAGCCACTATGGAGAACAGTATGGAGGTTCCTTAAAAAACTAAAAATAGAATTACCATATGACCCAGCAATCCCACTACTGGGCATATACCCAGAGAAAACCATAATTCAAAAAGACATATGCACCCCAGTGTTCATTGCAGCACTGTTTACAATAGCCAGGTCATGGAAGCAACCTAAATGCCCATTGACAGATGAATGGATAAAGAAGATGTGGTATATACATACAATGGAATATTACTCAGCCATAAAAAGGAAGGAAATTGGGTTATTTGTAGTGACATGGATGGACCTAGAGACTGTCATACAGAGTGAAGTAAGTCAGAAAAAGAGAAACAAATATTGTATATTAACGCATGTATGTGGAATCTAGAAAAATGGTACAGAAGAACCAGTTTGCAAGGCAGAAATAAGAGACACAGATGTAGAGAATAAACGTATGGACGGCAAGGAGGGAAAGTGGGGAGGGCGGGTTGTGGTAGTGGGATGATTTGGGAGATTGGGATTGACATATATACACTAATATTTATAGAATAGATAACTAATAAGAACCTGCTGTATAAAAAATATATATATTTTGGAGGGCCTGGGTTTCACTCACTTCTTACTGTTACAAATTAACAGTGTGATATGAGCCAGTAATTGAACATCTCCAAAATGAGAGAGTTGGTCTTGGCACATTCTATTAAATATGAGCTGGAATTATTGAATTTAAATTTTAGAGGTTCTTTTCTCCTCTTTCCGTGTAGAAAGTCTAAAACTATAGCAGTTCTGATAGTCTGGTGATATACAGGAAAACCTTGTAATTGGTATCAGTAGTCACAGATACATGCTTGAACTGAGTCTGAGACAGATCTGCTGTATAGCAGGAGGTTACATTATAACTAGGTAACCCTGGTTTTTAAAAGTACTTCCATCAGATAGCAAATTTTCATGTATGTCTGAAATACGTTGACTGTAAAAATAACTGAGTTTCCTAGGCCACATAAACATCTGGACTCATGTAAATAAAATTTCCATCCTTCAAATATAGAAATTATGCCATTTGATACTGTATTCAATCAAAAGAATCAAATGTATATTTTGCTTAGTCAGTGCAAAGGCAGGAGAAAGAGAAATGTGAACACTTATTACCTGTCCATAGGACCTTATAGTAATAGACACGATTAATGAATACAAAATGATACATTAATGACAAAAGCCATATGGAATTGATAAATTTCATAAACTAGACTATAATTCTGGGAGAGTCTTAGGGTTTATATATTTGTGTAGCAAAGTAATTGTGGAAATGGGAGAGCCTGATGATAACCTAAAATGATTTTATCCTAGATCCTAGTGGCTCCAAATGACCTAAATTATTCTCTGGATTCTTAGAATAAGTAAATATTCAAGTTTAATTTTGTTTTAAAGGGATTAAGATTAGTTGGCTTAACTCCACACCTGGATTCTTTCCTGCAAGATTGAATGTTTGCTGATTAGACACAGAACTGAGGCAAGAGCCAATCCCATGCATGAATCTGGCAAAGCTCAATCTCTTCACCCTGACCTCCCTCATATCATACTGTAGGGCTGTTTCAAAACAAGGGTAGAATATATAGTATGGATTAAATTAATTCCTATTCAGCCCATCAAAGCAGTAGTACTTGTAGTAATAAAGCAGAAGAGCCCAGATTCCTGACAAGTTCTAACACAGGATCTGGTAAATCAGGAAATCAGGTCAGGCTAAGAATATTTCATATATATCGTCATAATTTCAGAAAAATTTTTTTCATAAATATATTAAATAGATTTTGTTATCTGGGAAATAACTTTACAAATTTCATGTCTGTATATCTGTTAGCCTTAACGAACATTTAGTGAATTATTCTGGCATTCACAGTAACCCACAAAATATTTTTCTTGTAGGGAGTATTCAAAAAAGAGGATGATATTGATATGCTTGGTGAAGAGTTTAGAAAAGTATATCAGAAAAGGAGTGAAATTTCTGAAGAGAAGTGACATCATCAAAATTTGGTAAACCTGGATTCTTTTGTATGTTACCACTAGATGTCAGTGTAACTTCTGTTTTACAGTTCAGTGAGGGTAGGAATCCATTGTCTTTGGATTTTCTAAAACATCTCTATTTCATCATTTATAAACAATTATTTGTAAGAAAACATTTGTTTTTGATAAAAATTAAATTACTGAGTATTTTTTCACTGCAAAATTAATGGCAAAGTTGATTGCTTTTAATCAAACTATTGTTTTTGTACTAATAATTTGAAGATCTGAATTCTACACCACACTCCATATAGAGAAATATATATATATAAAATCAAACAACCCAGGAGACTAACCTCTCCATACCACTTCCATCTACGTTAGTGTCTTGGAACTTTACTTCCCTGATTTGGCCAGGGAAAACTTTACTTTTCTCCTCTCCCAGTAGACAGGAAACGAGTGAGGAATTTCAACGTGCTTTACTAGCGAATGCACTTAATTGTAAATAAGAACAGAAACAGTTTCTCTCGTATAAACATCATTTACAAACTAGAGTTACATCTCTAGAACATAAAATATTTTCTATTCAAGTGCAGTTGAAAAAGGGCTAGATGGTCATAAGAAAGATAACAATGAAAAGTTAAATTCCTATTGCTTTATTTTATAAAATATTTCCATTTTGTAATAATTAGATATAAATTTTACATCCCCAGATCTACACAGGGAATTTGGAATTATTTTGATTTCATTATCAAGTATCTTCATTTTTTTAGGGTAAAAATAACTCAAACCATTACAACTTAAGTTAAAAAAAGGGTATATCCACCATAGGTTAAAAAGTAGATCACTTATTAATTTCCCCATTCGAGTGCCTTCATAAATTCCTCTTCAGTGAAAGACAACATCTTGGCAGCTTCAATATGCATCTGTGTTTAAAAACAAATATTGTCTAATTTAGTGTTAAGAGTAGACCACAGAACAACAGGAAATTTATAAAAGTGTGTGTATAATATGCTATCAAATTAAGTTTTGTTGTAGGAATGTGTAATTCTAATTACAATAAATGTGACATTTTAGGTCAGCCTCTAAAAACCTTCGTTCACTGCTGGTATTGTACCAACCTGTTGAGAGAGCAATTCAATAATATTGTAATACCTAACCTTTGCAAAAAGGGACAGTGGCAAAGCCATGAATTCATATCCTCTTACCACGAGGTAACTCGTGTAGTGAACAGAAGTGGTTTGGAATCAGTTTTCACTCTTCAAGAGGCAAACTGATCCTCTAAGTTATTTTTATATATGGTATTTTCTTTAGGGAGTATCCATATTATATTTACTAGTCCTATTTCCACATTTCTAATTTACTTGCATTGACATATAGATAAAATTTTGTGACTAAGCATGTCAAAATAAACATATCTAAAGTAGAAATACTAAATATCTTAGTAGAAAGAGCCAAATAACATCTATGATTTATTTTAGCTTTGTTTTTTAGGATAAACTCACCTTCTGCCTTTTTAAAACATCAATTAATTTTAATTGTTTCTTGAACCCTATCATTAATTCTCCTTTTTGTCTTTCTAGCTTCTTGTTTTCTGATTTTAACACTTCAATTTTTTTGTGTTCTTCATTTGCTATATCCTGCAAAGGGAAAAAAAAATCCCATTTATTCTTTGCAGTATTTGAATGGAAAAAATGATACTAGCAATAAAAGCTATTTTTAGTTTTTGCATTACTAAATTACTGTAACTTTGATAACTTTTAATGATGCTCACACCTCTAGCATTTTAAAAAATGTTTTTAAAATAACAACTCAGTTCTAATACCAATAATGCCAAAGTAGCTTATATTTGAAGGCAGAGATGAGTAATCAGTAGTAAGCAGAAACTGGAGATGGTTATGATCCTTGAAAAAATGGAAGCATACTGGTTGAGAACCACATTCAGCTGGTTTCTGAGAGCACTTTTCAGTTCATCGGTTCACAGGGGACAGACCTGAAGCAAAAAGTATCAGTCTTATTGGGCTAAGGAATTGGACAGCAGGGCTGCCACGATGGTAGAAATTTCCAGGTGGGAAATCCCTCAAAATTTGCATACACAGTTCCCTCAAATCCTTGGCACCTAAATAACATGTGCAGGGTGAGACTCCTAGGAACCCATGAAAGGTAAAAGTTGTGGTCTAAAGAGCTGAGCAGAGAATTCAGCCACTGCCCATGATAAGGAAGACTGAGTTTGTAATCTTGGTAAAAATTAATTGGATGAGCTCTGCAGCAATTTGGACAATGGAGAAAAAGGACCAGTGAACTTTAAGACAAGTAAGTAGAAACTATTAAGTAGAGGAACATCTGGTACTTGGAAAAAATGTGAAAGGATGTCTTTCATGCAAAAAGGGAAATGATACCAGAAGGAAATCTGAATCTACATACACACACATTAAAAAAAAAATGTATCAGAAATAGTAACATGTGGTAAATATCAGTAGAGTTTTTTGTTAAAAACTTCTCTTTAAAAGATAATTGACAGTGGGTTAGATTTTGTTGCCAAGATGGCAGAGTAAGACCCTGAGCTCAACTCCTCCCATGGGCACACCAAAATTACAACTATTTTACAGAACAACTATTGATGAGAAAGACCTGAATCTAACAGAAAAGATCTTCTCCAACCAAGAATATAAAAAAGGAACCACAAGAAGATAGGTAGAAGGAGTGGAGGTGCAGTATTGTCAAGACCCATACCCAAGATGGGCAACCCACAAACGGGAGGATAATTACAATTACAGAGGTTCTCCCTAAGGAGCAATGGGTCTAACCCCCACATTGGGCTCCCCGGCCTGGGGGTCTTATACTGGGAAGACAAGCCCCAGAATGTCTGGCTTTGAAGGCCAGTGGAGCTTACTTTCAGGAGACCCAGAGGGCTGTGGGAAATAGACAGTCCACTCTTAAAGGGTGTACACAAAATCTCACATGCTGCAGGACCCAGAGAAGAAGCAGTAATTTTTGAAAGGAGCCTGGTTCAGACCCACCTGCTAATCACCAAGAGGTAAGAGGCAACTGAAGCTCATCCTTGGGACATAGGCATTGGCAGCAGTCATTTGTGGGAGCCCATTCTATCACGTGGACACTGATGCTGGGAAGCACCACTTCAGAATCCTCCTCTAGCTTATTAGCACTGGGACATGGCTCCACCCACCAGCCTGTCAGCACCAGTACTGGGAAGCCTCAGGCCAAGCAACTAGCTTGGGGGGGACAAAGCCCCACTCACCACCAGCAGGCAGGCTACCTTAAGACCCCCTGAGCCTACAGCCACCTGGAACACAGCACAGCCCTGCCCACCAGAGGGCCCAGGACCCTGCCCCACACACAAGAGCAGAGGCACTAACCCCAGGATCCCTAGGCCTTGCAGCCAGAGACCCTGGGACCCAGCTCCACCCACCAGTGGGCCGACACCAGCCCAGGACCACCACAGCCTGCCATGGCAGGACCCAGCCCAGCCACCAGCACTGGGTGCCTCCCCACTGCTAGACCCTGGCCCCACCCACCAGCAGTCCAACACCACCTCTGAGACACCTTGGGACCCTTGGCAAGATGCAACACACTTTCATGATAAAAAACACTTAAAAAACAAGGAACAGAAGGATTCTACTTCAACATGATAAAAGCCATATACTGACAAGCCCACAGCTAACATCAGACTCAATGGTACAAGACTGAAAGCTTTCCCTCTAGGATCATAGACAAGACAAGGATGTTCACTTTTGTCACTTTTATCCAACACAGTACTGCAAGTTCTGGTCAGAGCAGCTAGGGAATAAAAATAAAAGGCACTCAAATCAAAAAGAAGAAGATTATCTCTGTTCACAGATGACATTGTCTTGTATGTAGAAAACCTTATAGATTCCACAAGATTCCACAATTTATCCATCCGAATAAATTAATTTGGCAAAGTTGCATGACATAGAATCAACACACACACAAAACCAGTTGTGTTTCTATATACTACTAATGAACATTCCTAAAAAGAAATTAAGAAAACAATTACAAATATAATACCATCAAAAAGAATAAAGTACTTAGGAATAAAAGTAACCAAGGAGGTGAAATGCTTTTACACTGAAAACTTCAAAACACTGCTGAAAGATATTTAAAGACAAACGAATGGAAGGATATTCTGTGGTCATAGATTGTAAGATGTCAATACTACCCAAAGAGATCTACAGATTCAGTATGATCTTTATCAAAACCCCAATGGCATTTTTACAGAAATAGATCCATGCGAGCTAATATTTATATGGAATCTCAAGGGAACACGAATAGTCAAATACTTTTAATGAATAACACATGTTGAAGGTCTCACACTCCCCAATTTCAAAACTTATTATAAATCTATGGTAATCAAAATAGTGTAATACGGACATAAAGAAATATTTACCAATGTAATAAAGAGCCCCCAAATAAACCCTTGCATATAAAGTCTAATGATTTTTGACAAGGATGCCAAGACCATTCACTAGGAAAAGATGGCCTCTTTAACAAATTGAGCTGGGAAGCTAGATATCTCCATGCATAACAATGAAGCTGTACACCTACTTCATATCATATACAAAAATTAACTCAAATTTGGTCAAAGACCTACATGTAAACCCTAAAACTATAAACTATTAGAAGAAAATGTAGGGGAAATGATCATGACACTGGATTTGGTTGTGGATTCTTGGATATGAAACCAAAAGTACAGACAAACAAGGACATGGAAGCAACCTAAGTGTCCATCATCGGATGAATGGATAAAGATGTGGCACATATATACAATGGAATATTACTCAGCCATAAAAAGAAACGAAATTGAGTTATTAGTAGTGAGGTGGATGGAGATAGAGTCTGTCATACAGAGTGAAGTAAGTCAGAAAGAGAAAAACAAATACAATATGCTAACACATATATATGGAATCTAAGGAAAAACAAAAAAAGTCATGAAGAACCTAGTGGTAAGATGGGAAAAAAGACACAGACCTACTAGAGAATGGACTTGAGGATATGGGGAGGGGGAAGGGTAAGCTGTGACAAAGTGAGAGAGTGGCATGGACATATATACACTACCAAACATAAAATAGATAGCTAGTGGGAAGCAACCGCGTAGCACAGGGAGATCAGCTCGGTGCTTGTGACCACCTAGAGGGGTGGGATAGGGAGGGTGGGAGGGAGGGAGATGCAAGAGGGAAGAGATATGGGAACATATGTATATGTATAGCTGATTCACTTTGTTATAAAGCAGAAACTAACACACCATTGTAAAGCAATTATACTCCAATAAAGATGTTAAAAAAATAAAAAGTACAGGCAAACAAAAGAAAAAAATAGATAAATTGGATTACATCAAAGGACACAATCAACAGAGTGAAAAAGAAACCTACAGAAAATATTTGCATATCATATACCTGATAAAGAGTTAATATCCAGAATACAGAAATAACTCCTACAAATCAATAACAAAAACACAATCAATTAATAAATGGGCAAAGGACTTGAATAGATAATTCTCCAGAAAAGATATACAAACGGCTAACAAGCACATGAAAAGGTGGTCAACATCACTAATATTTAGGGAGATTCAAATCAAAACCACAATGAGATACCACCTAATAAACATAAGGATGACTACTATTAAAAAAAAAAGCAACACAAAATAACAAGTTGGCAAGGATATGGAAAAATTGGAACCCTTGTGCACTGTTGGTATGGATGTAAAACGGTGCAGCCACTATGGAAAAACAGTATGGTGGTTCCTCAGAAAGTTACAAATAGAATTACCATATGATCCAGCAATACCGCATCTAGGCAAATATCCAAAATAATTGAAAGTGGAGTCTTTAAGAGATAACCGTACACCCAAGTTCATATCAGCATTATTCACGATAGCCAAAAGGTGGAAGCAACCCAGGTTGCTTTATCCAATGAATGGATAAACAAAACCTGTTACATACATACAATGGAATATTCAGCCTTAAAAAGGAATGAAATTCTGATACATGCTACAACATAGATGAACCTTGAGAACATTATGCTAAGTGAAATAAGCCAGTCACAAATAGTATATGATTCCACTTACATTAGGTACCTAGAGTAGTAAAAATCATAAAGATAGAAAGTAGAATTGTGGTTGCCAAGGATCAGGGAGAGGGGGATGGGGAATTATTTTTTAATGGACATAGGTTTTCAGTTTTTGCAAGATGAACAAGGAGTTCTGGAGTTTGGATACACAACAGTGTGAATGTATGTAACACTAGTGAAGTGTACACTTTCAAAAATTAGGGTGAATTTTATGTGTAGTGTAATACAAAGGTTTTTTTTTTTTTAAATTCAGAAAGTTCATTAACTCCTCAAAGCAAAAAAGTAACAATGTAGTGTGGAGTTTGTGTATAATAAATAAAATGTATGACAACAACAAAAAGGGGAGGAGAGAAGTATACTGCTGAAAGGTTCTTACATTATTCATAAAATGCTGTTACTTGAAGGTAGACAATGATAAGTTAAAGGTGTATCTGATAAATGATAAAATGTCCATAAAAAGAAGTGGAGATAATAAGCCAGTAAAAGAGATAAAATGTAATTGTTAAAAAATATTCAAAAGGAGAAAAATAAGAAACAGGAAGAAAGAGCATGAACATATAGCAAGTTAATAGAATAGAACAAAGAGAACAAATAGCAAGTTAATAGAATAAAATCCAACTATTATTAAAAATCATATTGAATGTAATGGTCTAAGCCTCCTAATTAAAAAGTCAGAGATTGTCAGATTGGATTAAAACAATAGGAAAACAACTATATGTTGCCTACAAGAACATACAAAGGAGTTACAATGAAGGTATGGAAAGGACAACACGAATGTCAAGACTAATTAAAAGAAATTACATGATTTCAGGATTTATTATAAAGGTATAATAAGACAATGTATTAACATGAAGACATACAGATCAATGGAACAAAACAGATTCCAGCAACAAATCCACACATATCTGGGCAACTGATTTTCAACAAAGGTACCAGGGCAATTTAATAGTGAAAGGATAATCTTCTCAACAAATAGTGCTGCACATATTCCAATAATGAACCCTGACCCCTTATATCATGCACAAGAACTCACCAAAACATAAAAGCTCAAGCTATGCAACTTCTATAAGAAAACCTAAGAGCAAATCTTAGTGGCCCCTTTAGGTTTAGCAAAGAATTCTTAAATAGGACACAAGAAGCATAAATTATAAAAGAAAAAAAACAACAGATTGGACTTCATCAAAATTTTAAACATTGCTCTTCAAAAAAACTGTTACAGAAATAAAAGGCAAGAGATATTTGCAAAGCAGGTATCTGACAAAAGACTTGTAGTTAGGATATATAAAGAACTCTTGAAACTCAATTATAAAACAAGTCAACTCAATTCTTTAAAATGAACCAAAGAGATAAAAACTAAGGAAATATGAATAAAGTATGGTCTTTAGTTAATAGTAGTGAATCATAATAATATTGATTCATTCATTAACGGTAACAAATGTACCACACTAATGTATATATTAGTTGCAGAGGAAACTGTGTAGAGATTATAGAAATTCTCTGTACTAATTTCCCAGTTTTTATGTAAATCTAAAACTGTTCCAAAAATTAAAGTGTATTTAACAATTTTTTAAAAGAAGAAAAGACTTATACAGACACTTCACCAAAGAAGATACCAAGACTCTCCTGAACAACCAACGGATGAAAGAAATCAAAGAGGAAAAAAAAAAAATGATCTTGAAACAAATGAAAAAGGAGACACAACATACCAAAACTTATGGGATGTAGTAAGAGCAGTTCAAAGAGGGAAGTTCATAGCAACAAACACCTACATTAAGAAAGATCTCTGGGCTTCCCTGGTGGCGCAGTGGTTGAGAATCTGCCTGCCAATGCAAGGGACACGGGTTCGAGCCCTGGTCTGGGAAGATCTCACATGCCATGGAGCAGCTGGGCCCGTGAGCCACAACTACTGAGCCTGCGCGTCTGGAGCCTGTGCTCCGCAACAAGAGAGGCCGCAACAGTGAGAGGCCCGCGCACCACGATGAAGAGTGGCCACCACTCGCCGCAACTAGAGAAAGCCCTCGCACAGAAATGAAGACCCAACACAGCCATAAATAAATAAATTAATTAATTAAAAAAAAAAAGAGATTGGATATGTAAATTCTATGGCACACATTTAAATTCCTTGCCTACCCCAGAATGTTTCGCATGCCTTGACCTGAGAGGTCCATTTCATTCCAATAAGATTGAAATATAGTATCTCAATAAAGGAAAGTCTCCAGTTTGCTACATCCTTTGCAAAAAAAAAAAAAAGATCTCTGCATTTTTACTCCTCCCCGCATGTTTAATGTTTTTGACATCATATTTTACATCTTTTTGTTTTGTGTATCCCTTAACTACTTACTGTGAATATAGATGATTTTACTACTTTTGTCTTTTAACCTTCCTAGTAGCTTTATAACGGCTGATCTACTACCTTTATTATATGTTTGTGTTTACCAATGAGATTTTTCCTTTTGTAATTTCCATATTTCTAGTTGTGGTCTTTTCTTTTTCACTTACAGAAGTCCATTTAACATTTCTTGGGAAGCTGGTTTAGTGGGGCTGAATTCTTTTAGCTTTTGCTTGTCTGTAAAACTCCATCTCTCTCCTTCAAATGTGAATGACAGCCTTGCTGGATAGAGTATTCTTGGCTGCAGGTTTTTTCCTTTCATCACGTTAAATATATTGTGCCACTCTCTTCTGGCCAGCAAAGTTTCTGCTGAAAGTCTGTGGACAATCTTATGGGAGTTCCCTTATACATAACTAGTTGCTTTACCCTTGATGCTCTTAATATTCTCTCTTTATCTTTAATTTTTGCCATTTTAATCATAATGTATCTTGGTGTGGATCTCTTTGGGTTGATCTTTTTGGAGACTCTCTTCTTTCTGGACCTGGATGTCTGTTTCCTTTCTCGTGTTAGGTATGTTTTTAGCTACAATTGCTTCAAATAAGTTCTCTGCCCCTATCTGTCTCTCTTCTCCTTCTGGGACCCCTATAATGTGAATATTAGTATGCTTGATGTTTTCCAAGAGGTCTCCTAAACTGTCTTCATTTTTTGAAATTCTTTTTCCTTTTTTTTGTTCAACTTGGGTGATTTCCACTACTCTGTCTTCCAGTTTACTGATCCATTCCTCGGTATTACCCAATCTAATGTTGATTCCTTCTACTGTATTTTTATTTCAGTTACTATATTTTTCAGCTTTGTTTGGTCCTTCTTTATATTTTCTAACTCCTTCTTAAAATTCTCACTGTGTTCACCCATTCTTCTTCCTAGTACATTGAGCATTTTTATGGTCATTACCACGAACACTTTATTGGGTAGACTGCTCATCTCCAGGGTTGTGAGACTGTGTTCAAACTTAAGACATCTTCAACTTTCGATATTCACCTGTGTATGTTGCTATATATAAACCTCATGGTAACCACAAACCAAAAAAATCTATAATAGATACACAAAAAAAGATAAAGGAATACAAATATAACACTAAGATAGTCATCAAATCACAAGTGAAGGGAGGAAAAGAAGAAAGGATGAAATAAGAACTACAAGGACAACCCCCAATCAATTAACAAAATGGCAATAAGTACGTACCTATCAATAATTACTTTAAATGTAAATATACTAAATGTTCCAATCAAAAGACACAGTGGCTGAACAGATACAAAAACAAGATACACACACACACACACACACACACACACACACACACACACATGCTGCCTATAAGAGATTCACTTCAGATCTAAATACACAGACTGAAAGTGAGGGGATGGAAAAACAAAGTCTGTGACAAGAGACAAAGAAGGACATTACGTAATGAAAAAGGGACAAAGAAGGACATTACGTAATGAACAAGAATACATAACACTTGTAAGTATTTATGCACACAAACTGGAGCATTTAAATGCATATAGCAAATAATTCCAAATATAAAGAGAAAGATATTGACAGTAACACAATAATAGCCAGGGCCTTTAATACTCCACTTACATCAATGAACAGATCATCCAGACAGAAAATCAATAAGGAAATACAGGCCTTAAACAACACATTAGATCAGATGAACCTAATAGATATATATATAAAACATCCCATCCAAAAGCAGCAGAATACACAGCCTTTTCAAGTGCACATGGAACAGTCTCAGGATAGATAACATGCTAGGTCACAAAACAAGTTTTAATAAATTTTAAGACTGAAGTCATACCAAGCCTATTCTCTGACCACAACACTATGAGACTATAAATCAACTATTTAAAAAACCCAAAACACATGGAGGCTAAACAATATGCTACTGAACAACCAATGAGTCACTGAAGAAATCAAAAAGGAAATAAAAAAATACATGGAGACAGAAACAAAGACACAATGATCCAGAATCTATGGATGCAGCAAAAGCAGTTCCCAGAGGGAAGTTTATAGTGATACAAGCTGACATCAGGAAACAAGAAAATCCTCAAAAACCCTAACCTTGCACCCAAATGAATTAGAAAGAACAAAACCTAAAGTTAGTAGAAGGAAAGATCAGAGCAGAAATATATGAAATAGAGATGAAAGACTGAAAAAGAGAAAACAAGAAACAATCAAAGAAATTAAGGGCTGGTTCTTTGAAAAAATAAACAAAATCGATAAAGTTTTAGCCAGACACATTAAGAAAAAAAAGAGAGTGGGCCCAAATAATTAAAATCAGAAATGAAGTTACAGTTGACACCACAGAAATACAAAGGATCATAAGAGATTACTCTGAATAATTACACACCAATAAAATGGACGACCTAGAAGAAGTGGACTAATTCCTAGAAATATACAGTCTCCCAAGACTGAATGAGGAAGAAATACAAAATATGAATAGACCCAAATTGACACTAATTAGATCAGTAATAAAAAAATACTCCCAACAAACAGAAGTCCAAGACCAGATGGCTTCACAAATGAATTACGCCAAACATTTAAAGAAGACTTAATTCTTATCCTTCTCAAACTATCCCAAAAAACTGAAGAGAAGGGGATGCTTCCAAAGTCATTCTTTGAGGCCATCATCACCCTGATACCAAAATCAGATAAAGATACCACAAAAATAAGAAAATTACAGACCAATAACACTGGTGAACATAGATGCAAAAATCCTCAACAATATTAGCAAACTGAATTGAACAATACATTAAAAGGATCATACACCATGATCAAATGGGATTTATCCCAGGGAGGCAAGAATAGTTCAATATCTGCAAATCAGTGTCATACATCACATTAATAGGATGAAAGAAAAAAATCACATGATCATGTCAATAAACACAGACAAAGCATCTGACAAAATTCAACATCCATTCATGATAAAGACTCTTAACAAATCAGGTTTAGAAGGAATTTACCTCAATGAAAAACAGGCCATATAATGACAAGTCCACAGCTAAAATCATACTCAATGGTGAAATGTTGAAAGCTTTTCCTCTAAGGTCAGGAACAAGACAAGTGCCCACTCTCACCACTCCTACTTAACATAGTACTAGAATTCTAGCCAGAGAAATTAAGCAAGAAAAATAAGTATCAGAACTGGAAAAGAAGAAGTAAAATTGCCTCTATTTGCAGTTGATATGATTTTATATATAGAAAAGTCTTATAGACTCCACCAAAAAACTGTTAGATCTCATCAACAAATTCAGTAAAGTTGTAGGATATAAAATTAACATTAAAAAATTAGTAGTTTCTATATACTAACAAATTATCTGAAAAAGAAAGAAAACAATCCCATTTATAATTACATCAAGAAGAATAAAATACTTAGAAATAATTTAACCAAGGATGTGAAAGATCTATACACTGAAAACTTTAAGAAATTGATGAAAGAGATCAGAGAAGGCACAAATAAGTTGAAAGGTATCCTGTGTTCATGGATTGGAAGAATTAATATTTTTTAAATGTCAATACTACCAAAGCCACCTATAGATTCAATGCAATCCCCATCAAGATTCTGAAGAAATTTTAAACAGAATTAGGAAAAAAAAATCCTGAATTTATATGGAATCACAAAAGGCCCCAGTAGCCAAAGTAATCCTGAGAAACAACAAAGCAAGAGGCATCACACTTCCTGATTTCAAGCTACATTATAAAGCTGTAGTAATCAAAATTTGTATGGTACTAGCATAAAATCAGAAACATAGACCACTGGAACAGAATCAAGAGCCCAGAAACAAACCCCACCATGTACAGTCAACTAATATTTGACAAAGGAGCCAAGAATACTCAGTGGGGAAAGGACAGTCTCTTCAGTAAATGGTGCTGGGAAAATTTGATATTCACATGTAAAAAGAATGAAACTAGTTCTATATTACACCACTCACAAAAATGAACTGAAAATGGAATAGAAACTTATATGTAAGACTAGAAACCATAAAACTCCTAGAAGAAAACACAGGATAAAGCTCCTTGACATTGGTCCTAGTAATGATTTTTTTGGATGTGATACCTAAATCAGAAGTTACAAAATGAAAAATAAACAGGTGGGACTATGTCAAAGTAAAAAGCTTCTGCACAGCAAAAAAAAATGATCAACAAAATGAAAAGGCAACCTACAGAATGGGAAAAATATTGTAAACCATATATCTGAAGAGGTTAATATTCAAAACATATAAAGAATTCATACAATTCAACACACAAAAAATCAAATTATCCAATTTAAAAAATGAGCAAAGGACATGAATATACAATTTTCCAAATGGCCAACAGGTGCATGAAAAGGTGCTCAACATCTCTAATCATTCGGGAAATGCAAAATAAAACCACAATGAGGGGGCTTCCCTGGTGGCACAGTGGTTAAGAATCCGCCTGCCAATGCAGGGGACACGGGTTTAAACCCTGGTCCGGGAAGATCCCACATGCTACGGAGCAACTAAGCCCGTGCACCACAACTACTGAGCCTGCAAGCCACGACTACTGAGCTCGTGTGCCACAACTACTGAAGCCTGTGCACCTAGAGCCTGTGCTCTGCAACAAGAGAAGCCACCTCAACGAGAAGCCCATGCACTGCAATGAAGAGTAGCCCCCGCTCGCCGCAACTGGAGACAGCCCGTGCGCAGCAATGGAGACCCAATGCAGGCAAAAATTTTAAAAAATAAATAAGTTAAAAAAAAAAAAACCACAATGAGGTATCACCTCATGACTGTTTGAATGGTTATCATAAAACACAAACAAACGAGATAACACATGATGGTGACGATGTGGAGAAAAAGGAACATTTGTGCACTGTTGATAAGATAGTACATTATATTCCAATCACTATGGAAAACAGTTTAGAGGTTCCTCAGAATATTAAAAATAGAACTACCATATATCCAGCAATTCCACTGTTGAGAATATATCCAAAGGAAACAAAAATACTATGTCAAATAAATATCTGCACCCCAATGTTCACAGCAGCATTATTTACAATAGCCAAGACACAGAAACAACCTAAGTGTCCAGTGACAGATGAATGGATAGATAAGTTGTGGGATATATACACAATGGAATATTATTTAGCTATAAAAAAGAAGGAAATCCTGCCATTAGCAACATCATGGATGGGCCTTTGAAGGCATTATCTAAGTGAAATAAGTCAGAGAAAGTCAAATACTGTATGATCTCACTTATGTGTAGAATCTAAAACAACAACAAAAACAAAAAAATAAACTCACAGAAAAAGAGATAAGATTTGTGGTAACCAGAGGCAGAGGGTGGTGGGAGGGTGGGATTGGATGACGGTGGTCGAAATGTATAAACTTCCTGCTATAAGACAAAAAGTACTAGGTATGTAATATACAACTTGATGACTAAAGTTAACACTGCTCTATGGTATATTTAAAAGTTGTTAAGAGAGTAGATCCTAACAGTTCTCATCAGAAAAAAAACATTTTTTTCTTTTTCTTTTTGTATACATATGAGATGATGGATATTAACTAAACATTATGGTAATCATTTCACAAAATATGTAAGTCAAATCATCATGTTATATACCTTAAACTTATAGAATGTTATATGTGAATTATATCTCAATAAAACTGGAAAAAAAGATGTCAAGATGGCAAATAAGCACATGAATATGCTCAACATCACTAGTCATTAGGGAAATACAAATTAAAATCATAATATGAAATACCACTAGGCACTTATTAGAACAGCTAAAATATAAAAAACTGACCACAGTAAGTGTTGGTGAAGGTATGGAACAGCTGCAACTTTCATACAGTGCTGTTGAGAATGTAAATTGGTACAACCATTTTAGAAAACAGTTTGGCAGCTGAACGTACATGTAAAATACAACCCAGATAATTGACTCCTAGGTGTTTACGCAAGAGAAATGAAAACACATGTCCACACAAAGACTTACACGTGAATGTTCATGTAGGCTTTACTTGTAATAGCCAAAAAGTGGAAACAACCCTAATGTCCATCAAAAGGTGGTATAGTTTGGTAGATTTACACCATGTGTAAAATTATTAAACGTGAACTACTGTCACATGCAGTAACGTGGATGAATCTCAAAATATTTTTACTGAGTGAAAGAAGTTACACTTTTAAAAAGAATATGAAATTCTAGAAAATGTAAATGAGTTATCTGAAGATAGGGGTTGGGAGAAGGGCATGATTATAAAGGGTCACAAGGAAACTTTTGGGAGTGATAAGTATATTTATTATCTCTATTGTGATTTATCATAGGTATACACATAGTCACAAATCATCAAATTTTACACACTTTAAATATGTGCAGGTTTATATGTCCATTGTACCACAATAAATGTGATAAAATAAAAATACATACACTTAAAGATAAGCAAATAAAAAATTGTGAGACACAGCTAAAGTATCATTTTGAGGAAAATTTTAGTTTTAAATGCTGTGTTGGAAAAGAAGGTTGAAATATCAGTGATCTAAGTCTTCAGTTTAAGAAACTGAAAAGATTGCAAATTAAAAAGCAAAGCAGGGCTTCCCTGGTGGCGCAGTGGTTGGGAATCTGCCTGCCAGTGCAGGGGACACGGGTTTGAGCCCTGGTCCAGAAGATCCCACATGCCATGGAGCAACTAAGCCCGTGAGCCACAACTACTGAGCCTGTGTTCTACAGCCCATGAGCCACCACTACTGAGCCCACGCACTGCTCTAACTGAAGCCCATGCACCCTTGAGCCCGTGCTCTGCAATGAGAAGCCACCGCAATAAGAAGCACGCACACTACAACGAAGAGTAGGCCCCGCTCGCTACAACTAGAGAAAGACTGCGTGCAGCAACGAAGACCCAACACAGCCAAGAGTAATAAATATATAACAATAAATAAATTTATTAAAAAATACTAATATCAATAAAAATAATATATATTAAAAAAAGCCAAGTAGACAAAATTGTATAAGGAGAATTCAGTGAAAATAGAAAACAGACAATAGAAAAAATTAAAACAAAAGTTGAAAAGATTAACTGATAACTGGTTAGCAAGACTGATCAAGGAAAAAGAAACCTGACAACATGGATCAATCTCAACATTACTGTGTAGTGAAGGAAGCCAGTCCCAAAAGAGTACATTCTATGCAGTTCCATTTATATGAAAGTCAAGAACAAGAATATCAGAACATCCTCCACTTAGGAGGATGGAGTACTTGAAAAGAGAATACAAGGGAACTTTCTGGGGGTGATGAAAATATTCTATCTATTGACTGAAGTAGTGGTTACACAGATGTATGAGCCCAAACTCACTAAATTATAGATGTACTGGATTGGCCAAAAAGTTCGTTCGGTTTTTTCCATAGGATGGCTCGAATAACACTTAGTTGTCTTTAACTTCATTCAAAACAATTTTGTTAGATTGTGACAGCTGTCATATCAGCGTGTGTTTAAAGAAAGACATCAAAATTGGTAAATTTTTATGTCGCCATTTTAATATTGAAGATGGAAGAAAAACAACATTTTCGGCCTATTATGCTTTATTATTTCAAGAAAGGTAAAAATGCAACTGAAACACAGAAAACGATTTGTGCAGTGTATGGAGAAGGTGCTGTGACTGATCGAACATGTCAAAAGTGGTTTGCAAAGTTTGGTGCTGGAGATTTCTCACTGGACAATGCTCCACGGTTGGGTAGACCAGTTGAAGTTGATAGCGATCAAATTGAGATATTAATTGAGACCAATGAACATTATACCACACAGAAGATAGCCAACATACTCAAAATACCCAAATCAAGCAATGAAAATCATTTGCACCAGCTTGGTTATGTTAATTGCTTTGATGTTTGGGTTCCACATAAATTAAGTGAAAAAAAACCTTCTTGACCATATTTCAGCATGCGATTCTCTATTTAAACATAATGAAAATGTTCCATTTTTAAAATAAATTGTGACAGGCGATGAAAAGTGGATACTGTACAATAATGCGGAAGGGAAGAGATCTTGGGGCAAGCAAAATGAACCACCACCAACCACACCAAAGGCCGGTCTTCATCCAAAGAAGGTGATGTTGTGTATATGGTGGGATTGGAAGGGAGTCCTCTATGATGAACTCCTTCTGGAAAACCAAACAATTGATTCCAACAAGTACTGCTCCCAATTAGACCAACTGAAAGTGGCACTCGACGAAAGCGTCCAGAATTAGTCAACAGAAAATGCAGAATCTTCCATCAGGATAATGCAAGACCATGTGTTTCTTTGATGACCAGGCAAAAACTATTACAGCTTGGCTGTGAAGTTCTGATTCATTTGCCGTATTCATCAGACATTGCACCTTCGGATTTCCATTTATTTCAGTCTTTACAAAATTCTCTTAATGGAAAAAAATGTCAATTCCCTGGAAGACTGTAAAAGGTACCTGGAACAGTTCTTTGCTCAAAAAGATAAAAAGTTTTGGGAAGATGGAATTATGAAGTTGTTTGAAAAAGGTAGTGGAACAAAAGGGTGAATATTTGGTATAAGGTAGTGGAACAAAAGGGTGAATATTTTGTTTAATAAAGTTCTTGGTGAAAATGAAAAATGTGTCTTTTATTTTTACTTAAAAACAGAAGGTACTTTTTGGCCAACCCAATAAAATCTGTGCATTTTATTGCATGTAAATTAATTCAATTTAAAAAATCCACCCAACTTTCTTATGTCCCTCCAGCTCTAAGCTTCTTGAAAGAATTGCACACATCCACTTCTCCATCTCCTCACCTATATTCATTTTTCATCCACCTTAAATTTAGCTTCTTCCCTATCACTCTACCAAAACATTTCTGACCGAGGTCACTTCTGTGCTGTTAAATCCAGCAAAGTTTTTTCAGTTCCCCCAAGAAACTTGACCTCTCAGGAGTATTCAACATTGTTGACCACTTGTGAAATGCTGGAATTCTTCAAGGCTCAGCTCTTGGCCCTGGCTTCTCTCCTTCTCTCACTCTATCCTTTCTTCCTAGTGAACACTAATGGCTTCTTCTACTGTCTCTGTGCAGACTTCTCTCCTAGATCTTGACATCTCCCTTTGGATTTCTCAGAATATCTCCAAACTTAACGTGTTCTAAAACAACTCAATCTTCTTCTCCAAACATATTCCATTGTTTCTTATTTCAGTGAATGGCACTCTATCTAGTTCTGAAAACTAGAAGTCAAAATATCCTTCCTTAAGCTTTCCTTTCTTACAATCCTATATCCAGTCCATCACCACATCCTAGTGATACTTCTCTCCTAGATGTATTTTTTGATACTTGGTTTCTCCCCCTTTCTACCACTCTCAGTTTAGTCCAAGCTACCTCATTATCTCTCACTTACACTGCTACTCTCAAGCAGTCTACTGTATCCATTCTGGCCCCCTTCCAATCAATTCTCCACAAAGAAAGAAATACAAACAAACAAATACAGCTGGCCCTCCACATCCCCAGGTTCCACATCTGTGGGTTCAATCGATTGCCAATGGAAAATATTCTGGGGGAAAAATTTCCACAAAGTTCCAAAAAGCAAAACTTGAATTTGCCATGTGCCATCAACTACTTACATAGCATTTACACTGTATTAGGTATTATATGTAATCTAGAGATGATTTGAAGTAAACAGGAGAATGTGTGTAGGTTATATGCAAATACTGCACCATTTTATATATGAGACTTGAGCACCCGTGGACACTGAGAGACGACTGTACTTCCAGATGCATGTCTGATCATGGCATCATCTCCTGTCATCTTTTTCAAAATAACAGTGCAGTGGCTTTACGCTGCCCTTTGGGTAAAATCCATAATACTAAACATGGCCTAAAGGCCTAGATGGTTTGGCCTCTTCCTGTGTTTGAAGCCTCCCTTTGCAACATTCCCTTCACATCCATGCCTGCCTTTCATTACCTTGTCTTCTTTCTTGCTGCAGAGCCATTTTTTTACATGCTATTCCTTCTGCCCACAATCTCTCCCCTGGTACATAACTCCTGTATGTTTTTCAGATCTTAGCTTAGGATTACATTTTTTAAAATTCACTCACTGATCTGGTTACCTGCTCAAAGCACCATGTACCCTCCTTCATGGCATTCCACAGTTGCACCTTAACTTTGCTTGATGTTTTGTCTAAATAACATCCAACTTCTCCACTGTAAGGTGCATGATTACAAGGACCATATTTATTTTCTATCACCTTTATATCTCCAGCCTCTAGTAAAGATCTGACAGGTACATAGCAGGTCCTCATAAATATTTATAAATGAATTAATGAAGAATTAGAAATTATCTGTTCCTAAATGAAGTAACATGTACTTGGTGACATATTTTAAATGAACTTCGAGCAACCATCTAATCAAATGCACAGTTGAACCATCACATGGTTGTCTTTCATCATTCCTTCCTTCAGTGTGTTGCAAAGAGGCAATTATTATGTTCCAGGCACTGAGGCATAGGAGTGAAAGAGACAGGGTTCATGCACTAATGCAGCATCTGGTTTAAGCTGACTGACTTTTCAAAAGTTACTCTAAACCAGTTTACTTGTTTCCTAAGCTCTGTGCAGAATGAGTTTATCATTATTTTTTAAATAAATCTTTAACTTCCTGATGACTGTGAGGCAATATTGTTCTATTTTATGGAAATCTTACTATTTCTTACACATATAAACCTGAATAATTTTACTTGCCTACCTAACTATAATAATATGTCTAATCAGAAAGAGAAGCAAGGTACAAAGAATTAAAATGGAAAAAAATATAACTACTCACAAAAGAAAAACTTATATACAGATTAGACTCCAAGGAAAATCTTACTGCGTATCTTGAAAACACCCCTCAAAGTTAGAAACAAGGCAAAATAATTTAAAAGTCAAAAACTTAAGACACATACACATTTTTTCAGAAATCTGAAACAATATACATGTAACAAGGACATTTAAGAACTCTGATCTCCAAGTGTCTACTTGATAGTAAACACTTAAGTAATATATACAACAAAATGTCATCCCACTATGTTTACATCGATCACCATAATGCAGACCTAGGGTCAGAAGTTTGTCTTGAACACATCTAAGTTGTTTTTATGGTGTTGATGGTTTTGAACTGAGTTATTCACATACCAAGTCCTGATTACTTGAATTTGCAAAATGGCTGGCTAGAATAGGAGAGTCATCTGTTGTTATGGAAACAAGTTTTTCTTTCTACTTCTCTAATGTATGTGCTAAAATAGAGCTCAAATCTGAAACCAGAATTAGCAAATACTGACATTTACATGATTATTCCATTTTATTTTCTTCAAAATCCATTTAGAATACACCAAAATTAGAAATAATACTCCAATAACATGATAATTACTGGCAAGTCTGTAAAGCTGACTTCCTAACTTGTTCATTAAATACATTCTATTAATAAATCCCAGTCATCATACCATCGATGGCTCTTGAATGTGAACACAGTCTGATCATACAGCATAAACTATCACACAGACGATATCTTAAAACTCTGTAGTCACTGTAATATATTTGCCTCTGTTAAAAATATTGGACTTAACAAGATTGATTTAGTTCTATGTCCTGTTAAGTGTTACTAATTTAATCCAAAATGTATCATCTGTGCATGTAAGGAGGGTGACTCCTAAATTCATCATCCAAGGCATTGTTAATAACTAAGTATTGTCCTAAGGGAGAGACTCCAATGGAGTATCACTTTCAGGTTGACACAAAACCAAAATCTAATAGCCAGTATTTATAGAGTGTACAAAAGGCTTTCACATCCATTGATATTTGCGTCTTCATTTATTCAACAGATATTTCAGGAACTGAGTGTTAATTCTACACCAATCACTGGCTAGATGTTAGAGACACAATGGTGATCCTTACAATAACTCTATAACAGTGGTTATCAAAATGTCATCTCAGAATCACTAGCATCAGCATCAGCTGGTAACTTGTTAAACCTGCACATTTGGACTTTCCAAGATGGTGGAGGAGTAGGAGGACGTGGAGTTCATCTATCCCCACAAATGCATCAAGAATACATTTAGAAATAGAAAAATTCTCACAGAGCACCTGCTGAACACTAGCAGAGGACCTCAGACACCTAAAAGGACAAGAAAGATCCCCGTATAACTGGGTAGGACAAAAGAAAGAAGGAAAAAGGAAGAGGAGAGGAAGCAGGACGGGATGCTCTGTGCCACAGCCCTGTGCACCTCAGCCTGAGACAGGTGTCTGCCGGTGGCTGGGGGTTGGGGGCTGGAATGTGGGGTTTGGAGAGCAAACCTGGGGAGGGGACTGCTGTTGGGTGTGAGAAGACAGCCAGAGGGGACGGGAGTAAGGAGCTCCACAACCAGGAATGCTCATGGAGGAAGCCTGGACCTCCACAGAGGCAAAGAGCCATTGTTGAGTGATGCACAAAGGGCGGGGCGGCCATTACAGCCTCTCCCCTCACGCACCAGCTCCTGCATCCATGGGCACTAAGGAGGGCTCCTGTTGGAGCTGGCACTCATGGCTCAGTTATTGCCTCCTCCGCCCCTTCCCTCAGCCTGGGGGACCCACTCACCTGATTGCTGCCTGATGGGCTTCCATGTTCCAATCCCTACCCCAGCACCCTCCCGCCTGGGGAGCCTGCTCACCCCGATCACCACCATGGTTCCTTCCTGCCTGATGGGCTCTTGTGCTCCGACAACCTCTGGAGCAGACTCTGGTGGGAGGAACACACAGAGGTGGGGCTGAAACCACAGCTGAACCCCAGGGGCCGTGTGACTAAGGAAGAAGAGCTGAAATCTCTCCTCACGGCTGCATGAACTGCGGAGTTACACCTCCACTGATGGCTTCCTAAATTCAGTGCCTGCAAAACATCTGAAAGGACAAGTGCTCCAGCAGGTGGGACGAGTCTGGCTTTAGCAGCTGTGGGCTTTGTGGGCACATACATGCAGAGGTTGGGCCAGGCCAGTCTGAGCTGCTTCCATAGCTCCACAGCAGGTCCAGGTGCACGACTACTGTAGTCCTGGGACCTGACTTCAGTGGAGCTGTGCCAGTGGCCTGGTGAAAACAACGCCTGAGAGTCACCAGAGCCAACTGCCGGCATATCCACAGTTAAGGTGGGACCGAGGGCAGTGCCAACAACAGTGTACTTTGTGAGCCCACACAATGGGCGAAAGGGGACAGAACAGAGCACATTCACGGTGAACAGCTCCAGAGGAGGAATACTCAGTGGCTTATCTCCCAGTGGGAGTGCTCCATTCCCACCTACCTCACACCACAGTACAGAAACGCAGCTAAGAAACAGATCTGGGGCCTCTACTCCAACAACCAGGGAGCAGACCCCACCCCTGACAGGACAGTGACAACCAGAGAGCAAAGGGAGGCCCCACTCAATATCCAGGGCAGGCTCTGGTCACCACAACACCAGTCAAACCTCCTATCAAGGGGGTAATGGCACAAGCCTCTGGACAAACCTCACCCACTAGGGGGCAGACACCAGAAGCAAGAGGAACTACAATCCTGCAGCCTGCAGAAAGGAGACCACACACACAGTAAGTTAGACAAAATGAAAAGGCAAAGAAATATGTTGCAGATGAAGGAGGAAGATAGAAACCTACAAGAACAATTAAATAAAGAGGAAACAATCTACCTAAAGAAAAATTCAGAGTAATGATAGTAAAGATGATCCAAGATCTTGGAAAAAGAATGGAGGCACAGATCGAGAAGATACAAGAAATGTTTAACAAAGACCTAGAAGAACTAAAGAACAAAAAACCAGAGATGAACAGTACAATAATTGAAATGAAAATAGACTAGAAGGAATCAACAGCAGAATAACTGAGGCAGAAGAACAAATAAGTAACCTGGAAGACAGAATGGTGGAAATCTCTCCTGCAGAACAGAATAAAGAAAAAGAATGGAAAGAAATGAGGACAGTCTCAGAGACCTCTGGGACAACATTAAATGCACCAACATTCTAATTATAGGAGTCCCAGAGGAAGAAGAAAAAGAGAAAGGGCCTGAGAAAATATTTAAAGAGATTATAGTGGAAAACTTCCCTAACATGGGAAAGGAAATACTCACCCAAGTCCAGGAAACGCAGAGTCCCATACAGGATAAACCCAAGGAGAAACACGCTGAGACACAAATTAATCAAGCTAACAAAAATTAAATACAAAGAAAAAATATTAAAAGAAACAAGGGAAAAGCAACAAATAACAAACAAGGGAATCCCCATAAGGTTATCAGCTGATTTTTCAGCAGAAACTCTGCAGACCAGAAGGGAGTGGCAGGATATACTTAAAGTGATGAAAGAGAAAAACCTACAACCAAGAATACACTACCCAGCAAGGTTCTCATTCAGATTCGACAGAAAAATCAAAAGCTTTACAGACAAGCAAAAGCTAAGAGAATTCAGTACCATCAAACCAGCTTTACAACAAATGAACTTCTGAACTCCTAAAAGAACTTCTCTAGGCAGGGGGGTGGGGATGGGGGAAGAGACCACAACTAGAAACAAGAAAATCACAAATGCGAAAGCTCACTGGTAAAGCCAAACATACAGTAAAGGCAGGAAATCATCCATACACAAATATGATATCAAATCCAGCAACTGTGAGAAGAGGAAAGTACAAATGCAGAAAATGGGAATAGCATTTGAAATTAAGAGACCAGCAACTTAAAACAACCTTGTATATATAAAGACTGCTTTATCAAAGCCTCATAGGACATGCAAACCTGAAAATTACAATAGATAAACACACAAAAAAGAAAAAGCAACCCAACACAACACTAAAGATGGTCATCAAACCACAAAAGAAAAGAACAAAAGAGTAAGGGAAGAAAAAAGACCCACAAAAACAAACCCATGACAATTAAGAAAATGGCAATAGGAACATATATATCGATAATTACCTTAAGTGTAAATAGATTAAATGCTCCAACCAAAACACACAGACTGGGTGAATGGATACAAAAACAAGACCCATATATATGCTGTCTACAAGAGACCCACCTCAGACCTAGGGATACTTACAGACTGAAAGTGAGGGGATGGAAAAAGATACTGCATGTGAATGGAAATCAAAACAAAGCTGCAACAGCAATACTTATATCAGACAAAATAGACTTTATATAAAGACTGTTACAAGACAAGGAAGGACATTACATAATGATCAAGGGATCAATCCAAGAAGAATTTACAATTGCATATTTAAGTACACAATTGTAAATATACATGCACCCAACATAGGAGCACCTCAATATATAAGGCAAATGCTAACAGCCATAAAAGGGGAAACTGACAGTAACACAACCATAGTGGGGGACTTTAACACCTCTCTTACACAATGGACAGATCACCGAGACAGAAAATTAATAAGGAAACAAAAGTCTTAAATGACATATTAGACCAGATAGACCTAATTGATATTTATAGGACATCCCAACCGAAAGCAGCAGAATACACTTTCTTCTCAAATGCACATGGTACATTCTCCAGGATAGATCACATCTTGGGTCACAAATCAAGCCTCGGTAAATTTAAGAAAACTGAAATCATATCAAGCATCTTTTCCAACCACAAAGCTATGAGATTAGAAATAAATTACAGGCAAAAAAACCTGTAAAAAACACAAACACATAGAAGCTAAACAATATGTTACTAAATAACCAATGGATCACTAAAAAAATCAAAAAGGAAATAAAAAAATACCTAGAGACAAATGACAAAAAGACAAGAATGCAAAACCTATTGGATGCAGCAAAAGCAGTTCTAAGAGGGAAGTTTATAGCAATACACTCCTACCTCAGGAAACAAGAAAAATCTCAAATAAACAACCAAACCTTACGCCTAAATCAACTAGAGAAAGAAGAACAAACAAAACCTAAAGTTAATAGAAGGAAAGAAATCATAAACACCAGAGCACAAATAAATGAAATAGAGATGAAGAAAACAATAGCAAAAATCAACGAAACTAAAAGCTGGTTCCTTGAGAAGATAAAATTGATAAACCTTTAGCCAGACCCATCAAGAAAAAAAGGGAGGGCTCAAATCAATAAAATTAGATATGAAAATGGAGAAGTTACAGTGGACACCACAGAAATACAAAGGATCGTAAGAGACTACAACAAGCAACTATATGCCAATAAAATGGACAACGTAGAAGAAATGGACAAATTCTTAGAAAGGTACAACCTTCCAAGACTGAACCAGGAAGAAATAGAAAATATGAACAGACTAATCACAAGTAATGAAATTGAAACTGTGATTAAAAATCTTCCAACAAACAAAAGTCCAGGACCAGATGGCTTCACAGCAAATTCTATCAAACGTTTAGAGAAGAGTTAATACCTATCCTTCTGAAACTATTCCAAAAAATTGCAGAGGAAGGAAACACTCTCAAGCTCATTCTATGAGGGCACCATCACCCTGATACCAAAACCAGACAATGGTATCAGAAAAAAAGAAAATTACAGGCGAATATCACTGATGAAAATAAATGCAAAAATCCTCAACAAAATACTAGCAAACTGAATCAAACAACACATTAAAAGGATCATACACCGTGATAAAGTGGGATTTATCCCAGGGATGCAAGGATTTTGCAATAACACAAATCAAACAATCTGATACATCACATCAACAAAATGAATAGGGACTTCCCTGGCAGTCCAGTGAAGACTAGTTAAGCATGGTTAAGACTCCTTGCTCCCAATGCAGGGGGCTGGGTTCAATCCCTGGTCAGGGAACTAGATCCTGCATGCCACAACTAAGGATCCTGCATGTCGCAACAGATGCCACATACGGCAACAAAGATCTTGCATGCTGCAACTAAGACCCAGCACAGCCAAATAAATAGATTAATATTAAAGAAAAAACAAATTGAAGAATAAAACCACATGATCATCTCAATAGATGCAGAAAAAGCTTTTGTCAAAATTCAACACCCATTTATGATAAAGAATCCCCAGAAAGCGGGCAGAGGGAACATACCTCAACATCATAAAGGCCATACGTGACAAACCCACAGCAAACATCATTCTCAATGGTAAAAACCTGAAAGCCGTTCCTCTAAGATCAGGAACAAAACAAGGATGTTCACTCTCACTACTATAATTCAAAATAGTTTTGGAAGCCCTAGCCACGCAACCAGAGAAGAAAAAGGAATAGAAGGAATCCAAACTGTAAAAGAAGAAGTAAAACTGTCACTGTTTGCAGATGACATGATACTACACATAGAAAATGCTAAAGATGCTACCAGAAAACTACTAGAGCTCATCAATGCATCGGTAAACTTGCAGGATAGAAAATTAATACACAGGAATCTCTTGCATTCCTATACAATAACAATGAAAGATTAGAAACAGAAATCAAGGAAACAATCCCATTTACCATGGCATCAAAAAGAATAAAATACCTAGGAAAAAACCTACCCAAGGAGACAAAAGACCTGTACTCCAAAAACTATGAGATGCTGATGAAAGAAATAAAAGATGACACAAACAGATGGAGAGATATACCATGTTGTTGGATTGGAAGAATCAACATTGTGAAAATGACTATACTAACCAAAGCAATCTACAGATTCCATGCAATCCCAACCAAGTTACCAATGGCGTTTTTCAAAGAACTAGAGCAAAATATTTTACAATTTTTATGGAAACACAAAAGACTACAAAGAGCCAAAGCAATCTTGAGAAAGAAAAACAGAGCTGGAGGAATCAGGCTCCCTGACTTGAGACTATACTACCAAGCCACAGTAATCAAAACAGTATGGTACCGGCACAAAAATAGAAATATAGATCAATGGACCACGAAAGAAAGTCAAGAGACAAACCCACACACCTATGGTCATCCAATCTATGACAAAGAAGGCAAGAATATACAATGGAGTAAAGACAGTCTCTTCAGTAAGTGGTGCTGGTAAAACTAGACAGGTACATGTTAAAGAATGAAATTAGAACACTCCCTAACACCATACACAAAAATAAACTCAAAATGGATTAAAGACATAAATGTAAGGCAGATACTATAAAAACTCTTAGAGGAAAACACAGGCAGAACACTCTCTGACATAAATCGTAGCAAGATCTTTTTCAATCCACCTCCAAGAGTAATGAAAATAAAAACAAAAATAAATAAATGGGACCTAGTTAAACTTAAAAGCTTTTGCACAGCAAAGGAAACCATAAACAAAACAAAAAGACACCCCTCAGAATGGGAGAAAATATTTGCCAATGAAGCAACTGACAAGGGATTAATCTCCAAAATATACAAACAGCTCATGGAGCTCAATATCAAAAAACCAAACAACCCAATCAAAAAATGGGTGGAAGATCTAAATAGACATTTCTCCAAAGAAGACATACAGATGGCCCAGAGGCACATGAAAAGATGCTCAACATCACTAATTATTAGAGAAATGCAAATCAAAACTACAATGAGGTATCACCTCACACCAGTCAGAATGGCCATCATCAAAAAGTCTACAAACAATAAATGTTGGGATTTGAGAAGATGGCAGAAGAGTAAGACGTGGAGATCACCTTCCTCTGCACAGATACATCAGAAATACATCTACACATGGAACTGCTCCTATAGAACACCCACTGAACGCTGGCAGAAGAACTCAGACCTCCCAAAAGGCAAGAAACTCCCCACGCACCTGGGTAGGGCAAAAGAAAAAAGAAAAAACAGAGACAAAAGAATAGTGAAGGGACCTGCACCAGTGGGAGGGAGCTGTGAAGGAGGAAAGGTTTCCACACACTAGGAAGCCCCTCTGTGGGTGGAGACTGCGGGTGGCAGAGGTGGGGAGCTTTGGAGCCACGGAGGAGAGCGCAGCAACAGGGGTGCGGAGGGCAAAGCGGAGAGATTCCCGCACAGAGGATCGGCGCCAACCAGCACTCACCAGCCCGAGAGGCTTGTCTGCTCACCTGCCGGGGTGGACGGGGGCTGGGAGCTGAGGCTCGGGCTTTGGTAGGATCGCAGGGAGAGGATTGGGTTGGCGGTGTGAACACAGCCTGAAGGCGGCTAGTGCACCACAGCTAGCCGGGAGGGAGTCCGGGAAAAAGTCTGGACCTGCCGAAGAGGCAAAAGACTTTTTCTTGCCTCTTTGTTTCCTGGTGCGCGAGGAGAGGGGATTAAGAGCGCTGCTTAAAGGAGCTCCAGAGACGCGCATGAGCCGCGGCTATCAGTGCGTACCCCAGAGACGGGCATGAGACGCTAGGGCTGCTGCTGCAGCCACCAAGAAGCCTGTGTGCAAGCACAGGTCACTATCCACACCTCCCCTCCTGGGAGCCTGTGCAGCCCGCCACTGCCAGGGTCCCGCGATCCAGGGACAACTGCCCCAGGAGAACGCACGGCGTGCATCAGGCTGGTGAAACGTCACGCCGGCCTCTGTGGCCGGAGGCTCGCCCTGCATCCGTACCCCTCCCTCCCCCTGGCCTGAGTGAGCCAGAGCCGCCAAATCAGCTGCTCCTTTAACCCCGTCCTGTCTGGGAGGGGAACAGACACCCTCAGGCGACCTACACGCAGAGGCAGGTCCAAATCCAAAGCTGATCCCTGGGAGCTGTGTGAACAAAGAAGAGAAAGGGAAATCTCTCCCAACAGCCTCAGGAACAGCGGATTAAATCTCCACAATCAACTTAATGTACCCTGCACCTGTGGAACACCTGAATAGACAATGAATCATCCAAAATTGAGGAGGTGGACTCTGGGAGCAAGATATATTATTTTTTCCCCTTTTCCTCTTTTGGTGAGTGTGTATGTGTATGTTTCTGTGTGAGATTTTGTCTGTATAGCTTTGTTTTCACCATTTGTCCTAGGGTTCTGTCCGTCCATTTTTGGTTTTTGTTTTTTTACTTAAAAATTTTTTCTTAATAATTATTCTTTATTTAATAACTTTATTTTATTTTATCTTACTTTATTTTATTTCATTTTATCCTCTTTCTTTCTTTCTTTCTTTCTTTCTTTCTTTCTTTCTTTCTTTCTTTCTTTCTTTCTTTCTTTCTATTTTTTCTCCGTTTTATTCTGAGCTGTGTGGATGAAAGGCCCTTGGTGCTCCAGCCAGGAGTCAGTGCTGTGCCTCTGAGGTGGGAGAGCCAAGTTCAGGACACTGGCCCACAAGAGACCTCCCAGCTCCACGTAATATCAAACGGTGAAAATCTCCCAGAGATCTCCACTCAACACCAAGACCCAGCTTCACTCAACGACCAGCAAGCTACAGTGCTGGACACCCTATGCCAAACAACTAGCAAGACAGGAACACAGCCCCATCCATTAGCAGAGAGGCTGCCTAAAATCATAATAAGGCCACAGACAACCCAAAACACACCACCAGACGTGGACCTGCCCACCAGAAAGACAAGATCCAGCCTCATCCACCAGAACACAGGCACTAGTTCCCTCCACCAGGAAGCCTACACAACCCTCTGAACCAACCTTAGCCACTGGGGAAAGACACCAAAAACAACAGGAACTACGAACCTGCAGGCTGCGAAAAGGAGACCCCAAACACACTAAGATAAGCAAAATGAGAAGACAGAAAAACACACAGCAGAGGAAGGAGCAAGGTAAAAACCCACCAGATCTAACAAATGAACAGGAAATAGGCAGTCTACCTGAAAAAGAATTCAGAATAATGATAGTAAGGATGATCCAAAATCTTGGAAATAGAAGAGAGAAAATGCAAGAAACATTTAACAAGGACGTAGAAGAACTAAAGAGGAAACAAGCAACGATGAACAACACAATAAATGAAATTAAAAATGCTCTAGAAGGGATCAATAGCAGAATAACTGAGGCAGAAGAACGGATAAGTGACCTGGAAGATAAAATAGTGGAAATAACTACTGCAGAGCAGACTAAAGAAAAAAGAATGAAAAGAACTGAGGACAGTCTCAGAGACCTCTGGGACAATATTAAACACACCAACATTCGAATTATAGGGGTCCCAGAAGAAGAAGAGAAAAAGAAAGGGACTGAGAAAATATTTGAAGAGATTATAGTTGAAAACTTCCCTAATATGGGAAAGGAAATAGTTAATCAAGTCCTGGAACCACAGAGAGTCCCATACAGGATAAATCCAAGGAGAAACACGCCAAGACACATATTAATCAAACTATCAAAAATTAAACACAAAGAAAACATATTAAAAGCAGCAAGGGAAAAACAACAAATAACACATAAGGGAATCCCCATAAGGTTAACAGCTGATCTTTCAGCAGAAACTCTGCAAGCCAGAAGGGAGTGGCAGGACATATTTAAAGTGATGAAGGAGAAAAACCTACAACCAAGATTAATCTACCCAGCAAGGATCTCATTCAGATTTGATGGAGAAATTAAAACCTTTACAGACAAGCAAAAGCTGAGAGAGTTCAGCACCACCAAACCAGCTTTACAACAAATGCTAAAGGAACTTCTCTAGGCAAGAAACACAAGAGAAGGAAAACACCTACAATAACAAATGCAAAACATTTAAGAAAATGGGAATAGGAACATACATATCGATAATTACCTTAAATGTAAATGGATTAAATGCTTCCCCCAAAAGACACAGACTGGCTGAATGGATACAAAAACAAGACCCATATATATGCTGTCTACAAGAGAGCCACTTCAGACCTAGGGACACATACAAACTGAAAGTGAGGGGATGGAAAAAGATATTCCATGCAAATGGAAATCAAAAGAAAGCTAGAGTAGCAATTCTCATATCAGACAAAATAGACTTTAAAATAAAGACTATTACAAGAGACAAAGAAGGACACTACATAATGATCAAGGGATCAATCGAAGAAGAAGATATAACAATTGTAAATATTTATGCACCCAACATAGGAGCACCTCAATACATAAGGCAAATACTAACAGCCATAAAAGGGGAAATCGACAGTAACACAATCATAGTAGGGGACTTTAACACCCTAGTTTCACCAATGGACAGATCATCCAAAATGAAAATAAATAAGGAAACACAAGCTTTAAATGATACATTAAACAAGATGGACTTAATTGATATTTATAGGACATTCCACCCAAAAACAACAGAATACACATTTTTCTCCAGTGCTCATGGAACATTCTCCAGGATAGATCACATCTTGGGTCACAAATCAAGCCTTGGTAAATTTAAGAAAATTGAAATCGTATCAAGTATCTTTTCTGACCACAACGCTGAGACTAGATATCAATTACAGGAAAAGATCTGTAAAAAATACAAACACAGGGAGGCTACACAATACACTACTTAATAACGAAGTGATCACTGAAGAAATCAAAGGGGAAATCAAAAACTACCTAGAAACAAATGATAATGGAGACACGACGACCCAAAACCTATGGGATGCAGCAAAAGCAGTTCTAAGAGGGAAGTTTATAGCAATACAATTCTACCTTAAGAAACAGGAAACATCTCAAATTAACAACCTAACCTTGCACCTAAAGCAATTAGAGAAAGAAGAACCAAAAAACCCCAAAGTTAGCAGAAGGAAAGAAATCATAAAGATCAGATCAGAAATAAAAGAAAAAGAAATGAAGGAAACGATAGCAAAGATCAATAAAAGTAAAAGCTGGTTCTTTGAGAAGATAAACAAAATTGATAAACCTTTAGCCAGACTCATCAAGAAAAAAAGGGAGAAGACTCAAATCAATAGAATTAGAAATGAAAAAGGAGAAGTAACAACTGACACTGCAAAAATACAAAGGGTCATGAGAAATTACTACAAGCAACTCTATGCCAATAAAATGGACAACCTGGAAGAAATGGACAAATTCTTAGGAATGCACAACCTGCTGAGACTGCCCCAGGAAGAAATAGAAAATAGAAACAGACCAATCACAAGCACTGAAATTGTAACTGTGATTAAAACTCTTCCAACAAACAAAAGCCCAGGATCAGATGGCTTCACAGGCGAATTCTATCATTTAGAGAAGAGCTAACACCTGTCCTTCTCAAATTTTCCAAAATATAGCAGAGGGAGGAACACTCCCAACCTCATTCTACGAGGCCAACATCACCCTGATACCAAAACCAGAGAAAGATGTCACAAAGAAAGAAAACTACAAGCCAATATCACTGATGAAAATAGATGCAAAAATCCTCAACAAATACTAGCAAACAGAATCCAACAGCACAGTAAAAGGATCATACACCATGATCAAGTGGGGTTTATTCCAGGAATGCAAGGATTCTTCAATATACGCAAATCAATCAACGTGATACACCATATTAACAAATTGAAGGAGAAAAACCATATGATCATCTCAATAGATGCAGAGAAAGCCTTCGACAAAATTCAACACCCATTTATGATAAAAACCCTCCAGAAAGTAGGCATAGAGGGAACTTTCCTCAACATAATAAAAGCCATATATGACAAACCCACAGCCAATATCGTCCTCAATGGTGAAAAACTGAAACCATTTCCACTAAGATAAGGAACAAGACAAGGTTGCCCACTCTCACCACTATTATTCAACATAGTTTTGGAAGTTTTAGCCACAGCAATCAGAGAAGAAAAAGAAATAAAAGGAATCCAAATCAGAAAAGAAGACGTAAACATGTCACTGTTTGCAGATGACATGATACTATACATTGAGAACCCTAAAGATGCTACCAGAAAACTACTAGAGCTAATCAATGAATTTGGTATAGTAGCATGATACAAAATTAATGCACAGAAATCTCTTGCATTCCTATACACTAATGATGAAAAATTTGAAAGTGAAATTAAGAAAACACTCCCATTTACCACTGCAACAAAAAGAATAAAATATCTAGGAATAAACCTACCTAAGGAGACAAAAGACCTGTATGCAGAAAATTATAGGACACTGATGAAAGAAATTAAAGATGATACAAATAGATGGAGAGATATACCATGTTCTTGGATTGGAAGAATCAACATTGTGAAAATGACTCTACTACCCAAAGCAATCTACAGATTCAATGCAATCCTTATCAAACTACCACTGGCATTTTTCACAGAACTGGAACAAAAAATTTCACAATTTGTATGGAAACACAAAAGATCCCGAATAGCCAAAGCAATCTTGAGAATGAAAAATGGAGCTGGAGGAATCAGGCTCCCTGACTTCAGACTATACTACAAAGCTACAGTAATCAAGACAGTATGGTACTGGCACAAAAACAGAAATATAGATCAATGGAACAGGATAGAAAGCCCAGAGATAAACCCATGCACATATGGTCACCTTATCTTTGATAAAGGAGGCAAGCATATACAGTGGAGAAAAGACAGCCTCTTCAATAAGTGGTGCTGGGAAAACTGGACAGCTACATGTAAAAGTATGAAGTTAGAACACTCCCTAACACCATACACAAAAATAAACTCAAAATGGATTAAAGACCTAAATGTAAGGCCAGACACTATCAAACTCTTAGAGGAAAACATAGGCAGAACACTCTATGACATAAATCACCGCAAGATCCTTTTTGACCCACCTCCTAGAGAAATGGAAATAAAAACAAGAATAAACAAATAGGACGTAATGAAACTTAAAAGCTTTTGTACAGCAAAGGAAACCATAAACAAGACGAAAAGACAACCCTCAGAATGGGAGAAAATATTTGCAAATGAAGCAACTGACAAAGGATTAATCTCCAAAACATACAGCAACTCATGCAGCTCAATATTAAAAAAACAAACAACCCAATCCAAAAATGGGCAGAAGACCTAAATAGACATTTCTCCAAAGAAGATATACAGATTGCCAACAAACACGTGAAAGAATGCTCAACATCATTAATCATTAGAGAAATGCAAATCAAAACTACAATGCGATATCATCTCACACCCATCAGAATGGTCATCATCAAAAAATCTACAAACAATAAATGCTGGAGAGAGTGTGGAGAAAAGGGAACCCTCTTGCACTGTTGGTGGGAATGTAAATTGATATAGCCACTATGGAGAACAGTATGGAGGTTCCTTAAAAAAGTAAAAATAGAACTACCATGTGACCCAGCAATCCCACTACTGGGCATATACCCTGAGAAAACCATAATTCAAAAAGAGTCATGTACCAAAATGTTCATTGCAGCTCTATTTACAATAGCCAGGACATGGAAGCAACCTAAGTGTCCATCGACAGATGAATGGATAAAGAAGATGTGGCACATATATACAATTGAATGTTACTCTGCCATAAAAAGAAAGGAAATTGAGTTATTTGTAGTGAGGTGGATGGACCTAGAGTCTGTCCTACAGAGTGAAGTAAGTCAGAAAGAGAAAAACAAATACCATATGCTAACACATATATATGGAATCTAAAGAAAAAAAATAAGAAAATGGTCAGAAGAACCTAGGGGCAAGATGGGAATAAAGATGCAGACCTACTAGAGAATGGACTTGAGGATATGGGGAGGGGGAAGGGTAATCTGGGACAAAGTGAGAGAGTGGCATGGACATATATACACTAGCAAACGTAAAATAGATAGCTAGTGGGAAGCAGCCGCATAGCACAGGGAGGTCAGCTCGGTGGTTTGTGACCATGTAGAGGGGTGGGATAAGGAGGGTGGGAGGGAGGGAGATGCAAGAAGGAAGAGATATGGGAACATATGTATATGTATAACTGATTCACTTTGTTATAAAGCAGAAACTAACACACCATTGTAAAGCAATTATACTCCAATAAAGATTTAAAAAAAAACAACAACAACAATAAATGTTGGAGAGGGTGTGGAGAAAAGGGAACCCTCCTACGTCATTGGTGGTAGTGTAAATTGGTACAGCCACTATGGAGAACAGTATGGAGGTTCCTTAAGAAACTAAAAATTGAGGTACTATATGATCCAGCAATTCCACTCCTGGGCACATATCTGGAGAAAATCATATTTCGAAAAGTTACATGCACCCCAATGTTCATTGCAGCACTATTTACAATAGCCAGGACATGGAAGCAACCTAAATGTCCATCAACAGTGGAATGGATAAAGAAGATGTGGTGTGTATATATATATATGTGTACACACACACACACACACACACACACACACACACACTGGAATATTACTCAGCCATAAAAAAGAACAATATAGTGCCATTTGCAGCAACATGGATGGACCTAGAGATCATCATAGTGAGTGAAGTAAGTCAAACAGAGAAAGACAAATATCATATGATATTGCTTATATGTGGAATCTAAGAAAAGGGTACAAATGAACTTATCTACAAAACAGAAATAGAGTCACAGATCTAGAAAACAAACATGGTTACCAGAGGGTAAGGGGGGAGGGATAAACTGGAAGATTGGAATTGACATACACACACTACTGTATAGCACAGGGAACTCTACTCAATTCTCTGTAATGGCCTATATGGGAAGAGAATCTAAAAAAGAATGGGTATATATATACGTATAACTGACTCACTTCGCTGTACAGCAGAAACTAACACAACATTGTAAATCAACTACACTCCAATAAAAATTTAAAAAAACAAAAAACAAAAAAACCTGCACATTCTCACGTCTCACCCCAAATCTACTGAATAAGAAAATCTGTGGGTGGGACCCAGGAATCTATGTTTAAATAAACCTTCCAGGTGATTCTGATATGTGCTCAAGTTTGAGAACCACTGCCCTGTACAATAGCCCCTTGCATTATATATTAGAAAATTGAGGCTCAGAGAGGGATAGAACAGACTTGAAATTCAAAACAGAGTTTTTTCCACCATTTATTTATTCCCAGAGATTAGAAAGGTGTCTGGCATATAAGATGGGCACACAATAAAGATCTGTTGGATGAAAAAAATGAATGAATTCTCCAGAATTGTGCTATCACCCAAGTATGGCACTAGTCCAAGCAATATAATTCTAACTTATTGGAAATGTACATATTGCTAATAAGGGTATTTCTTCTGAAAAGAGGTGTGTTCACCGTGACATCAAGAATTATAATTTAAAAACTATCACTTTTGAGTCTTGCATAAAAGAGAAAGATACCAAAGGTGATCACTACCCAAATTATTCAGTTTTTCCATACCTTGTTATTTTGCTTTAGTTTATTTAACTCCAGTTTATACTTTTCTGCTTCTTCTAGAGCTCTATTCAAGCGAACTTCCATGGCACTTTGACTAGCGGCAGCTTGTTTTTGTAGTCTTCTTTTATTCTCTAATTCCTGTACAGTAAGAGAGATATGTAGAATATTTATAAACATATCATAAGTTCCTTCTATTATTCTGAAACATTTTCCATTTCCATATTCCTTGCTTTCTCCTAAACTGTATACACACACACAGGGCCAGAGACTGAACACTGAGTGACAGAGGTCTCAGGGAATTCTCACTCTGAATTGGTTTTAGGAAAATATATCCTTAAAGATGTAGTCACAAATTAGGCTTCCAAGTTGTTTTTTGTTTGGAATTTTCTGCCTTTTTATTGATCCCAAGGGTCAGTATACATGTCTTCTACATTTACTTTATAAACGACATTTTATAATCATAGTTCTTCTCTTGGGAACCTCCCAAAACACCAATGTAAGACATAAATTCTCTCATAAATACTGTGTTTGTGTAAACCTGATGAAATATATCACTTAAAAAAATATTTGTTAAATACAGAGCATTCTGTTGTACATTAGCCATATAGGAAAATCCCAATTCTGAGCAAAAACAACAGATTCTACGGATATTTTCCATATCTTGGTGTGGGTTTAGACCTGCATTTCTGCAAATATTCTAAGAGTTGCTGTTGCAGAGTCTACAGGCCACACAGGAAGGAACATGAACATATAGGATAAGCTCCAAACTCCATCACAATCTGGTACCATAATCTCATCTTCTCCCACAAATGTTACCTTCAGCTATAAGAGCAGTACTTGCTTGGATCTCTCCCAAACAGCCATGATATTTCTTGCCTCCGACCCTTTGCTCATACTCTTCCTTGTGCCCTGATCTCTCCCTACCCCTCATTTTTACCAGGCTAACAACTATTCATCCTTCAAGACTCAGGGCTGTACACTAGGGTTTTACCTTCTCCCAGAAGCCTTCCTGCCCTGTCTTCCTCACTATACTCCCAGGGTGAATTAAGTACCCTTTCTTCAGAGCTTCTATAGCATCTTGATATACGTATATCATAGAACCTGCTTGTGTGCAACCGAAACTATCCATTTACTTCATTTCCCCCACTATATTGTAAGCTCCTTAAGGATAGAACTACTTTTATTTCTATATTCCCAGCACTTCAGCAGCATATAAAAGGCACTAATGACATGTTTACTGAACTGAATTTATTTTTTAATACTTAACTCACTCTTCTTTGCATGTCTTACAATGCCTGGTACAGAGCATTATACAAAGCAGACACTCTCAGTAAATATCATGGAATTGAAATGATGCAGTTACCAACGTAGTTGTCTGTTTTCTTCTTTTACAATTTTTTCTCCTGGCTGTATCACTATGTTTTATTTGAACACTGATCTCCCTGGCTCTGAGTAATTAAGGGGAAAACAAAACAAAACAAAACACATGCTGCTCTTTATGCAGGTTTCTACACAAATCAAACTGTGCCTGGATACCATCTGCTCTCACCAGCCTTCTTCACAGCTTCGTGGGTGGTAGCTACACTAAGAGCAGCCTGATTTCTCTCACTGTTCACACGGAAGAGGCAGAGACTCTCATTAGCTACCAAGGCACAATTATTGCTGCCTCATTTCAGCCTCTTCTCATAAGAATGTGGAAATGAATCTTTGCCCTTCTCTTTCCTGCTAGTGACTCTGTAACCTAATTCACAGAAAAACGAAAACCTTTCTTTACCACATGATGTTCCTCTACTGCTGAATCAATATTGCCCCACTTCTTGGGAAAAGTGAAAAAGAAAAAGGATAGTCAGAAGAATAGTAAAGTAGGAAATAAAATTTTCCTATACGAGAAAATCCATTAAGAAAGGGATAATCTTATCAAAAACTTGAAAACACTTCTGTTTTCAATCATACTTAAGTACTTTTTACAAAGTGCAGACAAGATACCAATACTGAGTATTTTTAGGATGAAAACTCTCTCCTAAAGCAAATCTATTATTACCTCCCAAATTAAGAAGTTTACAGGTTGCTGGAGAAAATTTTTATGAAAAATCTCAAATCCTGAATTTCACATTAGTTTTAAAAGAAAAAGCTGGATAGCTTAAAGAAAATCAAGTCTAAGTTTAAAACTCAAATACTAAGAGATCTAAGAAGAAATAATTTGTGATTCTCCCATAATTTTCAAAGCATTCATAAGGTACTGGGACAGTGCAAGAAAGAGGTATGCATCAGTAACAGTACAAAACAAATGTAGCAAATGCTTAAAGAGTAACAAAAACAACCATAGTATTTCTGATGAGGAGAAATCAGATGAGGACAAATAAACGATCAGATAAGGTTCTAGAAACAAGTGGCTGAGGTTCAAAAAGCAATAAATTTGGAATCAAAAAACCTGCCAGCTGTGGTAGATTCAGTTTCTACATCTGAAATTGGGAGTAGTAATATCTATGCCTAATAGGTTTTACTTATTCAACACATTTATCGGGCACTTACTACGTTGCCAGGTACTATTCTACATGATGGGCACATGACAATTAACCAAAGTTCTCCTCTAGTAAAGCTTGCACTCTAGAGGAAGAGACAGATGATAAACACATACATACATACACACTCGTATGTAACATATGACAGTGATAAGGGCTATGAAGAAAAAGAAAGGGTACGAGAACTGAGTAGGGAATTCCCTGGTGGTCCAGTGGTTAGGACTCCGTGCTTCCACTGCTGGGCTTGGTTCGATCCCTAGTCAGGGAACTAAGATCCCACAAGCCGTGCAGTGCAGCACCACCACCCACTCCAAAAAAAAGGAAGAAGGAAAAAATAAGAGGACAGAGCAATGGGGGAGGGACACAATTATTTAAAATACAGTGGTTAGGGAAAGGCTTTCAAATGAGGGAATGATTCATGTATAGATCTGGAGGAACAAAGAAGACAAAGACCCTGAGGCTGGAATGCATTTAATATATTCAAAGATCACCTATGTGGTCAGTGTGGCTTCAGCTCAGTGACACAGGCAGTGTTAGGTCTCGAGATTGCAGAAACACCCAGGGTGACCTTAGGTGGACCTTGTAAACCCTACCTCATAGTTTGGATTTTATTCTGAATGACATGGGAAGTCTTTGGAGGGTTTTTAGTCGGTGTGTGTGTGTGTGTGTGTGTGTGTTATCCTAAGTTTTTTTAAGGATTGCAGTTGACCCAACATGGGTTTCAACTATGTGGGTCCACTTACATGCAGCAATTTTTCAATAGTAAATACCACAGTAATACACGATCCACAGTTGGTTGAATCTGCAGATGTGGAACCACAGGTACATAGGATCTGGGGATACAGAGGGCCGACTATAAATTATATGGGGATTTTAGATTGTTCAGAGGATCGGCGCCCCTAGACCCCAAGCTGTTCAAGGGTCAACTGTACTCTAGCTACTGTGGTATTGCTACTGAGTGTAGGAAATCTAGGAGGTCATTAGAATAGTATAAGTGAAACACAGTAGCTTGGGCTTGGGTAGGAGTAATGAGTTTTTGACAAGTAGTTAATTCCATGTATTTTGAAGACAGAATTGGCAGGACTTGTTGATGGATTGGATGATGGTGTGAGGAAAGAAAAGGATCAAGATGACTCTTGGATTTTGGCCTAAATAACTCAATGTTTTTACTGAGAGGGAGAAAAGGAGAAGGTCTGCAGAGAGCAGGGAAGCAAGAGCTCCCCCTTTAGGAGACAGGATGTTTAACATACCAAGTGCTGATATCAAGTGGGAAGCAAGATGTTAATAAGAGTCTGGAGCTCAAAGAAAGATCTGAGCAAGAAGTAGAAATGTGAGAGTGATCAACATATTGATGGTACGTAAAACCATGGAAATGAATGAGTGCACCTCAGAATTGGATGTAGACAGAAGAGAGCCAAGGACTGAGCCTTGGACACTCCAACATAGAAAGGTCAGGAAAACAAGGAAGAAAATTACGAGTGTGATGCTCCAGAAGCCAAATCAAGTGTTTCAAGGAGGGAGAAATCAACTATTTCAAATATTGCTGAGATATAAATTACTATGAGGAATAATAACTGACTAGAACTGGCAATGTGGATTACTAGTGACCTTGTTAAGAATGGTTTCAGAGGCAGAGTAGAGACAGAAGCCTAAATGTTGTAGTTTCAAGAGAATGGCAAATGAGGAATAGAAAAATTGAGTAGAGGCAACTATTTTAAGAAGCTTTGCTATAAAGGACAGTAATGATACAGGGCCAGAGGTACATATGAGATCTATGGAGGTTTTAAAATATATATATTGGAGATCCTATGGCATGTTTGTATGCTAATGCAAATAATTTCATAGATAGAGTAAATTTGATTTTTGCAAGAGAATGGAAAACAGGATAATTGTAGGAGCAAAGTCCTTGAGTAAGACAGACTATGGGATCCAGTGCACAGTGAGGTGATCAGCTTTAGACAGAAGAGATAGTAATCCATGGTAATGATAGGGAAAGAAGAGTAGATGGGTACAAAGGCCAAGAGATTGACGTAAAATTTACTGTTTTCTTAGTAAAATAGGGGGAAGTTGTGAACTGAGAATGGTAATGTTGGAAGAGGTATTGGAAACATGAGGAGAAAAAATAACCTGTTTAATAATCACCTCTGAAAGTGGGAGAGGGGACTACCTTCTCAGAAAGTACGAGAGGAAAATAGCATTACACTTGATATTTGTAAATAAGTTAAAGTAGGACCAATCCACTTGGCTGTGTATTTTTGTCCAGCCATATAGACAAGCAGTATGGGGGAAATTAGGTTGGGTTTTGCCACACACTACATTGGCAGGGAAATTAAGAATATATTCAGTGGATAATTAAGTTGTGTACCATGGAACCTAAGCTGGAGAAGAAGGAAATAAAGAATATGGGGGAAGGGGTAGAGCTATGTAATAAAATATATAAAAATGAGAATATACAACTCTTATGTGTATATGATAGATATACAATATTAAACAAAGATAAGGTACATTCATATCATGATTTTGCAGGATAAATACAGGCAAAAATGAAAAAAGCTTTCTTTACAATATAAGGAAATGAAGAAGGTGAGAAAATGCTTTTGAAGAGTTTTTACTATGAAAGCAGAAAAGAACAAAGCAGCTTTAGGAAATGACACAGAGATCAATTTTACCTGGAGCAAGATAACAAGAGGGCAGACATTTTTTTTAAAAAGGTGAGTTACTGATGTTAATGAGTGTTAATATGACAAATCCATGGTCAGAGAAACTTGTGGAGTGCAGCAATAACTTTAACTGACCAAAAATCAAAACAAAAGTGAGATTAAGTCTTCCAGCCATGAAGAAATAATAAACACGTAAACAAAAATGCACTGTAAACAACTAGAAAAAATGATTAAGATATGTTTAATAACTGTTTAGAAATACTGGAAAACAGTAGGGTTGTGATTCCTGAGAAAAGGGAAACAAATAAGTCCTACAATCACCCCAGCATTCTTCTGGGAGGCAATATCCACATTGAGGCTACAGGGAAGAGAAAATACAAACACAGCCCAGAGGTCCACTGAGTTGAGGAAACAGAACACAGCTGGAGGAGACAGAGGCAGCTGGGAATTTGTGTGAAGGTTCAAGTGAGGAGGAACTACACTAGGAGAGAGCTTCACGAATCTACACAGGAAATCCCTTGAGTCTGTTAGGCTACATCTAAATACATGAAAATTCAAGAAGGCCAGACAAAGCACAATTAGGGAGCTGTAAATAGAACAATTCCCATAGCTCACACAGGGCAGGAAGACATCTGAGGTCTAATCACCCAGAATGACAATCCTCAGTGATCATCAGGGACATTCGGTGGAGATCCTGAAAGGTCTCTTTAGGGGAAGACTTAAGGGTAGAGCTGAACTATTCCTGAAGGCTGCTCTAGACACACTCTAGCAAAACTTAAAAACAGGTCTCAAAGTGATTAAACTGGCAAATAACTACCTGTCAAAATACAACACTGTCTTCAAAAAGCACACTAAAGAGAAACGCTCAACAATATAATATTCACAGTGTCTAGCATCTGGTAAAAAATCACTAACCAAGCCAAGAAGCAGGAAAATGTAACCGATATCCAGGAGAAAAAGAATCAGTCAACAGAAACAAACCCATAAATGAGAAATATAATGGGTACAGTGAACAAGGCTGTCAAAACAGCTATTTTAATTATACATAAATGATTAAAGCAAAACATTAATACAATGAGAAAATAAGCTGAAGCTATAAAGGAGAATCAAATGCAACTACTATAGATGTATAATATATCAAAATGAACATCTCTCTGCTTAAGAATAGGGGCATACTAGACACTACAAAGAAAAGATCAGTAACCTACTGAAGACATAGCAGTAGAATCTATCCAAATAAAGAACATAAGAAAAAAGGCTGAAAACAGCTCATCAGTAACCTAATATCACTGATATTATCAATGTGAAAATATCAAGTATTCTAACAGAAGTATAATTGGACTCTCAGGTGGGGGAGGGAGATAGGGAGTATAGGAAAAATATTTGAAGTAATAATGACCAAAATTTTCCAAATTTGATGAAAATGATAAACCCACAGATTCAAAAAGCTCAACAAACTTCAGGCAGAATAAATACACTTCCCACACAAAACTGAGAAAGCACATCATTATGAAATTGCTGAAAACCACTAACAAAGAGAATGTCTTAAAAGCAGAGAAAAAAGACACATTACATACAAAAGTAGAAAGAGAAGAATTACTGTGGACTTTTAGTCAGAAACTATACAACACAGAAGACAAAGGGAGGACATCTTTAAACTAACAAAAGAAAACAAAAAGCAGAAACAGTCAATTGACAATTCTATACCTAGTGAAAAATACCCTTCAAAAATTAAAGGACTCAAAAACACATGAGTGCATACAAAACTGGTGAAATCTGAATAATGTCTGTGGATTGTACCAATGTCAGTTTCCTGGTTTTAATACTAGACTGTAGTTATGTTAGATGTTACCACTGAGGGAAACTGAAGGATACACAGGACCTCTCTAGAGGTACTATTTTTGCAACTTCATGTGAATTGATAATCATTTCAAAATAAAAAGGTCTTTTTAAGTAAGGAAAATACTCTTTTCCAGAGAAACAAAAACAGAGAATTAGTGACTAGCAAACTGGTACCACAAAAATTGAAAGGGTAGTTATATCAAGCAGAAGTATGGAAAACAGATCTAAAGAATGAAGAATACAAGAAATGGCAAATATCTTCATCTCTTCAAAATATAACTGTTTAAAGAAAAAAATATTGTGTGATGTATGACCTTTAAAAATAAAGGTATGACCACAAAAGAAGCAGATGGAGTATGAGAGTGTTATACATGAAACAGTATGACATGATTTGAAGGTAGACTGTGATATGTTAAATATGTATATTGTAAACCTTAAATCTAAGACTAGATACAGCTAATAGTGGAGGGAAAAAATGGAATACTAAAAAATATTCAATTCAAAGGAGGAAAAAGTAACAAAGTTAACAGTTGGGAAAAATAGAAAACAAATAGGAATATAGTAGTTTTAAATCCAAACATCAAAAACTGCATTAATGTAAATGGACTGAACATTCCAGTAAAAGACAAAGACTGTCAGAGTGGATAGAGAAGCAAAAACCAATTACATGGGTTCTATAACAGACCCATTTTCAGTATAGAGACAGATTAAAAGTAAAAAGATGACAAAAGAGAGTCAAGATGATGGAGGAGTAGGAGGACGTGGAGTTCATCTATCCCCACAAATGCATCAAGAATACATTTACAAATGGAAAGATTCTCACAGAGCACCAGCTGAACACTAGCAGAAGAGCTCAGACACCTAAAAGGACAAGAAAGATCCCCACATAACCAGGTAGGATGAAAGAAAGAAGAAGAGAAAAGGAAGAGGAGAGGAAGTGGGACAGGACCTGCGCCCGAGAGGGGGGCTGCTGAAGGAAAGAAGAGGTTATCACATCCAGGGAAGCCTCCTCACTGGCGAGGAGATCAGATGGGACAGAAGGGGAGCCTTGGGGGCTATCAGAGGAGAGCACAGCAACCGATCTGTGGCAGGAAGGACAGAGTGAGACCTACAGAGAGGGTCCATGCCACAGCCCTGCATGCCCTGCCTGAGACATGTGTCTACTGGTGTGGACGGGGGTTGGGTGCTGGAATGTGGGGTTTGAAAAGCAAATTTGGGGAGAGGACTGCTGTTGGCTGCGAGGAGGCAGCCTGAGAGGACAGGAGTGAGGAAATCCACAACTGGGAATGCTTGTGGAGGAAGTGCAGACCGCCACAGAAGCGAAGAGCCACTGTTGAGTGACACACAAGGGGCGGGGCCATTTGGAGCCTCTCTCCCCACGTGCCAGCCCCTGCCTCCCCATGCACTAGGAAGGGCCCCCGCTGGGGCTGGCTCTCTTGTGCCTGCAGCCGCCGGATCCCCTGTATGCCCCGTCCCCACCAGGGCTCCAGTGACCCCGGCCGCCACCAACTCCATGCCCCTCCTCACCAGGGCAGACTCGTGTACTCCAGGCCAGCCTCGGAAACAGACCCCTGTGGGTGGCCCACATGCAGAGGTGGGGCTGAAACCACAGCTGAGCCCCAGGGGCCATGCAGCTAAGAAAAGCTGAAATCTCTCCTCACAGCTGGGCAAACCATAAACTGACACCACTGTGACTGACTTTGTAAACTCAGTGGCTACAGAACATCTAAATGGACGACGAGTGCTCCTGCAGCCAAGACGGGTCTACCTTTAGCAACCGTAGACTATGCAGGCACATACACATGGGGGTTGGGCAGGCCAGAGTCTGAGTTGCCCCCATAGCACCCACAGAGGGTCCAGATCCATGATTACTGCAATCCTGGGACCTGACTTCAGTGGGTCTACACTGGTGGCCTGGTGAAAACAACGTCTGAGAGACACCAGGCCAACTGCCGGCATACCCACAGTTAAGGTAGAGCCGAGAGCAGTGCCAACAACGGTGTAATATGACAGCTTGAACAACAGGTGAAAGGTGACATAACAGAGCACACCAAGGTGAATAGCTCCAGAGGAGGAATACTCAGTGGCTTCCCTCCCAATGTGAGTGCTCCAATCCCTTCAACCTCACACCACAGACCAGAAACACAGCTAAGAAACAGATCTGGGGTCTCTAATCCAACAACTATGGAGCAGACCCCAATTCTGACACGGCAGTGACAATCACAGTGCAAAGGGGAGGCTCTGCTCAATATCCAGTGCAGGCTCTGGTCACCATAACATCAGTCACACCTCCTATACAGGGGACAATGGCCAACATACACTGAGGCGAGGTGGCAGACATCCATACTAAAAACAGCCCTCACACCAAAAAATATTAAACCACGCAGGCTACACAGGGACGTTCCCACATAAAATGGCCCTACAAGATAGTCTGAGGGTCTGGCATTTGGCAGAAGAACCGCCCAGAGCATTTGGACTTCAACACCAGCAGTGCTTGAGCGCAGGAGCTCCACAGGGCTGGGGGAAAAAGAGATTCCACTCTTGGAGGGTGCACACAAGGTCTCACATGCGCTGGGACCCAGCATAAAGCAGTATCTTCAGAGGAACATGGTTACACCTAGCTAGGGGTCTTTGAGAGTCTCCTGGAGGGGCAAAGGTCAACTATAGCTCACTGTGAGGGCAAGGACACTGGCAGCAGAAGCCGCAGGGATACTGATCAGAGTGAGCTCTCCTGAAGGTCCACGTTTCGGAGCCATGACCCAGCCCTACCCCACAACCTGCAGGCTCCAGTGCTGGGAAGCCTCAGGCCAAACAACCACCAAGATAGGAACACAGCCCCACCCATCAGAAGAAAGGCTGCCTAAAGTCATACTGAGCTCACAGCCACCTCAAAACACACCCCTTGGGCTTCCCTGGTGTCGCAGTGGTTGAGAATCTGCCTGCCAATGCAGGGGACACGGGTTCGAGCCCTGGTCCGGGAAGATCCCACATGCCGCGGAGCAACTAGGCCCGTGAGCCACAACTACTGAGCCTGCATGTCTGGAGCCTGTGCTCCGCAACAAGAGAGGCCGCGATAGTGAGGGGCCCGCGCACCGCGATGAAGAGTGGCCCCCGCTTGCCGCAACTAGAGAAAGCCCTCGCACAGAAACGAAGACCCAACACAGCCAAAAATAAACAAACAAACAAACAAACAAACAAAACAAAACAAAAAACACACCCCTTGACACGGTCCTGCACACCAGAGAGAAAAGACCCAGCTCCACCCATCAAACGGCAGGCACCAGTCCCTCCCACCAGGAAGCTTGCACAAGCCCCTGGGCCAAACTCACCCACCAGAGGGCAGACACCAAAAGCAAGCAGAACTATGATCCTGCAGCCTGTGGAAAGGAGACCCCAAACACAGAAAGTGAGAACATGAAATGACAGAGAAATATGTTGCAAACGAAGGAACAAGATAAAAACCCACAAGAACAACTAAATGAAGAGGAGACAGGCAATCTACCAGAAAAAGAATTCAGAGTAATGATAGTAAGGATGATCCAAAATCTCGGAAAAAGAATGGAGGCACAGATCAAAAATATACAAGAAATGTTTAACAAAGAGCTAGAAGAGTTAAAGAACAAACAGAGATGAACAATACAATAACAATAACTGAAATAAAAAATACACAAGAAGGAATCAATAGAATAACTGAGGCAGAAGAACAGATAAGTGACCTGCAAGACAGAATGGTGGAAATCACTGCCACAGAACAAAGAAAAAAGAATGAAAAGAAATGAGGACAGTATCAGAGACCTCAGGGACAATATTACATGCACCAACATTCACATTATAGGATCCCAGAAGGAGAAGAGAAAGAGAAAGGGTCTGAGAAAATATCTGAAGATATTATAGCTGAAACTTCCCTAACATGAGAATGTAAACGCTCATTCAACACCAGGAAGTGCAGATAATCACATACAAGATGAACCCAAGGAGGAACATGCTGAGACACATATTAATCAAACTGACAAAAATTAAAGACAAAGAAAAAATATTGAAAGTAACAAGAGAAAAGCAACATTTAACATACAAGAGAATCCCCATAAGATAACATCTGATTTTTCAGCAGAAACTGTGCAGGTCTGAAGGGAGTGGCACGATATACTTAAAGCGATGAAAGGGAAAAACCTACAACCAAGAATACACTACCCAGCAAGGTTCTCATTCAGATTCGACAGAGAAATCAAAAGCTTTACAGACAAGCAAAAGCTAAGAGAATTCAGCACCACCAAACCAGCTTTACAATAAATGCTAAAGGAACTTCTCTAGGGGGGAAAGAGACCAGCAACTTAAAACAACCTTGTACACATATAGACTGCTATATCAAAACCTCATGGGAACAGCAAACCCAAAACTCCAATAGATACACACACAAAAAAGGAACAGAAACGTAAACACAACACTAAAGATGGTCATCAAACCACAAGAGAAAAGAACAAAAGAGGAAGGGAAGAAAAAAAGACCTACAAAAACAAACCCACAACAATTAAGAAACTGGCAATAGGAATATACATATCGATAATTACCTTAAATGTAAATGGATTAAATGCTCCAACCAAAAGACACAGACTAGCTGAATGGATACAAAAACAAGACCTGTAAATATGCTGTCTATAAGAGACCCACTTCAACTCTAGGGAAACATATAGACTGAAAGTAAGGGGATGGAAAAAAGATATTCCAAGCAAATGGAAATCAAAAGAAAGCTGAAGTAGCAATACTCATATCAGACAAAATAGACTTTAAATTAAAGACTGTTACAAGAGACAAGGAAGGACACTACCTAATGACCAAAGGATCAATCCAGGAAGAAGATATAACAATTGTAAATATCTATGCATTCAACATAGGAGCACCTCAATATACAAGGCAAATGCTAACAGCCTTAGAAGGGGAAATTGACAGTAACACAATCACAGTGGGGGACTTTAACACACCAGTTTTACAAGTGGACAGATCATCCAGACAGAAAATTAATATGGAAAACACAAGCCTTAAGTGACACATTAGACCAGATAGATTTAATTGATATTTATAGGTCATTCCATCCGAAAGCAGCAGAATACACTTTCTTCTCAAGTACACATGGAACATTATCCAGGATAGAGCACATCATGGGCCACAAATCAAGCCTCAGTAAATTTAAGAAAACCGAAATCATATCAAGCATCTTTTCCGACCACAATGCTTTGATATTAGAAATCAATTAGAGGAAAAAAACTGTAAAAAACACAAACACATGGATGCTAAACAATATGTTACTAAACAACCAATGGATTACTGAAAAAATCAAAAAGGAAATAAAAAATATCTAGAGGCAATGACAACGAAAACACAACAATCCAAAACCTATGGGACACAGCAAAAGCAGTTCTAAGAGGGAAGTTTATCACAATACAATCCTACCTCAGGAAGCAAGAAAAATCTCAAATAAACAACCTAACGTTACACCTAAAGCAACTAGAGAAAGAAGAACAAACAAAACCTAAAGTTAGTAAAAGGAAAATCAGAAAGATCAGAGCAGAAATCAGTGAAGTAGAAAGGAAAAAAAAAATAGCAAAGATCAATGAAACTAAAAGCTGGTTCTTTGAGAAGATAAACAAAATTGATAAACCTTTAGCCAGACTCATTAAGAAAAAAAGGGAGAGGACCCAAATCAAAAAAATTAGAATAAAAAAGAAGTTACAGGGCTTCCCTGGTGGCGCAGTGGTTGAGAATCTGCCTGCCGGTGCAGGGGACACGGTTCTGAGCCCTGGTCTGGGAAGATCCCACATGCCGCAGAGCAACTAGGCCTGTGAGCCACAACTACTGAGCCTGCACGTCTGGAGCCTGTGCTCCACAACAAGAGAGGCCACGATAGTGAGAGGCCCGCACACCGTGATGAAGAGTGGCCCCCGCTTGCCACAACTGGAGAAAGCCCTCGCACAGAAATGAAGACCCAACACAGCCAAAAATAAAAAAAAAAAAAAAAAAAAAAAGAATAGCTCTGGAAAAAAATGTGCCATTAAAAAAAAAAAAAGAAGTTACAACAGACACGATAGAAATACAAAGGATCACCAGAGACTACTACAAGCAACTATACGCCAATAAAATGGACAACCTAGAAGAAATGGACAAATTCTTAGAAGGTACAACCTTCCAAGACTGAACCTGGAAGAAATAGAAAATATAAACAAATCAATCACAAGTACTGAAATTGAAACTGTGATTAAAAATTTTCCAACAAACAAAAGTCCAGGACCAGATGGCTTCACAGGCGAACTCTATCAAACATTTAGAGAAGAGTTAACACCTATCCTTCTGAAACTCTTCCCAAAAATGGCAGAGGAAGAAACACTCTCAAGCTCATTCTACAAGGCCACCAGCACCCTGATACCAAAAACGGACAAAGATACCACCAAAAAAGAAAATTATAGGCCAATATCAGTGATGAACATAGACGTGAAAATCCTCAACAAAATACTAGCAAACCAAATCCAACAACACATTAAAAAGATCATACATACACCATGATCAAGTGGGATTTATTCCAGGGATGCAAGGATTCGTCAGCATATGTAAATCAATCAATGTGATATACCATGTTAACAAACTGAAGAATAAAAACAATATGATCATCTCAATAGATGCAGAAAAAGCTTTTGACAAAATTCAACACACATTTATGATAAAAACTCTCCAGAAAGTGGGCACAGAGGGAACCTACCTCAACATAATAAAGGCCGTATATGACAAAGCCACGCAAACATCATTCTTAACAGTGAAAATCTGAAAGCATTTCCTCTAAGATCAGGGACAAGAAAAGGATGTCCACTCTCACCACTTTTATTCAACAAGATCAGGAACAAGAAAAGGATATCCACTCTCACCACTTTTATTCAACAAGATCAGGAACAAGACAAGGATGTCCACTTTCAACCACTTTTATTCCAATTTTGGAAGTCCTAGCCATGGCAATCAGAGAAGAAGAAGAAATAAAAGGAATACAAATTGGAAAAGAAGAAGTAAAACTGTCACTGTTTGCAGATGACATGATATTATACATAGAAAATTCTAAAGATGCTACCAGAAAACTACTAGAGCTCATCAATGAATTAGGTAAAGTTGCAGGATACAAAATTAATACACAGAAATCTCTTGCACTTCTATACACTAACAAAGAAATTTCAGAAAGAGAAATTAAAGAAAAAAATCCCATTTACCATGGCATCCCAAAGAATAAAATACCTAGGAATAAACCTACCTAGGGAGGCAAAAGACCTGTACTCTGAAAACTATAAGATACTGATGAAAGAAATCAAAGATAACACAAACAGATGGAGAGATATACCATGCTCTTGGATTGGAAGAATCAACATTGTCATTGATTCTTTACAGAGCATTTTTTACAGAATTAGAACAAATAATTTTACAATTTGTACGGAAACACAAAAGACACCGAAAAGCCAAAGCAATGTTGAAAAAGAGAAACGGGGCTGTAGGAAACAGGCTCCCTGACTTGAGACTATACTACAAAGCCACACTAATCAAAACAGTATGGTACTAGCACAAAAACAGGAATATAGATCAAGGGACCATTGTTGCGTTCCTGGGAACACCCCATGGAGAGGGTTGGCCTAAGGAGTACCCTTGGGTTGAGCAACAGGTTGTGGGAACTTGTCCAACAGATCAAGGTCAGTGCACAAAAGCATCATTTATCCATGACATGATGGAGATAAGCGAGTGAGTCTGCAGACTGATGTCTCCAACTATGGGTGAATGGATTGCTCTGGGTTGGGTACTTTCACCTGCATTTACCTGGTCTGAGTTGTATCAAGAGACCAAGTTCTAGTTTCTTCCTAAGAATGGTAGGTCAGGACAGGTTGTTTTTCTAGATAATAGATCCTCTTTTCTTCTTTGGGGACCCAACCCTTAGCCTCTCTCAGTCAATGTGACTTGGAGGGATGGACTTCATTTCCCACCCACCTCTGTTCCCATGTCCAGAGCTCAACACCCGACCAAAGCTCGTCCAGTGCTGAGTCCGCAGAGCTAAAGTAACTGGTTTGGGGACAAACTAATGGGAATCTACCTCAAGACTCCTGCTGGAGATGTGGGGAAGCAGGGGCTCTCTTTGCTGGGGTTGTGACAGAAAGTCCAGAGATAAACCCACGCATCTATGGTCTCCTAATCTATAACAAAGGAGGCAAGAATATACAATGGACAAAAGACAGTCTCTTCAATAAGTGGTGCTGGGAAAACTGGACAGCTACATGTAAAAGAAGGAAATTAGAACATTCTCTAACACCATATACAAAAATAAACTCAAAATGGATTAAAGATCTAAATGTAAGACTGGATACTATAAAACCCTTAGAGGAAAACATAGGAAGAACACCCTTTGACATAAATCATAGCAAGATCTTTTTTGATTCACCTCCTAGAGTAATGAAAATAAAACCAAAAATAAACAAATGGGACCTAATAAAACTTAAAAGCTTTTGCACAGCAAAGGAAACCATAAACAAAATGAAAAGACAACCCACAGAGTGGGAGAAAATAGATGCAAATGAAGTGATGGATAAGGGATTAATCTCCAAAATAAACAAAGAGCCCATGCAGCTCATTATCAAAAAAACAAACAACCCAATCAGAAAATGGGCAGATCTAAACAGACATTTCACCAAGGAAGACATACAGATGGCCAAGAGGTACATGAAAAGATGCTCAACATCACTAATTATTAGAGAAATGCAAATCAAAAATACAGTGAGGTATCACTTCACATCAGTCAGTATGGCCATCAACAAAAAATGTACAAAAATAAATGCTGGGGAGGGTATGGTGAAAAGGGAACCCTCCTACACTGTTGGTGGGAAGGTAAATTAGTACATCCACTATGGAGAACAGTATGGAGGTTCCTTAAAAAATTAAAAATAGAGTTACCATATGATCTAGCAATCCCACTCTTGAGCATATATCCAGAGAAAACCATAATTTGAAAAGATATACATGTACCCCAGTGCTCACTGCAGCACCATTTACAGCAGCCAGGACATGGCTAACTGTCTGTCAAAGGAGGAATGGATAAAAAAGATGTAATACACATATACAATGGAATATTACTCAGCCATAAGAAAGAACGAAATAATGCCATTTGCAGCAACATGGATGGGCCTGGAGATTGTCATACGAGTGAAGTAAGTCAGACAGAGAAAGACAAATATCATATGATATCGCTTACATACGGAATCTAAAAAAATGGTACAAATGAACCTATTTACAAAACAGAAATAGAGTCACAGATGTAGAAAACAAACTTATGGTTACCAGGCGGGAGAGGGGGCAGGACGAATAAACTGGGAGATTGGGATTGACATATACACACTAATATATATAAAATAGGTAAGTAAGAAGAACCTATCATATAGCCCAGGGAACTCTACTCAATACTTTGTAATGACCTATATGGAAGGGAATCTAAAAAAGAATGGATTTATGTATATGTATAACTGATTCACTTTGCTGTATAGTAGAAACTAACACAACATTGTAAATCAACTATAATCCACTAAAAATTAATTTTAAAAAAATATATACCACACATACACTGAGAACAAAACTGCAATTACTACACTAATGTTAGACAAAGTAGACTTTGGAACAAAGACTATTATCAGAGATTTTTAAAAATAGTGTTTCACCATAAATGAGACAAAAAGACAAGCCTCAGAAGGGAGAAAATATTTGCAAATGAAGCAACTGACAAAGGATTAATCTCCAAAATTTGCAAGCAGCTCATGCAGCTCAATATCAAAAAAACAAACAACCCAATCCAAAAATGGGCAGAAGACCTAAATCAACATTTCTCCAAAGAAGATATACAGATTGCCAACAAGCACATGAAAGAATGCTCAACATCACTAATCATTAGAGAAATGCAAATCAAAACTACAATGAGGTATCACCTCACACCAGTTAGAATGGCCATCATCAAAAAATCTACAAGCAATAAATGCTGGAGAGGGTGTGGAGAAAAGGGAACCCTCCTGCACTGTTGGTGGGAATGTAAATTGATACAGCCACTATGGAGAACAGTATGGAGGTTCCTTAAAAACTAAAAACAGAACTACCATATGACCCAGCAATCCCACTACTGGGCATATACCCTGAGAAAACCATAATTCAAAAAGAGTTCATGTACCACAATGTTCATTGCAGCACTATTTACAATAGCCAGGACATGGAAGCAACCTAAGTGTCCATCGACAGATGAATGGATAAAGAAGGTGTGGCATACATATACAATAGAATATTACTCAGCCATAAAAGGAAATGAAATTGAGTTATTTGTAGTGAGGTGGGTGGACCTAGAGTCTGTCATACAGAGTGAAGTAACCATATGCTAACACGTATATATGGAATCTAAACAAACAAACAAACAAACAAAAGGTTCTGATGAACCTAGGGGCAGGACAGAAATAAAGACGCAGACGTAGAGAATGGACTTGAGGACATGGGGAGGGGGAAGGGTAAGCTGGGATGAAGTGTGAGAGTAGCACTGACATATATACACTACCAACTACCAAATGTAAAAGAGATAGCTAGTGGGAAGCAGCTGCATAGCACAGGGAGATCAGCTCAGTGCTTTGTGACCACCTAGAGGGGTGGGATGGGGGGGTGGGAGGGAGACGCAAGAGGGAGGGGATATGGGGATATATGTATACATATAGCTGATTCACTTTGTCATACGGCAGAAACTAACACAACATTGTAAAGCAATTATACTCCAATAAAGATGTTAAATAAAAAAAAAAAGAAATATCAGGAAGGAAATTAGAAAATACTCTGAACTTAATGGAAATAAAAAGACAGTCTCAAATTCTGTGGGACGCAGATAAAGCAGCACTTAGAAGAAAATTTATAGCTTTAAATGCTTATGTGAGAAAAGAAGTAGAAAATCAATTATCTAAACTTCTGCTTTAAGAATCCTGAAAAATAAGAGCAAATTAAGCCCAAATAAGTATGAAGGAAATGCTAAAGATGAGGTTAGAAATCAATAAACAGAAAACTGACAAACAGTACAGAAAAACTAACAAAGTCAAATGCTGAATCATTGAAATGTTCAATGAAATTGATAAGTATGTAACTACACTGATTAAGAATAAAACAGAGAAGAGGCAAATTATTAATATCAAGACTGAAATGGGGTCATTATCACAGATATTAAAAATATAAATAAAAATATAATAAATGAATATTATGGTCAAATTTATGCCAATAAATTTGACTACTTAGATGAGTTGGAAAAATTTCTTGAAAAGCATAAATTACCAAAACTGATTCAAAAAGTAATGGAAAATCCAAATAGACTTATATACACTAATAAAATTCGTGGGCAAAGGCTTCTCAAATAGGATGAAAAGAGCACAAAACCACACACTGTGTGGTTTTGAAAGACACTGTTAAGAAAATTTAAAAGCCAGTTCAGATTGGGAGAAACTATTCACAACGCATATTCTTTCTAGCAAAGAAACTATATAAGGAAGCATAAAGAACTCTTAGTACAACCCAATGTTTTTAAACTGGGCAAAAAATTTGAACATACACATAACAAAAGAAGATATATGAACAGCCAATAAGCATATGAAAACATGCTCGAGATCAATAGTTATCAAGGAAATACAAGTAAGCTTATACTGAGATACTACTTCTACCCCTCTAGAGTGGCTAATACTAAAAAGACTGACAATATCAAGTGTTAAGTGAGGATATAGAGTAACTGGAACTCTCATACATTGCTATTGGGAATGAAAAATGGTACAATCACTTTAGAACACAGTTTGACAGTTTCTTAAAAAGTTAAACATATACTCTCCATAATACTCAGAAGTTCTACTACTAGGTATTTAATCAACATCATGAATGATACTGAATGTGTCTACACAAAAACATGTATCTACACAAAAACTTGCACATGAAAATTCATAGTGGCTTTATTTTTTATAGTCCAAAGCTGGAAACAACTCAAATTCCCATCAACTGGTGAACAGATGAAATGTGTAAATCCATAAATAAATACCACTCAGCAATACAAGGGAATGAATCACAAAACAAGCAACAACACTGATGAATGTCAACAACATTATGCTGAAGAAGACAGATGCAAAGAAGTACATACTTAGGATTCCATCTATATGAAATTTTATAACAAGGAAAACAAATCTGTAGTAAAAGAATGCAAATCAGTGGCTGCCTGGGGCTATGATTAGAGATTGGGGATTTATGGGGTAGAGACACAAAGGAAATTTGGGGGAGTGATAGAAATTTTATCTTGATCATGGTGGTGGTAACAAGGATGTATTAATTTGTTAAAACTCAATGACCTGTACAATTAAGACAAGTATATTGTGTTGTATTTAAGTTATTCCTCAGTAAAGTTGATTTGTAAACAGAGATCAGTAATAGAAAAATAAAATCCAAAGCTGGAGTAAAATGTTTTCTGTTTTTATATTTTAAAAATGACTCCATCTGTTAGAATCAGCAGCTAAAATAAGTTAATATACATAACAATGTTTTAATAGTTGGTTTTTGCAGGTTTACAGAAGCAGCTCCTTAAGCTCTGTTTTGCATTTCTGTGAACTGTACACTAGACTTGTTTCTAGAGATATAAAAAATGAATTAGCAAGAAAGATTCAATCTTGAGTTTCACATAATCCAGGAGAGTTATGTTATGCCTCTCTGGCTGGTAGGTAGATAGGAATTCAAGCTGAGAAGCTCAGAGCCAGTGCAAATTTTCATAAAAATCTTCAGCTAGCCAATGTATCATAATGTCTTAGTACATTCACCGTGAACTAAAAGTTTCAAATATTAACTCTAAATAACGAGATTTTAGAACAGCTGTGTGTTTAAGTCTATTTAATTCTGGGGAGTTGGAGAAAGAGTCTACGTGATTTATAGAGTCAGATACACATAGTTTGAATCCTGCTCTGCCATTCCTGTTTGACCTTAGGCAATTTGCTTATCCTCTCAGACTCAGTTTCCCTTTTGTAAAATGTGTTTTACCTGGCAGGTAACACTCAAAAAATGTTAGTTCCTTTTCTGCCCAAATAAAAGTAGAGTTATAATCAATGTGGTCCTTTGAGAATATTAATCTTTTGACAGGGTACAGGATACCATGGATAAGAAAAAGAGAAAGGAGGCGGTAGAGAAGATAGCGGAAGAGTAAGACGCGGAGATCACCTTCCTTCCCACAGATACATTAGAAATACATCTACACGTGGAACTGCTCCTACAGAACACCCACTGAACGCTGGCAGAAAATGTCAGACCTCCCAAAAGGCAAGAAAATCCCCACATACTTGGGTAGGGTAAAAGAAAAAAGAAATAACAGAGACAAAAGAATAGGGATGGGACCTGCACCAGTGGGAGGGAGCCGTGAAGGAGGAAAGGTTTCCACGCACTAGGAAGCCCCTTCATGGGCGGAGACTGCGGGTGGCAGAGGGGGGAAGCTTCGGAGCCATGGAGGAGAGTGCAGCCACAGGGGTGCAGAGGGCAAAGCGGACAGACTCCCGCATGGAGGCTCGGCACCAAGCAGCACTCACCACCCTGAGAGGATTGTCTGCTCCCCTGCAGGGGTGGGCGGGGCTGGGAGCTGAGGCTCGGGCTTCGATCGGATCGCAGGGAGAGGACTGAGGCTGGTGGCATGAACACAGCCTGAAGGGGTTAGTGCACCACAGCTAGCCGGGAGGGAGTCCGGGAAAAAGTCTGCAGCTGCTGAAGAGGCAAGAGACTTTTTCTTCCCTCTTTGTTTCCTGGTGCGCGAGGAGAGGGGATTCAGAGCGCCGCCTAAACGAGCTCCAGAGACGGGCGCAAGCCGCGGCTATCAGCGCAGATCCCACAGCAACAGGGGTGCAGAGGAAAAAACGGAGATTCCTGCACAGAGGCTCGGCGCCGAGCAGCACTCAGCAGCCCGAGAGGCATGTCTGCTCACCCGCCAGGGCGGGCGGGGCGGGGAGCTGAGGCTCGGGCTTCGGTCGGATCGCAAGGAGAGGACTGGGGTTGGCGGCGTGAACATAGCCTGAAGGGGTTGGTGCACCACAGCTGGCTGGGAGGGAGACCAGGAAGAAGTCTGGACCTACCTAAGAGGCAAGAGACTTTTTCTTGCCTCTTTGTTTCGCGGCATGCAAGGAGAGGGGATTCAGAGTGCCGCCTAAACGAACTCCAGAGACGGTCGTGAGCCACGGCGATCAGCGCGGGCCCCAGAGACGGGCGTGAGACGCTAAGGCTGCTGCTGCCGCCACCATAAAGCCTGTGTGCGAGCACAGGTCACTCTCCACACTGCCCCTCCTGGGAGCCGGTGCAGCCCGCCACTGCCAGGGTCCCATGATCCGGGGACAACTTTCCCTGGAGAACGCATGGCGTGCCTCAGGCTGGTGCAACATCACGCAGGCCTCTGCCGCCGCAGGCTCGCCCCGCATCCTCCGTACCCCTCCCTCCCCCCGGCCTGAGTGAGCCAGAGCCCCCGAAGCAGCTGCTCCTTTAACCCCGTTCTGTCTGGGCAGGGAACAGACGCCCTCAGGCGACCTACACGCAGAGGCGGGTCCAAATCCAAAGCTGAACCCCGGGAGCTGTGCGAACAAAGAAGAGAAAGGGAAATCTCTCCCAGCAGCCTCAGAAGCAGCGGATTAAAACTCCACAAACAACTTGATGTGCCTGCATCTGTTGAATACCTGAATAGACAACGAATCATCCCAAATTCAGGAGGTAGACTTTGGGAGCAGGATATATTAATTTTTCCCTATTTCCTTTTTTTGTGAGTGTATATGTATATGCTTCTGGGTGAGATTTTGTCTGTATAGCTTTGCTTTATAATAGCTTTATTTTACTTCACTATATTATATCCTCTTTCTTTCTTTCTTTCTATTTTTTCTCCCGTTTACTCTGAGCCGTGTGGATGAAAGGCTCTTGGTGCTCCAGCCAGGCATCAGGGCTGTGCCTCTGAGGGGGGAGAGCCAACTTCAGGACACTGGTCCACAAGAGACCTCCCAGCTCCACATAATACCACACGGCAAAAATCTCTCAGAGATCTCCATCTCAACATCAAGACCCAGCTTCACTCAACGACCAGCAAGCTACAGTGCTGGACACCCTATGCCAAACAACTAGCAAGACAGGAACACAGCCCCATCCATTAGCATGGAGGCTGCCTAAAATCATAATAAGGCCACAGACACCCCAAAATACACCACCAGACGTGGACGTGCCCACCAGAAAGACAAGATCCAGCCTCATCCACCAGAACACAGGCACTAGTTCCCTCCACCAGGAAGCCTACACAACCCTCTGAACCAACCTTAGCCACTGGGGACAGATACCAAAAACAACGGGAACTACGAACATGCAGCCTGTGAAAAGGAGACCCCAAACACACTAAGATAAGCAAAATGAGAAGACAGAAAAACACACAGCAGAGGAAGGAGCAAGGTAAAAACCCACCAGACCTAACAAATGAAGAGGAAATAGGTAGTCTACCTGAAAAAGAATTCAGAATAATGATAGTAAGGATGATCCAAAAACTTGGAAATAGAATAGACAAAATGCAAGAAACATTTAACAAGGACGTAGAAGAACTAAAGAGGAAGCAAGCAATGATGAAAAACACAATAAATGAAATTAAAAATACTCTAGATGGGATCAACAGCAGAATAACTGAGGCAGAAGAACGGATAAGTGACCTGGAAGATAAAATGGTGGAAATAACTACTGCAGAGCAGGATAAAGAAAAAAGAATGAAAAGAACTGAGGACAGTCTCAGAGACCTCTGGGACAACATTAAACACACCAACATTCGAATTATAGGGGTCCCAGAAGAAGAAGAGAAAAAGAAAGGGACTGAGAAAATATTTGAAGAGATTATAGTTGAAAACTTCCCTAATATGGGAAAGGAAATAGTTAATCAAGTCCTGGAACCACAGAGAGTCCCATACAGGATAAATCCAAGGAGAAACATGCCAAGACACATATTAATCAAACTGTCAAAAATTAAATATAAAGAAAACATATTAAAAGCAGCAAGGGAAAAACAACAAATAACACACAAGGGAATCCCCATAAGGTTAACAGCTGATCTTTCAGCAGAAACTCTGCAAGCCAGAAGGGAGTGGCAGGATATACTTAAAGTGATGAAGGAGAAAAACCTACAACCAAGATTAATCTACCCAGCAAGGATCTCATTCAGATTTGATGGAGAAATTAAAACCTTTACAGACAAGCAAAAGCTGAGAGAGTTCAGCACCACCAAACCAGCTTTACAACAAATGCTAAAGGAACTTCTCTAGGCAAGAAACACAAGAGAAGGAAAACACCTAAAATAACAAACCCAAAACATTTAAGAAAATGGGAATAGGAACATACATATCGATAATTACCTTAAATATAAATGAATTAAATGCTCCCACCAAAAGACACAGACTGGCTGAATGGATACAAAAACAAGACCCATATATATGCTGTCTACAAGAGACCCACTTCAGACCTAGAGACACATACAGACTGAAAGTGAGGGGATGGAAAAAGATATTCCATGCAAATGGAAATCAAAAGAAAGCTGGAGTAGCAATTCTCATATCAGACAAAATAGACTTTAAAATAAAGACTATTACAAGAGACAAAGAAGGACACTATATAATGATCAAGGGATCGATCCAAGAGGAAGGTATAACAATTGTAAATATTTATGCACCCAACATAGGAGCACCTCAATACATAAGGCAAATACTAACAGCCATAAAAGGGGAAATTGACAGCATCACAATCATAGGAGGGGACTTTAACACCCCACTTTCACCAATGGACAGATCATCCAAAATGAAAATAAATAAGGAAACACAAGCTTTAAATGATACATTAAACAAGATGGACTTAATTGATACTTATAGGACATTCCACCCAAAAACAACAGAATACACTTTTTTCTCAAGTGCTCATGGAACATTCTCCAGGATAGATCATATCTTGGGTCAGAAATCAAGCCTTGGTAAATTTAAGAAAATTAAAATCGTATCAAGTATCTTTTCCAACCACAACGCTATGAGACTAGATATCAATTACAGGAAAAGATCTGTAAAAAATACAAACACATGGAGGCTACACAATACACTACTTAATAACGAAGTGATCACTGAAGAAATCAAAGGGGAAATCAAAAACTACCTAGAAACAAATGACAATGGAGACATGACGACCCAAAACCTACGGGACGCAGCAAAAGCAGTGCTAAGAGGGAAGTTTATAGCAATACAAGCCTACTTCAAGAAACAGGAAACATCTCGAATAAACAACGTAACCTTGCACCTGAAGCAATTAGAGAAAGAAGAACAAAAAAACCCCAAAGCTAGCAGAAGGAAAGAAATCATAAAGATCAGATCAGAAATAAATGAAAAAGAAATGAAGGAAACAACAGCAAAAATCAATGAAACTAAAAGCTGGTTCTTTGAGAAGATAAACAAAATTGATAAACCATTAGCCAGACTCATCAAGAGAAAAAGGGAGAAGACTCAAATCAATAGAATTAGAAATGAAAAAGGAGAAGTAACCACTGACACTGCAAAAATACAAAAGATCATGAGAGATTACTACAAGCAACTCTATGCCAATAAAATGGACAACCTGGAAGAAATGGACAGATTCTTAGAAATGCACAACCTGCCGAGACTGAACCAGGAAGAAATAGAAAATATGAACAGACCAATCACAAGCACTGAAATTGAAACTGTGATTAAAAACCTTCCAGCAAACAAAAGCCCAGGACGAGATGGCTTCACAGGTGAATTCTATCAAACATTTAGAGAAGAGCTAACACCTATCCTTCTCAAACTCTTCCAAAATATTGCAGAGGGAGGAACACTCCCAAACTCATTCTACGAGGCCACCATCACCCTGATACCAAAAACCAGACAAAGATGTCACAAAGAAAGAAAACTACAGGCCAATATCACTGATGAACATAGATGCAAAAATCCTCAACAAAATACTAGCAAACAGAATCCAACAGCACATTAAAAGGATCATACACCATGATCAAGTGGGGTTTATCCCAGGAATGCAAGGATTCTTCAATATATGCAAATCAATCAACGTGATACACCATATTAACAAATTGAAGGAGAAAAACCATATGATCATCTCAATAGATGCAGAGAAGCTTTCGACAAAATTCAACACCCATTTATGATAAAAGCCCTGCAGAAAGTAGGCATAGAGGGAACTTTCCTCATCATAATAATGGCCATATATGACAAACCCACAGCCAACATTGTCCTCAATGGTGAAAAACTGAAACCATTTCCACTAAGATAAGGAACAAGACAAGGTTGCCCACTCTCACCACTATTATTCAACATAGTTTTGGAAGTGTTAGCCACAGCAATCAGAGAAGACAAAGAAATAAAAGGAATCCAAATCAGAAAAGAAGAAGTAAAGCTGTCACTGTTTGCAGATGACATGATACTATACATAGAGAATCCTAAAGATGCTACCAGAAAACTACTAGAGCTAATCAATGAATTTGGTAAAGTAGCAGGATACAAAATTAATGCACAGAAATCTCTTGCATTTCTATACACTAACTATGAAAAATCTGAAAGTGAAATTAAGAAAACACTCCCATTTACCACTGCAACAAAAAGAATAAAATATCTAGGAATAAACCTACCTAAGGAGACAAAAGACCTGTATGCAGAAAATTACAAGACACTGATGAAAGAAATTAAAGATGATACAAATAGATGGAGAGATATACCATGTTCTTGGATTGGAAGAATCAACATTGTGAAAATGACTCTACTACCCAAAGCAATCTACAGATTCAATGCAATCCCTATCAAACTACCACTGGCATTTTTCACAGAACTAGAACAAAAAATTTCACAATTTGTATGGAAACACAAAAGACCCCGAATAGCCAAAGCAATCTTGAGAACGAAAAATGGATCTGGGGGAATCAGGCTCCCTGACTTCAGACTGTATTACAAAGCTACAGTAATCAAGACAGTTTGGTACTGGCGCACAAAAACAGAAATATAGATCAATGGAACAGGATAGAAAGCCCAGAGATAAACCCACGCACATATGGTCACCTTATCTTTGATAAAGGAGGCAAGCATATACAGTGGAGAAAAGACAGCCTCTTCAATAAGTGGTGCTGGGAAAATTGGACAGGTACATGTAAAAGTATGAAATTAGAACACTCCCTGACACCATGCACAAAAATAAACTCAAAATGGATTAAAGACCTAAGTGTAAGGCCAGACACTATCAAACTGTTAGAGGAAAACATAGGCAGAACACTCTATGACATAAATCACAGCAAGATTCTTTTTGACCCAGCTCCTAGAGAAATGGAAATAAAAACACAAATAAACAAATGGGACCTAATGAAACTTAAAAGCTTTTACACAGCAAAGGAAACCATAAACAAGACCAAAAGACAACCATCAGAATGGGAGAAGATATTTGCAAATGAAGCAACTGACAAAGGATTAATCTCCAAGATTTACAAGCAGCTCATGCAGCTCAATAACAAAAAAACGAACAACCCAATCCAAAAATGGGCAGAAGACCTAAATAGACATTTCTCCAAAGAAGATATACAGATTGGCAACAGACACATGAAAGAATGCTCAACATCATTAATCATTAGAGAAATGCAAGTCAAAACTACAATGAGATATCATCTCACACCGATCAGAATGGCCATCATCAAAAAATCTAGAAACAATAAATGCTGGAGAGGGTGTGGAGGAAAGGGAACACTCTTGCACTGTTGGTGGGAATGTAAATTGATACAGCCACTATGGAGAACAGTACGGAGGTTCCTTAAAAAACTACAAATAGAACTACCATATGACCCAGCAATCCCACTACTGGGCATATACCCTGAGAAAACCATAGTTCAAAAAGAGTCATGTACCAAAATGTTCATTGCAGCTCTATTTACAATAGCCAGGACATGGAAGCAACCTAAGTGTCCATCATCGGATGAATGGATAAAGAAGATGTGGCACATATATACAATGGAATATTACTCAGCCATAAAAAGAAATGAAATGGAGATATTTGTAATGAGGTGGATGGAGTTAGAGTCTGTCATACAGAGTGAAGTAAGTCAGAAAGAGAAAAACAAATACAGTATGCTAACACATATATATGGAATCTAAGGAAAAAAAAAAAAAGGACATGAAGAACCTAGTGGCAAGATGGGAATAAAGACACAAACCTACTAGAGAATAGACTTGAGGATATGGGGAGGGGGAGGGGTGAGATGTGACAAAGTGAGAGAGTGGCATGGACATATATACACTACCAAATGTAAAATAGATAGCTAGTGGGAAGCAGCCGCATAGCACAGGGAGATCAGCTCAGTGCTTTGTGACCACCTAGAGGGGTGGGATGGGGAGGGTGGGAGGGAGGGAGATCCAAGAGGGAAGAGATATGGGAACATATGTATATGTATAACTGATTCAGTTTGTTATAAAGCAGAAACTAACACACCATTGTAAAGCAATTATACTTCAATAAATGTTTAAAAAATATATATATACACTCTAAAAAAAGAAAAAAAAAAGAAAAAGAGAAAGGACATAAAATAACTAGTGAGAAGGATTCAGAAGTAAGATAATAATATCCTGAACCAAGAAGTAGCAATGGGAATTGAAAAGAAGAGATGAATGAAAACATTTAGAAGAAAGAAAACACAGGATTGGGTATCAGAGCCAAGAACAAGAAAAGAATCAAAGATGCAGGCAAGTTATGTGAACTACAGCAGTGACATGACCACAGCTTGGATGGATGATGACAAATGGTAAAGTGACAAATTAAAACAGTTGTTTCCCAGATATAACAGCTTGTTTTCTCTTAGACCACTTGCCTTTATTTCTTAGAGCAACAGAAACATAGTACAAACTATGTACGTAATTTTAAATTTCCTAGCAGTCACTTTAAGAAGAAATACGTAAAATAAATTTTATTACTATATTCACTTATCCCAGTATATCCAAAATATTATCATTTCAACATGTAACCATTAAAATATTAATGAGATTTTGCATCGTTTTTTGTATTTAATCTTCAAAATTTGATGTTGATTTACACTTACAGCACGTCACAAGTTGGACTAGCCACATATGAGTGGCTACCATTTTCGACAGCACAGGCTTAGACTATTAGATACTATAATTAATTTTTCTTTCCAGATGAGAAGGTCAACAAAATGTGGAATATCTATTCAATGTTACAGTCAACAACAAAAAGGAACAGACTACAACATGGATGAATCGCAAATGCATTATGCTAAGTGATCGGACTCAAGAAGCTACTATGTAATTCTATTCATGTGACATTCTGGAAAAGGCCAAAATATAAGAATCAAAAACAGATCAGTGGTTGCCTGAGGTTGGGAGTAGGGAGAGGACTTGACTAAATTCACAGAGAAATTTTTTGGTATGATGAAAGTGTTCTGTATCTCAATTATGGTGATGGCTATGTGACTATGCATTTGTCAAAATTCATAATAGAACCGTATACAGTCATCCCTCAGTATCCACAGGGGATTGGTACCACCAATCTAACGTGTGTTGGTAGGATGTGGAGAAATTGGAACCCTTATATACTGCTGGTAGAAATGTAAAAATGGTATAGCTGGTTTGGAAAACAGCCTGCAGTTCCTCAAAAGGTTAAATGTAAGATTATAATTTACCAATTCTACTCCTAGGTATATACCCAAGAAAAACAAAAACATATATCTACACAAAAACTTGTACATGAATGTTCACAGCAGCATTATTCAAAACAGCCCAAAAGTAGAAACAACCCAAATGTCCATCAACTGATAAACAGATAAATAAAATGTATTACATCCATATACTCTGTAAAAAAAGAATATTACTCTATAAAAAGCAATGGAGTGCTGATACATGCTACAATGTTGATGAACCCTAAAAACAATACTTAAAGTGAAAAATGTTGGTTACTAAGTATCACATACTGTATGATTCTACATATCCAGAAATGTCCAGAATAGGCAAATCTATCAAGACAGAAAATAAATGAGAAGTTGTCTAGGGCTGGAGGAGATTAGGGGAAGAGGGTAGAGGTACTAAGGCTACAGGGTATGGGGTGACTTTTTGGGTGATGAAAATATTCTAAACTTGATAGTGGTGATGGTTGCACAACTCTGTGAATACACTAAAAGCTACCAAATTGTATAAAGGGTGAGATGTATTGTTTGTGAATTATATCTCAATAAATCTGTTAAAAAATACTCTCCTAATAATGGGGGAAGAGTTTTTAGTATACACTAACAAAATAACTAAACAATGAAAAGTGGTATCTATGCAAACATGTAACTTATATGTTTTTGTGCATTTTGGCATTAGATTAGGAAAAAATAGCAAAATTATTACCCTTTCTACTGAAGACAACTGTTGCTGTAATCCATCACATTTTTTGCTTGCTTCTTCAAAAAGAGTTTTATACTTTTCTGTTTGAGACTGTTGCAAATTAATTGTCCGCTGCTGTCTCATACAATCTCCTTCAGAATTTTTCAGGTGAGACTTTAAATCCTGAATTTCATCCTCCTATAGTTATGAAATTATAGATTATATGGAAAAACATACATGATTTGGTATCAAAACATAAAGCAGAAAACATAAAGGAGCTTCGTATGATCTTTGATGAGATATTTATACCCATTTCACTAAGAAAAACGAATTACATTCTATTTTCATCCTCAAAATGCAAGTCAGGTGTTTTATTTGCGCTTAATAGCTTACACTTGTAAGTCTAATACAGAGCATTCTAATTGCTAGCAAGTATTTAAAATTCTTCAGCTCTGTGAAAATTCAACATCTCAGAATAAAGTTCAGTATTTAAATTTCTGAATTTAAAAGTTAACTGTGAATTATACTTCAATGAAGCTATTTTTAAAATAAAATTGAAAACTGCTCCTAAAATGACTGAATATTACAGCATTTATTCTGAAAGGTTTTAAAAACTTACCTTTTTATTGCATTCACATACAACATTATCCAATTCCTCCTGCATAACATGGAGTTTGGCCTTCAGAAATCTGATCTGTGCTTCTGTGTCAATTTAATAATAATATTTATTGTCTTTCACTGAATCTAAGATGCCATCACTTGTAAGACAGACTATTATTTTATGAGGGAAGAAAAGGCTCAAGATGGGAAGTCTAATAGGAGACCCCTGTTTGGGAACACTCAAGACACTACATACCCCTAATGTAGAGGTAAATGAAAAACCCATCCAACAGAAAGCAACTGTTACACTGGAACCAAGTAAAGAAAGAGGAAAAAAACAAAAACTTTTCCTGAGAATCGGAACCACAAGCCAAGTACTCACATAAGTTTGCAGACTGAATTCATACTTACCCAGGTGGTTCGAAACACCTCAAACAGAACTTAAAGTGGTCTCAGATCGGTAATGCCCCCAGGTGTTTGGCAGAAGCAAACACAGATCCTCTCTAGCAAAACTCAACTTCAATCCCAGCCATTGTAATTATAAAATGCCACTGACTGTAATACACATCCCAATTTCACAGATGTTAAAATGTAGTGATGTGTCTGAGAAGCAAAAAAATGCACTAACACCTTACTGCCGAAGCTTTCTCCCACAAACCCCTCACGAAGATCTACCTTTGGTATTTCATTGCTATCAAAAGTTCTTTATTCAATAATATCAGTAAATATCTGAGGGTTTTAGGCCTATAAAAGTAAATAAAGTAAAAACTGAACTTAGAACTCACTCATAATTCATTCAATCATTCATTAAAAAAATATACATCAGGACTTCCCTGGTGGCACAGTGGTTAAGAATCCGCCTGCCGATGCAGGGGACATGGGTTCGAGCCCTGGTCCGGGAAGATCCCACATGCCGTGGAGCAACTAAGCCCGTGCACAACTACTGAGCCTGTGCTCTAGAGCCTGTGAACCACAACTACTGAGCCCACGTGCCACAACTACTGAAGGCCACGTGCGTAGAGCCTGTGCTCCACAACGAGAGAAGCCACCACAATGAGAAGCCCACGCACCGCAACGAAGAGTAGCCCCCGCTCGCCGCCAACTAGAGAAAGATTGCGCCCAGAGGCAAAGATTGAACGCAGACAAAAATAAATAAATTAAAAAAAAAAAAAGATATACATCAAGTCTCTACCATGTTCCAGGCATAATACGGATATTATAAGACAAGGTTTGCCCTCATGGAACTTATCTTGAGTAAACATTCTGAATAGCCTCTGAAAGTCATTAGGACAAATTCCGCAGAGCACATAAATCTCCACACATACTTCCTGTTTCAAAGCTCTTCTTATGAAGTGTCCCCAGTGTTACATGGAGCCAATGAACAATGGTTGGCTCTAACCCCACCTAGCTTTTTCCAGCCTCAACTCTCCTTCTAGCTTCTCATGTAACTCCAGGTTAGCAGAGGACAGAAGGGAAATGATAAACTTAAAAGTGTGAAAAAAAAAAAAAAAAGTGTGAAGTTTGCAGTAGTTGGTCTCTAGGGGGAAAGAAGGAAGAAGCAATGGGAGAGCATGACTTTTCGCATCTCTTTTTCTCCCCAGCTCTAACCTCGGTAGTATCATCAAGGATTTGAGTGCTCTGTCTCTGTTGGTCCACAGCATTAACCTCCCCACCCATCCCACTCCAACTTTAGTCTTATAAAGCAGTCTGTGCTCCTAAACTACTTTTTTATTGTTTCCTCCCACACATAACCCAGCCATTCTAGGCAATCATGTGGAATAAGTGAAAACTCCCCTAAAAGGGGAGACACCTTGGCCAAAGATTCTGAAAAGGGAAGACAGGGATGCAAAGTGGCAGAGAGGTCATTCAGCATTAAGAAAAAAAGCAGTAATTTAAGGTAGTCTGTGCTGGTTCCCATACTGGGAGGAGGACCTTTGTTAACAAGGCTACGGGTGACTGAGAACTGAGGAACAGCCAACATCTGACCATTGCATCCCTGAAGGTATCTTAACAGAGGCATGAAGGTTAACTCTTTGCTTCACTTAACTTTGTTGCTAACAATTAGCCCCAGAAAGCTTGGATAGGTCAGTAAATGTAATAAATGCATAAATGAATTAATCTGCATTTATGACTAACTACCATGTAGCACAATAATCATTATACATGTAAATCATCGTGATTTTCACAGAATCAGAGAATTTTAATGGTAAACTTCATGATCATCAAATACAAATTGCCACATTTTCAAGTGAAGAAATTGCTATTACAGAGAGGCTAAAGCGGTTTGCCTGAACCTACAATTAATTATAGTTCAGCATTAACTATGTTCATATACACTCGACTCAACTGTCTTTTTTTAAATTTATAATAGCATAGGTGGCTCCTCATAAATTCAACAATTTTAGAGGCACTACTGGTAACTAACATGTTTTTGATGATCTAGACTATTATTTTCCTAGTGGTATGCAGAGAATGAATTTATAAGAAAGAAAATAATATTCATTAGAAAATTCATTATTTTACCTGATGCTACATCAATAATTCATTTATCCTTTAACATGTGTTGATTTAACACACAATAAAGAGAATCCAGTAACATTAAATGGAAGGAATTCAAAGAAAAATGGTTTTTAAAAATTTATTTCAATGTTTTAATGCTAAGCTATGGGGTATTTAACTTATTTGAAAAGTGGTCAGTGAAACCAATACCTGATAGTTTTTTTTTTTTTTCTTTTCTCTCTCTCTCTCTTTTTTTTTTTTAGCCACACCACACGGCTTGTGGGATCCTAGTTCCCCGACCTGGGATTGAACCCAAGGCCACGTCAGTAAAAGCACCAAGTCCTAACCACTGGACCACAAGGGAACTCCCCAGATAGTTCTTTTTAATTTTACTTTTTATAATGGAAAACATCAAACATATACAACAGTAGTGAGATGAGTTCAATGAAACTCTACTCACCCATCATCCATTTTCAACAATTATTGACTCAAAACTAATTTTATTTCATTAAACAAATGCAAGACATCACTAAGTTTTCTAAATAACTGTGATATAAGATAAAAATAAACAAAAAACAACCTACCTGTTCCAATGTCTTCACTAACACCACAAAAAATACCATCATCTATATAATCAGGTAAGCCTTCTTCTTCCAGTTGCCCTTCAATTTTGCTAATTGTTTTTGCAAGAGAAAAGTCTGAGAAATCCTCTGGAATGGCAACATCGTTGGCAGTTTGTACATCAGAGTATTTCAATTTTACTCTACAAAAAAACACATATAGGCACATTATATATTGTATACATATAATATAAAAAGGAGATATGACTCCCAGATATGACTTTTATCCAAATAAAAAAGCAGATCAAAATTATTATAAATTTTAAATTTATGATGAAATCTACAATTGATACTTTCAAGGACTATATTACAAGAGACTTAGTAGACTTTCAATCTTTATGAATCACACAACCACTGAGCTAGAGGAGGCTTTATGAGGCCACTTAGACATGGCCAGTGTAAAAAATTAATAAACAGAAGCCTCAATTAAACAGTCAGCGGACCAGAAGGGGGAGCTCTCACACCCTGAGACAACAGCAGAGCCCCGCGGTGTGAAGGAAGGCTCCTCTTCACTCCTGGCAACAAGTCAGGTAATGAAAAGCCTTTGTTTACTCTAGCCCTCCCAACTTCCTTTTTCTCTCTATAAAAGAGTCCTCCTCGCCGCCGTGCTGTGTGGGGACTTGCACGTGGCTCGCCATCGCTGCAGACCCTGAAGTGCAATATTCTGCTGATCCCGAATAAACCCATTTTTTTGCTGGAGAATTATTTGTTCTAGGTCAACACTCCCAAACAAGTGAACATCAAAACTAAGAGTACTGAACTTGGCCTCCTAGGTGAAATCCAGCCTGTGGCTTTTAATTTTACATGCTGCTGGAGTAGAACTGTACAATTTGATTATCACTCTAGTCATAATTCTGCAAACACTGAAGAATAATACCTCTTAAGAAAGAATTACAGAGTGAACAGTTCTTAGCTCAAACTCTTTTTTCCACCTAAAGAAACATATTTTAAGCAGGATCAAAGTTTACCAAAAAGTTGATTTTTTTTTTCTTTAATGAAGTAAGGGGAGAAATATGAAACGAAAGCCACTTCTAAAGGTGTTGAGGAATGGGCCAGGCCTAACCCATCAAGTTTGCTTCTGAAAGCCTTACTTTTAACTTTTTACTTACTTTAAAGCCTAACTTACTTTTAACACAGAAGCAAATGCTTTAGAATTCTTTTGGAAAAAGAACATTTTATTTAAAAAGTAAACTTGAAGTCTGAAAATAAGATAACCCTTTCCAGTTATATAGGTATGTACAGTACTTATGTATGTACAGTACTTATGTATGTAACATATGTTCTCTTCTATCAATTTTAGTTTTTTTCTTCCTTATCCTTTCACCCTATTTTTTTTGTCTCTTTTGTTCAAAAAACAAAAACTTTACTTAGCCAATTAAAAGACACAAGGATTAACAAAGATTTTTCTAGAATTATAATGCAATTATCAGTTTGGGTAAGCAATAGACATAAATTTAACAATTTACTGTGAATTAGAAGCTGGTTGGTACCATCCACTCCAGGTGTGACCCTCCTTTTCTAGAAAGTCTACTATCCTAAAGAACCTCGGGTCCCCTTTTTATGCTTAAAGTACTAAAAACAGTCTTGAATTCTTGAATTCTTTCTCACCAAAATAATAACAATAGGATGTAAATTATAACTATACTATAGTTTTATTGAGAGCATGCCAAAATCATTCTGTATCTCAACATAAAATACTGCATGGTGTTCAAAAAGTATAAGTCTATTTGAGAGAACTAGGCAGAGAAAGACATCTAGGTTCTAGTTTCCGATCTAAGAAAATATCTAGCTAAAAATAACATTTAAAAAATTTGAAATGTGGCAATTTTTCTTAAGAGAACAATACAAAATGTTCATTAACTGTTGCAAGACATTTCTGATTAGAAGATGTTTTAAATTATTAAATGTGGAGAAGAAATACAGAGTACAATTTTGTATATTTTGGGTATAAAAAGATCTGGAGAAACAGAACTTATTAAGAACAATGATAGTATAAATTATAAAATTAAAAAAAAAGTAATACTGTAAAAACTGTACTATACCTTGAATTTGATTTCCTTCCTTTACTTGCAGAGTGTAATTTGTTTTGAACTTTGCTTATTGGATCAACGTTTTTGGTCTTTGGCTACATGAAAAGAATTTAAATGATTAATTAATTAGACTCTAATCACTTGCCAAGGAAGGAAATTGTGTAATACACAGAATTGCTAGATTGCTACACAGAAGAATTCCTATTTTCAGAGAATTAATCAAGTTATATTTTAAGGAATCCAAAATTGTATACCTGGAAAAGACCTAGTTATTACTAGGACCAAGAGATTTAAAGATAAGAAAATGAGTTCCAAAGATTCAAGGATATTCAACTAGTTAGCGGAATGTTAAACTGGATGTTCTGATTCACAGAATTTAATTCTCCTCACCGATTATTCTTCAGATAGGCCTCCACGTATACTATTCCTTAGGTCTAGATTCCCATGATAGGGAATTTGTACATCCCAGTGTGCCCAGCAGCTGGAATAGTGATCTCTACACACTGTAAATATTTAAATGAATAAATAAACCTTCCCAATCACCTTCTTTGTATATGAACACTTTTCTTTTTCAGATCGTCTATCTAGTAAATTTGGGCTTTGGAGAGAAAACTTAATTTCACTTAGAATTTTTCCAATGTATCTCCAAATTGTTCAGTGAAATTATGAGACAAAAAAGGATTCAATTCATTTTATGAGCAACATTTCATAAAGACATCCCTTCTGAATATCAAGGCTAATATTCTATTTCTAGCTGTTACTGGAAGGCATGCTGTGGGCCCTGGGACCTGCTCCCTTCAAGCTAGTGGGAGGCTGGTGGGACTGGTTGCCTCTACCCCCTAGGCCAGTGCACTGTCACAGGGTAGAGGCGACCAGTGGTGGGGGAAGGGTGCCCAGCCAGAATCAGCTGGAGTGCACTGGGTGAGCATCCTGGGTTTTGTAGACAACAGGCAAGCCCGGCAAATATGAAAGCATCTTCCAGGGCAGCGCGGGAAGCAGGCAGGTTGGGGCTGAAGTGCCCACAAGGGGAGCACGGAGAAGCCCAAGGAAAGGGGGTAGGAAGGACGGAGAGGAGGCCGCTTGTGGGGTAGCAGGGATACACACCCAGCTTCGTGAGCCCAAGGGGTGGGGTGCTTCTGGGGTTTGGGTTTCTTTTTCAGAGGGGCCGAGGCCAGCAGAGCTGGCCTGGGGAGCTCTTTGGGGGAGGGCCTGCCTGCCCACCTCATCCTTCTTTCCAGAAATGTTGCAGGAGTGACATGTGCCAGCTGCCCACTCACAGGCAGGGGCCCTGGAGTTCTTGTGGCTCAGGAAAAGCATTTTAAAGAAAACACCCCCTACCCTACCCGCAATAAACACAATAAAAGTGAGAATAATAAATACAAAAAGAGAAAAATCTAAAAAACAACCTAAATTCTACAGAATATAATCACATTCACATAAAGTTTGATTTCATACCTTAGTTTCTGAACGTAAATGAACTGTCCCTTCAGACAATAATGGACATCTACAGATAAAAAGTAAACACCATATATTAATAATAAATGATGCTAAACCGAGACATATTAAAACTAATTGTTAATTAATTAATTGTAGTTTGGATCTCAGTGAAATTACATACCATCTGTAAGTCCTTAGGCAATCTACTGAACTTCTCTAAGCTTCAGTTTCCTCATTTTTTAAAATGAGGACAGTAATATTTATTTCAAAATAATACTTTGAGAATTAAATAAGATAAAATAGGTAAAAGGTTTACATTGTGTCTGACTGGTATAAGCTTCCAATTATTAGTATTTTATAACTTACCTTATTCTTCAAATTATAGATTTCTAATACTTACACGTAAAAAGATATTATATAATAACAGATCCACATACACTATCCAAGAAAAATGGCATTCTCCCGATTTCAAGCTATTATACAAAGCTATAGTAATCAAAACAGTATGGTATTGGCATGAAAACAGACACATAGATCAATGCAGCAGAATACAGAGCCCAGAAATAAACTCACTCATATAAGCTCAATTAATTTATGACAAAGGAGCTAAGAATATACAATGGGGAAAGGATAGTTTCTTCAATAAATGGTGCTGGGAAAAATGGATAGCCACATGTAAAAAAAAGAAAATGGACTGTTATCTTATATCATACATAAAAATAAACTCAAATGGATTAAACATTTGAATGTAAAACCTGAAACCATAAAGCTCCTAAAAGAAAAATATAGGTGGCTAGCTCCTCGACATCAGTCTTAGTGATTATTTTTTTGGATTTGACACCAAAACCAAAGGCAACAAAAGCAAAAATAATACATGGGACTACATCAAACTAAAAAGCTTCTGCACAGCAAAGGAAAGCATCAACAAGACTAAAGGTAATTTACTGAATGGGACAAAATATTTGCAAATCATGTATCTGATACAGGGTTACTATCAAAAATATATTTTAAAAATCTCATAAAAGTCAATTAAAAAAAAAAAACCAACAAACAATTGGATTTAAAAATGGGCAAAAGTGAAACAGACATTTTCCCAAGAGGACAAATAGATTGCCAACAGATGCATGAGAAGAAGCTCAACATCACTAATCATCAGGGAAATGTAAATCAAAACAACAATGAGCTATCACCTCACACCTGTAAGAATGGCTATTATCAAAAGATAAGAGATAACAAATGCTAGCAAGGCTGTGGAGAAAAGGGAACCCTTGCACACTGTTGGTGGGAACATAATTTGGTACACCCTCTATGGAAAACAGTATGGAGGTTCCTCAAAAATTAAAAACAGAGGGGGGAGGAGTCAAGATGGTGGTGTGGAAAGACACAAAGTTAGTGTCTCCCCACAACTAGGGCACCTGCCGGCTGCTGGTGGGGAACTCTGACCTCCGAGGAGATGGGAGGAACCCCAGAGTGAACCAGTAGGACGTAGGGGGACCGAGGTGGGAGGAGAAGTGGAGGCCAGACAAGATCGATGCCCCTGAGGCCAGGGAGATCACGAGAAGCAGGTGGGAGGAACTCCCCGGGAAGAGGAAGAGCGGGAGAGGAGTGGAGGGCGATCACCTGGCCCACTCAGGCCAGGGAGGCTGCTGAGCTCCCAGGCCGATCTCCTGCCCTCCAAGCCCCCTCCAGGCTGCATGGGTCCTTGTGGGCATAGGAGGAAGGCCAGGGAGATCAGGAGAGGCAGGTGGGAGGGGCCCTGTGGGAGGCACCCTGCAGGAGGAGCAGGAGAGTAGCCGATGGCGTTTGCCTCACCCACTTGGGCCCAGGACGCCTGCTGAGCTCCCAGGTCAATCTCCTGCCCTCCAAAGCCCCCATCCAGGTCACGTGGGTCTTGGGGGCATAGGAAGGAGGCCAAGGGGAGAACAGGAGAGGCAGGTGGGAGGGGTCCTCCCAGACCCCAGACTGGAGGAGCAGGAGAGGAGAGGCGGCTGTTTGGGCTGCTCAATCAAGCCCAGGAAGCCTGCTGGGCTCCCAGATGCGGTCCCCTGCCCTCTGAGACCAGGGGTGGGGGTCATGCCTGGGCCCCTTCTGTTCCTTGAATCTAAGCCCCACCCCACCCCCAAAGCCCCCAGAGCCTTTTCCAGCCCTGTGGGTCCTGAGCATTGGCCCCGCCCACTGCCCAAACCTCACCCTTGCTTAGGCCCTGCTCTCCACAGCTAAGGCCTTCCCCCCCACCTTTTTTTTTTCTTCTTTTCCCTCCTCCTCTTTTTACTATTGTGGTACTGATGTACCTTCTGGTTGTTGATTCATTTACTTATATTTTTTTATATTCTTCCTAACATATCTGTTAGTTTCCTAGTCTGATTTTATTTTTTATTTTGTTATTGTTCTCTTTTTTCATTTCTGCCCCAGGTGGCTTGCGGGATCTCGGTTCATGAGCCTGGGGTCAGTCCGAAGCTCCTGCGGAGGGAGCTCTGAGTCCAAACCACTGCACACTAACAGAGAACCTCAGACCCCAGGGAACACTGATCCGAGTGAGGTCTCTTGGAGTTCATCATCTCAACATCAAGACCCAGCTCTACCCAACAGCCTACAAACTCCAGAGTTGGAAGCCTCAGGCCAAACAACCAGTAAGACAGAAAAACAATCCCACTCATAAAAAAAAAAAAAAAGAAAAAGGGACAGCAAAAAATATCACACAGATGAAGGAGCAAGGTAAAAACCTACAAGGCCAAATAAATGAAGAGGAAATAGGCAATTTACATGAAAAAGAATTCAGAGTAATGACAGTAAAGATGATCCAGAATCTCAGAAATAGAACGGAGGCATGGCCTGAGAAAATACAAGAAATGTTTAACAAAGATCCAGAAGAACTAAAGAACAAACAAAGAGAGATGAACAACACGATAACTGAAATGAAAAATACACTAGAAGGAATCAAAAACAGAATAACTGAGGCAGAAGAATGAAGAAGACAAAATGGTGGAAATAACTGCTGAGGAGCAGAATAAAGAAATAAGAATGAAAACAATGGAAGACAATCTCAGAGACCTCTGGGACGACACTAAACACACCAACATTTGAATTATAGTTGTCCCAGAAGAAGAGAAAAAGAAAGGGTCTGAGAAAATATTTGAAGAGATTATAGTTGAAAAATTCCCAAACATGGGAAAGGAAATAGTCACCCAAGTCCGGGAAGCACAGAGAGTCCCATATAGGATAAACCCTAGGAAAAACACATCAAGACACATATTAATCAAACTAACAAATATTAAATTCAACAAAAAATATTAAAAGCAACAAGGGAAAAACAAAAAATAGCATAAAAAGGAATCCCCATAAGGTTATCAGCTGATTTTTCAGCGGAAACTCTGCAGGCCAGAAGGGAGTGGCAGGATATACTTAAAGTGATGAAAGAGAAAAACCTACAACCAAGATTACTCTACCCAGCAAGGATCTCACTCAGATTCGATGGAAAAGTCAAAAGCTTTTCAGACAAGCAAAAGCTAAGAGAATTCAGCAGCACCAAACCAGCTTTACAACAAATGCTAAAGAAACTTCTCTAAGAGAGAACACAAGAGAAGAAAAAGACCCACAAAAACAAATCCAAAACAATTAAGAAAATGGTAACAGGAACATACATATTGATAATAACCTTCAATGTAAATGGATTAAATGCCCCAACCAAAAGACACAGACTGGCTGAATGGATGCAAAAACAAGACCCATATATATGCTGTTTACAAGAGACCTATTTCAGACCTAGGGACACATACAGACTGCAAGTGAGGGGGTGGAAAAAGATATTCCATGCAAATGGAAATCAAAAGAAAGCTGGAGTAGCAATTCTCATATCAGACAAAATGGACTTTAAAATAAAGATTATTACAAGAGACAAAGAAGGACACTACATAATGATCAAGGGATCATTCCAAGAAGAAGATATAACAATTATAAATATATATGCACCCAACTTAGGAGCACCTCAATACATAAGGCAAATGCTAACAACCATGAAAGGAGAAATCGACAGTAACATAATAACAGTAGGGGATTTTACACCCACTTATACCAATGGACAGATCATCCAAACAGAAAATACATAAAGAAACACAAGCTTTAAATGACACAATAGACCAGATAGATCTAATTGATATTTACAGAACATTCCACTCAAAAATGGCAGAATACACTTTCTTCTCAAGTACACATGGAACATTATCCAGGATATATCACATCTTGGGTCACATATCAAGCCTTGAAAAATTTAAGAAAACTGAAATTGTATCAAGCATCTTTTCTGACCACAACGCTATGAGATTGGAAATCAGTTACAGGAAAAAAACTGTAAAACACACAAATACATGGAGGCTAAACAGTGCGCTACTAAATAACCAAGAGATTACTGAAGAAATCAAAGAAATAAAAAATACATGGAAACAAATGACAACAAAAACATGACGACCCAAAACCTATGGGATGCAGAAAAAGCAGTTCTAAGAAGGACGTTGAGAGCAATTCAATCTCACCTCAAGAAACGAGAAAAATCTCAAATAAACAATCTAAGCCTACACTTAAAACAACTAGAGAAAGAAGAACAAAGAAAACCTAAAGTCAGTAGAAGGAAAGAAATCATAAAGATCAGAGTAGAAATAAATGAAATAGAAATAAGAAAACAATAGCAAAGATCAATAAAACTAAAAGCTGGTTCTTTGAGAAGGTAAACAAAATTGAGAAACCCTTAGCCAGACTCATCAAGAAAAAAAGGGAGAGGATGCAAATCAATAAAATTAGAAATGAAAAAGGAGAAATCACAACTGACACTGCAGAAATACAAAGGATTATAAAAGACTACTACAAACAACTATATGCCAATAAAATGGACAACCACAAAGAAACGGACAAAATCTTGGAATGGCACAATTTCCCAAGACTGAACCAGAAAGAATTAAACAGACCTATCACAAGTAATGAAATTGAAACTGTAATTAAAAATCTTCCAACAAACAAAAGTCCAGGACCAGATGGCTTCACAGGTGAATTCTATCAAACATTTAGAGAAGGGCTAACACACATCCTTCTCAAACTCTTCCGAAAAATTGCAGAGGAAGGAACATTCCCAAACTCATTCTACGAGGCCACCATCACCCTGATACCAAAACCAGACAAAGATACTACAAAAAAAGAAAATTACAGACCAATATCACTGATGAATATAGATGCAAAATTCCTCAACAAAATACTAGCAAACAGAATCCAACAACACATTAAAAGGATCATACACCATGATCAAGTGGGTTTTATCCCAGGGATGCAAGGATTCTTCAATATACGCAAATCAATCAATGTGATACACTATATTAACAAATTAAAGAATAAAAACCATATGATCATCTCAATAGATGCAGAAAAAGCTTTTGACAAATTCAACACCCATTTATGATAAAAACTCTCCAGAAAGTGTGCATAGAGGGAACCTACCTCAACATAATAAAGGCCATATTTGACAAACCCACAGCAAACATCATTCTCAAGGGTGAAAAACTGAAAGCATTTCCTCTAAGATCAGGAACAAGACAAGGATGCCCACTCTCGCCACTATTATTCAACATAGTTTTGGAAGTCCTAGCCATGGCAATCAGAGAAGAAAAAGAAATAAAAGGAATACAAATTGGAAAAGAAGTAGTAAAACTGTCATTATTTTTTGATGACACGATACTATACATAGAAAATCTTAAAGATGTCACCAGAAAACTACTAGAACTAATCCATGAATCTGGTAAGGTTGCAGGATACAAAATTAATACACAGAAATCTCTGGCAATCCTATACACCAACAACAAAAAATCAGAAAGAGATATTAAAGAAACACTCCCATTTACCATTGCAACAAAAAGAATAAAATACCTAGGAATAAGCCTGCCTAAAGAGGCGAAAGACTTGTACTCAGAAAACTATAAAACACTGATGAAAGAAATCAAAGATGACACAAAGAGATGGAGAAATATACCATGTTCTTGGATTGGAAGAATCAATATTGTGAAAATGACTATACTACCCAAAGCAATCTACAGATTCAATGCAATCCCTATCAAACTACCAATGGCATTCTTCACAGAATTAGAACAAAAAATCTTACAATTTGTATGGAAACACAAAAGACCCCGAATAGCCAAAGCAATCTTGAGAAAGAAAAACAGAGTTGGAGGAATCAGGCTCCCCAACTTCAAACTATACCACAAAGCTACAGTAATCAAGACAGTATGATACTGGCAGAGAAACAGAAATACAAATCAATGGTACAGGATAGAATGCCCAGAGATAAACCCACACACATATGGGCACCTAATTTACAACAAAGGAGGCATGAACATACAATGGAGAAAAGACAGCCTCTTCAATAAGTGGTGCTGGGAAAACTGGACAGCTACATGTAAAAGAATGAAATTAGAACACTACCTAACACCATACAAAAAAATAAACTCCAAACGGATTAAAGACTTAAATATAAGACTAGACACTATAAAACTTTTAGAGCAAAATATAGGAAAAACACTCTTTGACATAAACCACAACAAGATCTCTTTTGACCCACCTCCTAGAATAACAGAAATAAAAATCAACAAATGGGACTTAATTAAACTTAAAAGCTTTTGCACAGCAAAGGAAACCATAAACAAAAAGACAACCCTCAGAATGGGAGAAAATATTTGCAAATGAAACAACAGACAAAGGATTAATCTCCAAAATATACAAACAGCTCATGGAGCTCAATATCAAAAAAACAAACAATCCAGTTAAAAAATGGGCAGAAGACCTAAATAGACATTTCATCAAGGAAGACATACAGATGGCCTAGAGGCACATGAAAGATGCTCAACATCACTAATTATTAGAAAACATGCAAATGAAAACTACAATGAGGTATTGCCCCATGCTGGTCAGAATGGTCATTATCAAACAAGCTAGAAACAATAAATGCTGGAAAGGGTGTGGTGAAAATGGAACCTTCCTACACTGTTGGTGGGAGTGTAAATTGATACAACCACTATGGAAAACAGTATGGAGGTTCCTAAAAAAACTAAAAATGGAACTATTATATGACCCAGCAATCCCACTGCTGGGTATATACCCTGAGAAAACCATAATTCAAAAAGAGACATGCACCACAATGTCCACTGCAGCACTACTTACAATAGCCAGGACATGGAAACAACCTAAGTGTCCATCGACAGAGGGATGGGTAAAGAAGATGTGGCACATATATACAATGGAATATTACTCAGCCATAAAAAGAAACGAAATTGAGTTATTTGTAGTGAGGTGTATGGACCTAGAGTCTGTATACAGAGTGAAGTAAGTCGGAAAGAGAAAAACAAATACCGTATGCTAATGCATATATATGGAATCCAAAAAAAAAAAAATGGTACTGATGAACCTAGTTGCAGGGCAGAAATAAAGAGGCAGACATAGAGAATGGACCTGATGACATGGGGTAGGAGGGCAAAGCTGGGGTGAAGTGAGAGTAGCATCAACATATATACACTACTGAAAGTAAAACAGTTGGTTGGTGGGAAGCAGCAGCATAGCACAGGGAGATGGGTTCGGTGCTATGTAATGACCTAGAGGGGTGGGATAGGGAGGATGGGAGGGAGGCTCAAGAGGGAGGGGATATGGGTACATGTGTATGCATATGGCTGATTCACTTTGTTGTGCAACAGAAACTAACACGGTATTGTGAAGCAATTATATGCCAATAAAGATCTATTAAAAAAAAAAGGAAAAAGAAAAAATATATTAAAAACAGAACAGTCATATGATCCAGCAATCCCACTTCTGGGTATTTATCTGAAGAAAATGAAAACACTAATTTTTTAATATATATGCACCTCCATGTTCATTGCAACATTATTTACAATAGGCCAGATATGGAAACAACCTAAATGTCCATCAATGGATGAATGAGAAAAGAACATGTGCCTTTATATATATATATATATATATATATATATATATTAAAGTATTATATAAAATAATATTTATATATATATGTAACTATTACTGAGCCATAAAAAAAGAATGAAATCTTGCCATTTTGACAACATGGATGGACCTCGAGGGCATTATGCTAAGTGAAATAAGTCAGAGAAAGACAAAGGCAAATAAGTGATCTCACTTGTACGTGGAATCTAAAAACAGACAAATAAAAACAAGCCTGTAGATACAGAGAACAGATTGATGGTTGCCAGAGGCTGGTTGGTTGGGAGCAGGCGAAATAGGTGAAAGGAGTCAAAGGGTACAAATTTCCAATTATAAAATAAGTAAATCATAGGGATGTAATGTACAGCATGGAGACTATACTTAATAATACTAATGGCATATTTGAAAGCTGCTAAAAAAGTAGATCTTAAAAGTTTTCATCACAGGGAAAAAAGATTCTGTAACTATGTATGGTAATGGATATTAACTATACTTACTGTGGTGATCATTTCACAATATATACAAATACTGAATCATTGTGTTGTACACCTAAAACCAATATAATGTATGTCAAATATACCTTAATTAAAAAAAAAAAAACAGAAAACAATCTTAAAGCATTTACCCAGTAAAAAGAAAAAGTTTTTAAGGTGTTTGGGAATTTAAGTCTTACCTTAAACTGTAATCATCTTCCTCTTCATATGATTTAATTTGTGTTGAAATAGACTGAGATCGTACTTCTTGCTGATCTCTCTAGTTAAATAAAACAAAGTCATATAGGAAAATAACGCACAAAACTAGGATATATTCAAGTGCCTTTCTGATCATTAATTATTTCAGAGTTGTCCACAATTTCTATAAAATCAAAGCACAGAATTCTAAAAGCTATGGCATCAAAATAAGATCTGGTACAATGTAGTTTCACCCTTTCATTCATTCTTGGTTAAAAGAGTCAATTCTAAGGCAAAATTGTAAGAATGCCAATGCCTTTATATGATCTTAGCTGACTCCTGCTTCCCAACTACATTAGAGCTTCCATCTTCTGTAACATGCAAAGGAAATAAGGTTCACAAGAAGTGGAAACATAAATCCATTTAATGGATAGAAAAACTTGTCTCAAATCAGAAAAACTTCAATGTTAAGACGACCACATAGAAATGAAAGTGCTAAAAATGAAGCACTAAGAGTGAAAGCTTTTGGAGAAGACGTATTAATATGAAAGTGAAAAAACAAAAATTCAATGTGGCAAAAGTTATATCCATTAGAGGACTCTGATCAGAATACATAATGAATCCCTCACTCTAGTATAATGTTGAGTTTCTGAACATTATTTTCAGAAAAATTATTTTCCTGCTCTTCAGACACTGACAAAAACTAAAAGATGTAATAAAATGTTTATTTTTTAGTAAAATATTTAATTACAAATGCAACTAGTAAATCTGTAACCATTATCTAAATATTACTTGAAATGTTTGTTATATATGTTTCTCATTCCTAAACCAACAAATAATGATGGATCTGTCTAAGACATTAAAATATTGCCTATTCTTCCCTGCCTCCATCAACTCCAAAGTGGGGTGGGGGTGGGATTTAAATGAAAGAGAATTATAAATGAATTAGAATAAAAAATTTAAAAAGTTTGAAAACAGCTACTTTATTCCTCTAAGGAATATAACTATATCCTATCAACTAATATTGGGAATGCTGATACTTAGGGACGGATGCTTAAAGTAGGAATAACCAATTTGGTAGCCAGAATGGGGCAAATATGCTTACATTGTCTAGTGATGTAACCTCAGTACATTTTTCCTGACTATAAATCGGATTATGGTCTAGCCCTAAGAATCTGCGTTACATCCAACTGCAGAGTTTAAGAAACAGGTTACTATCTGAGCATTAATGGTAGTTGTGAACCTTTATTCAGCTTCTGTCCAGAGACCATTTTATTTCTATCCTTACTGAATTACCAGTACTAATTCTATATAGCTACTTGCAAACATTAATCTTAAAATAGTGGGAAATACTATTAAATATTAATGTTCCTATTAATTAGATGATTGGAATATCTAAATGGAAAACACTTTTTCAGTGGCTTTCAGAAAACGTGTGCTGGGCTTCCCTGGTGGCGCAGTGGTTAAGAATCCGCCTGCCAATGCAGGGGACACAGGTTCGAGCCCTGGTCTGGGAAGATCGCACATGCCGCGGAGCAACTAAGCCCATGCACCACAACTACTGAGCCTATGCTCTAGAGCCCGTGCTCCGCAACAAGAGAAGCCACTGCAATGAGAAGCCCACGCACCACAGCGAAGACCCAATGCAGCCAAAAATAAATTAAAAAAAAAAAAAAGTGTGCTTATCAAAAACATATACATGCCTGTATACACATACTTATGCATATATTGATGTTCAATTTATGATAATTCATTGAGCTGAATATTTATGCTTTGGGCACTTTTTTGTATGTATGTTACACATCAAATTAAAAAGTTAAAAAACTAGCACTTACATGGAATTACTATTAATTGTACATTCACTTACTATTACTTCCTCAGCTTGTCGAACCAGATCAGCCGTTTTTGCCTCTAATTCTGCATTTAAACGCCTAAAAGCAGAAAATAATAATTGTGATAGACTGAAGATTGTAACACAAAAATGAAAGTAATTAAATTTCAATAACTACAATTTAGCTAATCAATAAATGCCAAAACATACATATGACATTTTTGTTACAAAGCTTATCTCCAAATCCCCATGATCCTTCTTCTTTCTGGTGGAAGTTCAAACCATGTAACTCCTAGCCTCTCCCTGGCCATTACTTCAGGTGGAATGGTTTATTTGGGAAGAATAAACTGGGTGGGTTCAACTCAGTTCCACTCTCCATGTCCTTGGGATCAACTCCAATTGGGAACAGGAGTGGGGTGGGGTGTGGAGGGGGCTGATTTCATCAGGGGTGTTCAGGTGACTGGGGAGGTATATCTGGGGTTTAGTGAGCTGACCTGAGGTGGCTCATATCTCAGCTACATACTTCAATATCAGCTTCATCAGGAATACAGGTGATTACTTCGACCTACACCTGCCACTCCTTTTTTTTTTTTCAATCTATTTGGAATCTAGCAAAGAATAGGAATACTATTTAGTCCAATTAAGACTGTAAGAATAGCAATGCCATTGAGGGAAACCATTTTTAAAGAAAAAATTGCTCATCATCCTACCACCATCATCCAATCATTTTTAAAATTCCCTTCTAATTTTCATCTGTAAGCACACACACAATTTTGTACTGTTCTGCCATAACAATACAGATGGAATATATTTATCTCTATATAATTTTTATAATTAGTGCCTTAAATGGCTATGAAATATTCTAGAGTTGAAGTTAACATAATGTACTAAACCTAAACCATTCCCCCTGTTAGCTGAAGTCCCCTTCTCAGTTTTAAAGGTTAACATTATAATAAACATCTTCAAAAGCATGTAACTTTTAAATTCTATTCATAGGTCACATTTCTAGACTATCTAGGCTCTTCTGAAGTTATATGAAGAAAATACGCAGAGCAATTTTTAAAATGAGATACCTTGTTTTTTTAGATATGTGATTCAGAAGTACCACAAACCAGTGATGACTCCCACCCCCAGGAAGAAAAAAAGCAGCATCATATCTCTTCTTAAAAAAGTCTGATGTTTTAAGAAATATTTTTATATCTTAGGATGAGTTAATCAAAATAAAAATATCTAATAAAAACTTAAAGTTGTATTCAAGATGCCTTTACCTGATTTTTCAAATTTCCTTAACAAGAACCATTAGAGGTTTCTGGTCAATAGAGCAGGCTGAGATAAATCAAAAGGCTATTCTTCTGCTCCCAAACCCATAGAAATCCTGGATAAAATATAATGAAGGAAATATTGCTAAACTTAAACTCAGGAAAGGAAAATACCCTGGCACTAAAAATGAAGCACCAACTCAAAATGAGAGCAGTAAACAGGAACAGAAGCCAGAACAGCTTAACAGCTAGAAACTGATGCACATGAGAGAGTCATGAAGGGCTACACCTGTGAACCACAGACCACAAAAACACTACCCATAACCTTAGGTGAATGGAAATGAAACTAGAGCCATGTGTGGAAAAGATTCCCTTGTGAGTAATCAGAGCACACAGGAGTGTAGTCCAAGTTCATCTTACCCAGATGGTACAGGGACACTATGCCAAAACTTTAATATAGAAAGCTGGCTTAGAACCAGTGAAATCTCTGATAAGCTAATAAAGTTAAATGCAAAACCACCCTTAGAGATTTACTCATCTAGAACACATGCAACTCTCTCAGAAAGCAAACCCTACTAAAGATGTCTTCACAAAGGTAACAAATTGCATTAAGAAACAAGTGCCCAGGAGGGACAATCAACAGATTGTTATGTCTTTCCTTCTACTAACTTTGGGTTTTGTTTGTTCTTCTATTTCTAATTCCTTTAGGTGTAAGGTTAGGTTGTTTATTTGAGATTTTTCTTGTTTCCTGAGGCAGGCTTGTATCGCTATAAACTTCCGTCTCAGAACTGCTTTTGCTGCATCCCATACAATTTGGATTGCTGTGTTTTCATTTTCATTTGTCTCCAGGTATTTTCTGATTTCCTCCTTGATTTCTGCAGTGATCCACTGGTTTAGTAGCATATTTTTTAGCCTCCACATGTTTGTGTTTTTTGCAGTTTTTTTCTTGTAGGTGATTTCTAATCTCATAGTACTGTAGGTGGAAAAGATGCTTGATATGATTTCAATTTTCTTAAATTTACTGAGACTTGTTAGCTAGCATGTGATCTTGAAAAGAATGTGTATTCTGTTGCCTTTGAATAGAATACTATGTATTCTGTTTGGTCTAACGTGTCATTTAAGGCCAGTGTTTCCTCATTGATTTTTCTGTCTGAATGATCTGTCCATTGATGTAAGTGGGGTGTTAAAGTTCCCTACTATTATTGTGTTACTGTACGTCATGTCTGTTGTCATTTGCACTATGTATTTAGATACTCCTATGTTGGGTGCATATATATTTATAATTGTTATATATTCTTCTTGGATTGATCCATAATCATTATACTACAAAGCTACAGTAGCCAAAACAGTATGGTACTGGAACAAAACCAGACACACAGATCAATGGAACAGAATAGTGAACCCAGAAACAAACCCACACTTATATGGGCAATCTATGACAAAGGAAGCAAAAATATACAATGAGGAAAAGACAGTCTTTCAATAAGTGGTGCTGGGACGACTGGACTGTTACATGTAAAAGAATGAAATTAGAACATTTTTTCATAGCATATTCAAAAATAAACTCAAAATGGATTAAAGACTTAAATGTAAGACCATAAACCATAAAACTCCAGAAGAAAACAGAGGCAGAACACTCTGACATAAACCACAGCAGTAATTTTTGGATCTGTCTCCTAAGGCAGAGGAAACTAACTAACTAAATAAATAATAGGACCTAATTAAATTTATAAGGAAAGGAAAGGAAAAGAAAGCATTGACAAAATTAAAAGACAATCTACTGAATGGGAGAAAATATTTGCAAATGATATGACCAACAAGGGTTTAATGCCCAAACTATATAAATAGCTCAAACTACTCAATATCAAAAAAACAAATAACCTGGTTAAAAAATGGGCAGAAGACCTGAATAGACATTTTCCCGCAGAAGAACACAGATGGCCAACTGGCACATGAAATGCTCAACACTGTTAATCATCAGAGAAATGCAAAGCAAAACTACAATAAGGTATGACCTCACACCTGTCAGAATGGCTATCATCAAAAAGACCACAAATAACAAATGTTGGCAAGGATGTGGAGAAAAGGGAACCCTTGTGCACTGTTGGTGGGAACGTAAATTGGTGCAGCCACTGTGGAAAACAGTATGGCAGTTTCTCAAAAACTTAAAGATATAACTACCATATGACCCAGTAATTCCACTCCTGGATATATATCCAAAGAAAATGAAAACATTACTCTGAAGAGATATATGCACCCCAATGTTCATAGCAGCATTATTTACAATAGCCAAGATATGGAAGCAACCTCCATGTTCATCAACAGATGAATGGATAAAGAAGATGTGAGATATATCTATCTATCTATCTATCTATCTATATATCTGCATACATATCATGGAATACTATTCAGTTATAAAAAAGAATGAAATTTTGCCATTTGCAACAACATGAATGGACCTGGAGGGTATTATGCTTAGTGAAATAAGTCAGAGAAAGACAAATACTGTGTGTTATCACTTATGTGTGGAATCTGAAAAATGAAGCAAATAATGAATATAACAAAACAGAAACAGACCCATATATGTAGAGAACAAACAAGTGGTTACCAATGGAGAGAGGGAAGGGGGGAGGAGCACAATAGGGGTAAAGGATTAAGAGATACAAATTACTATGTATAAAATAAATAAGATACAAGGATATATTGTACAGCACAGGAAATATAGCCATTATTTTATAATAACTTTAAATGGAGTATAATCTATAAAAGTTTTGAATCACTATGCTGTATACCTGAAAATAGTATAATGTTGTAAATCAAGTATACTGCAACAAAGCAAAAAGAAAAATGACAAATATTTGAAACTTGAAGAATATAGCGAGAAACATAAAACAAAAGACAATACTTTTTTAAAAAAGAGATAATGCTGAGAATGTTCCAGAAATGACTAAATATAGGGACCTCAAGCAGAATTAAGAAAACAAATCCACACCTGTACACATCATAATGAAACTGCAGAACTTCAAAGACAAGGAGAATGTTCTTTAAATTACAAAGCAAATATTTAAAAAGAAGAGAGAAAAATAGTCTACCAGCATGACTATCTTAAAAGCTGGCAGTAGATGCCTTATCAATATCTCTAGATTCCAATGGACAATGAAATGGTATCTTTAATGGACCATCGGGAGGTGGGGGGGCAGGGACTAGCCATTTCAAGTTCTATATTCAGCTAAACAATCTTTGAAGAATAAGTGCAAAGTAACAAAATTTTCGGGTAAGACTGGAGAATTTAAGACTCCAATTTTCATACAGAGAAGTAATGAATGGTCTATGCTTCAGAAAAGAGGAAATTGAACCCAGAAAAAAATGCAAAGAAATGAGAAAACACGATGATAAATCTAAATTAGTACAGAATATGAAAATAACAGGTAAGGGTATTCAAAGCAAAGGGGAAATAAGTATTATATAACTTGACAAATGACGGAAACCAAGTTAAAGCATTCTAAGGTCTTTCCAAACCAGTAAAGGAACAATAAAGACATAATGAAAACTCATTCAACCAACAAAAGACAGAAAAAAAAAACCAAAGAAAAGGCATAAATAGAAAACAAAAATAAGACGGCCCAAACAACTTCAAATTAATAAACAAAATAATGTAAATAAATTCACTCATTAGAAGGCAGAAATTACCAGACAATATAAAAGAAATGCTCTTCATAAAGCTAAATGACATAAAAAGTTTGAGAATAAAGGAATGAAAAAGATATAACAGACGCTACATAATAACAAAAGGAATTATTCATCAAGAGGATTTAAATAAATCAAACAATATAGCCCCCACACAAAATTGGACACAATTATAAGGAGAAATTTTTAAATCATAATTATAGCTGATTTCAGTACATCTCTAACAGAAACCAATACAGCTACTAGAAAAAAAAAATGGTGATGATACTGATGTTATGGACAGCAACATTAATTAGCTTGATCTAAGATATGAGTCAACAAATAGTGAATACACTTTCTATCAAAGAACACACAGAATATTTACAAAAATTCAACATGTACCTGGTCACAACTAAGTTTCAAACATTTTTGAAAATCAATATTATATACATTCTCTGACCACAGTACAATTAAAAATAAATTATAAAATAACAAAAATAAAACAAACAAGCAAACAAACAGATGCTTGGGAACTACAAAAACACACTCCTAAAATCATCACTATGAAAAATCATAAAATATTTAAAACTAAATAACCACAAAAGAAATATATATATCAAAACAGATACTGAAAAACCGATACGCTGTGGTTGGAGAGAAATATACAGAAATTAAATGTATGTATTAAAAAATAAGAAAAACTAAACTAAAAAAAGAAACTAAAAAAAGAAGAAATAAATCCACCATTAGAAGAGAGAGAAATAATAGAGATAAGACTAATCAAAAAAAAATTTAAATCACATAGATTAGCAATAAAACCAAAAGCTAATTCTGTGAAAAGACCAATAAAACATATACACCTCCCAGCAAGACTGACAGAAAAGTCCCCAAAAGAAGGTGTGTATAAGGTTACAGATACAGTCAAGACTTAAAACATAAGAGCATAATTAGAATAAATGTATGTTAATACATTTTAAAACATACATGAAGTGGACACTTTTCCAGAAAACTAGCAAATAACCAAAATTTATTCTGGATGCAAAAATTATTAAAGAAACTGCATTCACAGGCAAAAAAACACACCCACACTAGACTCAGTTTCACAATTTTAATCAAAGGGCAGATGATCTCTGATTACAAGAAGCTTCCAAGAACAGACTAAAACGAAAAAGGAAAACTATTCAGCTTATTTTATGTGGCTAGGATAATAATCACATCAAAATCAGAAAGGCAAAGAGCTAGAAAAAAGTGCAAGACCAATTTCATTTCTGTTTATAGATGAAAAATAACCTCCATAAAATTAAAGCAATCTAATCCAGGGGACTTTAAAAGAAAACAAGAAATCTGCCTTTGTAGTTCAGTATGTTAAAACATTAAACGAGGGGGTGAAAAAAATTTCATCGCCTAAATAAATTTGGGGGGGGGAAAGCTTTGTTAAAATTTAACATTCATTCAAAATACAAATTAAGGGTATAATACTGCATATCAGCTATCCTTAATTAAAAAATAAAGAATTAAGGGAAACAGCGTCCTTAAGCCTGATTAAAAAAATACCAAAACGCTACAGCAAACCTCAAATGTAGTGATAAATTATTAAAAGTGGGCTCCTGAAAATCATAACTAAGATAAAAATGCTTACCATTACTTTTTCTATTTCATATTGCACTGGAAGTTCTAACCAGATCAAGAAAAAGGATGCAGAAGAAATTGTAAAGGGACAAAACTATCACAATTTGCATATGATATAACTGTCTTTATAAAAAACTCAACGGACTCTGCAGAATAAGACAGTTCAGCAGAGCTGACAATCTATATAAATATAGGTCTAGGATCAACATACAAAAATCAGTAATGTTTCTATACATATAACCAATTAGAAAATGTAGTAGAAAAAGAGCCATTCATTATAGCAAGAAAAAACTATAAGGTACCTTGAAAAAATTGTACATGCAGGACTCTTATGTAGTAATATGATAAAATATTATTAATGGATACCCAAAACACCCACATGTAAATAGAGATATATCACATTCGTGGAAGGGCAGATTCAACAGCATAAAGATGTCAGTTCTCTGCAAATTAATCTATAAATCCAATGTAATTGGCATTTATGGGCAAGAAGTTTGGGGGAAGGCTTGCCCTTCCAGTTATCAAGATCAATTAAACCAGATGTCACGTAATCTTATTGTTTAGCTCTCTGGTTTTATGATATACGCACAAGGCATGGAATATCTATTGACTTGAGTGATCAGCATATTCCTTGGTTTACTGTCTCATATAGTGATTATTTCCTCCAACTATTTGACAGGAGCTGATTGTAAAAGATTCTGGATTGGGATCCCTGGAAAGTGCTGTGTTCATTTGATTAAAACAACATCCCCATATGCTTACCACCAAGACAACATGTGGCAAAATACTCTGTTATGAACTCATATTCTTGCCTATAAGGATGGCCAGACATTTCATCCTTACGCATAGTGCTGATCACAAATTTCAAGCAGTGCCTGGGAGCTACTCTGTTCAAACACCTCAGATTTGCACACCTCAGAGTGCATATAACAGAACAAGTAACAACTGGGAGTCTTTACCACAAAACTTTTGCTAAAATAGAATAGTCCTTATAGATGCCTGACTTTGATCAGGACCATACCCTTAATGAAGGGCCAGATGCAAATAGATCCTTAAATAACCAAATGAATTAACCTAATCAGTGCATGTATTTAGCGCTATCTGGTGCATGGTAAAGAAAACAAATGTTTTGGGTTGAAAACAGCTGATTCAGAGCTGTATATGAACAACAGAACCATTGATTAAGTACACTCATACTTGAATAATAGGCCCATTTCATCAAGCAGTGGAAGATCACTGTTTCTACATGCAAGTTGACACGTGTCTAGTTTATCTAAAGAAAGTACACTTCAGTTTTAACTCTAAACATGCTTTAATTTTAAGTACAGATCATTTGGTAACTCTATGTTAAACCATTTGAGGAACTGCCAGAATCTTTCCCAAGTTTTAAATTAAATTACGTTAAATTAAAAAGGTGAATTTTTAAAATATAATTTTTTTGGTAAGGGTATATACGAGGGCAAATAAAGGACATGGTCTCTGACCTTGTGGAACTAACAGTCCAGTGGAGGAAACAGACAAAAAGTAAACAAATGAATTTACTGTAACAAGTTATGCTAATTACAACGAAAATTTAATTACACAATTAAAACAGAGTAATGGGGAGCCTACTTGTCATAGTCAAGAAAGGCCATTCTGGTTGGCAAAAAGGAGAGAGGTCAAGATCACACAAGAGGTAGGAGCCAGGTGTGACAGAGCTTTTGAAGTGCAAATGGAAACCACTGCAAAGTTTTAGACAAAGGAGTGACAAGATAAAATTAAAAGATTACTCTGACCGCTGCATGAAAACCGGGGGATGAAGAATGGAGTGGTCCAAGAATGAAAGCACATGTTGTCAGGATAGCTGTAATTACACTGACAGCAGATAAGGAAGGAAAATCCTCCCAACACCACCAAATGCGGATGAGAACGGTAATTCCAAATGCCCTGAGAAACATGCTTTCAGTTTAGAAACCAAACCTAAAAGAAATTTACATACGTAAACTCTAGGAACTTGAAATTAAGTGGAATTCCTCTAACTAGAAACTGAACTATTCGTGGCAATTCCTGCTATCCAAACTACTTCTAGCGGTATCGTCTCGCTGACGAACAGGTTTACTCACTTGGGTTAAATTTTCGCCCACTTTCAACAGCTACGAGGTCGCAGCTCAAGTTAAAAAGATAAAGAAGGGCAAGCGAACGGGATGATAAACTGCTGGACAGTGAATGGTCCCAAAGATCCAGTCAGTCACCAGGAAAAGTATTTGTAAGCAGCCTCATTTAAGTGAAAGAAAGAAGGAAAAGCTGAACCGCCAAATTTCTTACTTATATTCTTCCTCCTTGGCGAGGAGGTCCCGACGAGGTGTGGAAGGTTGCTGAACGCGTGGTGGAAGCGGAGTCCCTGAAACGCCCCGTCCCTGTAAAAGAGACACTTTCAGACCCAAAGTTAAATGAATTCCAGTGTCCGCAGGACCGCCCGAAACCTAGCTGCTACCCAGCAGTGTAGAGTTGAACTAACCTTAAAACTTCGCCCCGCCATCTTTCGCGGCCGCGACGCCGTTACCGAGGCAACGACGCATCTTCCCGCGAGAGTTACGACAACACGAGCGGCCTCCAGCCGGGGGGGCGATTCTGTCCACGCCCATACTGTTGGCAGAAAATAGCGCGAGGCTGCGGCGGGGCTGAGAACTGGGGAGTGGGCTCTGCGGCTTTTCCGCCCTTCGCCGGTAAGCGCTAACGTCTGTCCTGCTGCAAGAACAGAAGAAGCCGAAGTAGTGCGTTGATTTATAAATTCTTAAGTTGGCGATGGAGGGGTTTCAACCAAGGAAGACAGGTCCATCTCTAATACTCAGTAGGAAGCAAGCTAGTAAAGCTCCTCCTCTGTTGTGGTTTTTCCAAACTAAGTGGCCAATTTGACCTACAGCTGTTTTGTTTAAAACGAACTATTTAGTGGGATTCCAAGTTTTGACTTCTCTCATTTATTTATAGCATGGTTAAAAGCTCAGGCTCTCAAGGCAGTCGTCTAAATTCATGTCCTGGGTCTGCCACTTACTAGCTTGGGCAAATCATTATCTTAGCTACTTCATCCGTGAAGTGGGGGTAAGAATAGTGCCCATCTCACAGAGTTACTATGAGGGGTAAGTGCATTTGTGCTTAGGATTGTGCCTGAACACAGTAAGCAGTCAAAAATTCCAGTTTTTTTTGGAATTAACTTGGGAATCCAGAAATAAACTTCACATTTAAGGTCAACTGATCTTCAACGAAGGTAACAAGACCATTCAATGGGGGAAAGAATAGTCTTTTCAACAAGTGGTACTGGGATAAGTGGATGTCCACATGTAAAAGAATGGAGTTGGACCCTTATCTCACACCATGTACAAAAATCAACTCAGAATGGATCAAAGGCCTAACCTCAAAAGCTAAAACCATAAAGCTCTTTAAAGAAAACATAGGTATAAATATTCATGAATTAGGTGATGATTTCTTAGAAATGACACCAGAAACACAAGCAAAGAAAGAAAAATCAATAAACTAGACATCATCAAAATTAAAAACATTTCATTTTAAAGGATACCATAAATAAAATGAAAAGACAAACCACAGAAAGGGACGTAAATTTTGCACATCTTTTATTTAGTAAGAGACCTGTCTAGAATATAAAAGAGCTATTTTTAAAATGGGCAAGTATCCTGAACAGGCATTCCTCCAAAGAAGATATACATATAGCCAAAAAGGAGATGAAAAGGTGTTCAAAATCATTAGTCTTCAGGGAAGTGCAAATCAAACCATAATGAGATACCGCTTCACACCAGCTAAGATAACTATAATAAAAAAAGATGGACAATAACAAGGGTTGGAGAAAATGTGGTGAAATTCAAACCTTCAAACGCTGTTGGTAGGAATACAAAATTGTGCAGCCACTGTGGAAAACAGTCTGGCAGTTTCTCAAAAGTTCACACATAAAGTTACCACATGATCCAGCAGCCCACTCCTAGCTATATACCCAAGAGAAATGAAAACATATACCCTCACAAAAAGTTGTACACAAATGTTTATTGCAGAAAAGACAAAAAGTGGAAATGACTCAAATGATAATAAACTGATTAATAGGTAAATAAAAAGTAGTATATTCGTACAATGGAATATTATTCAGCACCAGAAAGGAATGAAGTACTGATGCATACCACAATATGGATGAACCTTGAAAATATGCTATATGAAAGAAGCAATTCACAAAAAAACCACATATCATATGATTCCATTCTAATAGGACCACATATTATATGAAATGTCCAGAATAGGCAAATCTATAGAGACAGAAAGTAGTTCAGTGGTTGCCTAGCCCTGGCAGATGATGGGGGGTTGACTAAAGGGTTGCAAGATTTTTTTGGTGGGGGAGGGGTAATAAAAATGTTCTAAAATTGATTGTGCTGATGGTTGCACAACTCTGTGACTATACTAGTACACTTTATATGGGTGAATGGTGGGTATGTGAAATACATCACTCAAGCTGTTAAAACATTAAAAATAAATTATTAAAATTAAAAAGTCAAAAGATGGGAAAAGTTATGCCATACTAGCACTAATCAAAAGAAAGCTGGAGTAACTACATTAATTTCAAACAAAGTGATTTCAGAACCAGAAAAACTGTCAGGGATAAAGAGGAGCACTACATAATGATAAAGAGGTCAACTCTCCAAGGAGATATAACGATCCTTAATGTGTATGAACCAAAAAGTTGAGTGTCAGAATGCATGAGGCAAAAACTAATAGGAGTGCAAAGAGATACAGAAAAATGCACAAATACATTGGGAAACATCAACACCCCATTTTCAGTCATTGATAGTTCAGGCAGGCAGAAAATCAGTAAGGATATAATTGCCCTAAACAGTATTATCAATCTGATCTAATTGACATTTAGAGAATACTCCATCCAACAACAGCAGAATACACATCCTTCTCAAGGTCACACAGAACATTTACCAAGAGAGACTACATCCGGGCCACAAAATGCACATTAATAAATTTAAAAGTATAGAAATCATATTCGTTCCCTAGAATTGCTGTAAGAAAGTACCACAGACTGGGTGGCTTAAAACAAAAGAAATTTATTGTTTCACAGTCTGGAGACTGGAAGTCCAAAATCAGGGTGTTGGCAGGGCCATGCCCCCTTTGAAACCTGTAGGGGAGAATCCTTCCTTGCATCTTCCTAGCTTCTGGTGGTGGCTGTCACTCCTTGGCATTCCTTGGCTTGTAGCTGCATCATTCCACTCTCTGCCTCTGTAATCACATAGCATTCTCCCTGTGTGTGTCTGTCTTCACGTCGCATTTCTTCCAGTCATACTGGATTAGGACCCACCCTAATGACTTCATGCTAACTTGATTACATCTGTAAAGACCCAATTTCCAAATAAGGTCATATTCACAGGTTAAGGGGAGGGGTGTGTATGTGATGGGTTAGGACTTCAGCATGTCTTTTGGGGGACCACAATTCAACCTGTAACAGAAATTATATAAACTATCTTTTCTGAGGCCATGATGGAAATAATCTAGAAATAAATAACAGAAAAATAGCTGTAAAATCCCAAAATATTTGGAGATTAAATACACACTTTAAAATAATACATGGGTCAAAGAAGTCCAAAGAGAAATTTAAAAGTATTTTGAGCTCAATGAAAATGAAAATACAATTTATCAAAACCTGTAGGATACAATGAAAGCAGCACTTAGAATTTTAGCATTAAATGTATATATTAGAAAAGAAGGTAAATCTAAAATCAACAATCTAAGGTTCCACCTTGGGCAATGAGAGAAAGAAGAGCAATTTAAGCTTAAGGAGAGCAAAAGAAAAGAAATAATAAAAATTAGAACAGAAATCAATGGAATTGAAAACAGGAAAACAGCAGAGAAAATCACAGAAACCAAAATCTGGTTCTTTGAAAGGATCAATAAAATCAATAAACCTCTAGCCATACTAACCAAGGAAAAAAGCAAAGGCACGAAATTACCTGTTGTGTTCTTTTATGTGATGGTCAGTCAGGTCAGTCAGGTGCAACCACAAGAGAAGGTATAGAAGAGGCTCATGAAAACAAAGTTCATTATACTCACAGGTCCTAGAATTGGGAGGCACAGCGTGCCACGCAGAGATATATGGAAAAGCCTCAGAGTAGTTAGGAGGCAGAAAACATGAGTGAAGGGAAAACCTAGACTACCCTATAGAAAAAGCAAGGCAGAGTGAACAGTTTAGGATTGGCTAGTTTGAATCATTTCAGCAGACTTTAAGCTTTAGGGTCTGTTCCTAGTTGCCTGGTATCTGGCCCTGGGATGATTAAAACAGAGGAATATTGCCTCCTGAGGTGTACAGGCCAGATAGAGGAGGTATGACTCTGCATTGGTCAGTTGGTATATTTAAGGTACACTCCTGTCTGAGCCCTTTGCTATCTCCAAGAATTGGCTATGCCAAGGAATCTCTCCCCAGCCAGAAAGCCTTTTTAAGATGTAAAAACATAATAATATACAGAAAAAATGTTTAAATAAACACTACAATACCATTATCAGAAATGGAATAGGGATCATCTTTAATTATCCCATGAACACTAAAAGAAAAATAAAGGAATACTATCAGCAACTGTATACCCAGAAATTTGATAAATTAGATGAAATGAACCAATTCCTTGAAAGATGCAAACTATCAAAATTCACTCAAGGAGAAATAGATAATCTGAGTATCAAGGACTGAATCAATAACTTTCCAAGAAAGAAAGCACCAGGCCCAGATGGTTTCACTGATGAATTCAACCAATATTCAAGGATGAAATGATACCAATTCTCCACAATCTCTTCTAAAAAATGGAAATAAAGGGAACACTTCCTAACTTATTCTATGAGTCCAGCATTACCCTAATACCAAAAGCAGTTAAGGACATTATAAGAAGAAAAACTATGGACTGATATCTCTCATGAACATAGATGTAAAAGTCTTTAACACATATTAGCAGATTAAATCCAACAATGTACAAAAAGAATTATATAACACAACCAAGTGGGATTTATTCTAGGTGAATAAGGACAGTTCAACATCCTAAAATCACTCAGTATAATTTAGTACATAAAGAGGATAAAGAAGAAAAATCATACAAGCATACAAATTGATGCAGCAAAAGCTTTTGAGACAATCCAACAACATTCCTGGTAAAAATTCTCAGCAAACTAGCAATAGAGAGGAACTTCCTCAACTTGATAAAGAGCATCTACAAAATACCTACATCCAGCATCATAGTTAATAGTGAGAAACTGAATGCTTTCCTCCAAAGATCAGGAACAAGACAAGGATATCCTCTCTCACCATTCTTATTTACTCTCACACCTAAAGTCCTAGCTAATAATAAGGCAAGAAAAGGAAATAAAAGGTATACAGATTGGAAATGAAGAAATAAAATACCTTCGTTTGCAGATGACATGAGTGTCTATGGAGAAATCCCAAGGAATCAACAAAAATCTCCTGGAACTTATAAGCAAGATTGATAAAACAAAATGTAGTATATACATACAATGAAATTCGGATACACATTATACGATGGATGAACCTTGAATACATGCTAAGTGAAATAAGCCAGACACAAAAGAACAAATATTGTATGATTCTACTTATATGAGGTATCTAGAATAGACAAATTCAGAGACAGAAAATAGAATAGAGGTTACCAGGAGATGGGGAGAGAGGGGACTGACGTGTTATTTTTTTAAGGGGTACAGAGTTTCTGTTTGGGATGATCAAAAAGTTCTGGAAATGGACGATTGTGATCACTGAACAATGTTATGAATATATTTAATGCCACCAGATTGTAAACTTAAAAATAGTTACAATGGTAAATTTTATGTATATTTTTCTACAGTAAAAAAATTCCAATAGAGGGGCAGCCTACAAAATACCTGATCAGTACTCCTGAAAACTATCAAGGTCAGGCAAAGCAAGGAAAGTTTGAGAAACTGTCACAACCAAGAGGAGCCTAAGGAAACATGACAAGTTAATGTAAAGTGGTATCCTGGATCGAATCCAGGAGCGGAAAAAGACATTAGGTTTAAAGACCAAAGAAAACTGAATAAACTATGGACTTAGTTAATGACAGTGTATCAATAATGGTTCATTAATTCTAACAAATGTATTACACTAATGTAAGATGTTAATAATAAGGGAAATTGGGTGCAGGATATATGGGAACTCTGTACCCTATTCTCAATTTTTCTGTAAATCTAATTCTGTTCTAAAAAATAAAGTCTATTTAAAAAAAAAAATAAGCTGAAAGAGACTTCTTCTCCAAAAGAATTGTAAGCTAAATCATCTGGGGCATCCTTGTACTGCAAAACAACCAGATTCTATTAAAACAAACAAACCATCAAATGGACAAATATATATGCATTGCTGAAAACTTGAAGGAAGCAGAGAAGATTTCTATGTATCCTGCTGACATCACACCCTCCAGCTCTTTGCTCCCTCAAATAAACAAAACTGATTCTGCGAATAGGCAATTAAAAATAAAGGGACTAATCTGAGAAAATGCCCATAAAAGAACCGTGCTCAGTCTGTGTTTAAGTCAACAGCAATATGAGGGAGCTGAACTTGAGACCCTTGCTCTAGGCTACTAAACTAAATAAAAAAGGCTAAAGTAGTTCCAGACTGGTAGTGCCCCCAGGCTCCCAGCAGAATCAAACACAAATCCTCTTCAGAGAAAAACATCTCTAACTAAGCCCACCAGATTCTGGGATTAAGATCAAGAAAATGTGAGTTCACCATCAAAAATCACCAAGCATAAAGGAAACAAATCACCATTAGTGAAAAATGGGAAGAAATAATAAATATTTAGAACTCCCAAGAGAGAGATTAAAATTGTATCAGCTGTGAAATGTAGACTATCCATTTATAAAATATTTAAAGAAATAAGGGATAGACTCATAATGATGAGCAAGCAACAAGAGACTATCAGGAATGACCAAGCAAATGTGACAAATACTCAAATTAAGCTTTCAGACATCAAATACACATTTGTTGAAATGAAAACACTCAGTGGATGGGTTGAATGGCAGATTAGACACAGATGATTTGTAAAGCATAAAACATCTAAGAAAATTATCCAGAATGAACAGAGAATGATAAGGACATGGGAAATACAAAAGAAATGTTAAACAATTGCAGAAGTTAGACTGAGAAGGTCTGACATATAAATAAGCAGATTCCAAGAACAGATTTTTAGAATTGAGAAGCAACATTACAAAAGTTAATTACTTAGAATCTTCTAGGATTTAGGAAAGACATGAATGCACAGATTCAAGAAGCACAGAGTGTCACAAAGAGGATAAATTTAAAAATCTATTCTTATGCCTGTCATAAAATCCAAAACACCAAAGAAAAAGAAAAGATCTTTAAAGCAGCTAAAGAGAAAAAAGACAGACAACCTAGAAAGAAGCAAGTAGACGGAAAGCAGATGTTTTAATAGCAGTACTGGAAGCTAGAAGACACTAAAATAATAAGTGAAATCCTAGGATAATAAGCCCCATTATAAATGAGAATTTGGGTCAAATATGATTGGTGATTAATCACCAATTAATCATTAATGATTGGCTGCCTTTTGCCTAGCCCCAAATTGGTTAGGATAAACTTTTATCTTCTGGGATAGGAATGTGGATGGGGTACAGGATATGGAGGAAAGGGTAAGGCTGGGTGAGAAAAAAGTAAGCACACTATCCCAGGAAACAGGGAGGCAGGGGCCCTTTACTGCCGTTATTCTTCTAGCTAAATCTCCTTTGATTAGACTGACTAAATGGGCTCCAGCTAAACAGGAGGTTACTATTAATGCTGCCACTGACCTGGAAGTTCCAGCCAGTGAGACAGGATCCAGAACTGGCACCACTGATGTTTATTTTGAAGCAGACAGCCACCACCAAGTGGTGCTAAACCACAACCAGGATGAGCAAAGATTTTAATTATAGAGCCAGACCACTAGAACTTCTAGCCAATCAGCTAGACAGACTCAGATGACTCATTTCTTTAATTTTCACAATAAGCCCACCCTTCTTTTTACACAATTGAAATGTTTCATCTTCATGAATCTTATTATGAGGGGGTTTTATTATACCCTCAAAGTGATCAAAGAAAATAATTTCAGTCTAGATCTGTGTACTCAGTCTCTAATATTATATTGCAAGAGAGAGGGAGAAATAAAGATATCTTCAGATAAATAAAACCTAAGAGAGTTACCACCCACATACTCATACTAAAGGAACTTCAAAATGATGTAATTCAGGAAGAAAGAAAATAATACCAGAGGAACATTTTGAGACGCCAGAAGAATGGTAATCAAATAAAATGGTAAATGTGCATGTAGGTCTAAATAAATAACTTCTCTAAAATTCCTATCAATAATAATGCCTACCATGTGGTGTTTTTTAAAGAAAAAAGTAAGACTAAAACATTGTATTCTCATCAAACTGGGAGCAGAAGGAAACCTCTTCACCCTGATAAAAAGCATCTCAAAAACAACTATATCTAACCTCATATTTAATGATAAAAAACCAACTGCTGTTCCCTAATATGAGGAACAAAACAGGAATTTCTACTCTCACTACTCCTATTCATAATCATACTGGACATTATGAATGATGGTTCTATCCTGTGCAATAAGGTAAGTTAATCAATCAAGCAATCTTGGAAAAGAGGAAGTAAAACTGTTTCTATTCACAGATGACATGATTGTCTATTTCGAAAATTCTGAAAAATCTACCCCCGAAAATCTATGGAGCTACTTACTAAGTTTGGCAAAGTTGTAAGATACAAGGTCAATATACAAAAACTAATTGTAATTCTATATACTAGCAATGAACAATTGGAAATTAAATTTTAAAATGCAGCACTATTTACAATAGGACCAAAAGAGCATGAAGCGCTTAGGTAAAAATCTACCAAAATATGTGCAAAATCTATATGCTGAAAACTGCAAAGCATTGATGAAAGATTTCAAACAAGAGCAAATAAATGGAAAGATATTCCATGTTCCTGGTTTAGGAGACTCAATATTGTGAAGATGTCAGTTCCCTCCATTCAACATCCCAGCAAGATTTTTGTGGAAATCAACAAGCTGATTCTAAAATTTATGTGGAATGACAAAGGAACTAGGCTAGATAAAACAATTTTGAGAAAGAAGAGCAATGTGGGAGGACTCACAATACCTAATTTTGAAAGTACAGTAATGAAGACAGTGTAGTACTGACAAAAAATGTAGACACATGGGTCAATGGAAGAGAAGAGGGTCTAAAAGTAGACCCACACATTTTAATAAAGGTGCAAAGGCATTCAATGGAGCCAGAGAATAGGCTTTTAAACAAATATTGCTAGAACAATTATAAATCCATATGAGAAAAAGTTAACCTTGATCCACACTTCACACCATATAAAAAACAATTTGGCAGTGTTTTATAACGTTAGATAGATGGTTACCATACAACACAGCAATTTAGTTTGTAATTACCCAAGACAAATGAAAACACATATCAAAGACAAAAGGCTATATACTATACGATTCCACTAATACTAAATTCTGGAAAAGGCAAACCATAGTCACTGAAAGCAGATCGATGGCCACCTGGAACTGGAGGGGGGAGGAAGGCCTTGACTGGAAAGGGCCACGAGGAATTTTTAGTTGTTGGGAATGTTCTGTACCTTGATTGTGGTGGTGGATACCTGACTGCATATAAGTGTCAAAGCTCATTAAGCTATACACTTAAAATGGGTGAACTTTACTGTGTGTAAGTTATTCCTCAATAAAGCTGGAGAAAAACAGATTGGTTGGGCTTCCCTGGTGGTGCAGCGGTTGAGAATCTGCCTGCTAATGCAGGGGACACGGGTTCGAGCCCTGGTCTGGGAAGATCCCACATGCCGCGGAGCAACTAGGCCCGTGTGCCACAACTACTGAGCCTGCGCGTCTGGAGCCTGTGCTCCGCAACAAGAGAGGCCGCGATAGTGAGAGGCCCGTGCACCGCGATGAAGAGTGGCCCCCACTTGCCGCAACTAAAGAAAGCCCTCGCACAGAAACGAAGACCCAACACAGCCATAAATAATAAGTAAATAAAGGGAAAAAGATGGTTTAATTAAAAAAAAAAAAAAAAGCTCTGCCTATAGACTTTAAAAAAAAAAAAAAGATTGGTTAAGACATTCCTAAAAATTCCTATACTCAGTCTGACTTGTTTGAATCGCTTTTCAACTGACTCAAGGATATCCATCCTTCTCCATATAATACTTTCTTCTGTATTATCAAGTTCAGTTGTGCAACTTTTTATTGAGTGCGCTACTATTTTCTCCAGATTTTCTTCCATGCTTCTGACTCCATTTTGCAAGTTTTGGAGTGAATATTCAAGCAGTGACGATCACATTGTTTCTGCCACTTATCTGACTGTAACTATAAGATGCCTTCTGACTTCAGATATATTAAAATGTGAAGAAAAAAAAGGACATGTTAGAACTGAAATGTGGTAGAAGCAAATAATGTTTAAATCCTGGTGAAATTAACCTGTTATTATTATGTAATAATCTATCTCCAATAATGCTTTTTAGCTGGTCAATTTTATATGCTATAAAAATAACTAACTTGGCATTCTTTTCATTGGTCATTTTCCTGGTCTATCTTTTCCCCATCTTTTTATTTTTGGACATAAGTCCTGCTTTGCCAATTCAAGGACTCTAAAAAGCCAATGCTGGTGTTCAGCAGAGTTTACAATGCCCAGTGGGAGAGAGGTGGATATCTCACAGAGCAGTAGCAGTACCTTTAAGGTAAGACTTGTTTGTAACTACAAGACAGACACCTCTAGGGACTCCTAGTAATAACTGAAGGACACTGCAAAAGTGGGTAATGTCCTCTTTAAGCAGGTGGAGCAAAAGCCAGCCACATCTGAATATTAATGTAAGAATGATTCCTACCCCTGACCCCAAGTGACCTAACTCAGGATACAAATGTGCAAAGTATATAAACATATTTAAAAGCGAGGAAAGATTCCACTAAAATGTCAGCCTTTGTTATCACATATGATTTTTTTAAATCTGTATGTTCTAATTTACTAAAAAGAGCACATATTACTTTTGTAATATTTATAATGCTAAAAATAAAATGAAACAAATATGAAGTCACCCATCTAAAATACAATGGAAAGACCGAGCAATAAGCAGACTGGGAAAAGTTCTCTGGATTTGGCAAGAAAGAAGCCACTGGCCTCAGGAAGGATACTTATAGTAAAGTAGAAGAATTAGAAGCCATGTTATAAGGGAATGAGTGGAAGGCAATTACTATCAACAATATGTTTGAGGAATTTGGTGCCAAAAGATGGTTGCATAATTCTTTTGAATCCGTCCATATTCCAAAGTCTGAAGCTTAGGCCTGACCAACTGAAATGCCTCTTGCCAATTTCATTACGTATGGCACTTTAAATTTTTACCACATCATCTCTTTTTGCTAGATTTTTTCCACTTTTTGTTACATTTTATTTTAAATAAGTCATTTAAAACTCACAATTTTAATCATGGTCAAAAATTTCTTTTACTAATATTAATGTAACTTTAAAAGAAGCTAATATTCACAATTCAGAAAGCTGTAGGTTATAATTTTCAAAAGTGCTCTTTATTAATTTAGAGTGCTAATATGGTTTTGTTTTGTTTTTTCCCAGTATTTTTATAGAGATATCAGAAATTCAGTAGTAATTGTTATTTTCGTTTTTTTACTTAAAAACATCCAAAGCTGAACATTTCGTCGTGGCATCATTGGGAAGTGACTATTCATTTTTCAACATAGCTGTCCTGAAGGGAAACAGCAGAACCAAAAACAACAGCATATACATTAATTTAATTAAATTTAATTAAAACAAGCTTATAAAATCTGAGTATTTCTCAACAAATGCAAACAATATAATAAATCAAATATACTATACACCAAAATGCATAAAGTAGTTATAAATGGAAAACAAGTACAGTCCAGTCAGGGCAATATGAAAAGGACTATGGAACTCACTTAATTTATCTCTTCCTGGTCATAAGTTTAGTAGAAAAACTTTAAATGTGTTTTCCAGCTTCAGTTATCAAAGAACTTTGTGACAAAATTCATACAGGGAAAGTTCTCACTTTCTCTTCACCCACAGAAAAAGGTGCTGTTATTAATATATGCATTAGCTCTTCAATATTTTATGATAAGTGTAGATGCCTAAGTAAATCCTGTTTATTCCAATTACTTGCTTTCAAATTATTATGAGAAAAAATATTTCTTATAATATTAATTCAATACATGCACCCTGATCTTCACAGCAGCATTATTTACAATAGCCAAGATATGGAAGCAACCATAAGTGCCCATTGTCAGATGAATGGAATATTATTCAGCCATGAAAAAGAATTAAATTCTGCCATTAGCAACTACATGGATGGACCTAGAGAGTATTATGCTTAGTGAAATAAGTCAAAGACAAATATTGTATGTTATCACTTACATATGGAATTTAAAAATAAAACAAATGTATATAACAAAACAGAAACAGACTCATAGATATAGAGAACAAACTGGTAGTTACCAATGGGGAGAGGGAAGGGGGAGGGGTGAGAGAGGGGTATGGGATTAAGAGACACAAAATACTATGTGTAAAATAAATAAGCAACAAGGAGATACTGTACAGCACAGAGAAATATAGCCGTTATTTTATAATTACTTTAAATGGAGTATAATCTATGAAAATACTCAATCACTCTACAGGTTGTACACCTAAAACTAATATAATATTGTAAGTCAACTATTCTTCAATTAAAAAAAAGTCAACCTCTTATAAGAGTCACACTGAATGAATAAAATGAATAGTCAAGAAAAATTTCTTTCCATCTCACCACTGTCCCTAACTAAGCATGTTTATATAATCTATTTGGGGAGGGAGAGATGATTTCTGGATGTTCTTCTTCCCCAGCGGATTGACAACTGGCAGCAAACAAGACACATTCACACACCCTATTCTTTGTTATGTATTTTTCAGCAGCTGTTCCCTACCTTCAAACATTGTGTACTTAATGTCAGATGAGGTCAGAAAAGAGTGTGTGAAATCCGTAGCCCTTCTTGAGCAAAAGCTGAGCCTTACCTTTAATTATTCAAAATTTTCTCTATGCCAATGTTTATGTGTAATAATTATTAGATCTGGTTGAAAAGCTGTACCATATTTTGATCTGTCATCCCCCAAATGACAGAGATCTCCTCAAGTCCTGCCCCGATAATACCAGTCTTCTGGTGTCTTTCAGATAATACTTGTTACCTACAAAATGACTAAAAGACTCAGCTGTCAGTCAAGTCATGGAGGGCACGTATCATCTCTCACAATACCTCTCTTGAATAAGGAAGTACTCTTTGATAAACTTTTGAAACAGTGCTTTTGATTTCCTCTACTTTAAATGGAACTTGCCCATTCAAAACTAGTCTTTCATAATTCAATTCTGCAAATATTTGGAAAAAATTAGGAATGTTTGTAATTCTATGTAGTCACCACATGTATTTTGAAATAATGTTTTGGGGTGATGAGAATGTATAAAACAGAGCATTTAGCTATGGAAACATTGTGAAAACAAGCAAGAGTTTGAAGGATGTTGTGAATTCTGGACCTTTATCCAACAACATTCATCACTTTGAATGTGACACGAATAAACATCTGCAGTTGATTCAATAATATGGAACTAGAAACTAGAAACAGAAAAGGTTTATTGGGGGGCAGGTAGCTAATGAGAATTCAGCTCAAAATGTGCATGATGCAAACACAGCTTGGTAATTCTAAGTATCTAAGATATCCTTAACATTAACTAGAATGGAATCCCAACCTACTTAAAGTATTTTTAAAGTTTCAGATGAAATTATACTATAGAATCATCACATTTTTGTGGAGTACAGTATTTGGCATAGGCCCTTCATTTTCAATAATCAGGAAATCAACCTCTAGAGAGATTTAAAAATTCATTCAAGGTTACATGGTTCATTAACAGTAACTTTGGGGTTAAAAGCCAGGTTTTTATGACCCCCAACCCCATTGTTTTTGACAAAATTTTAAATTAGAGTAATACTTTAATTTTATAACCAGCATAATAATTTATTTTTCTCTAAAGTGTTTCAAAATCAGAATTTAACCCTTAGACATGTTAAAAGTACAAAGTTTAAGAAAACAATCCTGTCCTGACATTGTGTCTACAGCCAACTATAAAATGTATAAAAATAAAATACATGCTATTTCAGAGGTATAAATTGGGCTGGATAGGAAAATCCATTACATATAAAGCTATATGTTAGCAGTTCATAAATGTGTAAATGATGTTGGAGGAAATGAGACTGAAAAAATGTAAAAGTCAAGACAACAATATGATAGAATTTGTGATTCAGAAAGGGCTAAAACGTGTAATAGATGTTATAGGAATTCAAGAAGGGAAAGCTCCTAAATGTCTTGAGAAATAAGGAAAAACTTCATGGGGAAGGAAAAAATACATTTGAAGGATTTGACCTGGGCCTTAAAGAATATGTAACATTTGGCAAACATTGGGAAACAAAAGAATCATTTGTATTTGGAGGGAAGGGAAGAGGAGACTGGGATGTCCCATACAGTGGTCAACAGTGGGTAGCAGGGAGTAAGAAGGAGTGAAGGACAGTGAGAAAACGTCGAAGGCTCCTTGAACTTTGGAGAAGTACTATATTTTTTTTTAATTTTTAAGGAAAATTCATCCAACAGCAGTAAATAAAATGAATAGGAAGAGGACCTCTGTGTGCAGAGGTCCCAGCTAACAAACTATTTTGGTAATTAAACATTTAAAGCATTTGAAAGAAACAAAATTATACTTTGAAAGACAATATAGTATTGTGCAAAGAACACCCACTTTAGACTCTGATCTGGGTTTGATTCCTGGTTCCACAACCTAATAGCTGTGCAAACTTGGGTAAGTAACTTACTTACCTTGAGCCTCAATTTCTACTTGTCAAATGGAGAAACCCATATTGTAGAGTTGTCATGACAATCAATAGGTGGTAAATATGATTATTTTTAACTCCTCTAATTCATAGCTTTTGCACATTTAGAGTAGGCTTCACTGTAGTTAGGCCCTGCCTTTGGCAGGCCTCATAACCAGAGTTGTTTGCCAGCAGAATGGGAAGTCTTGTAGGGTAGTGTATTCTTCATCACTAATAAGCATTCACTCAGAGGCTGAATGAGACCACACATCATGGATACTGTAGAAAAAGATTCTGGCATTGGTTGAGACATTTGTTATGAACTGAATGTTTGTGTCCTCCCAAAATTCATGTTAAAACCCCACTCCCTAATGTGATGGTATAAGGAGGTGGAGCCTTTGGTAGGTAATTAGGATTACATGAGGTCATGAGAGTGGAGCCCTCTTGAACAGGATTAGTGCCCTTGTAAGAGTCACCAGAGAGCTCGCCTTCTCTCTCTGCTCTCTGCCATGTAAGAATACAATAAGTCAGCAGCCTGCAACCTAGAAGAGGGCTTCTCAAGAACCCAACCATGCTAGCACCCTCATCTCAGAATTCAAGCCTCCAGAACTGTGAGAAATAAATTTCTGTTGTTTATACACAATCCCATTCTATGGTATTTCTCATATACCATACGCCTGAACAGATAAGACAACATTGAAGGAGATGATTTCTCCAGTGCTAAAATTCTGTTGTTGAAAACTAAAATAATCTTTATAGACGTTACTTCCTAGAAGGAACTTATAGATCAATCAATCATTTAGCACGTAGCCCATCGAGGAGGTGTTATCTAAACCCTTGTTACTCAAAGTGCAATCCATGGCCATGGATTAACAGCACCAGTATTACTTGGAAATGTATAAAATGCAGAATCACAGGCCACACCCCACAGCTACTGAATTAGAATCTGCATTTTAACAAGATCCCCAGGAGATTGGTACGCATGTTAAAATTTGAGAAGTACTGATCTGGGCTTTTTAGGATTGTAAGGAACAGTCTCATGTTATTTCAGTTAATGAGTCTCTATTGTGGATATACAGGAGGAGGTCATTGGAAGAAAAGGAAATAGTCTCAAAAGCCATATAGCCAGGCCATGGAGAACTGGGGTGTCATTAAGGAAACAACAGCACTTTAGCAATCTGCTTACTTCCTCATACAGACAACAGTAGACTTTCACTGTTCCCCATTCTAGTGCTCCACGACTCAGTCACCGTTTTTATTGCTACTGCTCCGGGCAAGAACAATGAAATAACCCTTCCAAAGCAAGTGTCTCATTCAAACTCTCCAAGAGAAGTCTTTGTTGGTATTGGCCAGTTATGGGGCACCTGGGCACCACTCTTGGCCAAAGCTCTCATAATAGGCTCACTCATCTGCTTGCCAGGTCCTTTGCTACCTTTGGGTCTAATCAACTGTGGTTATGGTGCTGAGATCCTATAAACCTGAGCATGGCCACCTGTGCTTAAGGGCTGCTACTGGTCTAGCAGAAAGGGGCTGTGAGCAGGTCAGGCACCCAAACATTAGGCCCTATATTACAAGGATCCAAATGTTTATCAGTTTTGCATAAGAATATGAAAGAACTTACCTTATGTAGTTTAGATAATGAGCTGAATTGGAGAGAAGATGGAGAGGGAAAAATAATGATTCAAAGATATTTAGAAATGTAGTTTTCAAGCACTCTCACCTAGTGTGAAATTATGTTACAGAGCTTAGTCTTTCTTAACTGACTATCTTATTGCAGAGTTTGGGTGGAATAACTAAAATTTTGTGCATGAAAAGCTTATTTTTAAATTTCAAAGTAATGTATTTCTGATGTGATGGCAAACATGTTTCCTGCTATTCAGTAACCTGATATAAAAGCATCATATTACAGTAAGAATACTGAAAACAACAGAGATAATAAACGAGAAGTGCCATCAGCCACTGCATTGTCAAGAGAAGTAAATAATTTAAATAGGTTTATACTAATGGAAGACACATGGCAGAGCTTGAAATAGAAATGCAGCAATTAACATCTCCGCCTGCACCTCTCACCTAACACCTCATCACTCAACACTTTCCAACCTACTCCTGTCTGGGAGTCCTTTTAAACCTGCACAAGCTAACTTCCCAGAATGAAGTTAATTCCCCAAAGTATCGAAGTTGCTTCTTTTTCAATCTTGTTCACCTTATAATAGCTTTAAGCTCACTTACAGGGATGGATACCTTCACACTAAGAGCGTCATTATGTACTTATCATGCATCCTCTCCCACTCATCTCAAGTACTAAGGAGAATGACAACAGTGTCTAAAGTGCCTCCTTAACAAAGTTAGGTACTAGGATTTAGAGAAATCAAGAGGAAGCATATTGTATACCTCAACTTGGTATTTTAGTTGAAATAACATTTTGAATGATTAAAGAAAAGCACAGTGCCAGATAAAATAGCAGTTCTCTCTTTCACACATAACTCAATCTTTGTGACTACATTTAAAATGATTTTATGAAGTCAGAAATTTTTTGAGCTCAATATTTTGGCAACTGCTAAGTCTGACTGCTTAAGACATTTGCTGAATCTAGAGTTAATAACCTCTAGCTAGGCCTGATATTTTGCCTAGCTAAAAACCTAGAGATCAGTCAAGGATTATTCTGCTGTCCTTTCATTTTTCTCCGTTCAAAACAATATTACACAACATGCAAATACCACCACACTGGCTGCAGTCCAACCCTTGTGCAGTTTTAGTCCTCTGCTTGTAACATAATTTTTTTATGTTCAAGTGAAATTACACACTCTGACATTTTGGGGGCAAATCCAGAGGATTTTGCCTACAACAGATATGTTCTTCAGAGGAGGATGGAGTTCTAACCTTCTTATAATTGCCGTTTGGGCTGAAATGTTCAATAACGACGGTATCCTAACTCCATTATCTCATTCGAGACAGTTTATTAGGCAGGTCTTTCTTTGTCCTTTACTGGAGACAATAAACAGAAACCTGGCATAAATTTCAAACAAAGTTACTTTGGATCCATGATTGCTATAATGTGAAATTTATCTTTCATAGAAAGGTGCACAAAATCTGGGCAAGACCTACAAAACATAGTTAATAGCCACAAATTATTTTCATCTTTTTCTCAAGAGACAGGGAAAACATTGTATCCTAAGTGTCCGGGGTTTGATAGCCTATGAAGGGAAAATTGACAAGGGTCTCCTGAAACAGTGACCTTCAATCAAGCTATGGAAATGTTTTACAGTTGCCCTTCTTCCAGCTTACCAACTCCACCGCCACACATGCTACAGACTCTTTAAACACTCATTATATGGCATATTCTTGCCTGGTCTTGGCCACAGCAAGCTATCAGTTAAATGACTATCTTCTAAACTGTTACCCCTCCCACAAATATTTTCACTTTAGTTAGGGACATTTTAAGGACCAATGCAAGCTCAAGGCCTAATGAAATGAATCAAAAAATCATGACATTTTTGGGACCACAACTGATATGTCCCCTAGTAAAAATAAACTAATCATTGAAGATCATCAGACTAAAGGTCAGACTCACCCAGTGCCAGACTAAGTGAGTAGAATCTGGAATTAGTTGCTCTGAATGGAATGAGAACCTTCAGACATCTGTAGGTCCACTATGTAGCTACCTTCTTCTCTGGCCCCCATCATCAGTGCCTACTCAACAGGACATAGATTCTACCTCAGTTCCTAGTTTGAATTGTCATTCCCACTGCTGGGTCTAAAACCCTTTCTAGGACTTCAAGCTACTTGACTATCTCCATAACCATCCTACCCTACTGAGCCAAGATTTAGATTGAACCCTGTGATTTGACTATCTGGACACTACACCCTTACACACTTACCAACAGGAAAAGAATCATAAAAATCATAATAAAAAATCATAAAATTTAAAAATGTGTATAATTTTATGATATATATATATATCATATCTCATGGCTTATCAATACAGAATGTTCAACAGAACATTTAGCCTATGTACCAGATCTTGTACTAGACACTAGGGATCTAAAGATAAATAAATAAACTAGGGTCCCTGAGCTCAAATTGTTATAGTCAGTTGGAAAAAATACATACACATAACTAATTTCACTAAAATATCACAAGTGGTATAAGCAGTTTGATATGGGGTCCTATGAAAGCCCAGAGGAACACCTAACCAGCTCTTAGGTAGCTAACTAACTTTCAACCTGAAGGAAGTGGGTGAAAGGGAAGGTTTCTCTGAGGAGATAATGTCTTTTTTTTTTTTTTTTAATTATTTATTTATTTATTTATTTTATTTGTTTATGGCTATGTTGGGTCTTCGTTTCTGCGCGAGGGCCTTCTCCAGTTGCGGCAAGTGGGGGCCACTCCTCATCACAGCGCGCGGGCCTCTCACTATGGCAGCCTCTCTTGTTGCAGAGCACAGGCTCCAGACGCGCAGGCTCAGCAATTGTGGCTCACGGGCCCAGTTGCTCCGCGGCATGTGGGTTCTTCCCGGACCGGGGCTCGAACCCGTGTGCCCTGCATTGGCAGGCAGACTCTCAACCACTGCGCCACCAGGGAAGCCCGAGATAATGTCTTAATTAATTCTTAACAAATGAATAGATGTTCTTTTGGTAAAAAAGAGAAAGGAAAGGAGCTAAAATTCTTGTATGGCCGAGTAATCTGTTGGACCAACACATTTGTAGTTTATAACAACTATAAACTCTAAACACAATACCAAATAATCACCTGTAGGCACCGAAGGGTGACAAAAGCAGGCAATTTATGGAAGAAAAATTATACTTGGGTGAAGAGAATGGCATGGAGTTCATTTACCATTTTTATAGCTTTTAACCTGAGGGAGAGCTACAGTTGGAACAACATAGGGTGGCTAAAACTCTGATAGAAAACTCACAGTAATTCTGGCCTGAATAACCAGAGGACAGAGTTTGGAGCAACTGGAAAACAGGACCAGAGAGGAGGAGCCCAGAATTCTGTGTATAAATTCTACCCAAATCTCTAGCTGACCAATGAATTATTTATGCATGGGCAGTCTTCAAGCAACTCAGCTAACGATGGATATGAGATTTGCGGTATTTCCCAAAAGACAAAATTTTCAGATTGAGTCTGACAATTTCCTGTTAAAATAACTCTTTGGAGGAATATAGTAGAATCCAGAGTCTCCATAACATTAGTATTCACATTGTCCAAGGTATAACCCAAAGTTACTTGACATATGCAGTAATAGGAAGATGTGACTCATTATCAAAATAAAAAGCCATCAATGGAGCTTCCCTGGTGGCGCAGTGGTTGAGAATCTGCCTGCCAATGCAGGGGACACGGGTTCGAGCCCTGGTCTGGGAAGATCCCACATGCCACGGAGCAACTGGGCCCGTGAGCCACAATTACTGAGCCTGCGCGTCTGGAACCTGTGCTCCGCAACAAGAGAGGCCGCGATGGTGAGAGGCCCGCGCACCGCGATGAAGAGTGGTCCCCACTTGCCGCAACTAGAGAAAGCCCTCGCACAGAAACGAAGACTCAACACAGTCATAAATAAATAAATAAATAAATAAAAGAACGTGAATTTCTTTAAAAAAAAAAAAAAAGCCATCAATGAAGGTTTTGTGATGATCCAAATGTTGGAATTAGCAAACAAGGGGTTTAAAGCAGCTATTCTAACTATCAACAGTAAAATTCTGAAAAATTCATTAGATGGGCTGAACAGCAGAATGGAGATGACAAAGGAACTTCGGAGAGCTTGAAGACAAATCATTAGAAATGATTCCATCTGAACAATAAAGAGAAAAAGGTTGAAAATATGAACAGAGACTCAGGGACCTATGGGAAAATATCAGTAGTTCTAATACATGTGATATATGAGTTACTGAGGTCACAGACAGAGAGGAGATTTAGAATGGGACAAAGGAAATATTTTTTAAAATAATGGCTAAAAACTCTCCAAATTTGGTGAAAAAAATAAATTTACAGCTTCAAGAAGCTCAGTGACCACAACACATTATAAATATGAAGAAAATCATGGCTACACATCATCATCAAATCTTTGAGAACAGAAGATAATGAAAAAAACCTGAAAGCAGTAAAAGAAAATTGACACATAAAGGGCAACAATAATTTGAATTACTACTTACTTCTCTTCAGAAATAGTGGAGGAGAATGGACAATGGGACATCTTTAAAGTGCTAAAAGGAAAAACCTTTAACCCAGAATTCTTTATCCAGCAAAAATATATGTCAATAATGAAAGCAAAATTAAGATATTTTCAAATAAAAGAAAAATATGCAAACTTGTCACCAGGAGACCTGTGCAAATTTATCATCAGGAGACCTGAACTATAAAAAATATAGAAGATTTTCAGGCAGAAATGAAATAATACCAGATGGATCTTCAAGAAAAAATAAAAAGCATCAGAAATGGCAAATATTGGAGTAAATATAAAATAGTAATTTTCCCTCTTAATGTCTTTTTAAAAGAAGGTAAAGTGCATTTCAAGCAAATGAGACAGCATAAGCAAAGGCCTGAAGATGGGAAATAACATGGTGTGATAAGGAAGTACAAGCAGTTTATTTCTCGTAATGTTACGCGTGATAAGAAGACTAAAAGGCATGCCCGCCATGCCGAGGAGCCTGGTCTTAATCTTTAGGTGAAGGTTCTCCAGCCAGAAAATGAAATTGTGAGGTCTGTATGTATGTAGATCACTCAGGCTACTCAGTGAAGGATAAATTTGAAGAGGCAGGAAACTCAAGCTATTGCAGTGATTGAAGAGAGATATTAAAGAAAGCACATCAAGAGAACATGATCTGGAGAAGTAATAGTACAGAAGTTTGAGAGAACAGTGTTAAAAATTTTTTGGAGGTAAGATCTGTATGAATTAGAGATTGTGAGCGAAGTAGAAAAAATATCACTTGGATCATTAAAAAGTTTTGGGGGAGTTTTCCCTCAATATAGACCAATTTACTGCCTAAATTTCTGGTAACATTGTATTGGGCACTAATTCCTGCTACCTGTCTCATTCATAGCCCCTACTTATTGCTCAAACCTCCCACTTAGTACCAGGTGACTGTGCCCCATCATCCCCTTGGCAACAGCTATTTTTACTAGGCTGCATGGTAGGGAGAGGAACTGAACAGTCAATGCATAAACCTAGCAAGATCCTATGACGTATCCAGTACCAAAAAATGAACTGAGCCAATCAGATTTTCTCTCTCATGAATCTGAACCAAGAAATCCCAAAAGAATAGGTCATTTAACAGTGGAAGCCAAGGCTAAAACTTCATGTCAAAGAGACAGGCTAGATGCCTTATGAAATTCTAAGAACTGAATAAGAAATATGGAAAGAAGCAGGCACCCCCCACAAGAGAGTGACACTCTAGTTCCAGAGAGAGGGAAAAAGAATAAGGTGATACGCTAGAACTTCCTTGGTTTCTGTGCCTGGCATATAATAAAGACTAAATAAACTTTTTGTTGTTGTATGGAGGAATAAATAAATGAACACACAAATTAAATGAATGAAGATGACTTTCTAGTGCCAGTTTTTATAAAGCAAAATTTCGTACAGCCTTGTCTTCTACTTCCTCAGAAATTCCTATCCTCCTTATTGTTCCATTTCTATTCCTACACTACACTCACCTCCACTGCATCACATTTCATGAAGTTCCTTGAACATCTGTATTCTTTTCAAACTAAAAAGCTGAGCTAAATGACTGCCAACTTTGTTGCAATTTTTTCAGTATCTCTGTTTTCCAAAAGGTCAGAAATTCTCAGTATGTACCCATACCAGTGGTGGATAAATTTTTGGACTCAAAATCAAACAGCCTTTACAAGTATTAACAGATGTATAGCCTGAAGACCTTCTGCAATTTTGAATCACTCAAAATTTGGAGGCTGCACCCCTTCTAGAATCACTCTTGTCCTGAAACCATCTGTGCCCTCTGCATGTATCAAGTCTGTGAAGGCATCTTTGGGTAGCTCTCCAGGCTGCTGCTGTTTTATACTTTTCCTAGACCAGGTGTTTTGTTTGAATCAGAGCCTAAGTGGAGTGAGGAATGATGATAGTACCTGATCATCACTACAGCAAGACTTCCTGTACTCCAGCTCTGAAACTTTGCCACATTTATTTTAGAATAACACAGCAAAGTATCTGAGCTAGTGGCAGAGACCTCAAGCACAGAGACTCCAAACTACAGTAGAAAAGTATTTTGTACCTCCACAAATTCTAAAAAGTATTTGGGGCTTCCCTGGTGGGGCAGTGGTTAAGAATCTGCCTGCCAATGCAGGGGACACGGGTTCGAGTCCTGGTGCAGGAAGATCCCACATGCCGCGGAGTAACTAAGCCTGTGCACCACAGCTACTGAGCCTGCGCTCTAGAGCCCGTGAGCCACAACTACTGAAGCCCACGCTCCTAGAGCCTGTGCTCCGCAACAAGAGAGGCCACCGCAATGAGAAGCCCACGTGCCGCAACTGGAGAAAAGCCCTCACGCAGTGATGAAGACCCAACGCAGCCAAAAATAAATAAACAAATAAAAATTAAAAAAAAAAAAAGTATTTGTATCCCCTTTTGCACCACTGAGTTGAATAGAGGAATAAAGAAAAGGTTTTTCTTTAAAAAAAACTTTTAAAAACTCTTAAAAAGCAAGGAGATGTTTTCTCACTTCTGCTCCTTAGAATTGCATACTGCTACACATTCTGCTTGAAGGAGGAAATTAGACAGATGACGAAGGAAACAGAGGTGATTAGCCTGTCACTGGAAAGGAATATTAAAGGATGGGAAAACAGAACACATTTGTCAGTTCCTTACATAACCAGGTGAAATAATTACATTTAATTGTTTCTGAATTATTTAACTATGACATACCCCCAAATCCTTAAGAAAGCCACATTTGTCCCCGAGGAGAGTATTTCAGTCCAATGTAAACTCTTGTTTATTTTTCTTGTACAGAGGCTTTTTAAAAAGTAATTTACTATCTCTTTAGGAACTCATTGCACTGGACCAGTGTTTAGGTGTGTTTACTTCTGCCACCCCTAACCGCAACACCAACTTTTCTCCAGCACACAGAGCTTCTCTTTTCTTTCTCTTTAATAAAATACTGAATGTTCTGAACCATAATATTTGTCCCTACTTCCTTCCTTGACCACAGATGGGTAGATGGAAGATTGCTGTTTCAAGTAAAACAGACAACCACAGAAAAGAAAATTATTCTTAACATTTTTATTTTTTAAAACCACCTACCATGAAATTCATTTTCTAAAATGAGCAGAGGTGGTCATGTGGCTCATTTGTTTACTAGGTATGTGACAATTACACTTAACCTCTCTGAGCCTTAGTTTTCTAAACTGAAAAATGAGGATAACAATACTTCCTATTTCATAAGGTTACTGTAAAATGTGACAGCAATAATATGAAGTGTTAGAAGAGTTCCTTGCATATTATTAGCTATTATTTTTATAGGGCCACAAGAGTAGTGACCACCAATAATAGCACCAAGAAAAGGGGAAGGAGTGGTATTTTAGTACTGAGTTGAAAGTTCATGTTTAAACTTTTAAAATTCTAGACTCTGGGCTTCATCACAGGGGTCGGCATGAAATTAAATCTATGTCAGTGTAATAGAAAACCTCACTTGCCAAAAAAAAAAATAGTTGATAAAAAAAGTTGGGTATCAGCATATATGATAAATTGAGAAGATCAATATGAACTCATAACTTTTTTTAAAAAGAACTATCTTTTCCACCTCTGCCTCTAAAATTATCAGCATTTTTGCCTACCAGTAACTCTCCTGTGTACCTAGAATTAACATTAAAGATTTCCTATTAAAGTGAACATTTTTATAATTATGATTATCTTTTTATATACTTTATATTAATTTTTCTTTTGCATATTCTCACTTCCTTTCACAGACTCACATTTTACATCAATTCTTAAAATAATAATTATTATTATTGTTACTTTGCTGCTCAAATATTATTATTATTGTTATTTTGCTGCTTGAGCAATGGGAACATTTAAGGGACTAAAGACTTTTGGTTTTTGTATTACTCCCCAATAAAATTAACCAGGAAATCTTGGAAGAAAGTAAACAGCATGAGGCCACTTTTAAAAAAATTTTTCCAAATTTCTACTTATTGCTCAAAGTACAAAAGAAGCATTCCAGGTGCATAGGTTAGTGGCTGGGGTGTTAGTAAATGACTGACCTAAAAGTCTAAAAGCCTGGCCCTCTTGCCTCAAGTTGGGAAAACTGTCAGTGTGATTTATATGCCAGAGGACCCAGCCCCATTCTTAAGTCAGACTTAACCTGTGACCGCATCATTGCATGCTCTTTCCCCTTCCCTATCCTGCTTCCTTCTCTTTTTTTTTAACTCGTATTTATTATAGAAAAATCCAACAGATTTTATTACATTTGAAAACTTTGCCATGAACTTCTATGTTATTGTATCCATAGAAATCTAATCTATTTAATGTCCTAAAGGCTAAATTTGTAAAACTGAGCTATATTTCTTCTATTTTTTTATTCCATTAAAGAGTCAAAATTAAATAGTCTACTCTTTTTTGATGTTAGAAGAAACTGTTCTTTGTTAACATATGATTTAAAATACACATTTATAAACAGTGATTGTGTTGAAATTCAAATCTTTAGATTGTTTTGTACTCATGATAGTTGTTCAAAACGTTTCCACAGGACTTACATGCTATTTTAGTACTGATCGCTGGTTGGTTTTCAGAATGGGTTCAGGTTTCCTCCAAGCTAACCTAAAAGTCACAGAATTCTGGTAGCCCCTTGCTTAAACATGCATCATTTATAATGATTTTCCACATGATTATCCCAAATAGCCACGGAAGAGCACAATTTTAGGTGTAAGTGTTCTTTCGAAAATGCTGAAATCTCTGCCCCGACTCAGTAAAAATGCTTCATCATTTGTATTGTTAAGCACATAGCAGAGCAGAGACTCACAATTGGAAATACCACAGGAACCAGTGCCTGGGTAGGAAAAACAGAACAGTAATTGACAAATTGCTGGAGGCTCAGTACAGACAACTCTGAGAGTTAAAAACTCCAAAGAAATTCAGTCATGGAGGGTACCCACATACTGTGAGATTTACCTCTAGGAGTCTGACCAGATTCCCACAGTATACACTGGAGGGAAATCCCCTTGGTCTTCCTTCAGGGGGAGAGGAAAAGGAACCATTTTAAATACACCAGAGCACTGCCCTTCTATCTCTTTTAAGTTTCTTCCGGAAGTACACTCCCTCAATAAATCACCTGCATCTGAATCCTTGTCTCAGCTTCTGCTCCTAGAGAACCTCAGAATGTGTTAGGAATGGGCTAGGACGCGGACTCTAAGGATGGTATTCACGAGCTGAATCACCTGCTGGCCAGCTGCCAATGAGGACCTCACCGCTGTGGGTAGGTAGAGTATTGGTAGTCCTGGTATCCTGAAGCAGTAAAATCATTAAGGCTTCCCAATTGTGGCTAATTGGGATACGATCTGGATGAAGATGCACCGGCTTGTTCAATATCTCTGGCATTTGAGAGGTACGGGAGAAGTAGTAGTTACAAGGATTGTGGAATTGCCTAGTTGTTGCTGAACACCATCAATGTTTTGAAGTGAAAAAAGAAAATGATAGGCTAAAGATGACCACTCATCAATTCAAAGCAAAGTGTGAATACTAAAGATCCTATTAGGTAGCACTTAAAGAAGTCATCATTGGTTGAGGACCTCATCTTAAGAGTAGCAGAATTTTAGAAAATATTGCATTTTCAACCCTAGAAAGTTTCCTATGCCAAAATCAGGGCCCTGATATGGAAAGAATGAGACCCTGAAACTTGAGTTAAGGATTCTGGGTAGATCCAGCTGAGAACTTTGGACCCCTGGTATATCTGAACCCTCTGAGCCTACAGATATGCCCCATTCATTCTTGTTAGAAGATGAGCACTGCTCTGCTTGAAGAATATGCAGATGTTTCAAATAGACAGGCGACTTACAAAACAATGCTTACCCTTCTTGGGATCTGCCACCAACTTATGTCCAGATCAACAACTGGAGTAAAATCTCAACGTAATTAGGGAGTGTCGGGTTTGCTAAGGCAGAAGAGAAATGAGCAACAGATGAGCTGTAGCATCTCAATAACATACAGTGACCAAAAACCGGGACCATATCCATGGAAGTAGATGCTGAGGATGCTGAATCACAGGGAACAGAATACAAAGCAGACTGAAGAAGAGTCTGTTGATATAGAGGCACTCTCCTATAACATTGGAATTAACACCCTGGCAAGGATCTTCACATCCAGTTCTAGTAAGTTTCTCGGATGGTTCTCTAGAAGCTTTGAAAAAGCAACGGCCTATGTTAAATGAAGTGGAAAGAAAATTCAACAGCTAATTATATTGCCTGGTATGGCCCTGAAGACATGCTATTTACCAAAGCAATACAAAATGCAATGGTGAAGACGGGCTGCAGCAGCAGGGAGATGCTCAGTAGTGCCTGTTCTCTGTAAGAAGAGGCTGACAGTAAGAAATTTTGTAACACAACTAGGCTCCCTAATAGTGATGGTATAATCCTGGAATAGCAGAGGCCAGGTGGCAGCACCTAACTGTCAGAAGCAAGGTGGGTGTAATTATTCTCTTGGGTAGCAAGGCAACTAGGGAAGCCCAACCCACAGTAATTTATAGAACATGATGTATCCAGGAGCTAGATAGGGATCCAACAAAGTATTACTCACTATAAAAAATCAATCAGGGACATATATTACTGGATCAGCAAAAGATTGGGGTCAGCTGCCCCAGTAGGAAGAAATAATCCCTTATCTAGTTTCCAGATCTAAGACAGTTCTCAGACTCAGAACCCATCAATTAGGGAGGCCAGATCCCTTGAAGAAGGACACTGCAATACAACAGCAAATGTGTACCACAGTGATTCCCCAGTCCTCCCCCACAAAGACTTTTCTCAGGTAACTGAGGAAAGGGAATACATACAAGTTTTTGAGGGATGTTGGATGTAAGGTCTGAATGAACAGAGTTGAATACCCCATGGCCCAAAATGTTATCACAACACCTCTGTTAGAATAAGGAATAGAATTCTGTTATAGTAAGGAAATCAGATAAAAAATGGAATCTTGGGCTTCCCTGGTGGCGCAGTGGTTGAGAATCTGCCTGCCAATGCAGGGGACACGGGTTCGAGCCCTGGTCTGGGAAGATCCCACATGCCGCGGAGCAACTAAGCCCGTGTGCCACAACTACTGAGCTTGCGCGTCTGGAGCCTGTGCTGCGCAACGAGAGGCTGCGATAGTGAGAGGCCCGCGCACCGCGATGAAGAGTGGCCCCCACTTGCCGCAACTAGAGAAAGCCCTGGCACAGAAACGAAGACCCAACACAGCCAAAAAATAAATAAATAAATAAAGTGAAATTCTTAAAAAAAAAAAAAAAAAAAAAAGGAATCTTGGCCCAAGTCCATCTCATAGTGCCTCCATTGGTTCCAAGAATAAAAATAAATATAAAATGATCTAATGGTCATTTCCCTGGTATCTAAACACATAATTGGAGTGGACATTCTCAGCAATTGGCAGAACCCTCACATTGGTTTCCTGACCTATGAAAGAAAAACCATTATAATAGAAAAGGCCAAGCGGAAACCCCTGATATTGCCCTCCCCATCCTTGGAAGACTGTAAAATCAAGAACAATACCGCTCTAGTGGGAATGGCAGAGATTAGTACCATCCTCAAAGACTTAAATGATGAAGGCTTGAAGGTACCCATTTTCTTTTCTGGTTTTGTTTTTTTGTTTTTTTTGTTTTAAACATCTTTATTAGAGTATAATTGCTTTACAATGGTGTGTCAGTTTCTGCTTTATAACAAAGTGAATCAGTTATACATATACATATGTCCCCATATCTCTTCCCTCTTGCATCTCCCTCCTTCCCACCCTCCCTATCCCACCCCTCTAGGTGATCACAAAGCACCGAGCTGATCTCCCTGTGCTATGCGGCTGCTTCCCACTAGCTATCTATTTTACGTTTGGTAGTGTATATATGTCCATGCCACTCTCTCACTTTGTCCCAGATTACCCTTCCCCCTCCCCGTATCCTCAAGTCCATTCTCTAGTAGGTCTGCATTTTTATTCCCGTCTTGCCCCTAGGTTCTTCTGACCATTTTCTTTTTTTTTTAGATTCCATATTTATGTGTTAGCATATGGTATTTGTTTTTCTCTTTCTGACTTACTTCACTCTGTATGACGGTCTCTAGGTCCATCCACCTCACTACAAATAATTCAGTTTCGTTCCTTTTTATGGCTGAGTAATATTCCATTGTGTATATATGCCACATCTTCTTTACCCATTCATCTGCTGATGGACACTTAGGTTGCTTCCATGTCCTGGCTATTGTAAATAGAGCTGCAATGAACATTTTGGTACATGACTCTTTTTGAATTATGGTTTTCTCAGGGCATATGCCCAGCAGTGGGATTGCTGGGTCATATGGTAGTTCTATTTGTAGTTTTTTAAGGAACCTCCATACTGTTCTCCACAGTGGCTATATCAATTTACATTCTCACTAACAGTACAAGAGGGTTCCCTTTTCTCCACACCCTCTCCAGCATTTATTGTTTGTAGATTTTTTGATGATGACCATTCTGATGGGTGTGAGATGATATCTCATTGTAGTTTTGATTTGCATTTCTCTAATGATTAATGATGTTGAGCATTCTTTCATGTGTTTGTTGGCAATCTGTATATCTTCTTTGGAGAAATGTCTATTTAGGTCTTCTGCCCATTTTTGGATTGGGTTGTTTGTTTTTTTGATATTGAGCTGCATGAGTTGCTTGTATGTTTTGGAGATTAATCCTTTGTCAGTTGCTTCATTTGCAAATACTTTCTTCCATTCTGAGGGTTGTCTTTTCGTCTTGTTTATGGTTTCCTTTGCTGTGCAAAAGCTTTTAAGTTTCATTAGGTCCCATTTGTTTATTTGTGTTTTTATTTCCATTTCTCTAGGAGGTGGGTCAAAAAGGATCTTGCTGTAATTTATGTCATAGAGTGTTCTGCCTATGTTTTCCTCTAAGAGTTTGATGGTGTCTGGCCTTACATTTAGGTCTTTAATCCATTTTGACTTTATTGTTGTGTATGGTGTTAGGGAGTGTTCTAATTTCATTCTTTTACATGTAGCTGTCCAGTTTTCCCAGCACCACCTATTGAAGAGGCTGTCTTTTCTCCACTGTATATTCTTGCCTCCTTTATCAAAGATAAGGTGACCATATGTGTGTGGGTTTAACTCTGGGCTTTCTATCCTGTTCCATTTATCTATATTTCTATTTTTGTGCCAGTACCATACTGTCTTGATTACTGTAGCTTTGTAGTATAGTCTGAAGTCAGGGAGCCTGATTCCTCCAGCTCCGTTTTTCTTTCACAAGATTGCTTTGGCTATACGGGGTCTTTTGTGTTTCCATACAAATTGTGAAATTTTTTGTTCTAGTTCTGTGAAAAATGCCAGTGGGTAGTGTTGTATGAAAGTAGAGAAGGTTAGCACTCCCCTTGAAGGTACCCTTTATATTCATCTGTAACTGCCCTGTCTGGCCTCTAAAATACAAGGAGGATAATATCTTGAATTTAACTAAGTAGCAATCCTAATTGTAGCTACTGTAATGGATGTGATATCATTGCTATAGCAGATTAGCACAGCCCTTAATAAGTGGTATGTGGCTATTAATCTGACAAATGTGTTGTTTTCAATACCTAGAAGCAGAAGGAGATTAAGCACTTTGCTTTTACATGGAATGGACAATAGTATACATTAATGGTCTTGCTCCAGGGTTAACTCTCCTATACTCCATTAAAACATAGTGGAAAATACCTGGACCATCTGGATTTCCCATGGAACACGACACTGTTCTATGACATTAGAGATTTCATGTTAGTTGAACTTACTGCATAAGAAACTGGCAAGTACTCTGTATACCTTGGTAAGACACATGCACTCCAGAGTATAGGAGACAAACCCTACGAAAATTCAGGCCTACCCATGTGAGTGAAGTTTTTAGGGTCTGGGGCTTGCTGAGACATCCCCTCCAAATTAATATTGAGATCTATTTCAGGTATGGGTTTAATTTCCCTGCCCAAAGTGCCTCAGACAACACCACTATACAAAGGATCACTGTCTCAGATGAAGCGAGCATTTTTACAAAAGAGATGTGGTGATGGACCCAGAACCATGAGAGTCACTGGTCCTATCACATACTGTATCCCTCCAAACCTGCAGGCCTGATAGAGAAGTAGAACAGACTTATGAAAGCACAGCATCACATATGCATGGGCATGATTCTTCAGAATAGGGTTCACAAAATCAATAGCCATTGTATGGGGATATTTTCCAAACCTGGGAACCCAGGTTGTGGAAGTAGGAGTAGCTTTCTCTACTAGCGCCCCAAGTGATTTCTGTCACTGCAACTTCATGCTCTGCAGGCCTAGAGGTTCTAGTTTGCATAGGGGAAATGCTTCCAAATAGGAACACAGTCATAACAGTCTCATTAAATTTTACTATGAGGCTACTGCCTGCTCATTTTGGATTCCTTGTGCCAAGAGGCTGGCTGTCAAGGAAAAGAGTCCCTGTACTGGCGGGGTAATTGACTTGGATGAGGTAGAATTCCGTTACACGATGCGGGGGAAGGAAGACTATTCTGCACTTAGCTGGTCCACTGGAATGCCCCTTGATAACTTCCCTAGGCAATTTTGATAGCAAATGGACAAAGCCTAAGCATCCACAGCCTACGACAGACATGGTAACTCAGGACTTAGATCCCTCAAGGAAGAGAGTCTGGATAGCGCCACCAGACAAGCCACCTAGCCCAGCAGAAGGGCTAGTTGAATGTTAAGGGGATATAGGATCTGTGGAAAAGGAGAGACATGATGAGTTTCAAGGTCAAATGCAATGTCAGGATTTGGAATTTTTCCTACTAACCCTGTTGTAAATTTCTCCAGGAAAAAAAAAAGAGTAACCAGAATCCAGGATAAGCTGTCTCTAGATGAAGTGAAGTTATGTTTCTCAGAATGTTTCTGAGACTACACTCCTTTAAACCTCCCACATGCACATCTCCATCTCAGTCTGTTTCTCAGAAAACCTAACTTAAGACAATATCATACCCACTGAACAAGTTGAGATCATGAGGATATGATGCATAATTTAGCACTGCTATAAACTAACAGACAACAAGGGTTCTGAGGAGAAAAGAAAGTACTCCAACTATACAACCACACATGGGAAGCCGTGATGGCTCTGAACTGGAGGTACTCAGGTCAAATCCAAATTAATCTTCATAAATATAAAGAAATGGATCCTAAGTTGTGGTAGTGGTGTTAAGTGAAACACATGAAGTTGAATCTCTGTAACCTAAATGGCTGTATCTTGTGATATAATCACAAGACATAATACAGTATTTTGAATTCAAACTTATCTGAATTAAGTAATATTCCTAAACTGCAAAGCAAGTATGAATCACTGACATTTGAATACACAGCGTTCTTTCTCACACTGTTTATATCTTTTAAGCACATTATCATAATAAACATATAGTTGAGTGGCAACTGAACCAAGTATAAATTCAATGTTCAAATGAGACTGAAATAAAGCATCTCCCTGAAGAACAGCAAAAACCTGGAACCAAACTAAGTGTCCAACTAGAGAATTAGTTTAATAAGTCATGGTATAGTATATCATAATTAGTGATGATATGAGTAGATTTATATTTATTGACATAGAAAGATGTGATGTATGGTATTAGTAAGTGTCAAAGCAGGCTGCAAGTTAATATTGTAGAATACCTTATTATTATTTTTTTTGTCTGCGTTGGGTCTTAGTTGCTGTTTGTGGGCTTTCTCTAGTTGAGGCGAGTGGGGACTACTCTTTGTTGCGGCGTGCAGGCTTCTCGTTGCGGTGGCTTCTCTTGTTGCAGAGCACAGGCTCTAGGTGCACAGGCTTCAGTAGTTGCAGCACACGGGCTCAGTAGTTGCGGCACGTGGGCCCTAGAGCATGCAGGCTTCAGTAGTTGTGGTGCATGGGCTCAGTAGTTGGGGTCATGGGCTCTAGGGCATGCGGGCTTCAGTAGTTGTGGCTGGAGGCTCTAGAGTGCAGGCTCAGTAGTTGTGGCACACGGGTTTAAGTTGCTCTGCGGCATGTGGGATCTTCCCAGACTAGGGATCTTTCCCGTGTCCCCTGCACTGGCAGGTGTATTCTTAACCACTGCACCACCACGGAAGTCCAGAATGACCTTATTTATGATAACTTATAGTCATATAAAATATATATATATATATATATATATATATATATAGAAAAATTCTGAATAGAATTGCATCAAAATTTTATTCATTAATAATTATAGTTATAATTATTTTGATTATTATCCCAGATGCTGCCAGTGTCCCATGTAGTACTGCAGCCAACTTCTAATGGCTTCCTCTGTGTCTGACAGCTTTTTATTCCAGAACTGTGGAAGACAGCTTGTCTGGCAGTGGGCTGAAAATGCTGAGGTAGTAGCTCACCCTTGAGGTGACCTCATTCTGAGGCATTTTTTTTACAGCATTTCTCAGTATTTCTCCATGAGATTTCTCTTTAGTAGCCCACTGTGATATCTGGCTTAATAACACACCCTCACTGTTTGGATTCTCTTCGTTATATTACTCCTCCATTCCCATAAGTATTCTGCATTTCTGAAATAATCTGCTTACACTCAAATCCTTGTTTCATCTGTTTCTGGGCATACTCATAGTAAGATATCTATCTGTAATTTTCAAATACTTCTACTAAAGCTCAGATGATTTATGTAAAAAGTTAATAAAAGTTTAAAAAACATTTTATATATGATGTTTTATAAGTCAGATGTAAAAAAACATAAACAGAAGAAAAGTTAAAGAGTTCTTTCTGTGTTCTTCAATAAAGATATTTGTCTATAAGTGTTCATTTTAAAGCTGTGATGGGGGCATGAAAACTACTTTCAAATATTTAAAGGGCTAATAAGTAAAAGAAAAACTGATGTATTCATCATGATACTAAAGAAACCATAGAAAAAGAGGCTAGTGGAAGTCACAAGGAGAAGAATTTCTACTTAAATAAGAACTGTCTGGCAGTTAAAGCTGCTTCAAACTGGAATAAACTGTCTCTGGGAAAAGAGCATTTTTGTCAGTGACAAGTGCCAGACTGTGAGCAGAACCTGGCTGACTCTTGACAAGGACAGTTGGCTGGAAGGATCTTTAACATCCCTCTCAACTTGGAGAGTCTCTAATTCTGAGCCTAATTAATCAAACTATGTGGATATCTGGGAATCATTTATGCTTTCTTACTAATGATACTAGGAGTACTGGATTATTTGGGACCATATGTTCATTCCTAGACCTTCAAATGTGAGATAAGGGATCACTGTGGCACCTTGTACAAATGGTAAATACAAATTCACAAAACATAGAAGTGGAAAAAGATTTAGGAGTCTGGATAAATCACAAAATGTGGATCCAAAAATGTTAATTTAAAAATTGACATTATTGACACTGACTTTAGTCAGACCATGAAATAGGTCTTGTTTCATACAATTTTCCAGCATTTGAAATATGTAAGCCAGAGACCACCAAGAAGTGGTCAGTTTGAATAAACAGGAAAATTCATTGTGCATCCTTAAAACAAAAGGAAACACACTTTTCCCATGGCCTGCATTATGAGAGAGTGAAGAAATGGAAATAAAGATTCAATGTGTAGAGACTGGTTCAACATGGTGGAGTACAAGGGCATGCACTCACTCCCTCTTGCAAGGGCACCAGAATCACAACTAACTGTTGAACAATCATTGGCAGGAAGGCACTGGAACTCATCAAAAAAGATACCACACATCAAAAGGCAAAGGAGAAGCCACAGTGAGACAGTAGGAAGGGCGCAATCACAATAAAATCAAACCCCATAACCGCTGGGTGGGTGATTCACAAACTGGAGAACAATTATACCACAGAAGTCCACCCACTGGAGTGCAGGTTCTGAGCCCCACGTTGTCAGGCTTCCCAAACTGGGGGTCCGGCAATGGGAGGAGGAATCCCCAGAGAATCAGACTTTGAAGCCTAGCGGGATTTGATTGCAGAACTTTGACAGGACTGGGGGAAACAAAGACTCCACTCTTCGAGGGCACACACAAATTGTGTGTGCATCAGGACCCAGGGGAAAGGAGCAGTGACCCCATAGGAGACTGAACCAGACCTACCTGCTAGTGTTGAAGGGTCTCCTGCAGAGGTGGGGGGTGGCTATGGCTCACCACGGGGGATGGCTGTGGCTCACCATGGGGACAAGGACACTGGCAGCAGAAGTTCTGGGAAGAACTCCTTGGCTTGACCCTTCCCAGAGTCCGCCATTAGCCCCACCAAAAAGCCTGTACCCTTCAGTGCTGGGTCGCCTCAGGCCAAACAACCAACAGGGAGGGAACTCAGCCCCACCCATCAACAGAGAAGTGGATTAAAGTTTTACTCAGCTCTGCCCACCAGAGCAACACCCAGCTCTACCCACCACCAGTCCCTCCCAAGAGGAAGCTTGAACAAGCCTCTTAGATAGCCTCATCCATCAGAAGGCAGACAGCAGAAGCAAGAAGAGCTACAATCCTGCAGCCTGGGGAACGAAAACCACATTCACAGAAAGATAGACAAAGAGAAAAGGCAGAGGACTACGTACCAGATGAAGGAACAAGATAAAACCCCAGAAAAACAATGAAATGAAGTGGAGATAGGCAACCTTCCAGAAAAAAAATTCAGAATAATGATAGTGAAGATGATCCAGGACCTTGGAAAAAGAATGGAGGCAATGATCGAGAAGATGCAAGAAATGTTTAACAAAGACCTAGAAGAATTAAAGAACAAAAAAACAGAGATGAACAATACAATAACTGAAATGAAAAATACACTAGAAGGAATCAATAGCAGAATAACTGAGGCAGAAGAACGGATAAGTGACCTGGAAGACAGAATGGTGGAAATCACTGCTGCAGAACAGAATAAAGAAAAAAGAATGAAAAGAAATGAAGACAGCCTAAGAGACCTCTGGGACAACATTAAATGCACAGACATTCGCATTATAGGGGTCCCAGAAGGAGAAGACAGAGTGAAAGGACCCGAGAAAATATCTGAAGAGACAATAGCTGAAAACTTCTCTAATGTGGGAAATGAAACAGTCAGCCAAGTCCAGGAAGCACAGATAGTCCCAGGCAGGAAAAACCCAAGGACGAACATGCTGAGACACATAGTAATCAAATTGACAAAAATTAAAGACAAAGAAAAAATATTAAAAGCAACAAGGGAAAAACAACAAATAACATACAAGGAAACTCCCATAAGGTTATCACCTGATTTCTCAGCAGAAACTCTACAAGCCAGAAGGGAGTGGCACGATATATTTAAAGTGATGAAAGGGAAGAAGCTACAACCAAGATTACTCTACCCAGCAAGGATCTCATTCAGATTCAATGGAGAAATCAAAAGCTTTACAGACAAGCAAAAGCTAAGAGAATTCAGCACCACCAAACCAGCTCTACGACAAGTGCTAAAGGAACTTCTCTAAGTGGGAAACACAAGAGAAGATAAGAACCTACAAAAACAAACACAAAACAATTAAGAAAATGGTAATACGAACATACATATCAATAAATACCTTAAACGTGAAAGGATTAAATGGTCCAACCAAAAGACACAGGCTAGCTGAATGGATACAAAAACAAGACTGGTATATATGCTGTCTACAATAGACCCACTTCAGACCTAGGGACACACACAGATTGAAAGTGAGGGGATGGAAAAAGATATTCCATGCAAATGGAAATCAAAAGAAATCTGTAGTAGCAATACTCATATCAGATAAAATAGACTTTAAAATAAAGAATGTTACAAGAGACAAGGAAGGACACTACATAATGATCAAGGGATCAATCCAAGAAGAAGATCTAACAATTATAAATATATATGCACCCAACATAGGAGCACCTCAATACATAAGGCAACTGTTAACAGCTATAAAAGAGGAAATCGACAGTAACATAATTATAGAGGGGGAATTTAACACCTCACTTACACCAATGGACAGATTATCCAGACAGAAAATTAATAAGGAAACAAAAGCTTTAAATGACACAATAAACCAGATAGATTTAATTGATATTTATAGGTCATTCCATCTGAAAACAGCAGATTACACTTTCTTCTCACATGCACATGGATCATTCTCCAGGATAGATCATAACTTGGATCACAAATCAAGCCTTGGTAAATTTAAGAAAATTGAAATCATATGAAGCATCTTTTCTGATCACAACACTATGAGATTAGAAATAAACTACAAGAAAAAAACTGTAAAAAACACAAACACATGGAAGCTAAACAATATGCTACTAAGCAACCAATGGATCACTGAAGAAATTAAAGAGGAAATAAAAAAATACCTACAGATGAATGAAAATGATCCAAAACCTGTGGGATGCAGCAAAAGCAATTTTAAGAGGGAAGTTTACAGCAGTACAATCTTACCTCAGGAAACAAGAAAAATCTCACATAAACAACCTAAACTTACACCTAAAGTAACTAGAGAAAGAAGAACAAACAAAACCTAAAGTTAGTAGAAGGAAAGAAATCATAAAGATCAGATCAGAAATAAATGAAATAGAGAGAAAGAAAACAATAGCAAAGATCAAGGAAACTAAAAGTTGGTTCTTTGAAAAGATAAACAAAATTGATAAACCATTAGCCAGACTCATAAAGAAAAAAAGGGAGAGGACTCAAATCAATAAAGTTAGAAATGAAAAAGAAGAAGCTACAACTGACACCACAGCAATACAAAGGATCATAAGAGAATACTACAAGCAACTATATGTCAATAAAATGGACAACCTGGAAGAAATGGACAAATTCTCAGAAAGGTACAGTCTCCAAAGACTGAACCAGGAAGAAATAGAAAATATAAACAGGCCAATCACAAGCACTGAAATTGAAAACTGTGATTAAAAAACTCCTGACAAACAAAGGTCCAGGACCTGATGGCTTCACAGGAGAATTCTATCAAACATTAGGGAAGAGGTAACACCTATCCTTCTGAAACTGTTCCCAAAAACTGCAGAGGAAGGAAAACTCCCAAGTTCATTCTATGAGGCCACCATCACACTGATACCAAAACTAGACAAAGATACCACAAAAAAAGAAAATTACACACCAATATCATTGATGAATATAGATGCAAAAATCTTCAGCAAAATACTAGCAATCCAAATCCAACAATGCATTAAAAGGATCATACACCATGATCAATAGGGATTTCTCCCAGGGATGTCAGGATTTTTCAATATCCACAAATCAATCAGTGTGATACACCACATTAACAAATTGAAGAATAAAAACCATATGATCATCTGGTGGTGGGATGAATTGGGAGATTGGGATTGACTTATATACACTAATATGTATAAAATAGACAACTAATAAGAACCTGCTGTATAAAAAAATAAATAAAATAAAATTCAAAAATTCAAAAAAAACCCCACCATATGATCACTCAATAGACGCAAAAAAAGCTTCTGACAAAATTCAATGACCATTTATGATAAAAACTCTCCAGAAAGTGGGCATAGAGGAAACATACCTCAACATAATAAAGGCCATATATGACAAACCTACAGCTAACATCATACTCAATGGTGAAAAGCTGAATGCATTTCCTCTAAGATCAGGAACAAAACAGGGATGTCCACTTCTGCCACTTTTATTCAACATAGTTTTGGAAGTCCTAGCTATAGCAATCATAGATGAAAAAGAAATAAAAGGAATCCACATTGGAAAAGAGGAAGTTAAACTGTCACTGTTTGCAGATGACATGATCCTATACATGGAAAATCCTAAAGATGCCTCCAGAAAACTATTAGAGCTCATCAGTGAATTTGGTAAAGTTGCAGGTTACAAAATTAATACACAGAAATCTGCTGCATTTCTATACACTATCAACAAAAGATCAGAAAGAAATTCAAGAAGCAACCCCATTTACCACTGCATCAGAAAGAATAAAATACCTAGGAATAAACCTATCTAAAGAGACAAGAGACCGGCACTCCAAAAAGTATAAGATGCTGGTGAAAGAAATCAAAGAAGACACTAACAGATGGAAAGATATACCATGTTAATGGATTGGAAGAATCAATATTGTCAAAATTACTACACTACCCAAGGCAATCTACAGATTCAATGCAATCCCTATCAAAATACCAATGGCATTTTTCACAGAAGTAGAACAAAAAAATCTTAAAATTTGTATGGAGACACAAAAGACCTCGAATAGCCAAAGCAGTCTTGAGAAAGAAAAACAGAGCTGGAGGAGTCAGGCTCCCTGACTTCAGACTATACTACAAAGCTGTAGTCATCAAAACAGTATGGTAATGGCAGAAAAACAGAAATATAGATCAATGGAACAGGATAGAAAGCCAAGAAATAAACCCATGCACCTATGGCCAATTAATCTATGACAAAGGAGGCAAGACTACACAATGGTGGAAAGACAGTCTCTTCAACAGATGTTGCTGGGAAAACTGGACAGCTACAAGTAAAAAAATGAAATTAGATCATTCTTTAACACCATACATAAAAATAAGCTCAAAATGGATTAAAGACCTAAATGTGAGACTGGACACTATAAAACTCCTAGAGTAAAACATAGGCAGAACACTCTCTGACATAAATCACAGCAATATCTTTTTCGATCTGTCTCCCAGAATAATGGAAATAAAAATAAAAATAAACAAATGGGACCTAATTAAACTCAAAATCTTTTGCACAGCAAAGGAAACCATAAACAAAACTAAAAGAAAACCCACAGACTGGTAGAAACTATTTGCAAATGATGTGACCAACAAGGGATTGGTCTCCAAAATTTACAAACAGCTCATGAGGCTTAATATCATCAAAACAAACAACCCAATCAAAAAATGGGCAGAAGACCTAAATACACATTTCTCCAAAGAAAATATACAGATGGCCAAGAAGCACATTAAAAGATGTTCAACCTCACCAATTATTAGAGAAATGCAAATCAAAACTACAGTGAGATATCACCTCACACCAGTCAAAATTGCTATCATCAAAAAATCCACAAACAATAAATGCTGGAGAGGGTGTGGAGAAAAGGGAACTCTCCTACACTGTTGGTGGGAATGTAGACCAGTACAGCTACTATGGAGAACAGTATGGAGGTTCCTTAAAAAACTAAAAATAAAGTTACCATATGATCCAGCAATCCCACTCCCGGGCATATATCCGGAAAATATGAAAACTCTAATTCATGCACTCTAATTCATGTAAAATGTTACATGCACCTCAATGTTCATAGCAGCACTATTTACAATAGCCAAGACGTAGAAGCAACCTAAATGTCCATCAACAGCTGAATGGATAAAGAAGATGTGGTGTATATATCCATACAATGGAGTATTACTCAGCCATAAAAAAGAATGAAATAATGCCATCTGCAGCAACATGGATGGACCTAGAGATGATCATATTAAGTGAAGTAAGTCAGACAGAGAAAGACAAATATCATATGATATCACTTATATGTGGAATCTAAAAAAATGATACAAAGAAATTTATTTACAAAGCAGAAATAGACTCACAAACACAGAAAACAAATTTATGGTTACCCAAGGGAAAAGGGAAGTGGGGGGGAATAAATAAGGGATTTGGGATTAACAGTTAAACACTACTATATGTAAAACAGATAAACAACAAGGACCTACTGTATAGCACAGGGAACTATATTCATTATCTTGTAATAGTCTATAATGGAAAAGAAGGTGAAAAAGAATATATATATAAAAATGTATATATACATATAACTGAATAACTTTGCTATACACCTGAAACCTTGTAAATCAACTATACTTCAATAAAACATTAAAAAAAATTCTTAGTCTCCAACTGTAACTAGCATTCAAGTTACCTAGAAGCATTACTACATGTACTACAACGTCTATTTAAGGCCCAAGAGAATAAGGAATCCTAAAACAATATTAAGAATATTATTGCAATGATGAACCAGAGATGGGGTTCTGGCCAGGAAACAGAACAAAGTTTTCCCTCTCATTCCCTCCTTCCATACTAAACTCCTTCCACCCTGCCACCACTTCTGTACAGTTGCAATGTCTTTCTTGATTCCATACTTGCCCCCAAATATTCATTCTCCATATAGCAACCATGGTGAGCTTTTAAAACTGCAAATCAGATCAGGTAATTCCCTTGCTTACTCTCAGTGGCTTCCTGCCATACTTAAACTGAAACTCATTCTTATGAAGGCCTATCAGACTTCACATGATCTGCCTGCTCCCCTAACTTTTGCCTACTCCTCTCTCTCCACACTGGCATTCTTGCTGATCCTCAAAACTAAAGCATGTGTCCACCTCTTTTGCACTTGTTGTTCCCTCTGACTAGAACACTCTTCCTTAGAGTTTGACATGGTTCACTCTCTCATTTCATTCAGGACTCTGTTCATGTATTACCTTCCTCTACCTCCACACCTATCCTCTTTCTTATACCATTAGCACAAGTGTTGAGATATATCAGTATTCAAGGTTCTACTTACTACTGTATAAGGGAATTTTGATGGAGCAAGTTACATACTCCCATACACTATTTCTACTGTGTCAATGGCCTATAATATGCCTACACATGGAAAGGCAGATGTATCTTTGTATCCTTCAGAAAGATAAAAACTTGTTAAAGCAACAGTCTAGAGAAGGCTTGGTGGCCATGATGGTGGAGTGGGAAGACCCTGAGCTCACCTACTCCCACGGACATACCCAAATTACAACTATTTACAGAGAAACTATCTATGAGACATTCTATGGAGCTCAGCAGCATACTCGCCTCTGGTCACCAGAGCTATATGCTCTAGGGATGCCCTCTACCCAGGCTGTGGCAGGGCTGAGTACTGTGGGTGCACTGGTAGGAGGGACTGGTCCCCAGCCTGATTGGCTGTCATGTCCTGCCTCATGTGGTGGCTGCCAGCCCATGTGTGGGAAGGGCTAGGTCCCTGCACAGATGGCCGTGTGGCCTGGGAGTTCTTGAAACTGCTGCTGGTCCACTGGTGGGCGGGTCAGTTCCTGGTGCTAATGCCCTAGAAGAAAGATTCCAGTATGGTGCTTGCCAGCACCAGTGACCTCATGATAGAAGGAGCTCCCCAAAATGGCTGCTGCCAGTGCCTATATTCCCAGTGGGAGTCCTAGTTGCCTCCTGCCTCACCAGGAGGCCCTTCAAGATCAGCAGGTGGGTCTGACTAGGCTCCTTTCAAATTACTGCCTCTATGAACACAGTGAGAATCTTAACAAAGAATTAGAAAACATAAAGAAGAACCAAACAGAGCTTAAGAATATAATAACTAAAATTTAAAAATACACTAGAGGGAATTCCCTGGCAGTCCTGTGGTTAGGACTCTGTGCTTCCACTGCAGGGGGCACAGGTTTGATCCCTGGTTGGGGAACTAAGATCCATGATGTGGCAAAAACAAACAAACAAACAAACAACAACAAAAAAACCCGCCAGACGGAATCAACAGTAGAATACATGATACAGAGGAACAGATAAGCAAACTGGAAGACAGAGTAGTGGAAATCACCCAAACTGAATAGAAAACAATAAAAAAGAATTTAAAAAATGAGGGTCATTTAAGAAACCTCTGGGACAACATCAAGCATACTAACATTTGAATTATAGGGGTCCCAGAAGGAGAAGAGAGAAAAAAGAGGCAAGGACTTATTTGAAGAATAATGGCTGAAAAATTCCCTAACCTGACACAGGAAACAGACATCCAGGCCCAAGAATCACAAAGAGTCCCAAACAAGATGAACCTAAAGAGGACTACAACGAGATACATTATAATTAAAATATCAAAAAGATAAAGAGGGACTTCCCTGGTAGAGCAGTGGTTAAGAATTCACCTGCCAATGCAGGGGACGCAGGTTCAAGCCCTGGTCCGGGAAGATCCCACATGCCGTGGAGCAACTAAGCCCATGTGCCACAACTACTGAGCCTGTGATCTAGAGCCTGTGAGCCACAACTACTGAAGCCTGCGAACCCGTGCTTCTCAATAAGAGAAGCCACCGCAATGAGAAGCCCGCACACCGCATCGAAGAGTAGCCCCCACTCACCTCAACTAGAAAAGCCCGCGTGCAGCTACAAAGACCCAATGCAGCCAAAAATTAAAAATAAATAAATAAATTTATATTTAAAAAAAGATAAAGAGAAACTATTAAAAGCAGCAAGAGAAAAGCAACAAGTTACATAACTATAAGCTGACTTTTCAAAAGAAACTTTGCAGGCTAAAAGGGAGTGGTACAATATATTCAAAGTGATGAAAGGAAAAAATCTATAACCAAGAATACTCTACATGGCATGGCTATCATTCAGATTTGAAAGAGAGATAAAGAGTTTTACAGACAAGCAAAACTTAAAAGAGTTCAGCACCACTAAACTGGCTTTCCAAGGAAAGTTAAAGGGACTTCTCTAAGTGGAAAAGAAAAGATCACAACTAGAAATATGAAAATTACAAAAGGAAAAATCTCATTGGTAAAGGCCAACATACAGTAAAGGTAGTAGAGCAACCACTTAGAAAGGTAGTAGGAAGGTTAAAAGACAAAATTAATCAAATCATTATTGCTAAAATGACCATACTACCCAATGCAATCTACAAATTCAATGGAATCCCTATCAAAGTAACAAAGGCATTTTACACAGAACTAGAACAAATAATTTTAAAATTTGTAGGGAAACACAAAAGACCCCAAATAGTCAGAACAATTTTGAGAAAGAAGAACAGAGCTGGAGGAATCATGCTCCTTGATTTCAGACTATGCTACAAAGCTACAGAAATAAAAACAGTATGATACTGACACAAAAACAGACACACAGATCAATGGAACAGGATAGAGAGCCCACAAATAAACCCTCGCACTTATCGTCAATTAATCTGTGACAAAGGAGGCAAGGATATACAATGGAGAAAAGACAGTCTCTTCAATAAGTGGTGCTGGGAAAACTGGACTACATGTAAAACAATGAAATTAGAACATTCTCTAACACCATATACAAAAATAAACTCAAAATGGATTAAAGACCTAAGTGTAAGACTGGATACTATAAAACTCTTAGAGGAAAACATAGGCAGAACACTCTTTGACATAAATCACAGAAATATTTTTTTGAATCCATCTCCTAAAGTAAATAAAAGCAAAAATAAATAAATGGGACCTCATTAAACTTAAAAGTTTTTGCACAGCAAAGGAAACCATCAACAAAACAAAAAGACAACCTACTGAATGGGAGAAGATATTTGCAAATGATATGACTCATAAGGGGTTAATATCTAACATATATAAACAGCTCATACAACTCAACATCAAAAGAAAAACTCGATTAAAAAATAGCAAGGAATTAATTTCTAAAATATACAAACAGCTCATACAGCTCAATATCAGAAAAACAAAAAACCCAATCAAAAAATGGGCAGAACTAAATAGACATTTCTCCAAAGAAGACATACAGATAGACTACAGACACATGAAAAGATGTTTAACATCGTTAATTATCAGAGAAATGTAAATCAAAACTACAATGAGGTATCATCTCACACCAGTCAGAATGGCCATGATAAAAAGTCCACAAATAGTAAATGCTAGGGAGGGTGTGGAGAAACAGGTACCCTCCTACACTGTTGGTGGGAATGTAAATTGATGCAGCTGCTATGGAAAACAGTATGGAGGTTCCTCAAAAAACTAAAAATAGAGTTGCCATATGATCCAGCAATCCCACTCCTGGGCATATATCCAGATAAAACTGTAATTCAAAAAGATACATGTACCCCTGTGTTCATAGCAGCATTATTCACAATAGCCAAGACATGGAAACAACCTAAATGTCCACTGACAGGTGAATGCATAAAGCAGTTGCTTCTTTACTTGAGCATTCTGTGCTCTGCCTTTGACTCTGGTTTGCCACCTTTGTGTTTTGAGTGTGCCCTGGGACAGGAGGGTTTAAGTGCTAATGTCCAACTTCCAGCCTGGTTACTGCAGCCCTGGTGTATTCTTATTTGACCATTTCACACCCACTAATCATTCACACCCACTGGGAACTCTGACCCATGAATTATATAGTGGGATTGGGTTTCTAAGAAGTAGGAAAAATAAGAAAGCACACAGGTTAGTTCCTGAGCCTGGTGCAGCTGCAGCATTAACACCAGGGGTTACCATATCTGGCAGGCTATATTGCAAAGTAGCTTCAACAACCACTGGTGAGTCACAAACCTACTTAGGCTTTGTCCCATGCATATTAGAGGGGCTACACTGGGTTCTAGCTCTGAATTCACCTTGGAGGCCTCTTCATTTCCAAGTTCTAACCACTACTTCTCACAAGACCCCTGAGAGAGGTATATGCCCAAGCAACAAGGGCAAAGGGAAAGCAAGCAGTACTTTAGTTTTAGGTTAGTGGGACCATATGGCCTAGTTTGTCAGGACAGTGCTGGATGTGTGGGTATAATTATTGATAACACCTTTTTTACTCCCAAAGTGTACCAGTTTTGATTATAAATTACACGGCTACCCTAATTATATACAGCATACATACACAACATAAAACTTTCCCCTTCCCCCTATCCTCTAAGCTCTGGAGGGAATATGAAACCATTAGAAATTAGAAAGACAAGGAGAGGCATATAGAGTCAAAGAAAGGAACCAAAGTCATTCCTAGCATTAAAGTAAAATTGGCAGCCAGAATTTTGTTACACCTCTTAGAGTGAAAACAATGCACCCATAAAGGGAGTTCTCAGGGTGGAATTTTAAGGCCCCTGAACCTAGAGAATGACATCCCAAAAAAGAAGTATCCCAAAAGAAGTATGGTGAAGCAGGAAGGAGATGCAGGAAAGTCATGCAGATTGGACCAGAACAGAGACAATCCCTTAGCCAAAATGGCTGAAAGAAGAACTAAAAGATGATACCAGAACTCACGATACAGCAGAGGGCCTTATCTTGGGCTCCGTGGATGGACCTTGGGGTCTATGGAAATTCTGTGAATTATAACTAAAACTTCTTGTGTATAAAAATTTTTCTGGAAGATATATCCATAAATTCCCTCAGGATCTCAAAAAGTTCCCTCAAAGTTAAGAACAATTGTTTTATGATGTTTTCAGTTCTGATATATATTAAAAGATATATCAATATTAAAGGACAGTTTTTTCATTCAGGTGTGTGAGTTTAGTCATTCTCAACACATCTACTACTAGTCTTACAAAATCCTGAGTTAAATAAGTCTTAACTGGGCTAGGTGGGTCCTATCTAAGTTTTACAATAACAATTCCAATACCCAGCATGGAGAAAACCAGATAAACAGCATTGTTAACAAAATACTCTGTTAACACAGCTTATTTCTGTCTAGGTGAGTTGCACATTACAGAAGCCCTTGGTAATTCTGTAATTCTTAGGATAACACAGAGACAGTTTTTCAGCTTCACCACCAGGTTAAGTATTGATAAAATATCATTTGAGATAAAAATAAGAGAGATACCTTATATGTAAGAAACTAGACTGGTTCTGCAATGCCGTTTGAGGACACTTTGTTTCCTTTTGACGTTTGGTTTAGTTTATTCCTTCTGAGTATGTGAGCTAGGGTGTGATTGATTTACATGGCTCTTACTTGTAATAAAATACTGAGTTGTAGTCAACTCTACCTCTGCGACAGTAAACCCCATACTTGTTCCTACCATTAAGTATCTGGATGCCCTTGTGGAACTCATTGAACTTCTCTGGGCCTGAGGTTCCTTATCTCCAGACATGAACGAGAGCACTGGATTTCATTAGATGTTATTAAAGTTTCCTTCCAACTGTCTGGTTTTATGGCACTGTATTTCTAGGAAGGGATCTGTGTTTATCATTCTTAAGTTTGTGCAACAAACTCCTGAGGAGGAGAAGCACGTTCTGCTCATTCAGCATAATATCTAAGACAAAAAGTAAATAAGAGATAAAACATCAATTGAGCACTTTAGATAGCTTGTGAGGGAGCCTCTCAGGGAAGCTTTCTTTCTCCCAATTCTTCTTCTTCCTTCTGGGGAAGACTGATCAGCTACATTCCAGGAGTCTGTTTGGACCACCTGCCATAGTGGATGGGACCATCATGCAGCAAAAGTCACACACACACACACACACACACACACGTGCAGCATGAATTCTCTCTTCCTTCTCAAACCCACAAGGCTTGTTCTAGCTGGCTCTTTTGTATCATCTTTCCCATCACATAAAACAAATGCAAAACTAAGCCAAGTTCCACTTCTCAGTGGGAAGGGTCCTGGCCTTCTTGCCTTCTTCCCTCTCTTGGGCACAGAAGTTCTTACAGTAGTCCTGTCCTTCTGGCCTCCTTTACAGAACATAAGAAGTTCCTGGTATTCAGAGGTAGGATACATGCCTCTGTGAAAGTACCAGAACATGGCACGTGGTGGAGAGAGGAGTGTATGAGGCTGGAGGCCCAAGTAGGCTCATATAATATTTGGTAACCCTACCATAGTTATACACACCATATTATATATAACATTCCCCTGAGGTGAAAGAATTTCTTCCTGATTACAGCCTAACTGAAAATGGGTCCCTCTATTGGGCAAAATTATGAGGCTTTTAGATTATCCCCAGCTCTAGCACAGCAATAGTCATTTATAAGCATTCCTATTTAATAACATATGAGCTGTTTTCATTTTGACAATTGTGATGGCCCTGAAGAATGACTACTCCCTCTTTACTTCATGGCTCTTGTAATATCTTAGATGATACTGCTGGAAATTCAAAATCCAATATATTTTACTCCAGAAATACAAAATCTCCTGCATTTTACTCCAGAGAAAGTAACTTTTAGTATGTGTCATGCCATGCAAAATCCAGATCCAAATAAAATCATTGTTCTTCCTTCACAGCTATGATCTTTGTCTTCTTGAGTTAGTATGTAGTTGAATTCTTCTTTATAATGACTTAGGCTGGACTGCAGCAGTCTTCTGTTCTTATGCAACACAGTGATTACTTAAATACTTGGATATGTTTCTTGCTATCTGAATTCTTATTGCTAAGAACCCAGAGCATTAAATCTGCTTTTCTCTTGCTTCTATAAAAGCTCTTAGAGGCCCATACCAATCAAGGCTCAAACTATATTAAAAACCGCTACAGCTTTATGCATGTTGGCTTGGGAATCTCTCCATCTACTCTGAAGGTCTTTTTTTTTTTTTTTAAAGGTTTTTTTTGATGTGGACCATTTTTAAAGTCTTTATTGAATTTGTTACAATACTGCTTCTGTTTTGGTTTTTTAGCCACGAGCCACGAGGCGTGTGGGATCTCAGCTCCCCAACCAGGGATGGAAGCTGCACCCCCTGCATTGCAAGGCGAAGTCTTAACCACTGGACCGCCAGGGAAGTCCCTACCCTGAAGGTCTTTGCCCAACATCAGCTTCCTTTGGCCTTCACCTCATTCAATTTCAGGCCTTACTAGCTTTCGTTATCTAGCTCCATTTTGACATGTGACCAGTTTCCAGCCATTTAACTTATCTCTTTTAAAACCTGGATTGGATAATTGTCTTCAGGTAAAAGCTAAAGGGCGAGGAAGCCCATTGATGTGCTCCATATAGGTCAGCTTTCTGGAGGAAGAAACAGGGTAGAGAAGGGTAGAGAGGAGGGAGAAATGGAAGAAAGCCAACACAATGGCAAACTGAATGTCAGGCATTTTGCTCTTCTCTGAGTTTTTCCTTCACTCTGACCCTGAAGCATTGTTCTTTCACCAAGCAAATAGATCTTCAGCAACCTCATCCTGTGAGTCCTCCAGCCACATTCAGAAAGGCTGAAGTCTTAGGGTGAACATAGCTCAGGATGACAAGATGGGACCTCACCTCACAAAACAGTGGTAGCCAAAGGTATCTTTCTCTGAGAAAGAATTCTTACGTCTTCTTGTAAATGAATTCTCTCTTCCTTTTACTCTTTCAATGTGAATAAAATAATCAATCATATCCATGTGCCAACAAACTGCCATGGTAGTTCCCAGACTTCAGTCTTACGGCTTTTTTTGAATGGCACGTATTTTTAATGTGGTCCTTCTTTAGTCTATTTTAGGACTATTTATAGCCATTGTGTTAAGTGTTAAGGGTTGTTATGGACTGAATATTTGCATGCTCCCCAAATTCCTATATTGAAGCCCTACCCCAAGTGTAACTGTATTTGGAGATAGGGCCTATATAGAGATAATTAAGGTGAAATGATGTCATAAGAGTGGGGCCCTGATCTGATAGGATTAGTGTCCTTATACGAAGAAACACCAGAGAGCTCACTTCTTCTCTCTCTGTACACAGAAGAAAGGTCATGTGAGGATATAGTGAGAACGTCATCATAGTGAGAAGACAAGCTAGGAAGACAGCTCCTAACCAGAAAGTGAATCAGCTAGAACCTTGACCTTGGAAGCCCAGGTTCATTGCAGCATTATTCAAATTATTCAAGACATGGAAAAAAACGTAGGTGTCTGTCAAAGGATGAATGGGTAAAGAAAACGTGAAATATAAATACATACATACATGCACAAACACACACATACACAACCCCACACACATATACATATACAATGGAATACTTTCTTTCATAAAAAAGAAGTCCTGCCATTTACAACAACATGTATGAACCTAGAGGACATTATGCTAAATGAAATAAGCCAGGCAGAAAAATACAAATACTGTATGATCTCAATTATCTGTGGACTCTAAAAAAATTGAACTCATACAACCAGAGAGTCAAACAGTGGTTGCTAAAAGCTGGAGGGTGGAAGAAATGGGGAGATGTCAGTCACATGGTATAACTTTCAGTTATAAGATGAATAAGTTCTGGGGATCCAATGTACATGACAGTGACTGTAGTTAATGATACTGTATTGTATAATTGAAATCTGCTAAGAGAGTAGATCTTAAGTGTTCTTATCACACACACACACAGTAACTATGAGGAAAAAAAGAGCAGAATATACATTCTTCTCAAGAGCACATGGAACATTCTCAAGGAAAGATCACATATTAGGCCATAAAACAAGCCTCAATAAATTTAAAAGGACTGGAATCATACAACATATGTTCTCCAACAACAATGGAATAAAATTAGAAATCAATAACAAGGAAATTTGGAAAATTCTCAGATATGAGGAAATTGAACAATGCACTCATAAATAATCAGTTGGTCAAAGAATAAATCACAAGAGAAATTAGGAAATACATTGAAATGAATGAAAATGGAAACACACACACAAAAAACTTATGGAACAGCTAAATATATGCTTAGAGTGAAATTTATAGCTATAAGCACCAGTATTAAAAAAGAAGATCTCAAATCGGTCGCCTAAAGTTTTGCCTTAATAAACTGGAAAAAGAAGCATAAACTAAATCCAAAGGAAGCAGAAAGAAGAAAATAATAAAGACTAGAGTGCAATAAATGAAGGAAAATTAAAAAATAGAGAAAATCAACAAAATTAGAAGTTAGTTCTTTGAAAAGATCAACAAAATTTACAATCCTTTAGCTAGACTGATAAAGAAAAAGAGAGAAAACTAAAAGTATTAATAATACAAATGAAAAGGAACTATTTACTACGTTACAAAAGTTAAAAGGAGGAGGGGGGGAATCCAGATGGCAGAACAGGAGGATGTAGAATTCGTCGCTACTCACGGGTACATTGCAAATTCATCTACAGATGGAACAATTCCCACAGATCACCTGCTGAATATTAGCAGAAAACTTTGGACACCTAAAAAAAAGAAAGAAAAGAAAAAAAAGAAAAGAGGAATCAAAAAAGGGACCAGCAACCATGGTGGGAAGCTGAAGGTGAGTGGAGGTCCCCACACTCAGAAAAACTCCCTCACGGTGGGAGAATCAGCTGTGACAGAAAAGCACGTTTTGGGGATCAAAGGAGAATGCAGCAGACGGTCTGTGGAAGGCAGGACAAAGTAAGAACTGCATGCAGGGTCTACACCACTGCTCTGCACATTCCTGAATCACGAGTCGCCTGTTGCAAAAGGGGGCTGGGTGCTGGAAAGTGGGGTTTGCAGTGCGGACCCAGGGAAGGGACAGCTGTTGGCTGTGAAAAGACAGCCTGAAGGGACAGGAGTAAGAAACTCCACAACTGGATAAGTCTGCAGAAAAAGCCTGAGATACCATAAAAGCAAGGGGTCATTGTCAAGTGATGTGCAAGGGGCAGAGCCGCCATTATAAGACCTTTTCCCAACCCCCAACTGCCAGCTTCTTCAGCCTCTGCGGGCATGGGGAGGAGCTCCCATCTGAGCGGGCCCACTCCCCCCACCGGGCCAGGGTCTCCTCTGCCTGCGTGGGTTCTGGGGGCCTGAGCACTGACCATCCCAAAGCCTCCTTGGGAATCAGGCCTGGGCGCCCCTGCCTGGGACGAGAGTCCGCAGATGCTGGAGGGGGCTGAGTGCTAAAGCGTGGGGCTGGGAGAACGAATCCAGGGAGAGGAATGCTGTGGGCTGCGCGGATACAGCAGAGGGGATGGGAGTGAGGGGAGGCGTGGCCAGGAATGCCCCTAGAGGAAGAGTAGGTTGCCTGGAAAGTGAGGCACCATTGTTGAGAGGCACGAGGTGGGGGGGGGGGCTGCCCCTGCTCCCATTTGCCAGCGCCACAGTCTATTCCAACTGTTTGCTGGACCCGTTGCTGCAGGCAACTTGCAGACACCTCAGTTGTGGCCCCAGTACCCAGGCCCCAACATGAGTGAGAAAGGGTGCCCCAAGCAGCCGTTGCTTTTGCTCTCTCCTGCCTGGGCAAGGAACAGACCCCCGAGGGCGGCGCACACAGAGAGGTGGGGTCAAAACCAAAACTGAGCTTCAGGGGCGGTGCGACTAAGGAAGAGGAATGGAAATCTTTCCGTGCACCTGCACAAGCTGTGGATTAAACCCCCGATGTCAGCTGCGAAAATCCTGCATCTGTGGAATACCTGAACAGACAATGAGTGTTTCAACATTTGAGACCAGTCTAGCCTTTGAAGCACTGGACTCTGGGGACAAGTACACTCAGGAATCGGGCCAGGTCAGAGTCTGTGCTGGCCCCACAGTTCCCACAGCAGGTCCAGAGACCTACCTAGAGGTATTGGAGGGCCTCCTGAGGAGGCGGGGATTGGCTCTGGGTCACTGTGGGAGCAAGGACACTGACAGAGGAGGCCCCAGGAGAATATTCTTAGTACTAATATTATTTTTTTGTTTTATTTTGCTCAGCTGTTGGTGTTGTTGCTTTTATTATATTTTATCTTTTATTTTTGAGTTTTATTCTTATATTCTTAATCTTTTTTCAAAACATATCATTTTAAATTTTTCTATTTTTACTTTACTTTTGTTGCTTTGTGGTTTTTTCCTTGCTTTTGTTCTTTGTTATCTGTTTTTTATTTCTTTTTTTCATTTTTTTTTTAGTTATTTCTGAGATATACATTTTAAAGTAATAACTAGAATTATGACTTATAACATTATACCAGAACATATAAGATTTTTAGAAATTTCATGTAATGCCTGAAACATTTATATTAACATATTTCCATACAAATAACCCAAAGAAAGTTTAGTATTGGTTGTTTTTTTGTTTGTTTGTTTGTTTATACTGCAGGTTCTTATTAGTCATCAATTTTACACACATCAGTGTATACATGTCAATCCCAATTGCCCAATTCAGCACACCACCATCCCCACCCCACCGCAGTTTTCCCCCCTTGGTGTCCATACATTTGTTCTCTTCATCTGTGTCTCAACTTCTGCCCTGCAAACCGGTTCATCTGTACCATTTTTCTACATTCCACATACATGCGATTATATATGATATTAGTTTTCCTCTTTCTGACTTACTTCACTCTGTATGACAGTCTCTAGATCCACCCACGTCTCTACAAATGACCCAATTTCGTTCCGTTTTATGGCTGAGTAATATTCCATTGTATATATGTACCACATCTTCTTTATCCATTCGCCTGTTGATGGGCATTTAGCTTGCTTCCATGACTTGACTATTGTAAATAGTGCTGCAATGAACATTGGCGTGCACGTGTCTTTTTGAATTATGGTTTTCTCTCGGTATACGCCCGGTAGTGGGATTGCTGGGTCATATGGTAAGTGTATTTTTAGTTTTTTAAGGAACCTTCATACTGTTCTCCATAGTGGCTGTATCAATTTACATTCCCACCAACACTGCAAGAGGGTTCCCTTTTCTCCACACCCTCCCCAGCATTTGTTGTTTGTAGATTTTCTGATGATGCCCATTCTAACTGGTGTGAGGTGATACCTCATTGTAGTTTTGATTTGCATTTCTCTAATAATTAGTGACGTTGAGTAGCTGTTCATGTGCTTCTTGGCCAGCTGTATGTCTTCTTTGGAGAAATGTCTATTGATGTCTTCTGCCCATATTTTGATTGAATTGTTTGTTTTTTTAATATTGAGCTGCAGGAGCTGTTTATATACTTTGGAGATTAATCCTTTGTTGATTCGTTTGCAAATATTTTCTCCCATTCTGAGGGTTGTGTTTTCATCTTGTTTGCAGTTTCCTTTCCTTTGCAAAACCTTTAAGTTTCATTAGGTCCCATTTATTTATTTTTGTTTTTATTTCCATTACCCTAGGAGGTGGATCAAAAAAGATCTTGCTGTGATTTATGTCAAAAAGTGTTCTTCCTATGTTTTCCTCTAAGACTTTTAGAGTGTCCAGTCCTACATTAAGGTCTCTAATCCATTTCAAGTTTATTTTTGTGTATGGTGTTAGGGAGTGTTCTAATTTTATTCTTTTACATGTAGCTGTCCAGTTTTCCCAGCACCACTTATTGAAGAGACTGACTTTTTTCCATTGTATATCCTGCCTCCTTTTTCATAGATTAGTTGACCGTAGGTGCGTGGGTTTATCTCTGGGCTTTCTATCTTGTTCCATCGATCTATATTTCTGTTTTTGTGCCAGTACCATAATGTCTTGATGACTGTAGCTTTGTAGTATAGTCTGAAGTCAGGAAGTCTGATTCCTCCAGCTCGGTTTTTTTCCCTCAGGATTGCTTTGGCTATTTGGGGTCTTTTGTGTCTCCATACAAATTTTAAGATTTTTTTTGTTCTAGTTCTGTAAAAAATGTCATTGGTAATTTGATAGAGATTGCATTGAATCTGTAGATAGCTTTAGATAGTATAGTCATTTTCACAATATTGATTCTTCCAATCCAAACCATGGGATATCTCTCCATCTGTTTGTATCATCTTTAATTTTTTTCAGCAATGTCTTATAGTTTTCTGCATACAGGTATTTTGTCTCCCTAGGTAGGTATATTCCTAGGTATTTTATTCTTTTTATTGCAGTGGTAAATGGGAGTGTTTCCTTAAGTTCTCTTTCAGATTTTTCACCATTAACGTATAGGAATGCAAGAGATTTCTGTGCATTAATTTTGTATCCTGCAACTTTACCAAATTCATTGATTAGCTCTAGTAGTTTTCTGGTGGCATCTTTAGGATTCTCTATGTATAGTATCATGTCACCTGCAAACAGTGACAGTTTTACTTCTTCTTTTCCAATTTGTATTCCTTTTATTTCTTTTTCTTCTCTGATTGCTGTGGCTAGGACTTCCAAAACTATGTTGAATAATAGTGGCGAGAGTGGACATCCTTGTCTTGTTCCTGATCTTAGAGGAAATGCTTTCAGTTTTTCACCGTTGAGAGTGATGTTTGCTGTGGGTTTGTCATATATGGCCTTTATTATGTTGAGGTAGCTTTCCTCTATGCCCAATTTCTGGAGAGTTTTATCATAAATGGGTGTTCAATTTTGTCAGAAGCTTTTTCTGCATCTATTGAGATGATCATATGGTTTTTATTCATCTATTTGTTAATATGGTTTATCACATTGATTGATTTGTATATATTGAAGAATCGTTGCATTCCTGGGTTAAATCCCACTTGATCATGGTGTATGACCCTTTTAATGTGTCGTTGGATTCTGTTTGCTAGTATTTTGTTGAGGGTTTTTGTATCTATATTCATCAGTGATATTGGTCTGTAATTTTCTTTTTTTGTAGTATTTTTGTCTGGTTTTGGTATCAGGGTGATGGTGGCCTCATAGAATGAGTTTGGGAGTGTTCCTTCCTCTGCAATTCTTTGGAAGACTCTGAGAAGGATGGGTGTTAGCTCTTCTCTAAATGTTTGATAGAATTCACCTGTGAAGCCTTCTGGTCCTGGACTTTTGTTTGTTGGAAGATTTTTTAATTACAGTTTCAATTTCATTACTTGTGATTGGTCTCTTCATATTTTCTATTTCTTCCTGGGTCAGTCTTGGAAGGTTATACCTTCCTAAGAATTTGTCCATTTCTTCCAGGTTGTCCATTTTATTGGCATAGAGTTGCTTGTAGTAGTCTCTTAGGATGCTTTGTATTTCTGCCGTGTCTGTTGTAACTTCTCCTTTTTCATTTCTAAATTTATTGATTTGAGTCTTCTCCCTCTTTTTCTTGATGAGTCTGGCCAATGGTTTATCAAATTTGTTTATCTTCTCAAAGAAGCAGCTTTTAGTTTTATTGATCTTTGCTATTGTTTTCTTTGTTTCTATTTCATTTATTTCTGCTCCGATCTTTATGATTTCTTTCCTTCTACTAAATTTGGTTTTGTTTGTTCTTCTTTCTCTAGTTCCTTTAGGTGTAAGGTTTGATTGTTTATTTCAGATTTTTCTTATTTCTTGAGGTAGGCTTGTATTCCTACAAAATTCACTCTTACAACTGCTTTTGCTACATCCCATAGGTTTTGGATCTTCGTGTTTTCATTGTCAGTTCTCTCTGGGTATTTTTTGATTTCCTCTTTGATTTCTTCAGTGATCTCTTGGTTACTTAGTAATGTATTGTTTAGCCTCCATGTGTTTGTGTTTTTTATGTTTTTTTCCCTGTAATTGATTTCTAATCTCATAGTGTTGTGGTCAGAAAAGATGCTTGATATGATTTCAATTTTCTTAAATTTACTGAGGCTAGATTTCTTACCCAAGATGTGATTTATCCTGGAGAATGTTCCATGCGCACTTGAGAAGAAAGTGTAATCTGCTGTTTTTGGTAGGAATGTCCTATAAATGTCAATTAAACCTATGTGGTCTATTGTGTCATTTAAAGCTTGTGTTTCCTTATTAATTTTCTGTTTGGATGATCTGTCCATTGGTGTAAGTGAGGTGTTAAAGTCCCCCACTATTATTGTGTTACTGTTGATTTCCTCTTTTTTAGCTGTTAGCAGTTGCCTTATGTATTGAGGTGCTCCTATGTTGGGTGTCATATATATTTATAATTTTTCTTTCTTCTCCTTGGATTGATCCCTTGATCATTTTGTAGTGTCCTTCCTTGTCTCTTGTAACATTCTTTATTTTAAAGTCTATTTTGTCTGATATGAGTATTGCTACTACAGATTTCTTTTGATTTCCATTTGCATGGAATATCTTTTTCCATCCTCTCACTTTCAGCTTGTATGTGTCCCTAGGTCTGAAGTGGGTCTTTTGTAGACAGCATATATATGGATCTTGTTTTTGTATCCATTCAGCGAGCCTGTGTCTTTTGGTTGGAGCATTTAATCCATTCACGTTTAAGGTAATTATTGATATGTATGTTCCTATTATCATTTTCTTAGTTGTTTCTTGTTTGTTTTTGTAGGTTCCTTTCTTCTCTTGTGTTTCCCACTTAGAGAAGTTCCTTTAGCACTTGTTGTAGAGCTGGTTTGGTGGTGCTGAATTCTCTTAGCTTTTGCTTCTCTGTAAAGCTTTTGAGTTCTCCATTGAATCTGAATGAGATCCTTTCTGGGTAGAGTAATCTCGGTTGTAGGTTCTTCCCTTTCATCACTTTAAATATGTCATGCCACTCCCTTCTGGCTTGTAGAGTTTCTGCTGAGAAATCAGCTGTTAATCTTATGGGAGTTCCCTTGTTTGTTATTTGTCGTTTTTCCCTTGCTGAGTCCAATAATTTTTCATTCTCTTTAATTTTTGCCAATTTGATTACTATGTGTCTCGGCGTGTTTCTCCTTGGGTTTATCCTGTATGGGACTCTCTGCACTTCTTGGACTTGGGCGGCTATTTCATTTCCCATGTTAGGGAAGTTTTCGACTATAATCTCTTCAAATATTTTCTCAGGTCCTTTCTCTCTCTCTTCTCCTTCTGGGAACCCTATAATGCGAATGTTCTTGCGTTTAATGTTGTCCCAGACGTCTCTTAGGCTGTCTTCATTTCTTTTCATTCTTTTTTCTTTATTCTGTTCTGCAGCAGTGAATTCCACCATTCTGTCTTCCAGGTTAGTTATCCATTTTTCTGCCTCAGTTATTCTGCTATTGGTTCCTCCTAGTGTATTTTTCACTTCAGTTATTGTATTGTTCGTCTCTGTTTGTTTGTTCTTTAATTCTTCTAGGTCTTTGTTAAACATTTCTTGCATCTTCTCGATCTTTGCCTCCATTCTTTTTCCGAGGTCCTGGATCATCTTCACTATCATTATTCTGAATTCTTTTTCTGGAAGGTTGCCTATCTCCACTTTATTTCGTTGTTTTTCTGGGGTTTTATCTTGTTCCTTCATCTGGTATATAGCCCTCTGCCTGTTCATCTTGTCTATCTTTCTGTGACTGTGGTTTTTGTTCCACAGGCTGCAGGATTGTAGTTCTTCTTGCTTCTGCTGTCTGCCCTCTGGTGGTTGAGGCTATCTTAGAGGTCTGTGCAAGTTTCCTGATAGGAGGGACTGGTGGTTGGTAGACCTGGTTGTTCTTCTGGTGGGCAGAGCTCTGTAAAACTTTAATCCACTTTTCTTCTGATGGGTGGGGCTGGGTTCCCTCCCTGTTTGTTGTTTGGCCTGAGGTGACCCAGCACTGGAGCCTACCCGGGCTCTTTGGTGGGGCTAATGGTGGACTCTGGGAAGGCTCACACCAAGGAGTATATCCCCGAACTTCTGCTGCCAGTGTCCCTGTCCTCATCGTGAGACACAGCCAGCCCCCGCCTCTGCAGGAGATCCTCCAACACTAGCAGGTAGGTCTGGTTCAGTCTCCTATGGGGTCACTGCTCCCTCCCCTGGGCCCCAATGTGCACACTACTTTGTGTGTGCCCTCCAAGAGTGGAGTCTCTGTTTCCCCGAGTCCCCTCCAAGTCCTCCAATCAAATCCCGCTAGCCTTTAAAGTCTGATTCTCTGGGGATTCCTCCTCCTGTTCCTGGACCCCCAGGTTGGTAAGCCTGATGTGGGGCTCAGAACCTTCACTCTGGTGGGTGGACTTCTGTGGTATAAGTGTTTCCAGTTTGTGAGTCACCCACCCAGCAGTTATGGTATTTGATTTTATTGTGATTGCACCCCTCCTACCATCTCACTGTGGCTTCTCCTTTGTCTTTGGATGTGGGGTATCTTTTTTGGTGAATTCCAGTGTCTTCCTGTCCGTGACTGTTCAGCAGTTAGTTGTGATTCCGGTGCTCTCGCAAGAGGGAGTCTTTTTCATGTTTTTTTGTGTATATTTTGTTTTCTTCTTTTTTTTTGTTGTCTGTTTGCTTCCTGTTTTTATTTTTCAGTCTTTGTTTTTGTTAGTTTAGTTCTCCTTGACTGTTCTAATTTTAGAATTCTTTCGTTTTTCTGTTCCCTCGTTTTTTTAAAATTCTTTTTTCTCTTTTTTCTGAGAGTGTGTGTGTGTGTGTGCGTCTGTGTGTGTGTGTGTGTTGTACTGTTGTTGCTGTTGTTTGTTTGATGTTGTTTTGCTATTTGTCTTGGGTTTTGTTCATCTGTTTGCTTTCTTTAATTTTTACTTTTTTTCTTTCCATTTTTTTCCCTCTCTTTTCTCTCATGCTGCACTGTGCAGCTTGTGGACTCTTGGTTCCCCAGCCAAGGGTCGGGCCTGGGCCTCTGGGGTGGGAGCACAGAGTCCAGGACACTAGACTGCCAGAGAATTCCTTGATCCATGGAATAGTAATCAGCGTGTGTGCTCCCAGATGTATCCACATCAACACCAAGACCAAGTCCCACACAACAGCCTGCAGGCTCCAGTACTAGACACCTCACTTCAAACGACCAGCAAGACAGGAGCACAGCCACACCCATCAGTAGACAGGCTGCCTAAAGTCGTACTAAGCTCACAAACACCCAAAAGCACACCACCTGAAGAGGCCCTGTTCTTCAGAGGGAAAAGACTCAACTCCACCCACCAGACTGCAGGCACCAGGCCCTCCCACCAAGATGCCTACACAAGCCCCTGGACCAACCTCCCTCACCAGGGGGCAGACAAGAGAAGCAACAGGAACTACAACCCTGCAGCCTGCGGAAAGAAGACCATAAACATAGTAGGTTAGACAAAATGAGATGACAGAGAAATATGTTACATAGGAAGGAGCAAGGTAAAATCCCACAAGACCAAATAAATGAAGAGGAAATAGGCAATCTACATGAAAAAGAATTCAGAGTAATGATAGTAAAGATGATCCAAGATCACAAAAATAGAATGGAGACATGGGTCGAGAAGATTTACAAGGACCTCGAAGAACTAAAGAACCAACAATCAGTGATGAACAATAACTGAAATGAAAAATACACTAGAAGGAATCAACAGCAGAATAACTAAGGTGGAAGAACGAATAAGTGAGCTGGAAGATAGAATGGTGGAAATAACTGCCAAAGAACAGAAGAAAGAAAAAAGAATGAAAAGAATTGAGGACAGTCTCAGAGACCTCTGGGACAATATTAAATGCACCAACATTCAAATTATAGTGGTCCCAGAAGAAGAGAAAGGGAAAGGGCCTAAGAAAATATTTGAAGAGATTAAAGTGGAAAACTTCCATAACATGGGAAATGAAATAGGCACCCAAGTCCAGGAATTGCACAGAGCCCCAGGCAGGATAAACCCAAGGAGAAATATGCCAAGACACACATGAATCAAACTAACAAAAATTAAATAAAAGAAAAAATATTAAAAGCAGCAAGGGAAAAGCACCAAATAACCTACAATGGAATTCCCATTAGGTTATCAGCTGATTTTTCAGCAGAAACTCTGCATGCCAGAAGGGAGTGGCAGGACATATTTAAAGTGATGAAACGCAAAAACCTACAACTAAGACTACACTACCCAGCGAGGATTTCATTCAGATTTGATGGAGAAATCAAAAGCTTTACAGACGAGCAAAAGCTAAGAGAATTCAGCACCACCAAACCAGCTTTACAACAAATGCTAAAGGAACTTCTCTAGGCGGGAAACACAAGAAAAGAAAGAAGACCTACAAGAACAAACCCAAAACAATTAAGAAAATGGTAATAGGGACATACATATCGATAATTACCTTAAATGTGAATGGATTAAATGCTCCAACCAAAAGATACAGACTAGCTGAATGGATACAAAAACAAGACCAGTATATATGCTGTCTACAACAGACCCACTTCAGACCTAGGGACACATACAGTCTGACAGTGAGGGGATGGAAAAAGATATTCCATGCAAGTGGGAATTAAAAGTAAGCTGGAGTAGCAATACTCATAACAGACAAAATAGACTTTAAAGATTATTACAAGAAAAAAGGAAGGACACTGCATAATGATCAAGGGATCAATCCAAGAAGAAGATATAACAATTGTAAATATCTATGCAGCCAACATAGGAGCACCTCAATACATAAGGGAAATGCTAACAGCTATAAAAGGGGAAATCGACAGTAACACAATAATAGTGGGAGATTTTAACACCCACTTACACCAATGGACACATCATCTAGATAAAATAAATAAGGAAACACAAACTTTAAATGACACAATAGACCATATAGACTTAATTGATATTTATAAGATAGTCCACCTGAAAGTGGCAAAATACAATTTCTTTTCAAGTGCACATGGAACATTTTCCACGATAGATCACATCTTCTGTCACAAATTAAGCCTTGGTAAATTTAAGAAAACTGAAATCATATCAAGTATCTTTTCCAACCACAGAGCCATGAGACTAGATATCAATTACTGGAAAAAATCTGTAAAAAACAGCAATACATGGAGGTTAAACAATACACTACTAAATAACCAAGAGGTCACTGAAGAAATCAAAGAGGAAATTAAAAAATACCTAGAAACAAATGACAATGAAAACACGACAACCCAAAAACTATGGGATGCAGCAAAAGCAGTTCTAAGAGGGAAGTTTATAGCAACACAATCCTACCACAAGAAGCAAGAAACATCTCAAATAAACAACCTAACATTACACCTAAAGCAATTAGAGAAGGAAGAACAAAAAAACCCCAAAGATAGCAGAAGGAAAGAAATCATAAAGATCAGATCAGAAATAAATGAAAAAGAAATGAAGGAAACAATTGCAAAGATCAATAAAACTAAAAGCTGGTTCTTTGAGAAGATAAAAAAAATTGATAACCCATTAGTCAGACTCATCAAGAAAAAAAGGGAGAAGACTCAAATCAACAAAATTATAAATGAAAAAGGAGAAGTAACAACTGACACTGCAGAAATACAAAGGATCATGAGAGATTACTACAAGCAACTCTACGCCAATAAAATGGACAACCTGGAAGAAATGGACAAATTCTTAGAAAAGCGCACCCTTCTGAGACTGACCCAGGAAGAAATAGAAAATATAAACAGACCAATCACAAGCACTGAAATTGAGACTGTGATCAAAAATCTTCCAACAAACAAAAGCCCAGGACCAGCTGGCTTCACAGGGGAATTTTGTAAAACATTTAGAGAAGAGCTAACATCTATCCTTCTCAAACTCTTCCAAAATATAGCAGAGGGCGGTACACTTCCCAACTCATTCTATGAGGCCACCATCACCCTGATACCAGAACCAGACAAAGATGTCACAAAGAAAGAAAACTACAGGCCAATAGCACTGATGAACATAGATGCGAAAATCCTGAACAAAATACTAGCAAACAGAATCCAACAGCATATTAAAAAGATCATACACCATGATCAAGGGGGGTTTATGCAGGAATGCAAGGATTCTTCAATATATGCAAATCAATCAATATGATACACCATATTAACAAATTGAAGGAGAAAAACCATATGATCATCTCAATAGATGCAGAAAAAGCTTTCAACAAAATTCAACACCCATTTATGATAAAAACTCTCCAGAAAGTAGGCATAGAGGGAACTCACCTCAACATAATAAAGGCCATATATGATAAACCCACCACCAACACTGTCCTCAATGGTGAAAAACTGAAACCATTTCCTCTAAGATCAGTAACACGACAAGGTTGTCCACTCTCACCACCATTATTCAACATAGGTTTGGAAGTTTTAACCACAGCAATCAGAGAAGAAAAAGAAATAAAAGGATTCCAAATCGGAAAAGAAGAAGTAAAGCTGTCACTGCTTGCAGATGACATGATACTATACATAGAGAATCCTAAGGATGCTACCAGAAAACTACTAGAGCTAATCAATGAATCTGGTAAAGTACCAGAATACAAAATTAATGCACAGAAATGTCTTGCATCCCTACACACTAATGATGAAAAATCTGAAAGAGAAATTAAGGAAACACTCCTGTTTACCATTGGAACAAAAAGAATAAAATACCTAGGAATAAACCTACCTAAGGAAGAAAAGAAGTAAAACTCTCACTGTTTGCAGATGACATGCTCCTATACATGGGAAATCCTAAAGATGCCCCCAGAAAACTACTAGAGCTAATCAATGAATTTAGTAAAGTTGAAGGATAGAAAATTAATACACAGAAATCTCTTGCATTCCTAAGCACTAATAACTAAAGATCAGAAAGAGAAATTAAGGAAACAATCCCATTTACCATTGCAACCAAAAGAATAAAATACACAGGAATAAACATACCTGAGGAGGCAAAAGACCTGGACACAGAAAACTATAAGATACTGATGAAAGAAATCAAAGATGACACAAACACATGGAGAAAATACCATGTTCTTGGATTGGAAGAATCAATATTGTGAAAATGACTATACTACCCAAGCAATCTACAAATTCAATGCAATCTCTATCAAATTACCAATGGCATTCTTCCCGTAATTAGAACAAATAATTTTACAGTTTGTATGGAGACACAAAAGACCCCAAATAGCCAAAGCAATCTTGAGAAAGAAAAACAGAACTGGAGGAATCAGTCTCCCTGACTTCAGACTATACTGCAAAGTTACAGTAATCAAGACAGTATGGTATTGGCATAAAAACAGAAATATAGATCAGTGGAACAGGATAGAAAGCCCAGAGATAAATCCACCCACCTATGGTCACCTAATCTATGATAAAGGAGGCAAAAATATACAATAGAGAAAAGATAGCCTCTTCGATAAATGGTGCTGGGAAAACTGGATACCTACATGTAGAAGAATGAAATTACAACACTCCCTACCACCATACACAAAAATACACTCAAAGTGGATTAAAGACCTAAATGTAAGGTCAGACACTATAAAACTATTAGAGGAAAACATAGGGAGAACACCCTTTGACATAAATTGCAGCAAGATCTTTTTTTTTTTTTAATTTATTTTATTTATTTATTTATTTATTTATTTTTGGCTGTGTTGGGTCTTCGTTTCTGTGCGAGGGCTTTCTCCAGTTGCGGCAAGTGGGGGCCACTCTTCATCGCGGTGCACGGGCCCCTCACTATCGCGGCCTCTCTTGTTGCGGAGCACAGGCTCCAGACGCGCAGGCTCAGTAGCTGTGGCTTACGGGCACAGTCGCTCCGCGGCATGTGGGATCTTCCCAGACCAGGGCTCGAACCCGTGTCCCCTGCATTGGCAGGCAGATTCTCAACCAGTGCGCCACCAGGGAAGCCCTGCAGCAAGATCTTTTTTGACCCACCTCCCACAGTAATGGAAATAAAAAGAAAAATAAACAAATGGGACCTAATGAAACTTAAAAGCTTTTGCACAGCAAAGGAAACCATAAACTAGATGAAGAAACAACCCTCAGAATGGGAGAAAATATTTGCAAACAAAGCAACTGACAAAGGATTAATCACCAAAATATACAAGCAGTTCATGCAGCTCAATATCAAAAAAACAAACAACACAATCCAAAAATGGACAGAAGACCTAAATAGACATTTCTCAAAAGAAGACATACAGATGGCCAACAAACACATGAAAAGATGCTCAACATCACTAATTATTAGAGAAATGCAAATCAAAACTACAATGAGGTATCACTTCACATCAGTCAGAATGGCCATCATCAAAAAATCTACAAACAATAAATGCTGGAGAGGGTGTGGAGAAAAGGGAACCCTCTTACACTGTTGGTGGGAATGTATATTGACACAGCATGGAGAACAGTATGGAGGTTCCTTAAAAAACTAAAAATAGAACTACCATATGAGCCAGCAATCCCACTACTGGGCATATACCCAGAGATAACCATAATTCAAAAAGACATATGCACTCCAATGTTCATAGCAGCACTATTTACAATAGCCAGGACATGGAAGCAACCTAAATGTCCATCAACAGAGGAATGGATAAAGAAATAGTGGTACATATATACAATGGAATATTACTCAGCCATAAAAAGGAATGAAATTGGGTTATTTGTAGAGACGTGGATGGACCTAGAGAGTGTCATACAGAGTGAAGTAAGTCAGAAAGAGAAAAACAAATATTGTATATTAACGCATATATGTGGAATCTAGAAAAATGGTACAGATGACCTTATTTGCCAAGCAGAAATAGAGACACAGATGTAGAGAGCTAACCTATGGATACCAAGGGGGAAAGGAGTGGGTTGGGAGGAATTGGGAGATTGGGATTGACACATATACACTACTCATAGTACGTATAAAATAGAGAACCGACAGGAACATAATATGTAGCACAGGGAACTCTACTTAATGCACTGTGGTGTCCTAAATAGGAGGGTAATCCAAAAGGGAGGCAATATATGTATATGTATGGCTGATTCATTTTGCTGTGCAGTAGAAGCTAACAGAACATTGTAAAGCAACTACATTCCTATAAAAAAAATTAAAAGGAGTATAAGGGAATGAAAAATTGTTTGCCAACAAATTCAGTAGCCTAGATTGAATATATTCTTGGAAAGACAAACTACCAAAACTGAGTCAAGAAGAAATAGAAAATCTGAACAAAATCATGATATGTAAAGATATTAAATTAGTAATTAAAAAACCCACCCAGGGTTCTACTCAGCTTTTAAATAAGACTTAACATCAATCATTTAAAAACTTTTCTGTAAAAGAGAAAAGGAGGAAACTTTTCCCAATTTATTATATGAGGCCAGTATTACCCCTATATAAAAATCAGATACCACAAAAGAAGCAAACTACAGACCAATATTTCTTATGAATATAGAGGTTAAAATTCTCAATACCAGCAAATACTAGCAAGTCAAATCCAGCAATATATTAAAAGGTTTACACACCAAGTAGGATTTATCCTAGGAATGAAAAGTTCGATTAAATTGGAAAATTAATTAATGTAATATTAATAGAAAAAAAACCCAAAAACCAAAAACATGGTCATCTCAATAGACATAGAAAAAATGTGACAAATTCCAACACCCTTTCTTTTTTTTTTTTTTTTTTTTTTTTTTTTTTTTTTCCAACACCCTTTCTTAATAAAAACACCCAATAAATAAGAAATAGAAGGGAATTTCTTCAACTTGACAAAGGTCATCCATTAAAAACCCACAGCTGTCATCATACTTAACAGTGAAATAATGAATGCTTTCCTCCTAAAATCAAAAACAGGAATATGATGTCTGCTCTGGCCACTTTACTTCAACATTGTATTGGCGATTCTAGCCAGAGGAAAATTAAGAAAAAGAAGTAAAAGGCATTCAGATTGGAAAAGAAGAAACAAAAACTATCTCTATTTTCAGATGACATGATCTTGTACATAGAAAATCCTAAGGAACCCACACAATATACCATTAGGACTAAGAGAAGAATTCAGCAAAGTTGTAGAACACAAGATCAGTATAAAAAATCAATTATATTTCTATACACTATCAAGGAACAATCTGAAACTGAAATTAAGAAAAGCATTCCATTTACAAGAGCACCAAAAAGAATAAAACACTTTGGAATAAATTCAACAAAAGAGCAATATTTACACAACAAAAACTATAAAACATTTTAAAAGAAATTAAAGACCTAAATAAATGGAGAGACATTCCACGTATATGATTGAGAAGACTTAATATTGTTAAGATGGCAGTACTCCCCAAAGTGATCTACAAATTCAACACAATCAGTATCAAAATCCTGGGTAGTTTTTTTGCAGAAATTAATAAGCTGATCCTAAAATTCATATGAAAATATAAGGAGTCCTGAAAAGCCAAATCAATCTTGAAAAAGAGCGAAGTTGAAGGACTCACAATTTCAATTTCAAAACTTACTACAAAGCTATGCTAATGAAGGCAATGTAGGAGTGGCAAAAGGATACAGATCAATGGAATAGAATCAAAAATCCAGAAACAAAAGAAACTTCTATTTATGGTCAATTGATTTTTGAAAAGGGCATAATATAATTCAATGTGAAAAGGATAATCTTTTCAACAACTGATGATGGGACCACTGGGTATCCAAGTGCAAAAGAATAAAGTTGAACCCCTCCCTCACCCAATATACAAAAATTAATTTAAAACTGGATCATAGATCTAAATGTAGGAACTAAAACTATAAAACTATTAGAAGAAAGCAAAGAGGTAAATCTTCATGACCTTGGATTAGGCAACGGTCTCTTAGGTATGATACCAAAAGCACAAGCAAGAAAAGAAAAAATAGATAAACTGGACATCATTAAAATTAAAAACTTTTGTCCCTCAAAGGACACAATTAAGAAAATGAAAAGACAACCCACAAATTGGGAAAAAACATTTGCAAATTATGTAGTATTTGATGAAGGCCTAGTATCCAGAATATATAAAGAATTCTTACAACTCAACAATAAAAAGACAACTAATTAAAGAATGGGCAAAGGATTTGAATTGATATTTCTCCAAAAGAGACAAACAAATGGTCAATAAGCACATGAAAAGATGTTCAACATCATTAGTCATCAGCAAATGCAAATCAAAACCACAATAAGATATCATTTCAGTCCCACTAGGATGGCTATAATCAAAAAGCCAGCACAGTAACAAGTATTGGCAAGGATATGAAGAAACTGGAACACTCATATACTGCTGATAAGATATAAAGTGATACAGCCAGTTTGGAAATCAGTTTGGTGATTCCTCAAAAGTTAAATATAGAGTACCATATGACCCAGTGTTTTCCTTCCTAGATTTATCCTGAAGAGAATTGAAAACTTATGTCCACAAAAAAACTTGTACACAAATATTCACAGTAGCATTATTCATAATAGCTAAAAAGTGGAAACAACCCAACTGCCCATCAACTAATGAATCTACAAACAAAATGTGACATACCCATACGATGGAATATTATAGGCTATAAAAATAAATGAAGTGCTGATACACACTGCAACATGCATGAACACTGGAAATATTAGGCTAACTTAAGGAAGCCAGACATAAAAGGCTATACATTATTCCATTTATGTGAAGTGTCCAGAATAGGCAAAGCCATAAAGATATAAAATAGTCAAGTAGTTTTCTGGGGTTGGGGAAATGGAGACTGGGGAGTGTATGCTAATGAGTACAAGGTTTCCTTTTGGAGTGATGAAAATGTTCTAAAATTAGATAATGGTGATAACCGCAAAACTCTACAAATATACTAAAAACCCACTGAATTATACACTTTAAAAGGGTAAATTTATATCTCAATAAAACTGTTATTTTTTAAATGTCTGGCATACAGTAGGCATTTAATAAATGTTGGTTGGTTTCATTCCCATCAGCCTAAATTTAGATAACAGAGCTGAGGCTATTTCCTGCCCAGGGTTTAACAACTTTTATCCCCCTTCAGCCTTGGCAGTGATCAGGTGGGATGGCCTGAGGGTTGCCAGGGAGGGAAACTGGAAAGAGCTGTCCATATCTTTGGGCTGGGAAGAGGAGCTGTGATAAAGAATGGGGAATCCAAAGTTAGGGAACAGAGGCAGATTCTCTCATCAGAGGCCATTCTAGACAATGAACTTGGGAGGAGGGTGGAAAATAAAAGTTGAGACAAGAGACCACTGGCTTGTGATCTGGAGGCACCTTAATTCAATTAGCAGCTTCCTATATCCCCTTCTCTGACTTTCATTTGGCTGCTAGATTGATTTCTTTTTTTTTAAATTTTTTTATCGGAATATAGTTGATTTACAATGTTGTGTTAGTTTCTGCCGTATAGCAAAGTAATCAGTTATACATGTACATATATCTGCTCTTTTTTAGATTCTTTTCCCATATAGGTCATTACAGAATATTGAGTTCCCTGTGCTATACAGTAGGTTCTTACTGGTTATGTACTTTATATATAGTAGTGTGTATATGTCAATCCCAGTCTCCCAATTCATCCCCCCCCATATATACAATGGAATATTACTTAGCCATAAAAAAGAACGAAATAATGCCATTTGCAGCAACATGGATGGATCTAGAGATTGTCATACTGAGTGAAGTCGAAAGACAAATATCATATGATATCTCTTATGTGTGGAAGCTAAAAAAATGGTACAAATGAACTTATTTACAAAACAGAAATAGAGTCACAGATATAGAAAACAAACTTATGCTTGATTTCTTATAGAGAAGGCAGGTATCCCACTGCTTATCCCACTGCTTATAGTCATTTTCCTGCCAGGAAACTATATCATTTTTCCTATTTTATTGAGGTATACTTGACATATATAACATTGTGTTTTTTAGGTGTACAACCTAGTAATTTGATATATGTACTATTGCAAAATGATCACCCCAATAATTTTAGTTAACATCCATCAACTCACATAGTTACATTTTTTTCTTGTGATGAGAACTTTTAATATCTCTTAGCAACTTTCAAATATACAGTACAGTTTTATTAACTATAGTCACCATACTGTACATTACATCCCCAGAACTTGTTTATTTTATATTTTAGGTAAATATATTACTAAGCATGGCAATGAAGTACAACAAATCAGAGCTGAATTTCTAAAATATCGGGCCCCACACCCTGGATATGAGTGAAAAAGTGTTGAAATGTATTGTGCTGTATTAGCAACAGGTACACCAGGACTGCCTAAATTTTCATTTGACTCAATCTTTTTTTTTTTTTTTTTTTTATTTACGGCTGTGTTGGGTCTTCGTTTCTGTGCGAGGGCTTTCTCTAGTTGTGGCAAGTGGGGGCCACTCTTCATTGCGGTGCGCGGGCCTCTCACTGTCGCGGCCTCTCTTGTTGAGGAGCACAGACAGGCTCCAGACGCGCAGGCTCAGTAGTTGTGGCTCACGGGCCTAGTTGCTCCGCGGCATGTGGGATCTTCCCAGACCAGGGCTCGAACCCGTGTCCCCTGCATTGGCAGGCAGATTCTCAACCACTGCGCCACCAGGGAAGCCCTGACTCAATCTTTTATGCAGATAAAGAATACTATGTATTTATCCATTTAATCAGTAATATTAAACAAATTTTTGTGGGAATAGAACTAAAATGTATTAAGAATTGACTGGTTACTGGGCACTGCATTAAGCGCTGTCACAAACGTGATCCAGAAAAACAAAGCCTAAGAAACAGCCTTTGAATCTTAGGATGGACAAGAGTGGCCTCTGAAAAGCAGTTTCACTGGAGACGTGAACCAGAGTTGGGAGGATTAGAGTGAGTGGCAGTGAAAAAGTGAAAGCAGTAATGTGTGTGGGCTCCTTTTCCAAGTTCACCACTAAAGGAAAGGATAGATGAGACAGCTTGAGGAAGAGGCAGGGTAAAAAAAAATTATAGTAACTTATTTTTCTGATTATATAATGAGGGCCCAATGTAGATAGTTTGGAAGAAGAGAGACGTATAACAAAAAAATAAAATGGTTTATGATCTTTAAACAAATCTACATTTTCTGCATAAATTCATATCAAAGAAACCTGGACCTTAAATTTAAAAGCTAGTGTACAATTTAGATTTCTAACTAATCAAAGTATATTTCTATCAAGGATAAATAAAGAAGGAAAGGTCAAAAAGTGGCTTTTCTTTTAAGGCAGACGTTTAATTTGAAGGAAAGGTATGAAAGTGACTGAAGCCACTTGGGACTGCTTTGAGATTATTTTCCTTATTGATAACAAGAAACTTGTTGACAGAAGGAGATCTAGAAACTTAGAATAAAAACAGAGTGGTACTCCTGGGGATGCAATGTACAGCATGGTGACTACAGTTAATAATACTGTCTTGTATGTTTCAAAGTTGTAAGACAGTAGATCTTTAAAGTTCTTATCACAAGAAAAAAAATCTGTTAACTATGCGTGGTGATGGGTGTTAACTAGACTTATGGTGATCATTTGTGCAATAAATACATCTATCGAATCATTATGTTGTACACCTGAAACTAATATAATGTTATATGTCAATTATATCTCAATTTAAGAAACAATAAAATAAAATAAACATATAGGAGCAAACAAAAAATTCTATTCCCATTTAATAATCGAAATTAGAAACTTCATTTATATTTTAGGCTTCTCCTCTCTATATCTGGCTCAGATTTGCTGCACCCAAAGCAGCCTGCAGTCAGAGAAGCCAGAAGTCAGGAAAGGGAATATGATCCATTTATTTTCCTTTTCATCGCATTTCTACTGCTCCTCCCATAGTTTTATTACTCCCCAAAGCTGGAGTGCAGAGGGAGAGGAGAGGAAAGCAGGGCAGGAAAATTCTTACTTAAAGATGCTGATGCTGGCTGCTACTGGCTCCTTTTAGACTTGGCAGATGTTTAAATCTGGCTCTTTCTCTCTTAGATGATGTTTGGGTTATTTTGCAAACCCTATCACCATCACCACCACTCTGCATATGTCCAATCCATCTCTATTCCAGCTAGTCATTTGTGATTTCTTCCATACCCTGAGGGTTCTGCGGGTCCACTTTTGGCCTCCTTCTACTGAGGCTTCCTCCTGGGCAGGAACTAAGACAACCCCAGCCTGACTCTCTGTCACATTATCCACCCAGATCTGGTCCATGGGAAACCTCACAACTCTTGTTGTGACAGACTCCAAAGGGCACTGACTTCCCAACTGCAGCCATTGACGACTTCCTCTTAAGCCCTCATTTTTTAGATTTTTCAAGCATAATTCTGACACCGGTCTTCTGAATTAAGCTTTCAGTGGTTTCCCTAAGTTCCTTTTTCTTGCCTTGACACGAAGGGGAAGTACCCAGACCCTCAGGCTCTTCCCACCATGCATGGTATAATCATACTTATAAATTTATATAAAATAACATGTGCATATATTAAAAGTTTTAAATAAAAAAGAAATAGGCACTTAAAGAGCCAAGCACAGTGCTAGGAAGATGGTAAGTACTGAATGAATGTTAGCTATTATTGCTAAATATTAGTTTTCCTGAAAGGTCATCTATATGATTGTTAAAAAACAGAAAAAAAAGCGTCATTTCTTAATTGCCTAGCTAGCTACACACCAGTAAATCGATTCCCATTATTAAAACAAATATAGTTAGAAATGTGAAGGACTATCTCGTGTCATATATATATATATATATATATATATATATATATATGGTATATGTTTACAACAAAGATGGAATGACATAGTTAAATGAGATTAGTACATCTGCCAAGGCAAAGGAAGTGTTATCAAATCATGGGACTTCCCTGATGGCGCAGTGGATAAGACTCCATGCTCCCAATGCAGGGCACCCGGGTTCGATCCCTGGTCAGGGAACTAGATCCCACATGCGTGCTGCAACTAAGAGTTCGTATGCCACAACTAAGGACCCTGTGTGCCACAACTAAGGAGCCTGCCTGCTGTAACTAAGATAAATAAATAAATAATTTTTTAAAAAATGAACCACTATGAAAGAAAAACTAAACATACATGGCACAGCATGTTGAACACTGTTAGGATCTTAAAAAAAAAAAAACTAAACCGGGTGGCATGATCAATAGAGCAATTTTGGTGCCATCTAAATATTTATTTTGTAAATGAGGTGGAATATAAATGAAATAAATTATAGTAGCTATAATTGTTCCTTGCAGATCACACAATCAACATGGCAGAGGCAATTTGATGGGTCATTAAAATGGCTAAAATGATCAAATTGCCTCTGCTGTTCTTGTTATTTGGGGCAGCCAGACTTAACCAGAGACACTCATGCATTCCATATTCATGCCTTCATTCATTCAAAAAATATGCACCTACTATGTGCAAAGTGTTTTCCTAGAGCCTGCATTGGATATAAAGAACTATAATACAGTAATTTGCCTTAAGGCATGTACTGTCTAGTTGAAGAAGGTAAACAAAGCATGCTGTCTTTCAATTTAGAAATTTTTTGGCAAACTAAGCTAGCTAGGTAGAGTGTTAGGTACTTGTCATTAGGAGAAACATTTGCTGTTACTGTCAAATTCCATATATATTTTCAAATTCAAGGTGTCGATTTTCAAGTTTGTTGTTGGGTAGTAAAAGGTACATATGGTAAAAAATTATTCAAAAGAGTATTTGTTTTTAAATATTGTGTATATGTGCATTTCTTACATACCAGGACACAAGAAATGCCCTAATCTTCAAAGACACTAGTTTTTACTTCATTAACTTATTATTTCACTTCCTTCTCCAATTTACCTCTACGTCCATGGCATGCAGTATATCGAATTTGGTAGGGATATTCTAAGCCAACATAATACTTGGCCAGATATCATTCCCTGTTCTCTTTACAGAATTTCTGCAGTATTTTCTCTAAATGTTTCTTTTTTCCTATGACATAATCTATCTTCCTTTTTTTGTTGTTGTTTCCCAATAGGAATCTAAATTTGTAACCTAATAGGGATCTAAAAATCCTTACTTCAGCAGCTTCTAATCTGCTACTGAATTCTTCCCAGACCCATGATTTAACATCTGTGTTCAATATTCTAATCTTCCAATGAGGACTAGAGCTCAGCTTTACTTGCTTCTTTCAACCTGCGAAAGCAACTCAAAAAAAAAAAAAAATTGAACTCATCAGCTTCCTGATTTGAGATCTTTGTAATACAGCTTCATTATTTTGACATGAATTCCCTAGACATCAGACTCACCCATATTCAAATTTAAGGGCAAAAACATCCCAAAGACAAACATAAATTTCTTTTGGATTGCTCAACCTCTACTTCTCCCGATACAGGTAATTGAGTTGACAGTGTATTTTACACAATGAAAAGTGTAAAAGGACCTTTGGCTAGCAATTAGCTTTTTATATAACTTTGAGATATTGTAGACCAAAGAGATAGCATACAGACTTGTTAATAATTCTTTTTAATGTTACATTTAAAATAACTTTAAAATTGGGTCATAATGAGTGATTCTTGAAAAATCCCCAGTTATTTCAATTGCCTAGCTTTAAATAATGCTGAAACACAATGGCTTCATCTTGAAAATCTGACAACCAAATTGATGCTAATTAAAGCCATGTGTGCAATTTTCCTAGGACTTTAAAACAAAATGGAATTTGAAACTCAGTGACAAACTAGAATGACTGTCACAAAATCAGATAATTAGAAGATTTTAAAAGAACACATGTAATACAGTAGACAGCAGGTAGCTCTACAAAGTACTATACGGAATGTAATTTATGTGAATTTTTTAAAAGGTATAATACCGGAGTGCATTTAGCAGTACTTACACTTGTATGAGCTTGACCCTGAGGTATACTGGGGCTGAATCCAGGATGGGACAGGAGGAGGAGCAGATCCACCTATAAGTTGGGTCATGGGGCTGCAAGCTAGTGTTCAAATGGCAAATTCCTCACTGATTCAGACTGGCATTGAAAGTTGGTCCATTCCAGTGGGCAAGGGTATAGAGATTAGAAAATAATGAAGTCAGAAGAGGTAGTGGTTTGGGGTTTCGGGAGCAGAAGTCTAACAAAGCCTTAGTTTATGGAGCACAGGATTCAGCACCTCAAGAGTGGGCTGTTAGGGTCCCATTCACGTGGATTTGGTTCAGTGCTCCTGTTCCAAAGGGGAACTTGAGTTCTGAACAGTTAACTGAGACAGAAATCCAGTCAAATGGCCTGGAAGAGCATAGAAGGATGAGCAGAGCCTGGGCTTTGGGCCATATGAGAAGCCAGGGCTCTTGCCAGGCACACAAAACCCAGGCTTAAAGCAGTAAGATGAATCCCATATTCCAACGACTCTGGTTTGAATCTGATTTTAAACACTGCCTGTTAGGAACAAAGATAAAAGCAATGGCTGCAAGACAGTCAGGAACCTAGTTTAGCTGAATGTCAGGCTGAGGGTATTGGTGCCTTCAAAAGGGCAGGGCTAGTGAAGGCAGAGCCTATAAAAGCTCAGTCCTCAAGAAGTGATTCATGATGTAGAAAGGATGGAAACCCAAAGGGAATGGTCTGTATTTGTATACATTCAAAAAAGGATGCTGATTAACTTGGACATCCAGTTAGGACACCAGAGTGGTGTCTCCTTAAGAATACTTGGTGAGAAGTTTTTTAAACCCGGAATGTTATGAGAGCTAATAGTAATGGCTACATTTACTGAGCACCTCTATTGGGCCAAGCACTTTTCGTAAATTATCTATAATGCTCTCAACAACTGACAAGGTACTTAGACTTACTGGTATTTTACAGATACGAAACTAAGACTCAGAGAGGTACAGTAAAGGGTCCCCAGCCACTCTGCTAATAAGGTGCTGCACTGGGTCTGGTTCCAGTAAAGCAGTTGAGAAAAAATAGGCTTATCTTACGGAATAAAATATGTACAGTTTATTACCAGTTAACTTAAGCAAAAAAAAAAAAATTTCATTTATGTGTATACTTCAGCTTACTTTAATATATGTATAGCAAAATGAAAATAAAACACAGGCTTTGCTACTGTGATGATCTAATGCTAACTGGTCCTTTCTCATTCAGATATTAGTGAAATCTTTAGATAATGCCTACGCTTCTCAATCTGTGTCTTGGTTTCTTAGTGTCTGCCTTTTTACTCTCCCAATTGGTCTACAGATGTATTACCCCAGTTACTAAACTAATCCTAAGTGAAACAGAACTTGTGTTTAAAATCTGCTAGTATTCAAATTCCAACTTAAATTTCCTTCATATCTTTGGGTCACAGTCATGGAGCCTCCTCCCAGCTCCCAATATCAACTAACACCCGACGACAGGGAAAACTAAGGTATGAGGTGATATTATTATCGAGGATAATAAAACTTTAGAAGAAAATTACCACAGATCTTTAAAAATCATAAAGACAATGCTATGGATGCCCTACCACATCTATTCACAAAGAAGTTTCGATGTAAAGAAACATTTTAACATTAGAAACTTAATTTCAGAGATAAAAATCTACAGAACACGGGGCTTCCCTGGTGGCGCAGTGGTTGAGAGTCTGCCTGCCAATGCAGGGGGCACGGGTTCGAGCCCTGGTCTGGGAGGATCCCACATGCCGCGGAGCAACTAGGCCCGTGAGCCACAACTACTGAGCCTGCGCGTCTGGAGCCTGTGCTCCGCAACGGGAGAGGCCGCGATAGTGAGAGGCCCGCGCACCGCGATGAAGAGTGGCCCCCGCTCGCCGCAACTAGAGAAAGCCCTCGCACAGAAACGAAGACCCACACAGCCAAAAATAAAAATAAATAAATTTAAATTTAAAAAAATATATATATACAGTACAGGGGTTGAATCTGTGCATCAGATAAAGAAGGATTCAATACTGATTTCCAAGCAAAATAATAATCAGATGTGTCAACAAAAGCATACATTGGGCATCTGAAGGGAGGAGGAGGGTGAAGGTTAGGGGTGAGAGGGGAATATCTGTCCCTGATGCAAGAAAGAGAAGAAAGGAAAGGAAGCAGCATCAGCAATAGTCTGAATGGAAAAGCAGACTTTGGTCACAGCAAGGCAGATGCCAGGTCCCAGAAAATGCTGCTGAAACTAAACATCTCTTCGTCAGTCCACCCGACCAGCTCCCCTGCCTCCCAACTCCAATCACATGTATTGATGGGCGGCACTCACTTGGCCCTAGTGATGGTTCCAGAGCTGGAGATGAGACCCCAAGCCAAGTATGAGAGTTTAGCCAACTGAACACTTAGGAGGACGTGTCCACACAAGACTGCCATCACTTAGGACACCAGTTGCAAATGTGGGGCATTCCCCAAACCACCCTCAGTTTTGATAATTCGCTAGAAGGACTCAGTATGCACTGAAAGCTGCTACACCCACAGTTATGGGTTATTACAGGGATTAAAATCAGTCAAGGGAAGAGATGCATGCATAGGGCAGAGTCCAGGACTGGTCCAAATACAGAGGTCCTGGTTGTCCTCTTCATATGGAGCCATGGACAGTGTTCACTCCTTATGGCCATGTTATGTGACAATAGGCATAGCCAGCCAAGGAAGCAAACCCCAATCTTCAGTGTTTAGAGTTTTTACTGGGGGTCCATCACACACTGTCTACATGGCTGACCTTCACTCTCCAGCCCTTCTGGGAGGTTGGGCTGATATCTTTAGTCTCCAGTCCCTTCTGGAGACAAAACTGATACCTCACGGCCCAAAGCCCCCATCATAAATCACACTTTTAGACGGATAACTAGTGGGCCAAAACCCTCAGGCAATGATACTCCAATCAGGCAGGACATTCCAACGGCCTAGAGATCACCTCCCTGTAGTTGAGGGAGAGGCCAGACCACTCTTTGCGTAAGGTTAATTTTCTACTGCATACCAGGCCAACCAGAATTCTTCCCCAGGAATTCTCTTTTTGGAGACAGAGAAGAGGGGACTTTGTTAGTCGGGATCCCTAGAAGCATCGCAAGGACTCCTGTGTAAGTGATTTACTGAAGGAGTGTTCTCAGCAGAAAGTATCTCGATGTACGGGAAGCACGACAGTACAGGGGAAGATGCTAAGCAAAGAAATGGTTTCAGCTGAAGTCTAGCCATAGACCAGGGGCATGACACTGATTGCACCTCAGACCTGACCCACCCTGAGAGGAGGCTTTGTATCTCCAAAGCAGTCAGCCATTGGCTTTGGGCCACCACGGGGGAGGGGAGGCATTATTTCCCAGGCATTACTGGTTGAAGCAGCAACTAGTGTCCCAAGGCAATTCTCCAGAATTGGGTGCAGCTGTGAGCCGGTATCAATTGCCACACTGTTAGCAGCTCAAGGACAGATGCACTGACCTGGAAAAGCAGGTATGGGTGGGCCACCAATAGCAATGACTGTAATCCACACCTTGTACTGCTCACATCAGTGTGCTGTCACAGTGAGTTCACTCTACCCAGTCATGGCTTCTCCAGCATTCTGGAGCATTCATTTCCCCCAAAGGGAAGGTCAATGGGACAGACTTTAGTCCTCTGCTGCTACATTTGATCACAAGGCCAGATACTCATCATCTCGCTCCTCTGCCGCTCATTCTAGATTCTCCTCTCCACTGGCAAGGGTTTCCACTGAATTAGGTTTGCCTGGTGTAGTATCTCAGACCCTCTTTGTGAGCAGGGCGAAGGCCCTTCTCAGGCTATGATTGCTATTTTCATCTATTTACAGTTAAAATCAGGCAGGAGAATAATCAGAGATGCCACAGCAGATCACCTGAATAGCAAACTCATTTCCTTCTGCTCCTTTAGCTATCAACAGTTCTACCTCTTCATAATGATGAAGGTTATTACCTTTGCCAGTGTGGTAGTTACTTTCTTTGCCTACCAACTGCTGTAGAGGGACAAGGATTGCAAAGTGACCAGGAAGTAGCTATAGCTTTAGGTTTAGAGGTACTCTATGTTCCTCGGTGGAAGGACTCACCCCCCTGAAAATTCAGAACTCGCAACCCTCAGATTCTAAACCTGAAAGGATAGGAAGACAAATTCTCCAAGTGGGTCGTTGGGAGTGATGCTGAGTAGGGATACTACTATTTCTACCCCTTAGATCCTTAAGCTATGCATTCTAACTACCTGAGACATAGCTCCATATAATAATCATCACTTTAGTATGTACACAACATTCTAAAGAACGGTGCTCCTTTCTCACTCGGGAGTCATCTCCCAGCTAGCACCTCAGCAAAAGCTTCAAAAAGCCTTTCCACCACATTATCAGGCTGACAGCTCCCGGGTCATGCTATATGTGGTAGGACCAGTAGATTCTATATTCAAACGCAAGTTGTCTCTTCTCCTTTGCCATAAGATGCGTCCTTTGTTCTAAGGAGATATTATATGGGATCTTATGTCAGTTAATCAAAATCTATGAGCCGACAAAGAATACAGTTAGATTAGGTTCTGTAAACGAGAAAGACACACCCATACCCAGAACGATCATAGTTAGAATGAATCTTTGCTCTTTCAAAGGTGGACATTATCTCATGTAATCAACTTGCCACCAAATGATTGCAAGAGAGACCAAATGGTCTCCTTAAGGGAGTGTAAAGGCTCCTCTCATCCCAAGCAAAAACAAGCATCGTTGGTTCTTCAGCAACATACCACACTCTATGGTCATGGCCAAGGCCAATAGTATCCTTCTTCTCCTGTTCAGACTTGCAACAGCTCTGACCCAGAAGACCTTCCTCATATGTATTTAGAAAAGTGTCTCAGTTTACATTACAATTTGTATAAATAAAGAATTCTAAATTTATCTAAAGCTTCTAGGTGCATTAAAACCATTTCCTTACTTATAAACGGCTTATATTCTCTTTCCACTTTGTTAGTTCTACTTTTGAATGCTCTTTGCTAGACAAAATGGAAGGAAAATAGGAGTTATGAAGTCCTGTCTTCCTTAGTAAACATTGCTTAACCTGCTAAAACAGCTAAAGTGTGTCTTTTCAATCATTTTAATCCAATCATCTAAACATCTTTTTTTAAAATAGATGGGGCACATTTCATGTCTTTAGCATATCTTATCTATTGAAATCCAGCCTTCCAGTCTTAAACATTCACAGCACATTTTGTTGTCTTTGAATCATGTAACACTCCCTTTATTTTTATTTTAGATCATTTTAAAGCCTGTGCTTATCACAAAGCTCCCTATATAGCTAATTTTATTTCTCTGTATGCTGGTTATCTCACTTTCCCAATGATATAATTAATGATTTCATAGTGATAATTTTATTAAAATCTCTTATATATTTTGAACCATATTCTTTTATAGATATTCTAAACCTAGTATCAACCCTAGTATAACATACTAGATTATCCATAACATATGGATAATCTTGGCATGTGGCCCAAAACTCATGGATGCTGAAATCACTTGGGAGGTCAGAGTCTGTACTTAAAGTGAAATAAATGTTTGCCTTTGACAATCCCATTTTCAGTTCCAAAGCCAGAGGAACCATAGAGGACATGGTCTCTCTCTTCAGAGAGTCCAATCTCACATTATCCTCAGGTCTTTGTTAGTCAGATTTAAGTCCATAGTGGTATTTCCCATTATTGTATGAGAATGTTTCCTCAGGTCTGGCATGCACCTTCACAAATCTCTTTCTTTTCATGAGATTCCACATAAGTCCAAACTTAAGTTACTTTAAACACTGTCATGAATTCTATTTGGTGGTTTTCTTTATACTTTTCACATAAAATCATCCACCTCCCCCAGAAATCTTGTCCTCTTTAAAACTGTAATATTTTCTGAAGGATAAATTCTTTGTTCCAGGCTGTAAAATTCCAACGTGATCAAAATGCTCTGGAAATTCAGAGGTGGGGGAAACTGGAAAGAGTAATGGCTTTCTAAATCAAGAATGGGTTATAACCCATCTTTGCTTGAGATGGAATGAGGACATAGTTCAAGAAAACAGGAAGAACTGGAAACACTCAAGATGTGTTTAGAAGACAAATGAGCTAGTTTATCTGGAAGGTTTCGAGAATCAGATGTGAGAGTTAAATCTGGAATGGAAAAGTGGAGAATTTACATGCCAAGCTAAGAATTAGGATAATATCCTGGATATTCTGGATATCTTGGATGATTCTGATGGGGGTCAGAGCAAAACCCAGCTGGGGACATGTTGGGCCTAATAAGGACAGAAAGGAAATGCAGGAGCCAGCCAGCATGGGCTGGAAGGAGCTTGGGAAGTATGCCTGGGACTGTATTCTGGAGTGCTTGATCAAGAGGATTAGAACAAAAGATTGTAAAAGGGGTCATTTATTAAATCCTGAGATACAGGATTTAACAACTGTAGCAAAGATCCCAAGAGGGAGTGTGAACTCACTAATTGGATAGCATATAGAAGCATGCAAAAAATGATGGTGCGTAATAAAGGAAGTCAAAATGCCAGAATCCCTGTGGCAGATGGAAAAGGGGGTTGAAAGGCACAAGGAAATAAGCATCCTAGAGTAGATATACCATATCAAACAAAGAACAAACCAAAAAAAAACCCTCTAGTTATGTTCAACGGGAAGACCTTAAGGATACACAACTTACCAAGACCATACGGATGTGCTGGTGAGAGAAAGACAAGCATCACCTGAAAACTTCAGTGTTGGTTCTCTTTTGTATGCCTGCACTCTTGATAGGAGAGACAATTAGATAACCAGGTTTACTCATAGCAATAGGGATGATAAGGGCCCAAAAAGATAGAGGACAGGTGGTAGTACTTAATGATCAGAAGCCAGGTTGATGCAATTATTGTAATGAATGGCAAGTTCAGGCTGGGAACTGAGAGGAACTGACCCATGGAGAATTATGGAGATGGTTAGTATAATACAGTATGCCTAGCAACAAAACAGATGGACAAAACCAAATGCACTATTCAACTTGTACCATCAGAAGAAAGCAAGGATAACTAATTAGGAGGCTGAGGACAGTTGTCCCAACAAAACTTCATGATTGGGACTTCCCTGGTCCAGTGGTAGAGAATCCACCTTACAACGCAGGGGACACAGGTTCAATCCCTGGTCAGGGAACTGAGATCCCACATGCCGTGGGGCAACTAAGCCTGTGCGCCACAGCTACTGAGCTCGGGCGCCTCAATGAGAGAGCCTGCGTGCCACAAAACTACAGAGCCCACGTGCTCTGGAGCCTGCACGCCACAACTACAGAGACCACGCGCCCTGGAGCCCACGAGCCACAGCTAGAGAGAGAACCCGCAAGCCACAACTAGAGAGAAGCCCGCGTGCCACAACGAAAGATTCCCACGCACCACAACAAATGATCCCGCGTGAGGCAACTAAGACCCGACGCGGCCAAAAATAAATAAATAAATAAATAAACAACTTCATGATCTTTTGCCCAGTTTTCAAAATTAAACCAGTTTTTTGGACCCAGAGGATGCCAGCTCCTCAGAAGGAATAGCCCTACAACAGCAGGGCAAATGTACATGGTAAAAATCTTTTCCCATTGGGACCTATGGACATTTACTCAGGTACACATGTACTGGGAAAAGGGAACTGTCCAAATGTTTCAGAGACTGCTGAATATTGCTTTTAGACTTGGTAGTCATGTTTAAAAACAGCAGAGGTGCCAGCTGAGGATGACAAACATGTGGACTGAGACAAGCTGCAATTACAGGGCTGTAGTTCACCTCACTAACATTCCTCTTCTAAGTTTTCTCCAGTAGGAGAGGCCCATCAGAATCCTAGAGGAGCTTCCTTCCGGTCCTAATTTAAGAAGTAGATTTGAGCTGTGCAGAGGGTATATAGTGATAGACACAAAATTGTGATGCCCAGACCCCTGTTTAGAGAAGGACTTTGCTGTCCAGTCACTGGCTTTTTTGGACCCAGCTCTTAGCTCTTTCCAGGATTGCCTCAGCTGCAGAAACATCCCTCACCCAAGGTCACAACCCTTCTCAATGGCACACATCCAATGAGTGACTGACACTAAGAATAAAGGCCCCATCATTTCCACCCAAAATAAAGCAACTCTGACAATTAGGTCCAGAGCTCTCCCTGGCATTGGCAAAAATGTCATCAAGCCTGCATTATAGTTTGGCTTTTCTCTCTGCGCCTACCTGCTTCTTTTTTTCCTGCTGCAGGTATTAATCCTGAGGGTATTCTGTAATAAACACCTTGCACTCTAAACTCTAACTCAGAGTCTGTGTCCTGGAGGACCCAACCTACAGTACCTACCTTCTCCAAATCAAATGGAAGAGTATAGATAGATATTTTACTGAGACAAGGGTTGAGTGGTTGGTGGTAGTAGAAAATGGGGTATTGGGTCCCTGGGTTTTAAAATTTGCTCCCTTTTCCATATAAAGCTTCACTCTCTAGACCTTCAGGTAGTAGTTAGAAGATCTACCCCACTTACTTTGAAAATGTCCCTATCTTTAACCTGGTCTATTTCCATCTGCACATTCTGCAGTGTTTGCCTCTTCATTTCCTTGGAATCTGCCACCTGTCCCTACACAACTCGTCAACTCCTAAACCCTTCTTGGGACCTGTTGCATATCTACCGCATGTACAAAATCTATTTTGCATCACCCTCATGGGACTTAGGGGGGAAAGGCAACCAAAGGAAACAGAAAGCTCATGCTGTCCGTTGTGCCATGAGTAAAAAGTCTTTTGTCTCTGACCCAAGAGTCTTGTGTCTTCTGTCAGCATCCCTGAAAGTTTCAGGCTGACTTTTAGCATGCAAGTAAGGTTCGGTTTCAGATCCTTCACTGCTCTTCACACATTTTTTTAAAAAATAAATAAATTTATTTATTTATTTATTTATTTTTGGCTGCATTGGGTCTTCATTGCTGGGCGCAGGCTTTCTCTAGTTGCGGTGAGCAGGGGCTACTCTCCATTGCGGTGCGCGGTCTTCTCATTATGGTGGCTTCTCTTTGTTGCGGAGCATGGGCTCTAGGCACGGGCTTCAGTAGTTGTGGCATGCAGGCTCAGTAGTTGAGGTGTGCAGGCTTCAGTATCTATGGCTCGCGGGCTCTAGAGCGCAGGCTCAGTTGTTGTGGCACACGGGCTTAGTTGTTCCGCAGCATGTGGGATCTTCCCAGACCAGGGCTTGAACCCGTGTCCCCTGCATTGGCAGGTGGCTTCTTAACCACTGCGCCACCAGGGAAGTCCCACTGCTCTTCATACTTTTGTCCCATGAAAAGTTGGGAAAAGAATGGGAGCAGGAAGTTTCCACTCTACCTGTCGCTGGGATTCTTCTCAGTAATCATAATCAGGGCTTCCCTGGTGGCGCAGTGGTTGAGAGTCCGCCTGCCAATGCAGGGCACACGGGTTCGAGCCCTGGTCTGGGAAGATCCCACAATGCCGCGGAGCAACTAGGCCCGTGAGCCACAACTACTGAGCCTGCGCGTCTGGATCCTGTACTCCGCAACAAGAGAGGCCACGACAGTGAAAGGCCCGCGCACCGCGATGAAGAGTAGCCCCCACTTGCCACAACTAGAGAAAGCCCTCGCACAGAAATGAAGACCCAACACAGCCATAAATAAATAAATAAATAAATTTAAAAAAATCATAATCAAACACCCATCAACCTTGAAGTTTAATTTTTTTAACACATCTCTCTACACAAAAGATTTCTACTTCTCCTACTGGCATAACTTTGATTTTATTTATTACGAACATAGGCCTTATATTGAAAGAACATAACATCCTCCTTGACCTGGGCGAAACTACAAAACATTCTGACATTAAGTAAAAAGGGACACTCTGCTCATGTTGCTTTTCCCTGTTTCTCCCCTGATTATAGGAAAAAGAGTACAGAGGTAATTGTCCCAGCTGGCTCTCTCTGTCTCAGTGGGAATATAAGTGGTATGGTAATAAATAGGCCAAATTTGAGGTGATAATGGAATAGCCAACTAGAAATTTCCAGTAAGCACTTGGATGGAACTTGAGGAAAATGTCAGATTTAGAGATAAAGACGTAGTAATTTGAAAGTTAGTCACAAGCTTGTATAACATATGCAACTTATTTTCTCTTTTTACATTTCAACTTACTTTCTGATCCTGACTTACTTTCTGACTCCATTCCACTGGGATGACAGGAAAGTTGATCTCAGCCATTCTTAAGGATGCCCTTCTCCCTGGGTTGTACCATAATTTCAAGGTCTTATACAGCGCCAGGGCATGGAGGGGACTTACACAGTTCCCACTGGGAGTCCACTGTCCTGTTTCCATGGACCCTCCAATTCTATAAGATCTCTGCTGCTTTTGTGCCAATTTAGTGCCTGGGAATCTTTTTCAGACTGCCTATGTTCCACCTGTCTAGATGCTCCAAGAGCCATTTCTCTCTAGCTGCTTTCTTTCTCTGTGCTGTCTCCCTGGTGGTATAGCTGAAAGCAGTACCCCAATGTCTAAGCTCAGTATCTCACAGATCTTTTCATTCCTGCCTCTGAGAGAATATCTGTATAGTCTGAGATAGATCTTTGTTCTTTCATGTCTCTTCTGAGACATGCCATTTATGCCTAGGAATTTTATCCCCACTTCCTTTTAACTTCCCCTTTAAGTTTTTTTAAGGGCTCACACTTTTGGGATGCAAAGTCCAAGGAGACTTGGTCGATTTCTGCTTTCCCTTCTGCTGCATGCCTTCTTCTAGGCAATGATCACAGGGCTACGTGCTTGAATGAGAAGTAAGGAGAAGGGAAATACAGAGATAAAAACCCCATAGATTCATATCTCACAGCCACACAGTTTTGATCATGAGCTAAAGGTGAAGCCATTAAAATTAATTAAATATTTTTTATCCTATTACATCAAAATCCTTTGGTCTATCTTACACTTTAAATCACACTTCTGCCATTAAACTAGTCAGTGTTTCAAACTCCGGTGATTTCATTTTCTTCTGAACTCAAGAGAAGTAATTATCACCAGATTCATTCTTTTGGTAATGACCATGTACTATCTTGTGACTTATCTTGCTCTTTGGATATCCTGAGGTTTTGCCCATAATTGTTTTAAATTGCAAAACTATTATGTTTTCATTATAAAGAATTCGTTTGGGGATTTAATTTTGTGTGATGGCAGGTAAGTATTTGAACTAATGCTTTTACTGAAAACAAAATGCTGAATATAATACATATGTTTTAATTAAGAGCACTAAAAAACTGACAAGATCATAAGGAACTACCGGGCCAAAATCCAAGGGAAAGCCGAAATCCAGAGAGAGAAGTCACAACACCAAAGCTACTTTTGGCCTGAGGGTTTTGTTATTCCTGGAAAACTTGAATTTGGTTTGGAAAACTTGCAGGGTAGTGGGGACAGATGTCAAATCCTAAGTGGGAGGTGGGGAGTCTAGTAGAAGATTTAGTCAAATTAAACCGAGGCCATAAAACGCTATACTCTCAAGATAGAGATGAAACAAGTAAATCTGCTCTAATTCCCACTTCTGGGGGACTGCCAAGAATCTTGCTTTGGTTCTGGAAGAAGAAGAAGGAGAAGGAGGAGAAGAAGAAGGAGAGGAGGAAGGAGGAGAAGGGGGAGGGGGAGTGGAGGGGGGAAGGAAGAAGAGAAAAAAGAAGGGATTAAAACCTTCTCTAAGAATTTGTGACTACACAGTGTATCCTCCCATGGATGTGCAGCCTGGATTAATATCACCTGATGATCAATAAAACCTCAAGCCATGAACTTGTTTTGAGAGATGGTTCTGGACTGGAGCCTGGCAGAAGCAAACACAAATACTCTCTGGAGAAGGTACTGTGGTAGGCAGAATAATGCCTCCTCCCCCAGAACAAAAGGTGTCCATGTTCTAATCTGTGGCGCCTGTGAATATGTTACCTTACTTGGTAAAAGGGACAATGCAGATGTGATTAAGTTAAGAATCTTGAGCTAGGAGCTTATCCTGGATTATCCAGGTAGGCCCCGTGTAATCATAAGGCTCCTTATAAGAAAGGGGCAGGAGGATCAGAGTCAGGAGTAGGAGATGTGGTGATGGAAGTAGAGTTTGAAGTGATGCAAAGAAAGAGCCAGAAGCCAAAGACTGCAGGCAGCCTCAGAAACTAAAAAAAGGCAAAGAAACAGATTCTTCCCTAGAGTCTCCGGGAAGAATGCAGCCCTGCTGACACCTTGATTTTAGACTTCAGAACTGTAAAAGAATAAAATGTGTTATTTTAAGCTATAAAATTTGTGGTTGTTATAGTAGCAATAGGAAATTTTTACAGGTGCCTTAATTATAGGTCCCAAAGAATCCTCATCAATGATTTTCAAGAACAATGAGCCATACACAGTAAAAATACCAAGCATAGAAAAATGCATTTCCAAGCTATACATGATGTTGCAACAATTAACTTTAAACACATAGTTTGGGAACAAATCTAAGACACAGACTTGTCTATAAAATAAATTTTCACCACTAACTGAAATATCAACATAGAAAGTTTCTATCTCCACTTCAGATATAGCTAAAATTAGAGACCAGAATATTAGGTATCAACTTTTCTACAATTCCAAAGTGATGCACTATACTTCTAAGCAAGACCTGCAAAAAAGTTTGTCAAATCTGTCATTGCTTTTGGTGGTGGTAGTGTCTCTAACTTCTAATATATTCTCTGCACCACCATGTGGGTGGTGTCTATATTCCAAAAGTATTGTCCTGGTTGTGGCATCCTATTCGTAAACATTTTTATTTCTATAGCATTTTACTGAACACTGTGTGAAAGGCTTTGGGCAGATGGATGGCAGTGTGGATTAGAGAAGAAGGAGAAAAGTGTTCTATCAAATAAATTTGGACATGTTGCCAATTATGATGCTTTCTTGGAAATTTCCCAACTATATAAGCATATAGATGACTTTTACAAATTCTAAAATCAGGAAACTGATTTTAGTATTAATTATTGTAATTGTTTGCAAATGCATTTGATGAAGAAAAATTTTTAATGAAATCTATTTATATACAAGCTTGTAACATAAATAAAAATTCTTCTCAAAAAAAAAAAAAGAAAAATGCAAAGTACAATTAATGAAAACCAGCAGAAACAGCATAATAAATAGAGGTACAAAGTATTCGGATATAAGAACTATCAGACATAAATCTTAAAACCCTCTATTCCTTCTGTGTTTGAATAAAGGAAAGTTTGGAATTTTCTCTAGAGAATAGGTATAAAATAGACCACAAATGACCAATGAGAAATTGCAAGAAAGAAAAAATACATACTAACCACAATAAAAAATGTAATGGATGTGATTATCAGCCAATTCTAGCTAGTGGAAGAAAAAAATAAATGAATCAAAAAATAAGTTAGAATAAATTATCCAGGGACTCCCCTGGTGGCGCAGTGGTTAAGAATCCACCTGCCAATGCAGGGGACACAGGTTTGAGCCCTGGTCCAGGAAGATCCCACATGCCGCAGAGCAACTTAGCCTGTGTGCCACAACTACTGAGCCTGCGCTCTAGAGCCCACGAGCCACAACTACTGAGCCCGTGTGCCAGAACTACAGAAGTCCCCCTGCCTACAGCCCATGCTCTGCAACAAGAGAAGCCACCACAATAAGAAGCACACACACTGCAACGAAGAGTAGCCCCCGCTCGCTGCAACTAGAGAAAGCCCGTGCGCAGCAAGTAAGACCCGACACAGCCAAAAATAAATAAATAAAATAAAATAAATTAAAAATAAAATTATCCAGAATGCAGCATATAAGATAAAAACATATAAAATTTTGAACGAAACATTAAAAAACATGGGGATAGAGTGACAAAGTCTAATAAACATTTATCAGAATTCCAGGAGAAAGGAAAGAGAGGGTGGACAGAGGCAATATTTTAAAAAATCATGACCATGGCTAAGAATTTTCCAGAACTGATGAATGACAGCAATCTGCAGATTCAAATAGAATAAGATAAATAAAAAGAAATCACCATCTAGGTATATCATAGTGAAAATGCAGAACACCAAAGATAGAGTCTTGAAGCTAGATGTGAAAGGTCACCTTAAAGATCAGCTGTTATATTTATGACTTATTTTTCAACAGTAACAATGGAAGCCAGAAGACAGTAGAATATCTTTAAATGTTGTTAAAGGAAATAATTGCCAACCTAGGATTCCATGTACCAAGAGAAAACAGTTTTGAGACTAAAGGCAAGTTCTAAAGGCTGTACTTCAGGTAAAAGGAAAGTAATCTCAAATAGAAGATCTGAGATACAATAAGGAATAAAGAACAAAAATGGTGGACATAATAGGTAAATCTAAATGAGAAACAATAACATCTTGTGAAATTTAAAAAATTACAACAAAGAATTTTAAAATTCAACAACATGTAAGTGGAGATGGGAAAATAAAGTTAATGTGTTCTAAGAAATTTGTATTGTGCTGGAGGAGAGCAAAGGTATTGATTACACTTTGATACGTTAGGTATAAATTTTTAAACTTCTAGTGTCACTATTAAGAGAAGAGAAACTTGATGTATAAATTCCAAACTAGAAAAAAGTTTAAGTAATATTAAATTTTTTAAGAAGTCAAAAAGAAGGCAAGAAAGGAGAGAGAAAGAAACAGAAGAGTGAGACAAGTAGAAATCACAGATAAAATGACAGATTTAAACCCAAATATGTCAGGAATTGCCTGACATAGACTTAATGCTCTAGAAAAAGAAAGATTCAGGCTGGATAAAATAACACAATATAACTGTATGACATTTAACAAGAAACATGTCTAAAACAATAAGTTTTAAATAAAAAAATGGAAAAAGATATACCATGCAAATTCTAAACTCCTTCCTAAAAACCTAGTGTAGCTGTTGCTATGTTAATATCAAACAAATAAAATGCCAAGACAGAAAACATTACTGGAGATAAAAAAGATCATTTCATAATGAAAAAGGTACAATTGGCCAGGACGATATAAACATTTTTAATTTGTAAAATCCTAATAATATAGTCTCAAAATTTCTAAAACAAAAATTTGCCAAACAACAGGCACACAAAAATAAGTATATAGAAGACTTGAATAAAATAAAGAAAATTGACCTAAACAAAGGATTAATGTAAAACACACACATTTTTTCCAAGCACACATGAAACATTAAGTCTCAACAAATCTAATATGGTTAAAATTATATAGAGAATTGTTTTAATTAATAGACTTTATTTTTTTGAGTCGTTTTAGGTTTACAGAAAAACTGAGTGGAAAGTAGAGACTTCCCATAAACTCCCTCAGCCTACTCCCTTACCACCCAGTTTCTGCTATTACTAACTTTTTTAAAAAAATCAACACATCCATCACCTGACAGTTGCCATTTTTTTTGTGTGTCTGGAGAGAACGTGTAATATCTACCCTCTTAACAACTTTGAAGAATACAATACAGCATTTTGAACTATAGTCACCATGCTGTATATTAGATCTCCAGAACATATTCATCTTATAACTAAAAGTTTGTACCCTTTGACTAATATCTCCCCACCTCCCCCACCTCTCAGTCCCTGGTAGCCAACAATCTAACTTTCTATTTCTAGGAGTTCAATTTTTTTAGACTGCACATGTAAGTGAGGTCATACAGTATTTGTCTTTCTCTGACTTAATTCACTTAGCATAATACCCTCAAGTTTCATCCATGTTGTTGCAAATGGCACAACTTCCTACTGTTTAATTGCTGAATTTTATATATATATATATATATATATATATATATATATATATATATATATATATATATATATATATATATATATATGCCACATTTTGTTTATCCATTCATTCATCCATCAGTGGATACTTAGGTCGTTTCCATGTCTTGGCTATTGTAAATAATGCTGCAATGAACATGGGAGTGAAGATATTTCTGAAAGAGTGATTTCATTTCCTTTGGATATACACCTAGAAGTCAGATTGCTAAAACATGTAGTAGTGCTATTTTTAATTTTTTTATGATGCTCCATACTGTTTTTCATAGTGGTTGCACCAATTTACATCCCCACCAACAGAGCACAAGAGTTCCCTTTTCTCCACATCCTTGCCACCACTTATTATCTCTTGTCTTTTTGATAATAGCCATCCTAACAGGGGTGAAGTGATATCTCATTACGGTTTTGATTTGCATTTCCCTGATGATTAGTAATGTTGAACACCTTTTCATGTACCTACTGGTTGTTTGTATGTCTATTCAGGTCCTATGCCCATTTAAAACTCAGATTATTTGACTTTTTCTATTTATATGGGTTCCTTATATATTTTGAATATATGGTTTAAAAATATTTTCTCCCATTCTGTAGGTTGCCTTTTCATTTTGTTGATTGTTTCTTTTGCTGTTTTGAAGCTTTTTAGTTTGATATAGTCCCACTCATTTATTTTTTATCTTGTTGCCTATGCTTTTAGTGTCATATCCAAAAAAACACAAAAAAATCCCACAAAAAAATTGCCAAGATCAATATCAAGGAGCTTATGTTTTCTTCTAGGAGTTTTATGGTTTCAGGTCTTACATTTAAGTCTTTAATCCATTTTGAGTTAATTTTTGTGAATGGTGTTAAGACTGGGGTCTACTCTTTCATTCTTTTGAATGTGAATATCCCATTTTCTAACACTATTTATTGAAAAGACCATCTATTCACCACTGAATATTCTTGGCTCTCTTTTCAAACATTTAGTTGACCATATATGCATGGATTTATTTCTGGGCTCTTCATTCTGTTCCATTGGTCTATATGTCTATTTTTATGGCAGAACTATACTGTTTTGATTCCTATAGCTTTGTAATATAGTTTGAAATCATGACGTGTGATGCCTCCAACTTTGTTCTTCTTTCTCAAGAATTGATTTGGTTATTCAGGGTCTTTCATGATTCCATATGAATTTTAGGATTGTTTTTTCTACTTCAGTGAAAAAAAATGTCATTGGAATTTTGATAAATTGCATTGAATCTGTAGATTGCTGGGGGTAATATGGACATTTTAACAGTATTAATTCTTCCAATCCCATGAACACTAGATATCTTTCCATTTATATATGTCTTCTCCAATTTCTTTCATCAATGTCTTACAGTTTTCAGTGTACAGATTTTTTACTTCTTTGGTTAAATTTATTCCTAAGTATTTTATTGTTTTTGATGCTATTGTAAATGGGATTGTAGTCTTTATTTCTTTTTCAGATAGTTCACTGTGTATAGAAACACAACTGATTTTTGTATGTTGATTTTCTATCCTGCAACTTTACTGAATTTGTTGATTAGATATAACAGTTTTTTGGTGAAGTCTTTAAGGCTTTCTATATATAAGATCACATCGTGTGTGAACAGAGACAATTTTATTTCTTCCTTTTCTGATTTGATGCCTCTTATTTCTTTTTCTTGCCTAACTGCTGTGACTTGGCCTTCCAGTACTATGTTGATCTTAGAAGAAAAGCTTTCAAATGTTCACTGCTGAGTATGATGTTAACTGTGGGCTTGTCATATATGGCCTTGCTTATAGTGGGGCATGTTCTTTCAATACCCAATTTGTTGAAAGTTCTACCATGAAAGAATGTTGAATTCTGTCAAATGCTTTTTCTGCATCAATTGAGATGATCATGTGATTTTTATCCTTCTATTAATGTGATATATAGCATTTATTGATTTACACATGTTGAAACATCCTTGCATCCCAGGGATAAATCCCACTTGATCATGTTATGTGATTCCTTTAATGTGCTGCTAAATTCAGTTTGCTAGTATTTTGTTGAGAATCTATGCATCTAAATTCATCATGGATATTGGCCTGTAATTTTCTTTTCTTGCAGTGTCCTTATTTGGCTTTGGTATCAGGGTAATGCTGGCCCTGTAAAATGAGTTTGTGAGTATTCCCTCAAATTCAATTTTTTTGGAAGAGTTTGAGAAGAATTGGCATTGATCCTTTTTAAGTGTTTGGTAAAACCTACCAATGACACCATCTGGTCCTGGGCATTTCATTTTGGAGAGGCTTTTGATTACAGATTCAGTCTTTTTACTCATTATTGGTCTGTTCAGATTTTCTCTTTCTTCATGATTCAGTCTTTGTATATTTCTAGGAATGTATACATTTCTTCTAGGTTGTCCAATTTGTTGGTGTATAATTTTCAAATTAGTCTCTTATTACCCTGTGTATTTCTGTGGTATCAGTTGTAATATCTCCTCTTCCATTTCCAATTTTATTTACTTGAGTGCTCTCTCTTTTTTCCTTGGTCAGTCTAGCGAAAGTTTTGTCAATTCTGTTTATCATTCAAAACCAACTCTTAGTTTTGTTGATCTTTTTTTTCCTGTTGTCTATTTCATTTATTTCTACTCTGATCTTTATTATTTCCTTCCTTCGGCTACCTTTGTGTTTAGATTGGTCTTCTTTTTCTAGTTCCTTGAGGTATAATGTTAGGTTGTTTATATGAGAGCTTTCTTTTTTTCTTAATGTAGGCATTAATAGCTATAAACTTCCTTCTTAGAACTGCTTTTGCTGGATCCCGTAAGTTTTGTTATGTTGTGTTTCCATTTTCGTTTCTCTCAGATATTATTTGATTTCCCTTTTGATTTCTTAGAGAATGTTCTCTTGTCACAAAAAAAGTAAGCTAGTAATTAATACCAAAAATCAGTTAGAGCAGGAAGACCAAATGGGAGTGTGGTTTAAGTCCTGTGAGAAGATCAGAACTTGAAAAAAAATCAAGCCAGTGTCAGTGAGGATGGAGGAAAAAAGGAAACATATATTTAGAAATATATGAGTAGAGAGGTGCATCTGGGGAGAAAATGGGTTTGATTTATCTGCAGGACAACAGTTGTCCAGAAGTCAGTTGGAAATATGTGTCTCGAACTCGGGGGAGATGTCAGGCCTAGAGTTGCCAGAGTCATTAATGTATGATGTCATGATGTGAATCACCTTGGGAAAGTAAAATGTAAGAAAGATGCCAAGGACTTAACTCTGAGACCCCAAAATTTTTTCCATATTTTTATCATTCTTTTCTATTTTATATATTTTAATATAAAATGAATATAATAATTAAATACAGTTTTATTTTTAATTATTCTGAATTAAGATAAAATTTGGAAAAAGGATTATTAGAACTATGTGGGGAATATGAACAATTTTTATTTCATCATACTTTTCCACTTAAAAAGGAAAGCATTTTCTTTAGAGAAAATTAGAATCAAAAAATCACTCATAGTCTCCTCACTCATTTGAGTGAGTCATTATATTCAATTTGTTTCTTACCCATCTTTTTTCTATATACTTTTAATTTAACAAAATAATAATCATTCAACAAATATAATAAATTGTTCAATAAATATATTCCTTCTTTCTAGTTGATACTGTATAACAGGCATTTTACATTCTATCCACACATACTTGGTAAAATGGAAATATAATATTCTATATAGAGGATGTCATAACAGCTATTCTTTTATTTCTGGACACCACTTTAAATACTATTTAGATGACATTTTTATGCATAAAGGTTTTTTTCATATTTAGGATTATTTCCTTAGGTTAGATTCAAGAAGTGTAATTTCTAGGACAAAAGAAATAAACACTTTTAGGGACTTCCATACATATTGCCAAAATGCTTCCTAAAAAATATTTGTACTAACTCACATTACCATCAGCAATTGATGTAGGCAGCTCACTGATACTAGGAATTCCACTATCAATCTTAAAAAATCTGTAAAATTTATAGATGAAAAATGGAAAGTCATTTTAATTTGCATGTTTCTGATAACCAGTGAGGTTGGACACTCCCATGTTTATTGAAGATTTGTATTTTCTCCTCTGTGAATTCATTTCCTTTGTGTATCAATTGAAGTCTAAGTATTTTATCAAATTTGTATCAGTGCTATCAAATTAAGTGTGATTTTTCCTCCAGGTTTATGTTTGTCTCAATTTTAGTTGTGGCTTATCTTGGGGATAAATAGAAATTTTAAATGTTCACATAGTTAAATATTTCCCTAATTTTTTCTATTGCTTTTCAGCTATCTCCTTCCAAAAGTTTGATAAATATTCACTTCTATTTTTCTTGTTTTAAATTGTTTGTATATTAACTCAAACTATCTGGAATTTATTTTGATGTTTGTTGTGAGGTGAAAATCTACATGATTTTTTTTCCAAACTGCTAAACAATGGCTCTAGCATAATTCACTGAATAACTCCTTCTTTTTCCTTTGATTAATGATATATCCTTTATCTATATTGCTTTCACATTATATTCAAGTCTATTTCTGGGCTATCTTGTGCCACTGATTATCTCTTCTTGCCCCAGTATTTAATGGTGTTTATAATTGTGTGTTACAATATTCTTTAATTCTAGTAGGACCGAAACTTAACAGATGGTTTTCAAACATATTTTTGTTGTTTTTCTTCTAGAAATATTTTCAGTGGGGATTATTTGCTGATTGTCTGTGTTTCAAAACAGGGATATAAGAAACTTACAACACAGTCATAGAAAAAGATGCAAATAATATTGAAGAGTAGAAAGCAAACAGAAAAGCCCGCTCTCTCCATGTTCCTTTCAAACCCTCAGTGCTACTCCTTGGGGCCCACTGTTAACATTTCTTTGGTTGTATTCTTCCAGAAATTGTCCATGTATTTATTTATAAGAACATATATAATGTCCAGTCCCCCTTCCCAATTCTGACACAACTTGGTTCATACTACACATTCAGTTCTTAAACTTGTTTTTTTCCCTTCACCTGTCATAATTGTGGTACATCCCTTATCCAGAAAGGACTCTAAAATAACTTGTGATGTTCCAAAATATCCCACTGAAGTTTTGTCTGGAATCGCATCAACTCCTATACACACTAATAGGCATATTGAACTTCCTTCACTCCCTCAGCGATAAAGGGCCTCCTCTTGCCCCCGGGTCTTGCTTAGAAATTCCCTTAGATAGGAAGAGTACTCTCATCTGCCTCAGTTCCTTTCTGCCCCCCTTCATTTTGGTAACTCTTAACCACCCTTCAGGTATCAGCTTGTGATATTTCTCCCACTTTCTGATATCCAGTGCTTTAATAAAATCATATTGATTCTAATGGTTTTGGAAATTCAAATGAAATTTCTTGATGTCAAATAATATAATTTGCAAATAATGAGAGTTTACCTATTTCTGCTTTATCTTTATTGCACTAACCAGAACTTCCAATGTAATATTTTTTTTTTTTAAAGATTTTAATAGTGTCTATTTTTATTTTATTTTTATTTTTGGTTGCGTTGAGTCTTCGTTTCTGTGCGAGGCCTTTCTCCAGTTGCGGCAAGTGGGGGCCACTCTTCATCGCGGTGTGTGGGCCTCTCACCATCGCGGCCTCTCCTGCCGCGGAGCACAGGCTCCAGATGCGCAGGCTCAGCAACTGTGGCCCACGGGCCCAGCCGCTCCGCGGCACGTGGGACCCTCCCAGACCAGGGCCTGAACCCGTGTCCCCTGCATTGGCAGGCAGACTCCCAACCACCGCGCCACCAGGGAAGCCCCCAATGTAATATTAAGTGGCAATAGTGATGGTAGACACCCCTAATATTGTGTCTACTTTTAATAAATATGCCTTTTCTGTTTTAATTTAAAATATGTCTACTGGTGGTTTGAAATATGTACTCTCTACCATGTTAAGGAAGTGACTACCTAGTCCTATTATTTTAGAGGATATAAATGGTTTTGGTTTTATTAAATGACCTTTTGGCATCTGTTGAGATGATTGTGATTTTTATATGACTTATTTATACAACGTATCACGGGAAAAGTTTCCTAATGTTGAATCTTGATTTCTTTCCTGGGATAAATCCCTTTGGTCTGGGAGATTAAAAATACATATTGTTGCTTTCTCTTTCTCACATTCTGTTTAGCATTTTTTGCACCTATTTGAATGAGAAGGATTAGTAACAATGATTTCAGAGCGGTAACTTAGAATGAGAGAACATCAACATTTAAAGGAGCAGGTAGTCTCTCAACTTAAACCAGAAATGCCTTTTATTATAAATGAAAAACAACTGATAATCTGATAATCTGAAAAAAAAGTATCCTGTGAATTTGATTAGCATGAACCCATATCATCTCATCATCTGTGGATGAATCAAATTACTCAATCTGTAGTTCTTAGGAGGGAAACACTGTATTGGGGCAGAGGTATAAAGTATCATAGCCATGAAAACTGCCTGCATGCAGTCAGTCACACCAATTCTCACAAGTTCCTAGGTCAAAGACCTTATTTTCAAAGCGCAAAAGTATTACAAAATTACTTCATTATATAGATACCACAGTCTTCTTTTGCGTTTCAGCTATTTTGACTACCTGAGGATTTAAACCCATATACTAACCTCTGTTGACTAATATCTTTTGGGGAATTTTCTTTTCATTTGCCTTAAAAGGGTTCTATTTTTCCCTTGCCCATTCTGTAACACAAATATCTTTAAAGGCCTATTAAGCATTTAGGAACCCTTATATTCAGAAACACCAGCACTTTTGTAATGCTGAAGGTAATATGCAAGTAACTCAGATGTCATTTAACCTGTTCAGTGCAAGTTTTCTATCACACACACAATAACTTTCTTACCAATCATTAAAAAAAAAAATCCCTGGAGTACCTCTGAACTCAAAAGAATCAAACTTAAATCAAATTAAGTCTTTCTGAAGCTATAAAGGACAACTTTGCTTTGGTTTCTGGTTTAATTCACTGACTGATACCGCAACACAAACCTTTGGTTGAAATTACTTCAGCAGATCTATGACAGGCATTAGTTATTCATGTGGCTTTGCAATAATGTTGGTTTTTCTAATTAATGTTCACTCTTAGGCATAAAATCTGCATTGAGAATTTAAATGATTCAGCCAGGGACTGACAAATGTGGAAATCATTCCCAGCTCCGATGATTCTGTTACATCTCTCTTCAGATAACTTTATTCAGAACAACAGTTCTCTGAAATTAAACATATCCTGATGGAGTTATGTTCTTTTGTATCTTTCTTGTGGACAATGTTTCTTATTCTTATAAATCTACTAGAAAATGGTTAAAGTAGGCATAACCTTGCTTTTATTTGTAGCAGCCACAATCATACATTATTTAACTTGGCTCATGTAATTTATTCCTTATGCACAGAAATTACATCTATCATTACCACCCCACCATCTTTGCCTTCGGGTAGAATATTCAGAAGATAAAAGGGGGTTATTTATCCCTTCTGGTAAAATTATTCCTGCATAAGAACATGTGTATTTTCAAGACTTGCACAATGTGAGGGTTTAACAATAAAATAAATAACATCCTTCATCTCCCTAACACCAAAGGTAATTCCCACAAAGCCAGCTAAAGTTGTTAGTAAGGATCATAGGGAGGAAATGCCTCCAAATTATCTCTCAATTCTTATAGCACATTTCTGCTTTTCTGTACACAAATTTAATATTTCTGAGACTTTTGCTTCATGTTAATATAATTATGTTAAGAAAAATGTTCTGATATTTGTAAATAAAGCAAAAGGATAAGTACATACCTTTTTCATGTGTTGACTGAAAAAAAATGCACCACCTAAAAGTTGAGAATTATGTTTTATTCAGCAGACTTACTGAGAACTTCAGCCCAGGATACAGCCTCTCAGATAGTTCTGACAGACTGTTCTGAAGAGGAAAGGGAGAAGTCAGGATATATAGGCATTTTTGCAAAAAAAAAACAAAAAAACCCCCAAAACCCAGGTAGTCTAACATCAAAAGATTGCTGCTAATCCAAGAAAAACCAGACATCTCAAGTTAATGAGTTTAGCACTTTTCTAAGTATGGGAATATGCAAGAGTTTGGACTTAATGAAATTATTCCTTTGATATGAACCTTAACTATCTAGGGCCAGTACCCTGTTTTTCTCCATCCTGAATCCCCTCAGGGTGCACCACTGGGTAGGGGGTGGGGGTTGCTGCAGTAGCTGATGGCTTGACAGCTGCAACATCCTTTGTTTACTGATATGGCAGGAGATATTCTTTGTCCACACATGTTACTCTAAAGCACTAATGGCTCTGTCCAAAGATTATTTAATTCCTGAGTAGGGAATTTTACCTTTGCTTGACTTACTATTTACTCTTGATTAGGGGCTAGATTATATAAAATTAGATATTAATTATAGATTTTTCTCTGGAAATAAAGGTAACCCCAGTGGTTATGGCTCTCTTGCCCTGTAGGACATTAACTAGTTTGTAGCTGTTAGCAAATGCATTTCAGCTTTCCTTTCACTGGATAACTACCTATCTTGGGTTCCTCAGATTTTTTCTTGAACCAGCTTTGCCATCTTTATGATTTCCTCAATAATGGATTAAGAAACCCCTGACCCATGCTCACTATAATATTTGTATAATAAACCAGTCTTAATTTTTTAAAGAAATTACACTTTGACAATTCTCATGTTTAACACATAGTTCACTTTTGAGGTCAAAGCTTCCTATGTTATTCTCCTCCCAAGCTCTTCTCAACACAATACGAAGGCATGTAGTTTCAAATACCATAAAACATGAGCAACTATAATCCCCTGAGGCGTATTTCTAAATGCAAGCATCAAGTAAACCGCTTAAAAAAAAAAAAAAGCCCTGTCACCAGTAAGTACATGAACAGGGGTTTTTTCCCCTTAAATTCACAAAAAATGTAAAATTCTGAATTCAATTTAATAGATTGCATCAGGCCAATGTTCCAGATGCAACAATTAGAAAAAAATGAATAAATGACAAAAATCACATTTTTAAAGACATCAGAGTGATGTGGAAGCAAAAAGGACTGGATAATATTCCAAAGGAAGAACACTTCCTAATAAGCTATGCTGGCAAGCAGTTTTCTTCCCTGGTGTAATTGGATAATTCTGGGCTTGGATTACAGATTAGACTTGGTGCAGGTAGAAGAACTAGAATGAGTGAAAGAAAAACCAGTGGATCTTTGGGTGGTTACAGAAGGTGATATGACAGATTGGAACTTGAGGAGCCTATACAAATACTAATCAAAAGAAAGCTGGGAAGGCAATACTAATATCAGAAAATTGGACTTCAAAACAGGAATATTTCTGGGGATAAAGAGAAAAGTTACATAATGACCAACGTATCAGTTCACTAAGAATACACCAAAAAATGCTAAGTGCACATGCACCTAACAGAAGATCTTCAGAATACAAGGAGCAAAATTGGGTAGAAAGAAAAAATAATGACAAATTCAAAATTATGATTGGTGATTTCAACATTTTTCTCTCTATAATCAACAAAATAATTAGACCAAAAATCAATAAGGAATCAGAAAACCTGAACAACATGTCAACCAACTTGACCTAATTAGTATTCATAAAACACTCTACCCACCACAGCATATGTCATCCTTTTCAAGAAAATATGAAACATTCACCAAGATAGATGATATTCTGGGCCATAAAACAAACAACACATTTAAAAGAATTAAAGCCATACAAAGTATGTTTTCATAACATAATTAAAGTAAAAAGAAAGATTTCTGAAAAAATCTTCTATTTGGAAAATTTTAAAACTCTTCTAAATAACAAATGGGTTGAAGAAAATCTTGGAAAGAAAATTAGAAAATATTTGGGATTGAATGAAAATGAAAATACAACATATCAAAACTATTGGGATGCAGATAAAGCTGTCCTTACAGAGACATTTTTAATATTAATGCTCATACTCACAAACAGATGGAGAGATATACTATGTTCTTGGATTGGAAGAATCAATATTATCAAAATGACTGTACTACCCAAAGCATCTAGAGATTCAATGCAATCCCTATCAAATTAATATCATTTTTCCCAGAATTAGAACAAATAATCTTCAAATTTATATGGAAACACAAAAGACCCCAAATAGCCAAAGCATTCTTGAGAAAGAAAAATGGAGCTGAAGGAGACAGGCTCCCTGACTTCAGACTATACTACAAAGCTACAGTCATCAAAACAGCATGGTACTGGCACAAAAACAGAAATATAGATCAATGGAACAGGATAGAAAGTTCAGAGATAAACCCAAGCACCTATGGTCACCTAATTGATTGACAAAGGAGGCAAGAATATACAATTGAGAAAAGATAGTCTCTTCAATAAGTGGTGCTAGGACAACTAGACAGCTACATGTAAAAGAATGAAATTAGAACACTCCCTAACACCATACACAAAAGTAAACTCAAAATGGATTAAAGACCTAAATGTAAGGTCGGATACTATAAAACTCTCAGGGAAAACATAGGCAGAACACTCTCTGACATAAATCGAAGCAAGATCTTTTTTGATCCACCTCCTAGAGTAGTGAAAATAAAAACAAAAATAAACAAATGGGACCTAATGAAACTTAAAAGCTTTTGCACAGCAAAGGAAACCATAAACAAAATGAAAAGACAACCCACAGAATGGGAGAAAATATTTGCAACCAAAGTGACCGACAAGGGATTAGTCTCCAAAATATACAAGCAGCTCATGCAGCTCAATAACAAAACAAAAAACAAAAAAACAACCCAATCAAAAAATGGGCAGAAGATCTAAATCGACATTTCTCCAAAGAAGACACCCAGACGGACAAAAAGCACATGAAAAGATGCTCAACATCACTAATCATTAGAGAAATGCAAATCAAAACTACAATGAGATATCACCTGGCTATCATAGAAAAATCTACAAACAATAAATGCTGGAGAGTGTGTGGAGAAAGGGAACCCTCCTACACTTTTGGTGGGAATGTAAATTGGTACAGCCACTATGGAGAACAGTACGAAGGTTCCTTAAAAATCTAAAAATAGAGTTACCATATGATCCAGCAATCCCACTCCTGAGCATATACCCAGAGAAAACCATAATTCAAAAAGATATATGCACCCTAGTGTTCACTGCAGCACTATTTACAATAGCCAGGACATGAAAGCAACCTAAATGTCCATTGACAGAGGAATGGATAAAGAAGCCGTGGTACATACATACAATGGAATATTACTTAGCCATAAGAAAGAATGAAATAATGCCATTTGCAGCAACATGGATGGACCTAGAGACTGTCATACTGAGTGAAGTAAGTCAGACAGAGAAGGACAAATATTATATGATATTGCTTACACGTGGAATCTTAAAAAATGGTACAAATGAACTTATTTACAAAACAGAACTAGAGTCACAGATGTAAAAGACAATCTTATGGTTACTGGTGAGGGGGGAAGGGGGAGAGGGATAAATTGGGAGATTGGGATTGACATATACACACTACTATATATAAAATAGATAACTAATAAGGACCTACTGTATAGCACAGGGAACTCTACTTAATACTCTGTAATGACCTACATGGGAAAATAAGTTTTAAAAAGAGTGGATATACATATATGTATAACTGATTCACTTTGCTGTACAGCAGAAGGTAACACAACATTGTAAATCAATTATACTCCAATAAAAATTTTTTTAAAAAGAGAGACATGACTATATGTAATGTGGTATCCTGGAAGGGATCTTGAAACAAACAAACAAACAAACAAACAGACATTAGTGGAAAAACTGGTGAAATCCAAACAGTCTGTAGTTTAGCTAATAGTACTGTACCAATGTACCAGTGTTAGTTTCTTAGCTGTGAGAAATGTGCCACTCTGAGGTAAGGTGTTACAATAGGGAGACAGAGTGAGAGTTATATGGGAACTCTCTGTATTATATCTGCAAATTTTCTGTAAATCTAAAATGATTCCAAAGTTGAAGTTTATTAAAATAAAAAACTAAAAAAATGCTAATACTACTAGAAAATTAGAAAGGTCTCACATCAGTGATCTAAGCTTTTATCTTAAGAAAGTAGAAAACTTATATGAACAGACAAAGGAGCTAGTATAACAAAAACAAAACAGAAAAAAACAAAGGTGGAGGATATTTCCTATATGGTTTCGAGATGTGTTACAAATAATCAAATAATCAAGATTGTGATATTGGTGAAAGAACAGGCACATAGATCAATGGAACCAAGTAATCCAAAAATAGAACCATAGCTAACTGGTTTTCAACAAAATTGCAAAGGCAATTCAATAAAGAAAGGATGTCATACTTTCAACAAACAGCATGGAAAAGTTGGACATCCATTTCAAAAACAAAACTAAATCTCAGCCCATAATATAGACCATACACAAAAAGTAAGTCAAATGAGCTACAGATATATGAAAAATCTAAAGCTATAAAACAACTACAATAAAATACAGGATAAAGTCTTTGTGACCTTAGGTCATACAAATATCTCATAGACAGATTTATTAGTCAATAATTTATGAACCATAAAAGAAAAACTTGATACATCAAAATTCAAAATTTCAGGTTTTCAAAAGACCATGGTAAGAAAATAAAAGACAAGTGACAGACTGGGACAGAAATATTTCAATAACACCTATCAGTTAAAGTCTCATGTCCTGAATATATAAAGAACTCTAAAAACTTGATAAGAAGAAAACAGAAATCCTGGAAAAAAACTTGGTGAAAGATCTGAGCAGATACTTTATCAAAAAAGGCATATGGAATATCAAATCGTTATGTTATACACCTGAAACTAATAATTTTATATGTCAATTATAGCTCAATAAAATAAGTATTAAATAATAAAAACAAAACAAAGCAACTTATGGATGACAAATAAGCACATAAAAAGATAATTTACATCAGTAATTTTTAGAAAAATGCAAATTAAAATCACAATGAGGTACCACTACACACCTATTAAAATGACCAAAAAACCCAACAACACCCAGGGCTGATGAAGATGTGAAATTTTTATACATTATTGGTAGGAATTTAAAAACTGTATGACTACTTTGGAAATGAGTTTTCAGTTTCTTAGTTATCAATTAACTGTTTACTGATCATATGACACAGCAATCCAACTCCTAGGTACTTACCAAGTAAAAAGGAAAACATACATTCACACAAAAACCTGTATAAGAATGTTCCTAGCAAATCTATTCAAAATTGCCAAAAATTGGTAGCAAGTTAAATGCATTATTACTAATAGTCAAAAAGTGGGAATAACTCAAATGTTTTTCAATTGGTGAATGGGGAAAGATTGGCTGAAAAGGGACACAGGCACAATTCTGGGAATGACATAAGTGCAATATACAGGCATACCTCATTTTACTGTGCTTCACTTTATTGTACTTCACAGATACTGCATTTTTTTTACAAATTGCAGGTTGTGCCAACCCTGTACTGAGCAAGTCTCTTAGTGCTGTTTCTCCAATAGCATTTGCTCACTTCATTTCTCTCTGCCACAGTTTGGAAATTCTTCAAATATTTCAAACTTTTCCATTATTTGTATATCTGTTATGGTGTTTTGTAATCAGTGATCTGTAATCAGTGATCTTTGATTTACTATTGTAATTTTTGGGGGCACCATGAACTGCACCCATGTAAGAGAGCAAAATTAATCAATAAATGTGTATGTTCTGCCTGCTCCACTGACCTGTGTTTCCCCTATCTTTCTCCCTCTCCTCAGGCCTCCCTGTTCCCAAAGACACAACAATCTTAAACTTAGGCCAATTAATAACCCTACAGTGTCCTATAAGTGTTCAAGTGAAAGGAAGAGTCGTATGTCTCTCACTTAAAATCAAAAGCTGTTAATTATTAAGCTAAGTGAGGAAGGCACATAGAGAGCTGAGATAGGCCCAAAGCTAGGCCTCTTACATCAAACAGTTAACCAAGTTGCAAATGCAAAGGAAAGTTCTGGAAGGAAATTAAAAGTGCTACTCCAGTGAACACATGAATGATAGGACAGCAAAACAGCTTTATTGCTGATATGGCGAAAGCTTGAGTGGTCTGCATACAAGATTAAACCAGCTACAACATTCTCTTCAGTTGAAGCCTAATCCAGAGCAAGAACCCAACTCTCTTCAATTCTATGAAGGCTGGGAGAGGTGAGGAAGCTGCAGAAGAAAAGTTTGAAGCTAGCAGAGGTTGGTTCATGAGGTTTCAAGAAAGAAGCCATCTCCATAACATATCGGTGCAAGGTGAAGCAGCAAGTGCTGATGTAGAAACTGCAGTAAGTTATCCAGAAGATCTAGCTAAGATCAATATTGAACATGGCTACACTAAATAACAGATTTTCAATGTAGACAAAGTAGCCTTATATTGGAAGAAGATGCCATCTAGGACCTTCATAGCTAGAGAGGAAAAGTCAATGCCTGGCTTCAAAGCTTCAAAGGACAGGCTGACTCTCATTACACGCTAACGCAGCTGGTGACTTTAAGCTGAAGCCAATGCTCATTTATCATTCTGAAAATCCTAGGGTCCTTAAGAATTATGCTAAATCTTCTCTGCCTGTGCTCTATAAATGGAACAACAAAGCCTGGACAGCAGTACATCTGTTGACAACATGGTTTCCTGAATATTTTAAGCCCACTGTTAAGACCTACTGCTCAGAAAAAAAGGTTCCTTTCAAAATATTACTGCTTATTGTTTTCATGCCTGCTAACACAATATCCATACTTCAGCCCATTGATCAAGGAGTCATTTCAACTTTCAAGTCTTATTCTTAAAGAAATACATTTTGTAAGGCTATAGATGCCATAGATAGTGATTCTTCTGATGGATCTGGACAAAGTAAATTGAAAACTTTCTGGAAAGGATTCACCATTCTAGATGCCATTAAGAACATTAAGCGTTCATGGTAAGAGGTCAAAATATCAACATTAACAGGAGTTGAAAGAAGTTGATTCCAGTCCTCATGGATGACTTGGAGGGTTCAAGACTTCAATAGAGGAAGTAACTGCAAAAGTGGTGGAAATAGCAAGAGAACTAGCATTAGACGTGGAGCCTGAAGATGTGAGTGAATTGATGCAACCTCATGATAAAACTTTAACAGACGAGGAGTGGCTTCTTATGGATGAGCAAAGTGGTTTCTTGAGATGGAATCTACTCCTGGTGAAGATGCTATGAAGATGCAGTGGCAGAGTTTGAGAGGGCTGACTCTAATTTTGAAAGAAGTCCTACTGTGGGTACAATGCTATCGAACAGCATTGCATGCTACAGAGGAATGTTTGTGAAAGCAAGAGCCTACTGATGCGGCAAACTTTGTTTCTTAGTTTAAGAAATTGCCATAGCCACCCCACCCTTCAGCAACTGCCACCTGATCAGCCAGCAGCATCAACACTGAGGCAAGACCCTCCACCAGCAAAAAGATTATGACTTCCTGAAAGCTCAGGTGATGGTTAATATTTTTTAGCAGTAAAGTATTATTTAATTAAAGTATGTATATTTTTAAAAAAAGACATAATGCTATTTCACATTTAATGGACTACAGCATAGTATAAACAACTTTTATATGCACTGGGAAAGCAAATCTCTAAGCTATGCCTGCGTCTTGACTGTGATGGTAGGTACAAAACTTTATGCATTTGTCAAAACTCATAGAACTATATAGTAAAAATGGTGAATATCTACCATTTTTATTCAGATATACCTCAGTAAAGAGGTATTTAAGAAAAACTAGTAAAGAAGTAATACAGAATAATAAAATAATTAATCCTAAAAAATAGGAAAGAAGGAAAAAAGAAAGAACAGATGAGAGAAATTAAAAACATAAGCAAGTCAGTTATATGAGTAATTATATGAAGTGCAAATGGACTAAACTCTTCAATTAAAAGGCAAAGATTTCCAGACTGGATTTAAAAAATCAACTCAAGTGTGTGCTGTTACACTTTAAATATAAGTACACAGATTGAAACCAAAATAATGGAAATAAATATCATACAAACTGGAAAGTAAAGGAAGCTTGTGTGGTTATTATTAGTAACAGATAAGGTAAACTTTAAGGCAAGAAGTGTACTAGAGATAAAGGGTGGCATTTCCTAAGATAAAAGGGTCAATTCAACATGAATACACAGCAATCCTGAATTTTTATATCCAGAATAACATAGTTTCAAACAAGGAAATCTAACAAAAAAGGAGAAATAGACATAACCCCAATCTTAGTTTAATACACCTATCTCTGGTGTGTTAGACTAAAAAAAGAAAACTAAGTTATATAGACTCTTTGAACAAAATTATTAAAAAATTTAACCTAGTTGATATATATATATATATATATATATATATATATATATATATGACACTACACTAAGCAACTGGAGAATACACATTCTTTTCACGTGCTCATGAAATATTTACCAAAATACACTATATGGTATGCATAAAACAAGTCTGAAAAACCTTCAAAAAATTAAAATCACATAGGGTATGTTCTCAGGCTATGGTGGAATAAAACTAGAAATCAATTAATAGATAACTAGAAATTTTGATAATGTTTAGAAGTTAACCAACATTCTTCTAAATAACCCAGCAGTCAGGAAAGCACAATGAAAATTAGATATTGAAAATAAAACACACTAAAATTTATGGGATATGGCTAAAATGGTGTGTGCTGGTTATTATTTACTGCCTTTCAGTTCTAAGTTCCACCTATTAGGCTGCTTTGTGAAAATGGGTTTGGGTCCTTTAAATAGCTCCCCTTGCCAACTGGCACTTTGCCATTAGAGGGCACTGTAAATACATTGCAGGAGGAAAAAGTTTTTGCTTCCTGGTTCTGGGGTGCCTGCTGGGCAAGCTTCTCCAGGATGCATTATTTTCCCCTACACTAGACTTCTGCAGTGCACAGTGGCCAGCAGCACCTAGCAGCCAGTGGCTTCCCTTGGCATATCCCTCAGGCAGTTTTGTAGCAAAGGGCCTCCAGTGAGATATCTCCCTGTGAAGAGTCTTCCCTGGCACCCCACAGGGTGGATTTCCAGCAAGTTTCAGAGGGTGGATTTCCAGCATATTTAAGCAGGATGGCACCACAGTAACTTTTCTGCCATCTAGTGAGCCACACTGTGCCTTCTAAAGAAAGGTCTGGATCTCAGGCCTCAGTGGGCCTCTTCCTTGGTGTGCTATCTCAGCTGTGGGGGGTACTAGCTTTTCCCTATATCTACTATTCTTATATTCTTTTGAATCCTCTTTAATTCTTGCTAACCAATCCCTCATTACTGCCATCCCCTGGTATTGTTAATAATTCCTTATATTAAAATCTTTCTGTTGAAATTACTGTTGTGATTTCTCTCTCCTGATTGGACCTGTTGATTCACAGTGCTTAGGAGAAAAATGACTTTCAATGCATATATTGTAAAAAAATTAAAAATCAACTTCTAAGTTACCATCTCAAGAAGTTAGAAAAAGAATAAAAAATAGAAGGAAATTAATAAAAGTGAAAACATAAATAGAAAAAACAGTAAGCTCACATACATAGACAAAAATCAATACAGTCAAAAATTTGTTCTGTCATAATATCTATAAACTTGATAAACTCTTAGAAAGACCAATCAAGAAAAAGAAAGTATAAACTACTAATATCAAAATGAAAGGGAGATATCACTGCAGATCCTACAGACATAAAAAGATAATACAGGGTTGTGATACATAGTTTTACATAAATAAATTTAACAAACTAAATAAAACTGATGATTTTCTTTAAAATCACAAGTTATCTAAATTGACACAAGAAAGCAAATTTTTAATCTGAATAGTTGTTAAATATATTAAATCCAGAGAGGTCCAGATCAAGATGGCAGAGTAGGAAGATTCTGAGCTCACCTCCTCCCATGGACACACCAAAACAACAACTACATATAGAACAACTATCTCTGAGAATAACCTGATGACCTGCAGAATGGATTTTCTACAACTAAGGATAGAAAGAAAAGGCCACATCAAGACAGGTAGAAGGGGCAGAGACATGGTCTAGTCAGAACCCACAGCCCAAGTGCTGTGACCCACAAGTGGGAAAGATATTACAACCACAGAGGTTCCCCCGAGAAGTATTGGGTCTGAGCACCATGTGGGTCTCCACGACCCAGAAAATCTGCACCAGGAAGATGAGCCCCCATAACATCCAGCTTTGAAAACCAGCAAGGCTCACCAGGAGAGCTGGAGGGCTTTGGGAAACCAAGACTCTGCTCCTGAAGAGCTCATGCACAGACTCACTCACTCTGATACCCAGCACAGAGGCAGCAGCTTGAAAAGCACCTGGGTCACACAAGGAGATTCACTGACTAATTTTAGGGCATATGCTGGAGAGGCAGGTATCTGGTGGAACTTTCTCTGGGGATGGAAGTGCTGATGGGCACCATCTTTTTTTTTTAGCTCTCTTTCTACCTAGCTGGCCCAGGGCTGGCAGGCACCATTTCTGTCACTCTCCATCAACCTAGCTAACGCCATGTGTCTTGCCCTGGCATTCCCCTGAGGACCCATCTACCAAGCCCGCCAGCCACTGGCCAGCCCCTCCAAAGTGGCTCCCACCTCGCCCCACTTAGTGGGTACCCTGGCTGGCACTGGCACCCCTCCAAAGCAGATCCCACTCCAGGGGGACAGCCACATCTCACTTGGCCAGCCTCAGCACTACTCCAAAGCAGCTCCCACTCTGGGGGGCAGCCCTGCACACCAGCATGACTACAGAAGTCACAGCCAGGCTGCACAGCCAGTGTACCAGGGGACAGCCCCACTCACCAGTGTGTCTGCAACAATCAGGGCCCAACCACAATAGGAGAGTGCACACAGCCCACAGAGGGAATACTCCTGGAGGCTCTGGTGACCAGGGGGATTGCACTATTGGGCCCCACAAAACATTTCTACATAGGCTGCTCTTTCAAGACCGGGAGATGTAACTGATATATATATACCTAATATAGAAACAAACACAGAAAGTCAGGCAAAATAGGAGACAAAGTAATACCTCCAAATGAAAGAATAAGACAAAGCCTCAGAAATAGAACTAAACAAAATGGAAATAAGGAATTTACCAGAGACTATAAAGTAAAAGTCATAAAAATGTTCACCAAACTCGAGAGAAGAATGGATGAACTCAATGAGACCTTCAACAAAGATAGAAAATATAAAAAAGAACCAGCAGAACTGAATAATACAAAAATGTAAATGAAAAATACACTAAAGTGAATTAATAGCATATTAGAGGATACAGATGAACAGATCAGCAATCTGGAAGACAAGGTAGTGGAAATCGCCCAATTAGACCAGCAAAAAGAAAAAAGCACTAAAACAAACAAACAAAAATAACATAGTTTAAGGGACCTCTGAGACAACGTTAGGTGTATAAATGTACAAACAAGACTACTGTACCCAAAAAGATTATTATTCAGCAGAAAAGGAGAGATAAAGAGTTTCCCAGACAAGTAAAAGCTGAAGGAGTTCATCGCCATTAAACCAGCCTTACAAGAAATGTTAAAGGGACTTCTTTAAATGGAAAAGAAAAGGCCAAAACTAGAAACAAGAAAATTATGAAAGAAAAAGTATTATTAGTAAAAGCAAACACATAGTAACGATAGTGGATCAACCACCGATAAAGCTAGTATGAAGGTTAAAAGACAAAAGTAGTAAAATTATCTAACTAAAATAATTAGGGACTTTCCTGGTGGTCCAGTGGTAAGGAATCCGCCTTCCAATGCAGGAGATGCAAGTTCCATCCCTGGTCAGGGAACTAAGATCCCACATGCCACGGGGCAACTAAGCCCACATGCCACAACTACTGAGCTCGTGCGCCTCAACAAGAGAGCCCATGTGCCACAAACTACAGAGCCCATGCGCCCTGGAGCCTGCATGCCACAACTAGAGAGAGAAAATCCACATGCCACAACTAGAGAGAAGCCCGTGCACCATAACTAGAGAGAAGCCTGTGCACTGAAACAAAGAGCCCAAGCGCCGTGGCGGAAGATCCCACATGCCCCAACGACGAACCCATGTGCCGCAACTGCGACTCAAAGCCGCCAAAGAAATAAAGAAAAATAAATAAATTTAAAAATAAAATAATTAGTTAAGCAATACAAAAAATAAAAAGGTGTAAAATATGACATCCAAAACATAAAACATTGGAAGGGGGGAGTAAAAGCTGTAGCATTTTTAGAAGCATTCAAACTTAAGTGACCATCAAATTAAAATAGACTGAAATATACATTGGTTGTTATGTATGAACCTCATGGTAACCGCAAACCAAAAACCTATAACAGTTACACAAAAAATAAAGAAAGGAATCCAGACATAACACTAAAGACAGTCATCAAACCACGAGGGAAGAGAGCAAAAAAAGAAGGAAGGAACAGAGAAAAACTACAAAAACAACCAGAATACAAGTAACAAAATGGTAATAAGTACATATCTAACAATATTTACTTAAAATGTAAATAAATTCTCCAATCAAAAGACATGGGTGGGGCTTCCCTGGTGGTGCAGTGGTTGAGAATCTGCCTGCCAATGCAGGGGACACGGGTTCGAGCCCTGGTCTGGGAAGATCCCACATGCCACGGAGCAACTGGGCCCGTGAGCCACAATTACTGAGCCTGCACGTCTGGAGCCTGTGCTCCGCAACAAGAGAGGCCACAATGGTGAGAGGCCCGCGCACTGCGATGAAGAGTGGTCCCCACTTGCCACAACTAGAGAAAGCCCTCGCACAGAAGCGAAGACCCAATACAGTCATAAATAAATAAATAAATAAAAAAAGAACGTGAATTTCTTAAAAAAAAAAAAAAAAAAGACATGGGTGACTGAATGGATTAAAGAAAAAAAAAGAAGACCCATATATATGCTGCCTACAAGAGACTTACTTTAGATGTAAAGACAGACTGAAAGTGAAGGGATGAAAACAGATATTCCATGCAAATGGAAATGAGAAGAAAGTTGGGGTAGCAATACTTACATCAGACAAAATAAACTTTAAAACCCAGATGGTAACAAGAGATAAAGAAGGGTATTACATAATGACAAAGGGATCAATCCAACAAGGTGACATAACACTTGTAAATATCTATGCACCCAACATAGGAGCCCCTAAACACATAAAGCAAATATTAACAGACATAAAAGGAAAAGTTGACTGTAATGCAGTAATAGTAGGGGACCTAAACACCACACTTACATCAGTGGGCAGATCATCCAGACAGAAAATCAATAAGGAAACATTGACCTTAAATGACATATTAGACCAGATGTACTTAACATATATATGCAGAACCTTCCACCCCCAAACAGCAGACTACACATTCTTCTCAAGAGCACCTTGAACATTCTCCAGGATAGATCACATGTTAGACCACAAAACAAGTCTCAATAAATTTAGGATGACTGAAATTATATCAAGCATCTTTTCTGACCATAACACTATGAGACTAGAAATCAATTACAAGAAGAAAACTAGGAAAAACCCACAAATACATGGACGCTAACCAATATGCTTCTAAGCAACCAATGAGTCAATGAAGAAATCAAAGAGGAAATCAAAAAATTCCTTAAGACAAATGAAAATGGAAACACAATGTTCCAAAATCAATGGGACACAGCAAAAGTAGTTCTAAGAGGGAAATTTATAGCAATACAGGCCTACCTCAGGAAACAAGAAAAATCTCAAATAAACAACCTAAATTTACACCCAAAGGAACTAGCAAAGAAGAACAAACAAACCCCAAAGTTAGTACTGTAGAAGGAAGACAATAATAATCAGAGTTGAAATAAATAAATTAGAGATTGAATACAATAGAAAAAAATCAATGAAACTAAAAGCCGATTCTTTGAAAATATAAACAAAAGTGATAAACCTTTAGCCACACTCATTCAAGGAGAGAGAGAGAGAGAGACAGAATTCAAATAAATAAAATCAGAAAAAAGAGAGAAGTACAACTTAGACCTCAGAAATAAAAAAGATTGTAAGACATTACTATGAACAATTATACACCAACAAATTGGACAACATAGGAGAAATGGATAAATGCCTAGAAGCATACACTCTTCTAAGAATGAGTCAGGAAGAAATATAAAATTTGAGTAGACTGTTCACTAGTAATGAATCAGTAATCAAACAACTACCAATGAAAAAAAGTCCAGGACCAGACAACTTCACAGGTGAATTCCACCAAAGATTTAAAGAAGAGTAAATACCCATCCTTCTCAAACTACTAAAAAAATTGAAGAGAAATGAATGCTTCCAAATTCATTCTATAAGGCTAGCATTACCTTGATACCCAAACCAGATAAAGATACTATAAAAAAATTACAGACCAATATCCCTGATGGACATAGATGCAAAAATCCTCAACAAAATATTAACAAACGAAATTCAACAATACACTAAAAGGATCATACACCATGATCAAATGATATTTATTCCAGAGATGCAAGGTTGATTCATTATTTGCAAATCAATCAACATGATACATCACATTAAGAAAACAAAGGATAAAAATAATATGATCATCTGAATAGATGCAGAAAAAACATTTGATGAAATTCAACATTTATTTATGACAAAAACTCTCCAGAAAGTGGGTACAGAGGGAATTTACCACAACATAATAAAGGCCATATATGACAAACCCACAGCTAACATAATATTCAAGGGTGGAAAGCTGAAAGCTCTTTCTCTAAGATCAGCAACGAGATAAGGGTGCCCATATCATCACTTTTATTCAACATAGTATTGGAAGTCCTAGCCACAGCAATCTGATAAGAAAAAGAAATAAAAGGTGTCCAAATTGGAAAGCAAGAACTAAAACTGTCACTATTTGTAGATGACATGATACTATACAGAAAAAACCCCTAAAACTACCAAAAACTATTAGAACTAATGAATAAATTCAGTAAGATTGCCGGATACAAGATTTCAATATATAGAAATCTGTTGCACTGTTATACACTAATAATAAACTACCAGAAAGAGAAATTAAGAAAACAATCCCATCTACAACTGCAACTGCATCAAAAAGAATAAAATACCTAGGAATACATTTAACCAAGGAGGTGAAAGACCTGTATTCTGAAAACAATAAGACTGGGGATGAAAGAAATTGAAGACAATACAAATAAATGGAAAGATATACTGTCCTCATGGATTGGAAGAATTAATATTATTAAAATGACCATACTACCTAAAGCAACCTACAGATTTAATGCAATCCCTATCAGAATACCAGTGGCATTTTTCATAGAATGGGAACAAATAATTCTAAATTTTGTATAAAACCACAAAAGACTTTGAATAGCAAAAGCAATTTTAAGAAAGAAGAACAGGGGCTTCCCTGGTGGTGCAGTGGTTGAGAATCTGCCTGCCAATGCAGGGGACACGGGTTCGAGCCCTGGTCTGGGAGGATCCCACATGCTGCGGAGCAACTAGGCCTGTGAGCCACAATTGCTGAGCCTGTGCGTCTGGAGCCTGTGCTCTGCAACAAAAGAGGCCGCGATAGTGAGAGGCCCGCGCACCGCGATGAAGAGTGGCCCCCGCCTGCCGCAACTAGAGAAAGCCCTCGCACAGAAACGAAGACCCAACACAGCCATAAATAAATAAATAAATAAAAATTTAAAAAAAACCAAAACATCACAAGTTCACATAAATGGCAATATTTAAAAAAAAAAAAAGAAAGAAGAACAAAGCTGGAGGCATCATGCTCCCTGATTTCAAGCTATACTGCAAAGCAACTGTAATCAAAACAGTATGGTACTAGCACAAAAACAGACATAGATGAATGGAACAGAATAGAGAGCCCAGAAATAAACCCACATTTATATGGCAAATTAATTTACAACAAAGAAGCCAAGAACATAGAGTGGGGAAAGACTGATTTTAATAAATGGTGTTGGGAAAACTGGTCAGCTACATGGGAAAGAATGACACTGGATCACTTTCTTACACCATTTACAAAAATAAATTTAAAATGGATTAAAGACCTAAATGTTCGTTCTGAAACCATCAAGTTCTTAGAAGAAAATATAGGCAGTACGCTCCTTGATATTGGTCTTAGCAATATTTTTTTTGGATCTGTCTTCTCAGGTAAGAGCTGCAAAAGCAAAAATAATCAAATGGAACTACAACAAACTAAAAAGGTTTTGCACAGAAAGGGAAACCATCAACAAAATGAGAAGGCAACCTACTAAATGGGAGATGATAGTTGCAAAAGGGGTTAATATCCAAAATGTATAAAGAACTCACACAACTCAACATCAAACAAAAACAAGTAAAAATTGGGCAGAGGACATGATAGACATTTTTCCAGGGAAGACATGCAGATGGCCAACAGACATATGAAAACATGCTCAACATCAACAATCATCAGGGAATAGCAAATCAAAACCACAAGGAGATATTACCTCACACCTGTCAGAATGGCTATTATCAAAAAGGCAACAAATAATGAGTGTTGGCAAAGATGTGGAGAAAAGGCAATCCTCATGCCCCATTGGTAGGGATGTAAATTGGTGCAGCCACTATGGAAAACAGTATGGAGGTTCCTCAAAAAACTAAAAATAGAACTATCATATGATCTAGCAATTTCACCTCTGTGTATTTATCTGAAGAAAATGAAAATACAATCCAAAAATATGTATGTACCCCTATGTTCATTGCAGCATTATTTACAATAGCCAATGTGGAAATATGGAAGCAACCTAAATGTCCATCTATAGACAAAGGAATAAAGAAGATGTGAGATACATATATATTATATAGATATATGTATTATATATATATATATATATATATATATATATATATATATATATGAGAATATTACTCAGCCATAGATATATACTCTATGTTATCACTTGCATGTGGAATCTAAAATACAAAACAACCCCTCAGGGGCAAAACTGCCCCTGGTTAAGAACCACTGCTTTTGACAAATTATTAAGGAGACAGTATCCCATACTCCACTCTGAATCTGAATAACCACTGGCAAGAGATGATGATTCACAGAGACCATTTTAATTTTCTCATTAGTCATTATGACGTTTTTCCTATGCAAAACTAAAACTGACAACATTGCAAAAAATAAAAAAATAAAATAAAATACAAAACAAGTGAATAAACAAAACGAAACAGAAACAGACTCATAGACTCAGAGAACAAACTGGTGGTTATCAGAGGGAAGGGGAGTAGGGGGTTAAGCAAAACAAGTAAAGGGGAATAAGAGGTACAAACTCCTAGATATAAAATAAGTAAATCATAGGGATGTAATGTACAGCATAGGGAATATAGTCAACACTATTGTAATAACTTTGTATGGTGACAGATGGACTTAGACTTATTGTGGTGATCAGTCTGTAATGTATATAAATGCTGAATCAGTATGTTGTACAACTGAAACTAATATAATATTGTATGTCAACTATACTTCAATTAAAAAATAAAAAGGAAAAAATGGATAAGGTAAAATAACTAAATAATAAAAGAAAGAAATACATTAAATCTGTAACTAAAATGTATCCCAAAGAAAATTCGAGTCTAGATGACTTTACTGGTGATTTCTGCCAAGCATTTAAAGAAAGAAATAATACCAATCTTGTACAACCTCTTTTAAGGACTAGAGAGAGAGCACTTCTTCCTAATTCATTTTATGAGACCAGCATAACCCTGATACAAAAATATACAAGGAAATTACAAGAAGAGAAAACTGCATAAGAGTATTTCTTATTAATTGATACACACATTAGTATAAAATATTAGAAAATCAAATCCAGAGAATATATGCACTACGTCATAACCAAATTCACTTATTCTAGGAATAAAAAATGGTTTAGGGACTTCCCCAGTGGTCCAGTGGTTAAGACTCTACCTTCCAATGGAGGGCGTGGGTTTGAGCCCTAGCCGGGGAACTAAGATCCCACATGCCACGGGGTGTGGCCCCAAATTTTTTTTTTAATGGTTTAAATTTTGAAAGTTAATCAATATAATTCACTTCTTTAACAAAAAGTGAACGTTAAGGCCATATGATTACCTCAACAGATACAAAAAGGCATCCAATTAAATTAACCACTAGTTCATGATAAAAACTCTCAGCAAACTAGGAATAGAAGAGAACCTCTTTAATATGATTAAGTTTATATATAAAAAGTCTATTGCTCACATATTTAATGGTGAAATGTTGAGTGCTTTCTCCCTGAGTTCAGAACAATTCAAATACATTCGTTTTCATCATTTCTGTTAATTATTGTTCCGTAGGTCCCAATTAGTGCAAAAGGGCACAAAACAAGAATTTTGAGGTATAAATATTGAAAAGGAGCAAGTAAAAATGTAATTCCAGGTGACGTGGTTGTCAATATAGAAAACCTCAAAAAAATATGTACACTATTAGAATTAATAAATGAATTTAGGTAGGTCACTAGATACAAAGTCAATATATAAAAATCTATTGCATTTCTATATATTATACTTGCAAAAACAATTAGTCACTAAAATTTTAGATACAACACTATTAACAATAGCTTTGGAAACGGTCTAATATCTAGGAATGAATCTGATGAAACACATGCAACATTGTTAAACTGAAAAATACAAAACATTGTAGGGAAAACCATAGAACACTTAAACAAATAGATAAATATACCATGCTCATGGATTTGAAGACTCTGTTTTATAAAGATGTCGATTCTCCCAAAATTAATTTATTGACTCAATGCAGTCACAGACAAATTCCCAGCAAGGTTTTCTGTGGAAATTTATCAGGGAATTCTAAACTTTATATGGAAATGCAAGAGCCAAAAAATCAGGAAGAAGAAATTGTTGGAAGATTTACAATATCAGATACCAAGACTTAGCATAAACCTACAATATTTAAGATAGTGTGGTACTGGTGCAGTGATAGATAAACAAACAGTGAAATAGAAGAGAGAGTCTAGAAACAGGCCCATGCCTATACAGTAAACTGATATACAACAAAGGTGCTACTGCAATTTTGTGGTAATGAGATTTTTTTTTTTCAAAAATTGATGCTGGAGCAATTAGATAATTCATATGCAACAGACTTTAACCCTATTTTATACCATTTACAAAGCTTAATTCCAATTGGATTATAGGTCTAATATGAAAGGAAATCAATAATTTTCTAGAACAGGGGTTAGTAAATTTTTTCTGTAAAGTACAAGATACTCAATATTTTCAATTTTGTGGTCCACATGGTCTCTGTTGCAACTATTCAACTCTGCTGTTACAGCACAAAAGCAACCATAGACAATACATTTATGAAATGGAATCGCTGTGTTCCAATAAAAATTTATTTACAAAAACAGGTGGCAGGCCACATGGGCCACAGTCTGCTGACCCCTGTTCTAGAAGATAACATAGACGAATAATTCCATGACCTTGGGGTAGGCAGTGATTTCTTAAATAAGACCCAAAAAACCATGAACCATAAAAGATTTATAAATTCTGAAATTCTATTTATCGAAGTACACCATCAAGAGAGTGAACCAGAAATTCACAGACTAAGAGAAATTTGTGATATATATGCATATATATATATATGCATGTTTATATACACATATCATAGATATAGCATATATATCCAAAAAATATCTCATAGCCACAATATCTAAAGAATGGCAACAAATCAGTAAGAAAAAGATAAACAACACAATGAAGATAAACAGCTCAAACAAAATGAGAAAAAACTTGAGCAGGAGTTTTATAAAAGAGAATATCAGCATGGACATAAGTACATGAAAAGATGTTCCATATGATTAGTTATCAAGGAAATGAAAATAAAAATAAAACCAAAATGTAATATCAGTACGGACTTCTCAGAATGGCTAAAATGAAAAGAATTGACAATAAGCAGTGGTAGCCAGAATATGGAGCAACTGGAACTGGAACTTCCATATACACTAATGAAAGTGTAAATTGTTACAACCACCTTGAATCACTCTACTAAAACCTCCTCTATGACCCAGCAGTTCCAGTACTAGGTATATAAGAGAAATGCATGAATATCACAGAAGGCATGTACAAGGCAAGTCATAGCAGTTTTCTTCCTAATAGCCCCAAACTGGAAATAACTCAAATGTCTATCAACAGAGGAATGGATAACTAAACTGTGGTGTATTCATACAGTGGGATACTATAAGCAATAGAAAAGAACTGACAACATGGATTAGTATAGTAGACATGGTATGAAACAAAAAGAGCCAGACACAAAATTAGAACAAGCTGTATGATTCTATTTCTATGAATTTCAGGGACAGATAAAATAATCTGCGGTGGTGGGTACAATGGAGGACCACGATAGAGCATTCTAGGGAGCAGAAATATTCTACATCTTGATCTGGGTAGTGGTTACATGAGTAATACACATGTAAAAATTCATTGGGCTATATACTTATAATTTGTGCACTTTAGTCTCAGTATGTTAAAACTCAAAAAAAAAAACTTTAAAAAATCATAGAAATTTACAGGATACATTTTCACTGAAAGATTCAAACAACACTGAAATATAGAGACTAAAACATTAGTCTTACCTCTGTTTCCTGTCCCTCATTCTTGCTGTCCCCCCTAAAAAAAACCATTAGGTGATTCTACTTCCAAATTATTTTTTATACATTTACCTGCACATATATATGTACACATATATATATGTATACACACATGTATGTGTAACATTAAAAAATTCACATTCACACTTCACAATAATTCTGTAATTTTATTTTTAGCCTAAAAATACATCTCTCAGCTCTTTCTGTCGAATACAGATCAGTCTCATTTTAACAGCTGCACAGTATTCTATTGTATCAATGTAACATAATTAATTAATTTCCTTACTAACAGATATATAAATTACTCCTAATTTTTCACTATTTGAAACAATGCTGCAACAAACTTTCTTAAAATTTCCTAGTGCACACAAACAAGTTATTTTCTTTTTTGTGCGCTATGAACAATTCTTTTGGCTAAAACAGTAGAAACAAAATTTCCGAGTAAAAGAAATTGTAGAGTAAAAATTTTGGTAAATTCTGCTAAATTGCTTTAGAAGAAAGTCTTACAAATTTCATTCTGACCAACAGTATATGAAAATACCTGTTTCCCAACATCTTTATAAACACTAGATATTATCAATCTCTTACAAATTTGCCAGTTCTAAGGGCAAAAAAAAAAAAAATGCAATTCACTGTTATTTTAAATTATTCATTATTTACATTTCTCCTTATTGAAGTGGTTATTTAGATCCTTTGCACATGTTTTTATTAGGTTGTTTATATTTTTCTTATCAATTTTGAGGTGTTCTTTATTAAATGTAATAATATATATTTTGAAAATATTTTCTCCTGGCTTGCCATTTTTAACTTTCTTTTTCTTATCACATAGCATTAGCCAGGACTCTCAAAGCAATATTGAAAAAAGTTTAGTGGGAAAGCTTCTAATACTTCATTAGGTATGATGCTTGTGTATGCAGATATCTTTCATTAAAACAGAGAAGTTTCTATTTCTGGTTTGCAAAAGTGGTTTTCTTTCTAATCAACCTAGGGGCAGGACAGGATAAAGACGCAAACGTAGAGAATGGACTTGAGGACAAGGGGTGCGGGAAGGGTAAGCTGGGACGAAGTGAAAGAGTGGCATGGACATATATACACTACCAAATGTAAAACAGATAGCTAGTGGGAAGTAGCTGCATAGCACAGGCTTCTGTGCTTTGTGACCACCTAAAGGGGTGGGGTAGGGAGAGTGGGAGGGAGACGCAAGAGGAAGGGGATATGGGGATACATGTATACATATAGCTGATTCACTTTGTTATACAGCAGAAACTAACACAACATTGTAAAGCAATTATACTCCAATAAAGATGTTAAAAAAAAATAGATGTCAAATGGTATCAAACGTCTTTTGCATCTCTTAATATTTTTTTTTATTTTGAATGTAACGATTTGCATTAATATATTTTGAATTTTGAATCAGCCTTGAATAGCTTAGATAAATCCTTAGTTATGACATTTAAAAAATACATTTCTGGATTCACTTTACGAATACTAATACTTAAGATATCTGTATATGTGTTCATAAGTGAGTGTACGCTTTTCTTGCTAGTTTTAAAATTCAGGCCATGTCAGCTCCAATGTAAATGAGTTAGAAAACTTTCTATTTTTTCTATGCTTTGGATTAACTAATTAATATACCATAGGGATTATTTGTTCCTTAGTTATAGAACCATCTTTGTTTGGTGACCTTTTATGAGAGAGCTTTGACTACCTTTTCAATGCTCTCATTGTTTTTATTGTTGTTGTTTGTTGTTTTAAGGTGACTATTTCTTCATGGGTCAATTTTGGTGATTTCTATTTTCCAGAAATTATTTTAATCTAGAATTTTCTAATTTATTATCTTAAAGTTAGTATTCATCTCAGATTTTTTAGAATCTACTCTATACTTATAGTGTCCCTTTCTTATTTCAAAGGTTGATAATTCTTTTTTTTTTTTTTAACCTTGATTAAACATTCTAGACTTTTGATATTTTTGGTTCTTTTCAGATGATCAGTTTTAATTTTATTCAGATTAACTCTACTCCTTATTTCATGCATTTCTGGTTTTTTCTTTAGTAATACTTTCCTTATATATTTTAATTTTTCTTCCTTTAGCTTCTTGAACTGTATGCACGATTTACTTCCATTCAGTCTTTTCCTATTTTCTAATGTATGCATCCAGGGCTATAAGTTTTCTCTGAGTATGTATAGATTTTGAATTGTATTGATCTCATTGTTCTTCTTGTTGTAGCAGTTAAATATACTGGCTCTGGACTATACTATCTAGGTTCAAATCCCAACTCTGTCATCTATGGACTATGTGCCCTTGGGCAGGTTATTTAACAGAGCTTTGTGTTTCAGTTCTTCATCTGTGAAATGAGATGATAATGGAATCAACTTCTCAGGATTATTGTGATAATAAAATGAGACAATCCAGGTGGATCACTTAGCACAAAGCTGGTTGTATAGTAATGTTTAATAAATTTTTGGTATTGTTATTTTTAAATAATTGATAGCTTCATTTTACATTTCTTTTCATTAAAGTTATTCTAAGTTAAAGTTATTTAAAGGTGTGGGTTTTTTATTTCCAAGTTATAAAAATTGTATTCTTTTGTACTAACTCCAAATTGTATTGCAGTGTGATCAAAGAATGTGACCTGAATGATTTCTTATCTGGGAATTTATTAACATTTTCTTTTCTTTCTTTGTTTTAGAAAGTAGTTAATGTTGCATGTGTGTTTGAAGAGATTATGCATTCACCATTTATTGTGTATAGTCCTTTACACCTATTCAGTCAAGTTTCTTTATTGTGTTATTCAAATCCTCACTACACTTGCTTCCTTTTTTCCTGCTTGATCTGTCAATTTCTGAGTTGAAGTCTTCCAAAATAGCTGTGTATTTTTCATCACTACCTGTATTTCTATCAGTTTTAACTTTATACGTTATATTATAAACATGACTTTTGATGTTATATTGTTAGGTTTGTAAAGGTTCATTATTAATTGACCTTCTTATGGAATTGTATTTTTCATCAACATAAATGTTCTTTATCTTGTCAAATCCTCTTTACATCAAATTCTTCTTTTTTGGTCTAACATTAATATTACCATACTTGTTATCTATTTTTAGTTATTTGGCTTATTTATCTTTGTATGTTCTTTTATTTTCAACTTTCTTTTTAGATGTATTTCTTCTAAATACCTTCTGACTAGACATGTTGTTATTTTACAGATTTTGAGATTTTTCTGTCTTTATTTAGGAAATTGTATCCATTTGTCACATACTGTGATTACTGATGATTTGACTTTTTCCCTGCCATCTGGTTGTGTGTGTGTGTGTTTTACACACTTTTAGAACTTCCCTCTTATCTCTTCATCACACCTTGTCTCTGCCATCTTTATGTTGCATTCATCCAAAACAGGGGTGGCAGGCAGGCTAAATCTGTCCTGCTGCCTGTTTTGTAAATAAAGTTTTACTGGAACACAAACAGGCCCATTCAATTACATATTATCTATGGCTGCTTTCACACTATAGCAGCAGAGCTGAGTAGTTAAGACAGAGTCTGTATGGACCACAAAGCTGAAAATATTTACTCTCTGATCTTTTACAGAAAAAGTCTGCCAGCATCTAATCTAGATTTTAATTTTATGTTACTAATTTTTAAACACAGGCCATAATTAGACAAGTTAACTAGTTTCTTTCCTTTCCACTGTTTCTTGAATATCTTCATCTTTCTTGGATTCATTATTTATTTTATTAAAATTCATCCAAAAGTCAGTTATCCTTTCAAGGAATTTCAATTGGTGATACACGTCTGCTGAGTTTTCTTATTTTGAAAATCATGTTTTTAACCCCTGAGATCACTGTTTGCTTCCTTTCCACTAATGTAATAATGTCCTAATCTCTTTGAAGATAATTGTTTATTTGTAGCATTTATAAGTATATATTTTACTTAAAAGTAAAATAAGTATATATTTTACTTTATATTTTATAATATATTTATATTTTAATATAAATATATAATATATATTATATATTATATAATATATATTTTATAATATATTTATATATTATATTTATATTTATATAATATATTTATATTTTACTTATAGTTATATTTTTCTTAAAATAAGATGAAATTTATACTTATCATTTCATTTATCTTTCCACAGGTATTATTTCAGTATTTACTGAGTTTGGTGCCTCTACGTACTTGTGTTATTCTTATGTTGATTAATCTTTTACTTTGTAAATGAAAATTCCTTTTAGTGCTCTACTTCTGCTTAATGTGGGTTGACTCTGATGATTAGAGGAGAAGGGAAGGACATACTGCTGGGCAGAGTGATTTCAGAGCGAGGGGTCTCCCTGTCCCTCCTGGAGTCCATTGCTATTATTCTATCTTTGGCTCCCAGGACCCACAGGCTCACTGCTTTAATCTGTGGACAATTCTAAGCAGGAAAAGGGAAGGAGATCAGCAGACCAGCTGCTCCAACTGCTATGTCTTCATTCATTGCTCTGGTCATTATGCTAGCACCCTCTACGCACTGAATCTGCTCTTTCTGAGATGGGAGCAGCCCTGAAATTGCTTCTACTCCTTTAGCAGTCTTAAGCTTAGGAATATTTGAGGTTCAGGTGCCCTAATTTGTTTTTCCAAGAAAATTTTCCAAATTTTCTGATACACTGATGACACTTTTTTGTCCCCAGTCCTGTTACCAATTATTCCTCTCCCCCTTCCCCTTTCCCCCATCTCTCAACCTTTTCTGTCATTTCATAAGATTTGGTAGAGGTAAGCTTCCTTCAGTCTGATGTCTTGATTTAATCTTCATACACAGGATTTTACAACTAACTCTTTCAAAACACCATTAAATATAATTTATTTGTGGGTGGTAACTTATATCTTACCATTTTTAAAATTTCAAAACATTTAAAAATATACTCAGAAAGAGCATCTACGACACAGAAAGAACATTGAAGCCCTACTCCAACAGCATCTCTGAGGGGACTCGAAATGAGAAAACGATGTTCACCAACTAGAGTGAAAAGGGGTACTTAGTCTTGAGTCCCTTGCCTTTAAAAATAGATTGGGTGGTCCATTCAATTAAAAAGTGTTCCTTGGGCTTCCCTGGTGGTGCAGTGGTTGAGAATCCGCCTGCCAATGCAGGGGACACGGGTTCGAGCCCTGGTCTGGGAAGATCCCACATGCCGCGGAGCAACTGGGCCCGTGAGCCACAACTACTGAGCCTGTGCGTCTGGAGCCTGTGCTCCGCAACAAGAGAGGCCGCGATAGTGAGAGGCCCGCGCACCGCGATGAAGAGTGGCCCCCGCCTGCCGCAACTAGAGAAAGCCCTCGCACAGAAACGAAGACCCAACATAGCCAAAAATTAAGTAATTAATTAATTTTTAAAAAAGAAAAAGAATTTACTTAAAAAAAAAAAAAAAAAGTGTTCCTTCATGGGGGTGGGAGACACCGGTTGCTGCAGAGCTGTAATCATTTAGCCACATTTTCTGCCCGATAACAAATGACACATTAGGCAGCAATCGGTGACATCTGTGACATTTTCAGTCAGAAAAATCTGACTCACAAGCTCATCCTGTTTTGGAATGCTACCCCCATCCTGCCATACCTCAATCCCTGCCTGCCAAGCAGCCTGTTCAGTGAGCCTGTTTATGAGCTAACTTTAACAGTTTTTAATCCTGCTCTATCTAGAGCAGCTGGAAAACATAAACCCTGACGCCCCTCTCCCTCAATCACACACACACACACATTGTCTGGGCTCTTAAGTCCCTGGGAAGAGTAGCTGGTCTCATTGGGCTTTCTTTCGGGACCTCAGAAGGGATACATATGGATGTGATATTCCTATGAAAACTCTGAGATTCCTCAATTGATTATTAACACCGTCCCTTCTTTCTCCATTTCCAGTGTTGGGTTTATTTGCAGGGGTTGCCTCTGTACATTCTCAGAGCTCTCTGAGACAGCATTAGATGAATCTCAAAATTTTCTCTGCTTGGTGTAGGCAAAAACTTTTTCCCTTGCCATTAATGATGCCTATCTCACTATCAACTGTGCCCCAATTTCAACCTGGCAGGGTTTGAATGTCCTTCCACACTCTGATCAAAAAATCTCCTGTGGCAGCTGCCTCAGGTGCAGTGTGGCTTTGGATGACTAAGAACTGTGCTTTATCAGATTTTCAAGTGGTGGCACACGGTCCCTCGGCTGCTGGCCCTTTTGATTTTCAGGGCCCCAGTCACTGTCAAGGTCCTTGTCCTCCACCATCATCCTATGTCTTCCCTTCCCTTCTCTACCTCCTCAGGAATAACATATACAGGAAATTCACATTTATTTGGCTCTTACTAAGTATAAAACATTGTGCTAGGTATTTTCACAAATATTTTTCATCAAACATTCAGCATAACTATGTAAGGGAGTCCTATTTCCCCAATTCTACCACTTCGAAACCGAGGCTCAGAGAGTTGTGAGGGACTTGTCTGGGACTACAAAAGTGGCAAGGGGTATGGCTGGGATTTGGGTCCTGGACTCTCAGCTCCGAAGCCCAGGGGATGTCCCTGAGAGTGAGCCTCAAGCCTGGCCTGTCCAAGAGTGTGGATCTGAATTCAGATGAGAAACTGGAGGCTGAAGGGAGAACATAGCTGACTCTTCTCCTTAAAAGGAAGAGGGCTGGCCAAAGTACCTTTAAAACTGGAGAATCATAGCACCAGATGTCTAGCTGAACAGACAAAATTTGGCTGCTTGGGAAATTTTTGTATAGTCACAGAGACATGAACTTTAAGTATGAATTAACTAAGTTCTTAGTACCTGCACTATTATTACGGACAAGCTATTGAGTTTTCTTATTAGCCCATTCTGCTTTTTCCTGCATTCTGCCTTTTTTTTTTTCTTGGCCTAAACAAAAGGAGCTCTCTCTAATTCAATAATTCAATTCAACAAACATTTATTATTTGGCTACTTTATGGTAGGGACTGTACTATATGTAGGAGATACAGAAAAGAATAAAAACATACATCCTAACCACATACAGTTCACAGTACTTGGAGCCAACGGTGGGGAGGGTAGGTACAAGAAATTGACAAGTAAACCTACAATTACCGTACAATGAGATAGTGTCTGTGACATAAGGCTGTGTGAGGTCCTAAAGGACCACAGAAAAGGGACAGCTAACTCAACCTGGGTGCGGGTGAGATGAGGAATGGATAAGGTAAGACTTTCAAGAGGACGCAATTCTTGACATTTAATTGAGCCCTTCAGATGGTCAGGACCATAACCGCATGTGTAAGAATCTTTTGGAAGAGAGAGACCCACCCTAAAGTAAGGTAGCAATGGAAACCTTCTCCTGGGGATCTGAGGAAATAAACCACTTGCTAGAATTGCATTGGAACCTAAATGGACTTTTAGTTCCCTAGCTCTCTTCAAGTCTGTATGAAGTCACTTATAAGTCTGCTCCTGGGTTTCTGGTCAGTTATTCTGGATTTCCCCAAGGCCTGGCCAATAATCTGCTCTTCCTCATTTGTGCCCTCTTACTCTGGAGCTCCATCAAAAAACCTCCTCAGTTTCTATCCACCTCTGGGCCTATTGCTCCTACCATTACTAAGCAACTATCTTATCTTCTGAAAGCCTTTTCTGCTTGTCTTCTCACAGTTGCCTCTTACTTATTCCCTCGACTGGTTGCTGCTGCCTAATGGTTTCTGAAGTCTGCCTCTCTTGTGTCTCTTAGCTACTTTATTTTTTTTTTTACCGCCAACTGCCTGTCTCTCTTTATCATATTCATATTCTCCAAGAAAGGAATCAATTTGTTAATTAATTACTAACCTCTTCCTTGAGCAAAGACCTTATATTTAGCCAGCTCACAGGTCACTGTCCAGCCAGGGGATTGGTTACCCTTATGTTGGATGCTGAGCCCTGTTCCAACCACAGACCCAGGGTTACAGGTGAAAAGGATGGAGGCTTACATCAGCTGAGCCCTTTAGAAGGTAGCTACAGAAGGCAGAAACCTGAGGGCTTGGCCAACTCAGGAGAATGATGCTAATAGGTACATTAGAGGCACTATAAATAGGAAAAACAAAAAACAAAAGATTAGAAAAAAAACCCATACTAACATCAAACCACAATTCTTACTTGGTACAACTTCAGGTAATGGGGGGCGGGAGGGAAGGATGAAGAAAAACAGGAAGTTCCTGGGAGTATGTATATTTATATACAAAAAAGAGCAAAGAAAATAAATATACCCAAGGAAAGGACACAAGTTGGCCTCCTTCATAGGAAAGGCTCTTTCCTGAGGTTCCTAAGAAGAAAGTCCGAAGACTTCCTCCTCTTCTCAAATACATGAGGGATGACATAGAGTGTAGTGAATGTGATTGTTAGTTTTATGTGTCAACTTGACTAGGCTAATGTACCAGTTATTCAATTAAATGCTAACCTAGGTGTTGCTGTGAAGGAATTCTGTTAGATGTGGTTAACATCTACAATCATTTGACTTTAAGTAAAGGAGGTTATCCTTGATATTCTGGGTGGGCTCCATCTAATCAAGTGAAAGGCCTTAAGAGCAAAACTAAGATTTTTCCTAAGGAAGAAGAAATGCCACCTGTAAACTGCAGTGCCTGTTCCTGCCCAAGAGTTTCTGGCCTGTCAGCCTGCTGGCCTGTCTTACAGAGTTCGGACCTATTAACCGGCACAATCAGGCAAGCCAGTTCCTTTAAATTATATAATAGAATAATTACAATAAATATTGTGATAAATATGTGATCATAATGAACATTACAAGAAATTTATAATATATTCTACTGGTTGTTCTCTGATACAACCCTGCCTTATACAGCGAGGACAGAAGCAGAGATTTGGAATTTGGTACCCAGCGCAACCTTTATCATCAGCTATTCACTCCTGTTAGGCCAGTCTCCTGTTTGTCTCTTTAGTCATGCTGATTTTCCTGCTTCTGTTCACACTGCTTTTCCCTTCTGGCTTGCTGCCGTTCTTTCTCCCACTTTCATAAACTTCTTCCCTTTCCTTACACTCCAACTCTGTCCGAAGCCCTCCGTGAAGCCACCTCCTTTTACTTTAACTCCATTTGCTCTTTGCCTTCTCTTAACTCCCTCAGCAGTTGTTAGCTGTGCCATTCACTGTGATGCTTAATCTTACACATCTCGCTTAACACTGCTTCATATATAGTATCCACCACTAGCTAGGTTTAAAGCTGTAAGTACAAATTTGGGCGTGCAAGAAATGTCACGATTCTTTATTGTGTTTAAATCAAATTAAATTCACCTCAGACTTAAATGATCCCAGCCTTAATTCCACTGAAGTAGAAGGAAATCCAATCCCAGTTATTACTGGACTTCCCTCCGTTCCTCCCTAGAAATGCACTAGAGTCTGGAAGATTTATGTTGAGCCCAGAAAATGGGGGAAGATGGACTTTGACAACTTCATTGTTCAGGGATACATGGTCCCTAGAAGCCAAGCAACAGCTCTGCTCATAGACCAAGAGTGGCAGGGCGATCCAGCCTCCATAGGGCACCATGCATCTATCTGAGGTCTGGGGTGATCGAGGAAAGAGGGCTGGTGTCTCCACTACTGCAACCCTGAACTTTGACTCTTTTCCAGTTTGGGAAATTTTTTCTTTTGCAACAGTTCCACCTACGCACAACCCCTCCTTCCTTCTCTCTCTTTCCTCCTTTCCCTCACCAGATGCCCCTACCTCTTGAACCCCCTAGTAAAATCCCTCTAGGAGCAAGGAACCTGGAAGGCAAATTGCTGGGCACAACTCCAGGGGTAACATTGACAGTGCATCCTAAGGAGTTGTGGTCCAGGAGGCTTCAATTACAATGTGAGTAGTGCCCCCTGGAATGGTCTAATATTGAGCTCCTGTCAACTTCTTTCTGCCTAGAAACACACAACTCCCTTGAAGCATGTTTGGAATGGAGAGGAGGGAAAATATAAGAGAACATAAACCAAATTAATAGCTCAATAAATTATCCTGTCACACACTTATTTTTTTGTTTGTCCCCTGCATTTTCACTTCATGTTTAAAAATATGTGTGGGCTGATATGTCTATGTTCCAATTAGATTATGAACTTCTTGAAGATTAAACAATACTGTATTTACCACGTATTTTTTTTAATATTTATTTTTTTTAATTTATTTATTTATTTTGGCTGTGCCGGGTCTTAGCTGTGGCACGCAGGATCTTTGTCGAGGCATGTGGGCTCTTTAGTTGCGGCATGCGAACTTCTTAGTTGTGGCATGCGGATTCGTAGTTGCGGCATGCATGTGGGATCTAGTTCCCCGACCAGGGATCGAACCCGGGGCCCCTGCATTGGGAGCACAGAGTCTTACACACTGGACCACCAGGGAAGTCCCTTACCACTTACTTATTTTTAAATCTTTCTGTGGTTTCAGCATAATAATTAGTATGTAAGAGGGACTTAAATGTGTCTTGAACTGAGGAATGATGAGTTTGTGGATTACTGATTAGGCTCTACCAGTTCAGACCGCACCAGTGCTGACCTCCTCATTGTAGGACTGGCTCTAGTGTCTTTTTACTGTCACTTTTAGGGTTAGGTAAATATGCTTTTCCTTTACCGGCTTCTGTTCATAGCTGCTGCTGGCCTGAATTTCCAAGATATCAAATTTCTACTTGGGACCTTTCTGGCCCCAAGTAAAAGTAAACATTTCTTTTAAAATTCAGACAGATGATATTAACTTGAACCTTCTTTCATATAAAGAGAATGCAGGTCACAACATAAACATGTGTATTGTAACAACAGTGGAAAATTTCTAAACGAAATCAAAGCAGTACCTCGCATTCATTTTCATAATACCTTTCACTTGAAGAGCCAAGTACATTACGAGAACTTTATCCCAATAATCCTCAGAAGTAAGTAAAGGGACCTGACAGAATGACTGGTACAGATAGGGTCACATAGCCAGGTAGTGACAGGGTTGTTAACACCTTGCTGCCTTACCCCGTATTTGAATAGTTAGGCTACTTCCCCTTAACAAACCATTGTTTTGATGACATAATAGAATATTTGTGCTCTAACAGGAGAAATCATATTTTCACATCATACTAACATTAGTAAGTATGGCATGGAGAAAATTTAACCAAATTTGCCAATATGCACTTGGTTTTGAACCTTCCAACCTAACCTCTTCTGTAATCTTGCTTCCTCTTTGTTGTCTTCCTCCTGACTGCCTTCACCTCCCTCCCTCTAATGCTAGTAAAAGACTGAAAACTCAATTACATTACAGCACTGGAACTTAACATATCAGCTCCCCTAGTACTACATGCATTTTGACAGACAAGAGCTTAGTCCAAAGAAATTAATCATCATTTTCTGATACAGAGAAAGATTTTTTAGGAGATGGAAAACCTTCCTTCCTTGTTCCCTGAAATAATAACATGTAGGTAATTACATATTCTACTTTCAGCTCCTAGAGGGAAAAGTTTGCAATGGAAGAAGGCAGAGAAAGTAATGATAAAGGAAAAGAGGATGAGGGAATCCTTCGTTTTTAAGAGGGGAAGGAAAAGAGGGTAGAACCTGATCTTTTCCACATCTGTAAACCACCATAATTTGTGGAAATTAAATGTACACTTTAAGCACTTAACCAATATTAACCAACGATGAGCCTATTTGAGGCCTCATTTTGTCAGAACAATCGTAACTAATAACACAGAGTAACGTTTAGTAAAATGGGCTGTGTCTCCCTCCCCTCCTTTCCCTCCCCTATACACTCCATTAAGGATCTGAGCACAGACCTAACACTGGGTTCTGCATTATGCACTCCTCTCATGTGCCCTTTCATGGCTTCACACCAGTGTTCATGCTGCTCCTTGACCTGAAACCATCTTCCCTCAGTGTACTGCCTGTTGAACTTCTATTCACCCGATGAGACCCCATTCAAACGATAGCCAAGAGGCCTTCTCCAAAAGCTCTTTTACCTTGAGCAGGACCAATCCCTCCCTCCACTATACTCATCATCTTGTGTAACTAATATATATTAATAGGTGTCTCTGCTCCCCAGAATGTAAACTACTTCAAGTTAGGACCAGGTCTTACCTATCTATCTATCTATTTATTTATATTTTCAATGCCTGACACTCTTATGTATGGGGTATAATAAATGTATGATAAACATATGTACTATAGTCTGGTCAGTATACAAAGTTTAGTTCCATAAAGGAGACAAAGTTTAGACATAAGAGAGCAAGATGGTATAATGTACTGGGCTAAGAAAATTAAGGTTAGGTAACTACTCAATTCAACAAATATGAACACCCAGGAGTAAGGAATTGTGTCCCGGGATCACTAAGATAAAATAAGGCTTCGAGGTGCTCACGACCCACCTTATAGATTGTCTTTCTCTGTGTATAGCACTTCCCTTTTTAGGTTTACGTATCACCTTATGTGTTTCTCATAATAACCCCGTGAGGTAGGTCATGATTTTCATTTTTATAGAGGTGAAAACAGAGGGTTTGAATTCCCAGGTTTTCTGACTCCCAGACTGGAGTCTTTCTTCCCCACTACATCAGTGTTTCTCAAAATTTTCCACAGGAGTACACTTTCCCAGGGAGGACAGACTTATACTCCTCAGGGTTGAGAAACAGAAGCTCAAAATTTAGTGTATTCTCTTGAAAGTTCATGTTCACTATAATGTTTTCCGCTACTTCTCACCGAGTCAAACTGAAGGTCTGAGGAAATCAGCCACATTGATTCTGGGTCCCTGAGGGACCTTAGTACAGAGTTTCATAACCAGAGGGGGGCAAACACAATTTCAGAAGCACCATGGCTACACTGCCACCTTTACTCAAGGTATCTGGGTTTGGCTTGAGTCCCCACCCAAGATTTTGAATAACTTCGACAGATTTCTTTTAGGTTTCTACTGGTATAACTCTACTCACCGCCCGCTCGGATGACGGTAACAAAACACACACTCTACTCCCAGATTTTAAGTGAGCAGTGGGGGCTGACTCTTTAAAGCCTCCCTGCAAGGATGTCCATTCTGGCAATAAGATCTCTTAAGTCTGACATTATCTGCGACCCCTCTCATTGCTGGTTGAATCTGAGAGTCCCAGATGTCCATCCCCCGTGGGCCCTTGAGGGCCCACAAGCTCAACAATGCCCTCTCGTCAGCACCGCCGCTAGAGGGCAGTTCAGGGTTGCGGCTCTGCTGTGCCCTCTAGTGGCTGCTGGCATGACATGCTCTTTTATGGAACCTATAAAACACTGAAAAATTGCACTCGGGAAGTCAGCCTGTGTGACACCCGGTAGTAAATTTTAAAAGAAACGTCTTGGTTCTCAGCTTCCTTTTCTTAAGGCGTTTGGCAGTCTCAGATACATTACCCTTCTTGGACGAACCTCCTACTCCTTAGGGTCTCCCCCTCCCAGGGTGTGGCAACGTGGAGCCATCATTCTCTCTTGGCAAGGTAAAAAAATTAGAACCTGGGGGACTTTGCAACGTTCCCCAATGCCTTTTTACTCCCTCCATCTTCCCCATGGATATACAGCTTAGATATGCATTCAAGGTTTTTCAGTATAACTTCATTTTCACCAAGGCTTGTAAGCTCTGGCATTAGACTTCAGGATTCAAATCCTGGCTCCCTCATTTATTATTTGGGTCACTTTAAGAATGTTAACCTCGCTAAGCTTCTGGTTCATCTGTAAAAAAGGGAGACTAGTAATATATTATACAATTTGGGGATGACAATGTATGGAAAGTGTTAGGTCTTGCACAGTGTAAGTGCTCAGCCAACATCAGCCATTTTCATTCTTCAAGGCTCCTGTCTAGTGCACACCACGTCTATCAATTTGGTACAGAAAAAAAGCCTGTCTTTACATAGAACACAAGGGTCCATATGCAAAATGAATTCATAAACAACTAATATTTTCTAAAAATGGCTAACAGTGACCCTAGGTTATGGAAAAGGGGGCTCGTTTGTGTGGCAGAGTCAGTGCAGTGGGCTTCAGGGTGCAAAGGAATCCAAGGGGCTTAGAATCCTCATGGAGGAGCTGTCTTGCACACAGGTGTCCTTCCTCCCTCCTAGTCCTCCTGTTCCCACCACGTGCAAGAAGTCAGGGTGAATCTGGGAGTGGATTCTGTGAGTCAGGCCTGAGGGCACAGTGGTGCAAAAGCAAAAAGGTTCCAGGCCAAGGCAGGGAACCTAGAACTCCAAAGGCCAAGAAACCCAAGCCAATCAGATTCCCCACCCAGGAGGAGTTTAAAAGGTGGCAGGGACTCACTGCCCAAAGTCCAAGCACTGCAGGAAAGTGGCCAGAGAATCTGACAGGTAGAAACCTGATAGAAACTGTCAGAAAAGTTAAAGCAGAAGAGCTCATAACACCCACAGGCCCATAGAAAGGTCAGTGTGAGCTGAGCAGCTGTTCCATCTGGTGCCAGAGGCCTTGGCTGTAGTCTTCTACACCCAGGCAGTTTAGGCCTCCCTGATCAGCCCCACCTAGAAAAGCCAATTCTTCTGCTCTTAAAGGGGACTTGCATGTTTCTGGCAGGGAGTCTTACTCTTGGTGGGCAAAGCTAGCTCTTAAGGATGAGTAGCGTGGGAGGGGGCAGAGAGTACGTCCAGGGGTTCAACTGGCTCCGAAGGAAGGAGCTTGTGGCTGGAGCCTGAGCCTCCATGTTGTGAGAACTACACGCGTTTCTTTCCGAGGCAAGCAGGGGCCTTGACTGCCAGGGACCCTGACAAGCCACGACTTGAGCTGTGCCCGAGAGCCTGGGTTGGCTGGAGAGCGGTATAGAGGAGGAGGGAGGGCAATCCAGGAAAGGGGGTGGGGTGGGGAGGGAGGTGAGAGGAAGAGCACGAGCAAAGGCACGAAGGAAGAATGAGTCTGCGGCGCATTGAGAATGGCATGGAGACTTCACTGATTGGAGCCGGGAGTTCTTGCACGGGGATGGAGGCGGCTATGATTGGATAGCTAAAGTGGGGCCAGATTTGGAGGGCTTTGAATGCCCGACCGAGGAGCACTCAACCCAGCTCCTGCCTTGCGATTTCCGTTCAAGACTGAATGACCTAAAGGGTGGTTAATTCCAACGGGTGTTCTTCTTTGGGGGCTTCTGAAAAGTCAGCTTATGCTCTTACCTGCTTCAGTTCTCTTCCTTTACCCAAGGAGAAAGTAATCCTCACTTGCCGAGGGGAGGGAGGATAATGTTGATTGATTTCACTTTACTTGCTTGGAGGATGCAAAAAAAAAAAAAAATCCCATTTCCACGCCAAATGTTAAATTTGGTTTCTCCTCCTCCTCCTCACGCAAGTTCTCTTTCTCTCGCCAGCACCTCCCCCACGTTTTCCTGCTCTCCTCCACCAGCTCGGCCAGTCCCCTCCTCGGCCCCGGCGGCGCACGTTCCGGGCCCCGCTGGCCCGCGCCCGCCCTCCGCGCCCGTGCGGCCCCCTCCCGGCCCCCCGCGCCCGCGCGCGTATCCCGCACACCCTGGTCCACGCCCCCCCCGCGGCCGAGCGGTAGGTGTTTTGCCGTCTGCGCCGGGCCGCAGTGCGGCTGCGCGCACTGGGCTGCCTCCGGGGCTGGCAGGGCAGCGGTGGCCGCGGCGGCGGCGGCGGCGTGGGGAGTGGCGTGGAGCCGAGCCTGGGGCTGCAGCAGCGCGGGGCCCCCGGAGTAGAAAGCCCCGGGGGCAAGAAAGGAAGGCCAGGCCGCCAGGTCCCTGAGCAACCGTTCTCTTTGGATTTGGGGGAGCCCTGCCCCCCCACCTCGTGTTCAGACGCCCCCTCCTCACCCCCCCCAAGCCCCGGCCGCTGACGGGAGGAGGCGGCGGCGGCGGCGGCGGGGGGCTGAGGGGCGCCGCCATGCCTCTCCCGCGGTGAAGCGCCCCGGCCGTAAGGAGCCGCTCGGTCTCCCCGGTGATGTCCCCCAGGCGGCAGGCGAAAGCGACTCACTCGAGCCCTGGGGTAAAGGCCTAGCTTATCCAGCTTCCTTCCTCCTCCTCCTCGTCCTCGTCCTCCTCCTCCTCTTCCCCTCCCCCCTCCTCCTCTCCCCCTTCGTCCTCCCCTCCCCGTCTCTTCCCTCACCCTTCCCCGCGCCCCCATCTTCCCTCCCTCCCTCCCCCCCCTCCAGCAGCGATGGCAGAGGAACAACAACAGCCGCCACCACAGCAGCCTGATGCCCATCAGCAGCCTCCCCCCAGCGCCCCCAACTCGGGGGTGGCTTTGCCAGCCCTTGTGCCCGGGCTGCCAGGGACAGAGGCCAGCGCGCTGCAACACAGGATCAAGAACTCCATCTGGTAAGAGGATCCTCCATCGCTGGGGTAAAAAAGCCCAGGCACATTTCTGCTGCAAAGCGGGTGGGGGGCGGCGGGCAAGGGAGCCGAGGAGGAGGCTGATGCATTCATTGAATGGGGGTCTCCACAAAGTCGGGTGCATATTCATAGGACCTCTGGAGGTGTGGGGACTTTGCATCAGCCCCTGGGCTCCGGAGCCAAAAAATGCTTTTACCCCCTCCTCAATTTCGAGTGCAGATAAACAAGTCATTTATGTTTTTCACTTATGTGTTAGAGGAATACGGGTCGAAATTAAGTCATGGTGCATGATGGTAGCATGAATTTTGGACTGAGGAATGCAAAATGTGTTTACTCCTTTTTGCAGTCATACTGGGAGGAAGAAGTGTATTGTGAATTTTCACCGAACAGACATTGTGCGTAAGAATATTAATATGCAGCACAAAACCTAATGTGTCTCTTCCTTTCACTTGGTTTAGCTGCTGTTTCTGGATGTTTTTGCCTTCTTTATTCTGAGCTTAAAATTCTCTTCCAGGGATCTTAATCTTTGCATTGATTGTGAAGAAAGGGTTTCTTCAGTATGAGATATTTTAAGGTGGTAGTTTACACTGCAAAGTGATTTTCTAATTTAAAAGGATGTGTTTAATTTAAAATAAATGTGTTGCCATTTCGTGTGTCTTTTTTTAGAAACCATGGATGAAATATCCTTTGCTTTTCCTATACTTTCTTGTATGAGAATTTCCAATATTTCAACATTAGATTAAACTCTGAAAGACTGGTAGCAGTCTTTTAATAATTAAATACACTGACTTAAGTCTGTCCTCTGTTAGAGCCATTGCAAATATTCTTTGAACATGAACTTGAATTATTTTTGTAGGGCTCTTCATTAACTGACATGTTTTAAAAAGTGTAGTGCTATTTTAAAAATGGAAAGCATTATTTGGAGTTTAGTCTAAGAGACTGCTTTTAATAGAAGTTTAAAAATAGAATTAAATGTGGTGTTTAAAAAAGCTCTGATTTTAAAAATGAGACCTTGCATGTTCATTATTGAATATGATTACTGAAATATCAAAACTCCTTACTTTTTTTATATTGCAACTTCAAAAGTATCATAAAACAACTGACATTGCAGTACAATATTTACACGTTTAAAAATAGTGACAATTTTTGAATACAAAATTAAAGTTGGTTATATAGTAATTTCATTATTTTCTTGGCATACATCCATATCGTCATGATGATAATATGAAGTAGGTCAGTGCAGGCTTTAATAGTTTTATACTACACAGTAGTTGGCAGCTGAGTATCTTGCTTTCAGTTTTAATTTTAAAATGAAGTTTAAATATTTTAAAGGAGAATTTTTTAGGGTTAACAATAGTCCTGCTGTGGCAATTTGAATAGGTCAGATAAATAGGATTGCCTTGTGTGTGTGCGTGTGAGAGAGAGAGAGAGAGAGAAGGCTTTATTCTTCGATGAATGCCCTCACCCCCTTTTAAAGCTGTAATTTAAAGGAAGAGATGCTTAATCTCCTTACCATCAAGGTTTCCAGAAACCAGGTTTTTTTTCCCCCCTATTAACTTGATGTAACTAGTGTCTCTGAAATGTGAATTGAGCACTTTGGTTTTTACATTCAGGTAAGGGACATCCAAGTTAAAGGACTAAAATCTTTTAAGAAAGACAAATTTTGAAAGTTGAATTAGTAAGTATATGTTTTAATTTATTATGAGAACAATAGGGGAAAGGAACCTTCACCTTATATTTTTAAAATATGATTAAGTTGTATAGGCAGTGGACTGAAGTGTTTGAATGATAATGATAGTGGAGTGGTGCTCTTTTTGGTAAATCATGTGATTTAATTATTCTTTAATTGATAATTTATATTTACACATCCATTACAACTTAACTGCGCCGATTTTAATGTAAGAAAAACTTCTGAAGTACAGTGTGCTTCAGTTTTTGGTACTTGCTCTGAAAAGAAAAACTGACAACAAACACCTTAATCCCCAAATGTACAATTTTATAGCTTCATTTTAAAATTGTACTGGCACACTTAGTAGCATTTAATTTTCAGCTTTAGAAATCCTATTTGCAAAACTTATTTCTTTATATTTAAAACTTTAGAATAAACAACGTCTGTGGATCATAAACGTTAGTGGCTCTATGTAATATATAGACTCATAGCCACTGCTCCACAAGACTGGATTTATGTTATTCATCAAGTGACTATATAAAATACATTAGAAAGTGAAAGCTCCTTCACCACAATCTCTTCCTAAGAAATAGTGTGTGTATGCGTATAAAATTAAAATGACTTTTAATAGGTAAGATTGCAGTTCTTTAGGTATCTCATTTCACAATTTTTTGAAGCAATAATATCTTTTTACCAATTATTTTATCACTTGATAATGTTCTGAAAGATTATCAGTTTTATAGTACATCCTATATCAACCTGTGGTATCATTACTAATGAGAATTTAAAATTGCATTAAACAGAAATGTGGCATTTAATAATTATCAAAAGGGTTTTGCATTTAGGTTGATCATAGTTTCTAAATTATTGGACTTGCAGGTCACAAACAAGTCTGAACTTGTCCTCCTATTTTACAGATATACAGTATGTGATGTAGGCCTTTAGCTGGATAATGAATTATTTATTATCTCAGTTCATAATTAATCTATTCTGTTTATTAAACTAAAATACTGTTAGATAAAAGTATGTCCGTGGTTATTTCAAGCATTAAAAATGAGTCTTTGGAAAAAATATTAAGTATTCAGAGTTGAAGTCATGTTACTTAATGATTAACATCAGAAACCAGATTTCTTAAGAATTGGAAATATAATGTATTTTTAAGATAGTTCTACAAAATAAAGTTACTAACTTGATAACTTGATAGTCTTGTAGTATTTGTGTAATATATTTACGGGTATCTTCAGCTTAAGTCCAATGTAACGAGCCTGTACCTTTCTTGATCTTCCTTATTCCCACTCCATAGACAGAGGTCCAGATCACTTACACAACTCACTTGAAAGGAGATTGATTTGCAGAGGTGTGTTTTAATACTGAATATGCTATAACATAGTATTTATATTTTGTAAGTAATAGAAAATAATAGAATTCTAATATAAACTTTTCATTAAAAAAGGAAAGCTAGTAACTCATGCATTTTTTTCTAAATAAAAACTCATACTGGCAACCTAAAACAAAGCCACAATCTAACCTCACTGCAAACTTCTTTAACTTACATTGCACCCCTCTTTGGTTACCTAAAAAAAGAATACTGAAGCACGTTTTTCCTTCCTCTTATCTCCCAGTGTCTTCACAGTTTAAAAAAAAAGAATGTTTGTATTTAATTTAGACCAAAAGAATTTAAGTGCTTTTCTTTTCCTTTTTAAAGCAGTTTTTCCTGAAACCCTGATAGAATAAAATTACTGTGGAAAAATTGCATTTGAAATCGCTCTGCCTTTTTGTGATTAGTTATGTTTAAGAATAATCATACCTGCATGGTTGGGAGTGATAAGCATATTTGGAATTAGACTGTCACATAGACGACAAACATTTACCTATAAATTCAAAAGAAATCATGATGTTTCATTGTAGAAAATGTTCTAATACTGTATTTACTCAACAAACAAATCCAGGGATTCTTAAAAGAATTCATTATTATCAGTTATTATTTTATTTATATAACTATTTGCAAGTAAGACCTTAAAAACCATTTTTTAAAAACAGTTCTATATGATGTGTCATTATTCTACACACTTTATGGAAAGAGATAAATTGAGTGACAGGGAAGCTATAGGGTTCCTCTGATTCATTGTCAGATCCTGGGAGCAGTGCTGTGGCTATAGTTCCTTGTCTTTATTTAATCCTGTAAGTCACACAGATGTCTGAATCTGGTACATTTTAGATTTAGAATTTAAACCCAAATTGAGCAATTTTGTTTTACTCCCTTATTTCTTAGTTGCAGCGAGCAAAGTATGGCGATCCATACGTTTTTCTTATTAGCGCCATATTTGTTCTGATTTCTGTCCCCTGTCATAGAACTCAGTAGTTCAGTTTTGTCCTTGGTTCTGGGACAGGCAATTTTTAGCTCTAAGAAATAGTTACTGTTTCTTCAACTTCAGTGGGGAACATTTGCTATAAAGCTCATGACTTTAGAGTTTACTTTAACCATAAGCCCAGGATTTTCATTTTGCTTTAAAATTAGAGACTGACTAGTACATCAGCTGGCTTTTAAATATTTTGATTAGTTGTTTGACATGTCACCTACCCTGAGTTCAGCCTATCTTCCATACCAAGCACACCAAAGACTTAGGGTCCTTTTAGCTTGTCTATATTGAGGCCAGCTGTGATGGTGCATCCTAGCACTAAGTGTTTCTGATTCCAGAAAGAAGGCAATTCCTTGTTCTCCTCTATGATCAGAAACTGATGAAATTGTCTTCCCTATTGCTCAGAAAGGCAAGTTAAGCAGTTTCAAACCCCTCAACTTTATGGCCTCGTTTAACTTAGGTACTGATTATGTGTGTGTATAAATAATTGACCAGTTTGCTCTCCCCATTGGGAGGTGTCTTGAATGATGTAATGTGCAGAACTGATTTGGTTTCTGTGTCACTATTAGTTCTTGGTATTGTTGGGGGAAATGAACTTCACAGTGGTAGGAAAGGCAGAAGTGTCTTGTTTGTTATGAAAGATGCTTTGAATAAAAACTTACGTCAAATCACTTTTTATATTAGAAAAATGTTACACACTAAAACTGTACAAATGAAAATGAGCATTGTCGTTCACTCAAATTTGAACACTTTAAGCAAGAACAGTGTTTAAGTACTCACCTGAGCACCTGCTGTATACAAAGTACTATTCTAGAGACTGGCATTTGAGGAATGCCCATTCACATGTAATATTAACCTAAGCAAAAATGTGCAATAAAACCTCTCTTTCATTCAGTTAGAGGACCAGGGAATGCGGTGACAAGTGCCAAAGCATGGGAAAAGTAGACCCCTTCATTTCCTTGTCTACAAAATGAAAGATTTATGCTAGATGACCCTGCTAGTTCCTTTAGCTTAAATTTCTATAGCTCTGTTACTAAATTAATATTGACAGCAATAATAAAGCAGACCATAAGTACAGTGAAAGACTAACATTTAATTAATCAGCAATCAGCAGAACATTTTCAATGGATGGATTGTTAGGTTTTGTCAGTGTTTCCTTGGGTGCTAGCCCAGGAGAACTACCTGAAGGTGTAATTCACTTATTGTTACCTTGTGCAAGAGTTCTGTTATGTGAGATTCAGTCTGCAAATATTTACTGAGCATGTATTACATTTAATGTATTCTAAGAGCTGTTGTTGATTATGCAAAAATATGTGAGACTATGTAGTACTCTCTGTTGTTGGGGAGTTTACTAGTTGCTAGTTGAGAGATTGCACTAGGGGGGTTATTTGTGTGATTGTTTTGTTTATGAAGAGGTGCTCAATACTTAAGAGCATGTCACATAGGAACTTTTCTCCCGTAGTAATAATATAATATTTTAAAGCAGTAGAGAGTGTTATATTGTAAATTTGGTTATGTAAACAAGAAAGGTGTGTATTCTTTTCAGAAAATTGAGTGTTGAATTGAGCTTCACAACTTTATTCATCAAGGGTAGACATTTTAATTTGTAGTTGTGACAGAGTGTTCTTTATAAGTATTATAAAGAATGAGACAGTAAGATACTCTATCTCTGACCAAACTAGACCACTTTGTCAAGTGCCTCCTTTTCCACTGTCTCTCTGCATGCATTTGGTCTTTTTAGTTGCTTTCTCTTCTGCTTCCTTGAGCTTCTAAAAGTTCAGGTTAAAGAAGAGTAACATGGACCAATAAGAGGAAGACTCTTTCTGCCCTGGGCGGGATAATAAACAAGGAAGAATAAGCTCTGAAGCCTTAATGCACTTGATTGCTGACTATGAGATTAAGGTAGTTAACGCTTAACCTTAACCCACATGAATAAAAACTTTAAAACATGATTTAATTTTTCTTTCTTGAGATGTTTACTTTTTTCTGTGTCATGGACTGTATACTTCCTATTCATAAGAGGAAATAGAAAACAATGAGGTTTGGTTAATTATGCACAATACCTCTATCAGGCATCTATTACAGGAGCTCCTATATATATTACAGGAATGTGTGGGAGGTGAGGTTTTGTATCTCAGAACAAACTGAAAACATACAGGTGTATTCCTTACTATTTGTACCCTATTTGGTTTCTTAATTTGAAGAGTGAGAGGTCAGAGTGCCAGGTTCCAAATCTGTTATGTTTTGGAATTTGGGGAAGCAAGAGTACATACGGTGGGAAATACCATCTCCCCCAAATAGCTTTATCTTAAAAAAAAAAAAAAAAAATTCCTGAACCTGTTTGTGGTGGTCTGGGTTTGGATAGGAAGGGTTCAGATAGCAAAGGATACCTTTACACTCATTTCGACACAGGATTCAAATGGACTTGAACTTGCATGCCACAAGTCTGATTAATGAGTGATGCCTACCAAGGGCATGGGAATAGGAAGTGATGGTACATATGCCATATATTTACCTCCCCTTTTCTTTCTGAAATCCGTGATTTTTAGAATTTGAGCTGTGTTATAGGTAAAGCATCAGAACTATTGGTTATCTTGGAGGATGATTCCCTAGAGCTTTGGGGTTGCCATCTGTGATTCCTAATTTTAAGATACAAACCAAGCATGTAGAGCACTTGGGTTTGTGTTTTTCATTTTTTTCTTGTGTTTTTATTTTTCTGTGGCTTTCCTGTTTTGATGATCTTTTGCTGCTAAGTAGCTTCAAGATGGGAACAGGGGATTAGTGTATTAAGTGGCTACTTCAGTTTGTATTATCCATAACCTTTTTTCTTTGCTTTCATTTTCTTGTTTCTCTGCTTATGCCTGTGCTGGTCTTTTTACCTGCTACCTTAAAAACCCTTCTCTTTTTTCTGTTGATGTAAGTGTCTAACTTTAAGATCCAACTCATGTGCTACTGCTTCCGTGAAACTTCTCCCAACTCCTAAGGAACAATGATCTAAGGTGTATTAATTAGTTTTTTTCAGTAATTTAGACTGGCCTTACCTGAGATGAATCCATTTTAGTGAATTTTTAACTGAATTTAAATGAAACATTCTCATTTTCCAATATGTAAGGTTTATAGGAATTCAGAGACCGAATATACCTGAAACAAAGCAATCACTGCATAATAAGTAGTTTACAGTATGACAGTAAAATATTATTTGTATATGGGAGAGCCAAGAACTTGCCATTGTTTTTGCAGTATACATGAAATTTTTAAAATGTAATTGGATAAGAGTGTCACTTCAGTGATATCTTGCTTGGAGCAAAGTTGGTGCTTCTGGGAGGTTGGGAAATGTATTTGAACAAGATGCTTCAGTTAATGTAAGTGAATCATTTCCCTAATTTGATTGCATTCATTAGATTTATTAATTGCATTTGTGTATAAGCAATCTATGATCAAAAAATTAACTGTCAAATTACTAAATGCATGATCCCTTTTTCTGCAGTAGAAGATATTAGCAAGCTTTGTTTGGGCAAATTCTGTACATACAAGTTCCAAAGAAGTGAGAAGGTCAGCAACTAATCCTGCATTTATGGAATCAAGTGGTCAAAGAAAACTGAATTCAGTGCACATTTATTTTAATGTCTACTACATACAGGCATAGGAAGATTAAAAAGCAATATGACACTAGCTCTACCTTACATTCACCCTCTGTGTGTAGTTGTATGCAACATAATTGAATTTAACAAAAGTAAGATTTTGTTACATGCAGTGATGGTGTAATCAGTGGTATAAACAAATACAGAATTAGATGAGAGAAAGATTCATTGAGGACATAATAGTTTTATTGGCAAAATTCAGGATCATGGCCTTAGCAAAAAATCAAGGGATGGGCTATTGATCCAGATACATTTAACAGTTGGCTTACTGGGAGATCTTTATTCCCACTATCAGGAATTAGACTCAGAGTTGTTGATGACGGTAAGCCTTGCCAGTAATGAGACTAATTAGAGGAAAATAGCTTAGGACAAAGTTTGGTTGACTGAGGAGTGGGGTTTTCACCAATCACAATCCTCTCATCTAAATTTTAATGCACAGAGGTGGAAGCAATAATATAAAGTAATAATAGAGAAGAAAAGGACGAGGTTGGGTGGAGCTGGGGCAGGGGACCAGAACTGCTCCAATAGCAGTCTTGGCAGGGGACTGGGTACCCTGAATTGACTCAGTGAATGATGCCACTTCATGAAGAGGATTAGAATATTTAATGTGGGGGTCCCTCATGTATCTCATTCAGCCCATATCTTGGCTCCTGTATCTTGGCATCTATATCTATGTACTTTTCTATTATTGGAGGCAGTTTGCTTTCCCTGTTGGATTCATCTGTGTCCATATATTTAGGGAATTTAACACATACCCCTTTTGTGTCAGCATCATCAAACTGTTCTTTTCCATAGGCTGCTTTTCCTGTGGCTTTATACATGCTTAGGACTTCCTTAAATCAGCAGCAAACAACCTTGGAGGTTTTTCAGTAAAACAAACAGTTGATCCCTCAAAGACCTAAAGAGCTCATTCATAGTCATAAGAAAAACGTCATTAGGTAAGTGAATGAAGAATGTGGATACTCATTTTATAGGAAGAATAGCATAAACTATTAACAAATATACAAAAATCTTTACTCTCGTTGATAATAATTATAACAGAAAAGTACCGTTTTTCTGACCACTAAGAAAAGGTTTAAGAAATATAGTAATTATTGCTAGCTAATCTTACCCCTGGTGGTTTTACTATTTTCCTTATCTCTTTCCCTCCCTCCAGTCCCTCACATCTTATCCTGTTGTATGGTATGTAAGCCCACTCATATTTTTGGTAGAATAAGTTTAAACATATATTTTAAAAGTGTTAACTGTGTCTGCACTTAGGTGGTGGAACAATGTATGGTTTTTCCCTCTGCTTTGTTATATTCTCCAATTTTTTTTAAATGAGCAAGTATTATTTTTAGTTTGGAAAAATATCCAAAAAAGTAAAATAATGCTCGTTGTCTATCCTGCTGCTCTTCCCTTTAGGCTGCCGTCTGTCCTTCAGAGCTTTTCTCTCTCTTACCCATTTCAACTCTTGCAGTCTGGCTTCCTGCTCTTCTTGCCAACTCAGTGGGCTTTTCTGAGACTCTGTTTTTCATTTTGTAACTTTTCTTCTGATTATTAAGATTCCTTCGCACTTTGGAAATTCTCATTCATTCCTTTTTGAGAGTCACCTTTGTATCAGCTGCTCTGCCAGGCGTTGGGGATTCCATGGGCAAGGATGTAGGATCTCTGTTTTCGGGACCTTACCTCTGATTAATGTCTTATCTGTTCTGCTGCTTTCCTCTAGATGCTCTTTAATTGTGCATATCCAAACACTTACTTCTCAGCCATCCATTCTTTTTCTCTTTTTATATCTTTGCTAAAGTCACGAAATAGATAGGCTCACCAGACAGCTCCAACCACATCTACTCATTCATTCACCAGAGTACAGGTTGCCACCATTGTCACGTTAAACTTGGCATTTTCACACTAACCCTTCTTCTGTGCCATGATGCCTTGCCATCTCAATTTGCTTTCCTTTCCAATTATTCTAGTTCTTTTGGTAGTAGATACCAGTGTTCCTTCATTCTATAAGGCTAGCAGTATTGGCTTCATATTTGATTTTTCTCTCTCATCCCTTGCCCAATATTTTAACATGTTGCCAAGTTCGCCTTGTCACTTAAGTTTCTCCCTATCTTCCTATTTCTACTGCCAGGACCATAGCTAAGTGCTTTACTATCTCATTCCTGGATTATTACAGCAGCAAAATAGCTGTTCTCTGCCCCTGGCCTTTCCCCCTGTTGTATGCTGCTGCCAAAATCAGTCTCTAAAACATCCTTTTTTATGTATCTAAAGCCTACAGTAATTTCCTCTTGCCTGCCGTACCGTGATTGAATATTTGTCAGGTTTCAAAGGCCTTTGTAACCTAGTCCTGTACAGAACATCCAGCCCTACTTCTTGGTGTTCACAAGCATTCAACTCCACTTCAGTGCAGCAGGCACTTCACTGTCTGCCTTATATCTTGTGGTCCTGCTTTCACTCCTGCTTTGTATCTTTTCTAGAATCTCCACTCCCCTGTCTCCAAATCCTGCTTAATCACGTTTTAACTATTTTGAAGTCATAGCACAAGTTATGGTACCGTAAAACATTCTTTAGCTACCCTAGTCCATATTTGTTTTTTCTTGACCTCATGTTGTATATTGAGGTCTGTACAATTAAGCACTTAATCACTCTTAAATTTTTTTCCTGTGCTGTTTCAATAAACAACAAGTTCTTTGAAGCTAGGGGCAACATCTTTTGCATCTTTTTATTTCTCATGTAGCAGTAGGTACTACTGGATACCATTTTTGTTTACTATATTCTTAGAGGTAATTTATTTTTTTCTACATATTAATGTTTCTGTATTTTATATATTTAATGAGGTAATTTCCTCCCCAAACAAGTTATTAAACTCATGCTGCATTTTACATAATAGAGGACTTATAGCAGTTGTTTTTTTTAAAATTATATTGGCGAAACTGAAGTAATCATGTGTTTCGAGTTTCAGTTTTACTAGTCAAATGTCTTTCACTGTATTTAGATTAAAAAATGATGTATATCCCAAGTGAGAGCCGTTGTGTCCCTCATTTAAAAAATACTGAGCAGATGACTACTACATAGTTCTGTAACCTTTCATGAATGAGTATACAGTAGTAGAGTTGACCCTTGAACAACGTGGGTTTGAACTGGGAGGGTCCACATTTATGTGGAATTTTTTCAGTAGATACGTGCTATGGTACTACACCATCCGCGGTTGGTTGAAGCCGCAGATGCGGAACCACAGATACTTAGGGTGACTGTAAAATTATACTCAGAATTTTGACTGCACAGGAGTGGGCACCCCGTCCTCCGCATTGTTCAAAGGTCAGTTGTATTTAGTTAGGGTTTTCTGGACTGATCAGCTGTGTCCCAGCTTAGTTCCCAAGTGATAAACTTGGAATTTTGAAGATTCTCTTAACATTGAGCTGGAGATAGCTTCTTTTAAGTTTGGTCCTGGTGGAAGGTTTGACCTACTTATTTTGGGAGCCAAGATCCAAGGCTAAGGTAACTTGTTGAGTCATGACTGAAGCCTGAAGACAGCAAAGGAAACCTGTGAGTGAGGGCAAGTAACTGAGGGAGGTGGATTTACCTGGGAAGTAAGGAGGGAATGACTAAAATAGGAAAATAATTCTGAGGGCCTGAAGTATTTCAGATTCATAAAACAGGCTAGTCTGCTGGGCCTGTTTATCTGACATAGAGACTTTTTAATTTGTTTATTTGGCCTGCTAGATATTCTTTCAGAGAGATACAGCAACTAGTTTATCTTTAAAAGACTTTTTAAGCTTTAAAATTGTATTTATACGATGCTACTTGGTTTGTTAGAGCAGTGGTTGTCAAATGGGGGTCATACTAGCATCACCTGGGAGCTTGTTAGAGCTGTAAATTTGGGGACTCTACCTTAGATTTACTGTAACAGAAACTGGGGGTGTGACCAGCAGTCTTTGTTTTAGTAGCCTTTTAAGTGGTTCTGATAGATACTGAGGTTAGAGAACCACTGGCTTAAAGGAGATATCTTCTAATAAAATAGTAAGCCTAAGTCTTCTCTGTGGCAGAGCTTTAGTATTCTCAATTCTTGAGTACCCCAGGTAGAGTTAGTAACTCCTTTATTTTAATTTTCATAGTATTTGAATATAATTCTGCTATAGCATCATTTACACTGTGCTGTAAAATATTTCCAGTAAGTTGAAATATTTAGTTTCAGTAATTGTACATGAATACAAATTAAACAGATAGTGCATAGTCATCATTGCACTCATCCCTGGTCAACAGTTTAAAGACAGGCAGACAGGCACACAATACCAGTGACCACATGGGCAAGAAAGTATGGGATGTATAACCCAGGAGTCAGCAAGGTTTTTCTTCAAAGGGCCAGATAGTAAATATTTTTGGCTTTGTAGGACATAGAGTCTCTGTTGCAACTACTTTACTCTGCCATTGTATTAGGAAATTAGCCATCAATAACAGATTAGTGAATGGAGATGGCCAAATTTGTTCCACTGCTGGCAGGATTTGGCCCTTGGGCAGTATTTTGTGGACCCCTGTATACCATTGCTACCTGGGAGAAGTATGCAAAGAATATAGATAACTGTTCTCAATCTTCACTATCTTACATTGACAAAGAATGGATGCTAGTCACTTGCTTGATATTAATTGTCTTGTAATTCTCCCTTGGGTAAAACCAGGATTATATGCAAAGCATATTAGAATACAAATGAGAGTTATATTTCAGCAGTAGTCGTAACTCAGCTCCCAATGAGCATAATAAAGTATACTGACTTTTGATTTCTGGTCCAACACATAAAGAGTTTGAAAGTCTTCACTCTTGTCACAACAAGAATAAAAGGAGGAGAAAAGTAACCATTTTGAAATACAGCCAGAGCTCTCTGTTCTCTTTAAGGAGGCCTGCCTCAAGGGAAACTGTTTTACCAGAGCCTAACCAAATGGGGCTTTACCAAAGCCTAACTGACCTGAGGGAAAGAAAATACCCAACTCCAGTCCCCTCTAGTCTTCTATGTGGGGGAAGGGAAATACCCAACTCAGGCTCACTAAAAGACCTGAGACCTAATCATAGGACAGTAGAATGCTCCTCATCCCCCACCCCCAATTTTACCACATCAGTAGGGCTTCTGTATAATAATGGGATTACAGCTAAAACAACTATAAGCCTCAGACCTTGCTTAATAAGTACCTTATTATAGGTACTCTCAAAGACAACACGGGAGACGAAAACAAGGAAGTTAGAGAAAATTTTAGTTTCAGACACCACATCAATGGCAAACAATTAACGCAGCCCAGCTCCTAGACAGATGAACATAACATCTTGCAGTAAGGAGCTATCTATCTATCTCAGTTCCTTTTACCCAACATCATGTCTGTCTTTCAGCAAAAAATTACAAGGCATGCTAAAAGGAAAAAAGTACAATCTGAAGAGGTAAACCAAGCATCAGAACCAGACTCAGATATGACACAGATTTTGGAATTATCAGACTGAATTTAAAATCACTAGATTAATATGCTAAGGGCTCTAATGGAAAAAATGGACAACATGCAAGAACAGGTGGGTAATGTAAGCAGAGAGATGGAAACTCTAAGAAAGAACCAAAAGGAAATGCTAATAATCAAAAATACTATAACAGAAATGGAGAATGTCTTTGATGGGTCCATCAGTAGACTGGACATGACTCAGGAAAGAATCAGTATGAAGTATGAAGATATGTCAATAGAAACTTCCAAAACTAAAATACAGGGAGGAAGAAAGAATGAAAAAGATGGAACAGAATATCCAAGACTGTGAGATGATTACAGAAAATGTAACATGCATAATTGGAATACCAGAAGAAGAAAGAAAGAGAGGAACAGAAAAAATATTTGAAGTTTAATGGCAGAATTTTCCCCAATTAATGACAGACAGCATACCACAGATCTAGGAAGCTCAGAGAATACCAAGCAGGATAAATAAAAAATATCTACACCTAGGCATATTATGTTCAAACTGCAGAAGATTAAAGGCAAAGAGGAAATCTTGAAAGAACTCAGAGGGAAATAACCCCCTTACCTACAGAGGAACAAGGGTAAGAATTACAATAAGACTTCTCTTCAGAAACCAAGTAAACAAGCAAGCAACCAAGAGAGTAGAGTAAAATATTTAGCATTGAAGGAAGGAAACCACCAACCAGTGAAATTATCCTTCAGAAGTGAAGGAGAGTGCTTCCCTGGTGGCAAAGTGGTTAAGAATCTGCCAGCCAATGCAGGGGACACAGGTTCGAGCCCTGGTACGGGAAGATCCCACATGCCACGGAGCAACTAAGCTCATGCGCCACAACTACTGAGCCTGCGCCCTAGAGCCTGTGTGTCACAACTACTGAGCCCGTGTGCCACAACTACTGAAGCCCACCGCCTAGAGCCTGTACTCCGTAACAAGAGAAGCCACCGCAATGAGATGGCCACACACCACAACGAAGAGTAGCCCCTGCTCGCCGCCGTTAGAGAAAGCCTGTGCACAGCAACGAAGACCCAACACAGCCAAAAATAAATAAATTAAAAAATAATAATAATAAAAACATGTATTAAAAAAACAGTGAAGGAGAAATAAGGGCTTTCTCAGACCAACAAAAATTGAGAGAATTCGTTATCAGTAGACCTGCTTTGAAAGAAATGTTAAAAGAAGTTCTTCAAAGAGAAGGAAACTGATATAGACCAGACACTCAGGTCTGCATAAAGATAGAGTGAGAAGGAATAAATGAAGATCAAATAAAATCTTTTATTTTTCTTTAATTGATTTAATGGCTAACAGTTTGTTCAAAATAATGCGTTTGGTAATTATAGCTATGGATAAGTGAAATGAATGATAGTAATATTATAAGGGACTGAAAGAAGGAATTGGGAATACTCTTTTTTTTTTAAAGAGATTTTTTAAATTAATTAATTAATTAATTAATTTACTTATTTATTTTTGGCTCTGTTGGGTCTTCGTTTCTGTGCGAGGGCTTTCTCTAGTTGCGGCAAGCAGGGGCCACTCTTCATCGCGGTGCGCGGACCTCTCACTATCGCGGCCTCTCTTGTTGCAGAGCACAGGCTCCAGACCCGCAGGCTCAGTAGTTGTGGCTCACGGGCCTAGTTGCTCCGCGGCATGTGGGATCTTCCCAGACCAGGGCTCGAACCCGTGTCCCCTGCATTAGCAGGCAGATTCTCACCCACTGCGCCACCAGGGAAGCCCTGGGAATACTCTTAAAAGGTACTTGCACTAACTGTTAAGTGGTATAGTGTTACTTGAAAGTGAACTTCCCTGGTGGCGCAGTGGTTAAGAATCCCCCTGCCAATGCAGGGGACACGGGTTCGAGCCCTGTCCGGGAAGATCCCACATGCCTCAGAGCAACTAAGCCCGTGTGCCACAACTACTGAAGCCTGCGCGCCTGGAGCCCGTGCTCCGCAACAAGAGAAGCCACCACAGTGAGAAGCCTGCACGCTGCAATGAAGAGTAGCCCCCACTCGCAGCCACTAGAGAAAGACCGGGCGCATCAACGAAATCCCCACGCAGCCATAGATAGATAGATAGATAGATAGATAGATAGATAGATAGATAGATAGATAGATAGATAGATAGAAAGACCGGGCGCATCAATGAAATCCCCACGCAGCCATAGATAGATAGATAGATAGATAGATAGATAGATGGATGGATGGATGGATGGGTAGAAAGAAAGTGAACTTAGAGCAGTCATAAAAGTTTCCTAGGGTAACCAGTAAAAAGATTTAGAAAGGAAGTATAATTGACATGCAAAGAGAGTAGAGAAAATAGAATCATATAAAATGCATTTAAAAAGGAAGTATAATTGACATGCTAAGAGAGTAGAGAAAATAGAATCATATAAAATGCTCAAATAAAACAAAAGAAGGCAGAAGGTGGAGAAGACCAAAAAAAAAAAAGGCAATGAATAGTAAATAGTTACAAATATGGTACATATTAATCCAGCTGTATCAATAATCACTTTAAATGTGAATGTTCCAAATACACCAATTAAAAGACAGAGGCTGTCAGAGTAGATTAAAAAACCAGCCCCAACTATATGTTGTCTAGAAGTATTACCGTTCTTACACTTTGGTACATTTAGTAACCAATTACTTGTAACATAGCTCTGGAATATGTTGTAACTGAATTTGAGAACCTTTGCTATAAAAGTTGTAAGCAAATGGTGAGCAGTTTAAATGGTAAAGAGCTCAAGGGAGAGTGGCCATGTTTTGTGCCCAGTTTTGTCTATAAACTATTTAATATCCATTTAAAATTAATTTTACAAGTAATTATTGAGCATTTCTTATGTAGATTCTGATTTTTTTAACAGCTTTAATGAGATAATTTGCATACTATTAAATTCACCTGTTCTAAGTGTACAATTCAGGGGTTTTAGTGTATTTACAGAGTTGTGCAGTCATCACCATGATCTAATTTTAGAATGCTTTAATTTTTTTTAAGCAATTGAGAAATTAATTATATTGACTATAAGTGGAAAGGTTATTTGTCTAATTGTAATTCTGCAGGGTCAAAGGTAGTAGGAGCATTTGAGGTAGTGTTTTTGCTTTACCTGTTGATGAGACTTAACAATAGTACATGGGTTTCTAGAAACTCAAGAGATGAAGTTGCATTTGGCTCTGCTCTTTTTCCCTGCAGTCTTTGCTTGTCTTTATCCTCTGTGGACCAGTCTTTCATTACTTTAGATATGCTAAAAAGCTTTCTTCTATTTAGGTGCCTTCTGCTAAAAAAAAATTTTCTAAGTATTGCCTTCAGCTTCATCATAACTGGTTAAATACTTGTGTGAGTCTTACTATGGCACACATTATTTTAAGACATTTCTACTTTATGTATTTGTAATTATAAAGCACAATATGTCAGCTGTTACTTTTTTCTTTAACATGTTTTTGAACCAGTGAGGTAATTGTACTGTCCTAAATTAATTTTCTCTTTAAGATGGTTAGAAATTTTCTCTGCCAAGCATAAAAATTTACAAAATAGAGTAACTTTTATTTTTAAAATCTTACATATTTAACAGTTTTAAAGTGAAAGTAATCAGAATCACAAAGAGGCAGTCCAGTGCAGTGGTATAAGTCATTATAAGATATTCTGAAATTAGTTGCCTTGGTTTGCCACTCAAGTCACATAACCTTTTGAAGTTGTTTCCTTTATCAGTAAAATGGAAACAGTAATAGTGTTTACCTGGTAAGACTGTAGTGAAGATTAAACGAGATAATTCATGTAAAACACTGAGTACAGAATCTGGCCCATGATAAGTACTCAGTAAATGTTGGCTACTATTTTTTAACCATGGTAAAATTCAGAGAACTTTTTCACTTTAACACACAATCTGTTTACACAGAGAATTCAGATTACTTCCTGATTTTAATTACTGAATTACTGTACTGTGATAGAAGGAACCATATTTGAAGGAAGTTTTCCAGGCTGAGGGAACAGCAAATGCAAAAGTCATGAGAAGGCCTCCTCAAGGAGGCCAAGCGATGAGAGTGCATCAGGGTGTACAAGTGAAGTCGGAGATAAAGGGGACTTAGGCTTTCTTTCTGAGTGAGATGGGAGCCACTGGAAGGCTCTGACCAGAGGAGTAACATGATCCTACTGATGTTTTAAAACGCTCACTGGTCCACACTTTCCCAACCCTAATACCCCCTTGGTAAATTTCTGCTTATCATTCAGAGCTCAACTCATATAACTCCAAAAGGAAAGAATCTTTCCTGAATATTTAAGGTAAGTCAGGTCCATCACTCTCCTCCTAGGTTCTAGTTCTTGTGACCATGCATTACAATTGTAGTAAAATAGTTGAATAACTTCATAGTCTCCTCCGTTAGAATATTAGCACCATAAAGACAGGGATTGTATCTCTCAAAGATATTTCCCCAGTGCAGTGAATGCATGCATGTATACAGGAGCTAACTTAATAACTATGTACCAGACTTCTTTTAGACTTTAGTTGGAGGTCTGGTGCAGTTTTCCTGCTATTCCTTCTCCCACCTTCCACTGTCTACCCCTCATGTCATGTTTTAAGTTATAAGTTACTAAGTGTAGAAGTTATAAATAAAAATAGCGAACTTTAGTATTTTTACCATTAAAAATCTTAAGTTTTCTTGATAAACTATTTTCAACAGTACAAAAGTACAGCTTATTTTAAATTTCTGTTTAGAGATGGTCTTTTTGAATGTCTAAATTAGTGTTAATATAGGCAGCATTACCAAAAATAAATCATTTTATCAGAATTCAAATCGGTATGTATTATCTCAAGTTGGTGTTTTTTAGCTTGAAGTATGAAACATTTTTCTGAAACTCTCCCACATATTCCTTTTTCCCTCAGTATGGTAGATTTTTCCAGTGTATATATATGTATATTATAGTATGTTTTATTGTGAAGAAGTATTAAGTGCTCTTAATAGAAATTTGTTAAATTTCTTTATAAATTCTCACTGGGGAGGTAGGGGAGGAGAAAAAAGATGACTTTGTGGTGTCACTGCCCCACTTCTTTATTTTTAATATCTGGAAATGATGACATGTCTGATTAGTACAGCCTGAGTGTACTAATCAGTATGAGGGAAACAGTATGAGGGAAAGTCTGGCATATAGACAGCCTATGCACTTAGCTGTGATCCTTAAGACTTAATTCTGGGGGGATGTGATTTCTTTCTTGAAGGGCATTTCCAGGGAATTCAAGATTAACTAAACACATATGTTTTTATGTCTATCTCAATTCTTTAAAAAATCTTTCTGATCACTTTTTTCCCCTTGGAGAGTAATAAAGTTTTTATTCACAATTTCTTGCTTAGGGATTTTTGGAGTTTTTTTTTGTTTGTTTTTTTTTTAAACACAGAGAATTCCAAAAAAGTTTCTCCTATGTAAAATGGATCTGAAGAACCTCCAAACATAAAGAAAGCTCTTTTGTTCTTTGGCTTGTGGTTCACCACACTTAACTCCCATCCCAGTGTTGGGTGCCACTTTTCTTGGGGCTGTAGTCTTGGTTTTTTTTGGTTTTTATTTATTTATTTGTTTGTTTGTTTGTTTGTTTTTGGCTGTGTTGGGTCTTCGTTTCTGTGCAAGGGCTTTCTCTAGTTGCGGCGAGCGGGGGCCACTCTTCATCGCAGTGCGCAGGCCTCTCACTGTCATGGCCTGTCTTGTTGCGGAGCACAGGCTCCAGACGCACAGGCTCAGTAGTTGTGGCTCACGGGCCTAGTTGCTCTGCGGCATGTGGGATCTTCCCAGACCAGGGCTCGAACCCGTGTCCCCTGCATTGGCAGGCAGACTCTCAACCACTGCACCACCAGGGAAGCCCCTGCAGTCTTGTTTTTATGGTCTTCCTCTCTGGAGGGTTTCACACATTATGTGCTCAGCTATTTATAGCTTTTCATTCTATATATCATATATACCATAATGATAAGGAAATCTTTGGTTATGGACTTAAATACTGGTGGGTAATTACATCAGGGTCACACTTTTGTCGTGTGAAAGAGCAGGTCTTAACACAGTGTGTAAGTATTTACAGTTTTCTCTGTATGTTACCTTCTTTTTCCATCTTTGCTTCTAGCACATTTAAGTCTGGGTTTTCTTTCTCAGTTTCTTTCATCACTGTCTGTCTTTTTTCCTCCAATTCTGCCTCTGCAGTTGGCATGTAGCATCTGTTTGTCACTCTTCCGAGAGCTGTTCCTTGTTCTCTATCCTTCTCTAGGTGACTTCCCTCAGGATAAGTAACAGTGGATATCTACCCTGTACTTCCTCTTAATCTTTATAGTTAATCATCAGTTTCTCATTTCTTCTAGTCATTTCTTCAGGCAGACTCTCTGTGGCCCCAAAATATTTACCTTGGTCTAGTACATTTACTTCTTTAAACTTCTGTTTCATAAATGTGGATCATCTCATCTAAAACAAGACAAGAGATAATTTCCAGTAAATTGTGAAGTGTTTCCTCACAGTGCTCATATTAGTACAAGGTGTTTATGACAGCTAATTCAGAACCTCCTAGTTTGTCTCCCTCAATTTTTCTCCATCCCCCTTTTTTTCTATTATTTTGTTCTCTCTTATTCTTTTCCTTCCCCCCTCTTCTTTTACTTTTTTTTCCTATCTCTTACCTTTCTCTTCCCATCATAAAAGAAAAAACTTTAGGTAATTTATTAAAATTGTATGTCATTTCTTAAATTTAAAATCTGAGAAGTTGATAGCTTTATATTTTTTTTATCAGGGTATTTCAAAGCCTAATCAGGTTTTTATCCTTTTTTTCTTTTTTTGGCCACATCTCTCTGCATGCGGGATATTAGTTCCCCCACCAGGGATGGAACCCATGCCCCCTGCAGTGGAAGCACGGAGTCTTAACCACTGGACCACCAGGGAAGTCCGTAATCAGATTTTTAAAGAAAAGATGTGATGAGCCTTTGTTATGGAAAATATTATACAAAATCATTTAATAATGTACTGTAGAGAAGGTGTTAGTCAGCAGGCAAGTTTAACAGAAGGAAGGGCTGTGCTCGGCTGATTGCTTTCTTGCTTTAGTCTCCAGATATAAGGCTACCAAATTCCCACCAGTTGAAGACAGATAGGAATTAAGCTAAAAGGACATTTTGGGATACCTGACTCCTGAAGTGAGATGTGAAGTGTTGTGAATTCTCTAAAATTTCAGTTTATTTGGGTAGACATGCAGCTTAGTCTTGCTTTATTTAAATAATAGAATAAGTTCTCTGTAGTTGTTTAAAATCTTTTTTTTTAAGTAAGTTGGAAGTTGTATTCCAGCATTGGCAATGCAGTATGAAGAATTTAGAGGTTGCTCAGACAATTGCTGGATGAAGACAAAGAACTGTGAGGGACTATAAACGAAACCCAGCTAGAGAAATTCAGTTTTATAGGAAATTGTTCTGGGATGTCAGTGCTGTAGTGTGTTTGCTATTTGAGTATATAGCTGCGGTTATATGTGTTTAATCTTTCTAATAATTTAAAGAGATAAATGAACTTTGGAGTGATCATGGCAGATTAATGAACAAAACAAAACTATATATTTTAGACCTGTATAATTTGGCTGTTTTGGATTGCAATTATTCATCCCTTGAGTTCCAAATATAAAACTGTTACATTAAGTAATATTTAATAATATAATTTTGTTTGTTACTGTCATTTATATTTTTTTAAAATTTAGAATCATAATCAAGTTGTTATTTCAACTATAATACAAATACATGATAAAAAAGGCACCACAAATGAGCAGGAGGATTATTTAAGAAATGGTGTTAGTACAATTGCTTAAATTTAAAGCTGCAACTCATAGCAGTCATCAATACATTACAGATGAATAAATGGTTAAAAGAAAAAAAAATGGGTCGATTAAAATAAAAGACTAGAACAAAATAGAAATCAGTTTTGGTGTAGTGAAAGATTTTTTTCTGTTAGAAGTAGTAGAAGACATCTCAGAACAAACCAAAAAAAAGAAGAAGAAAAGATTTTACTACTTAAAATGAAAAACAAAAAACTTAGTAATTTTTTTTACCTCCTAGTCCAAATTAGAAGACAAATTGAATAGAATAAAATTTAAATGTTTATGCTCCCATTAAAAATGATTGAGAAGAATAAATGAATAAAATATTTTGATAGACTCTTAGTGGGATAAAAAAAAAGCAATATAGTTGCACAATTTCACACACATAACCAAACATACACACACATGTGCACATACACACACACCCACACACAGCCCTAATCTTAGAAGAGAGAGTGAGAGAAGAACACACCAAAATACTACCTTTCAATAATGTTGGGAGTGGTGGTGTGGGTGATTTTCAAAATAATTTATTTTATTTTATTTTTAGTATTTTTGAGCCTCTCTGAAATGCTTACTTACTTTACTTTAAAAAATATTTCTTTTAAAATTGCTTACAGGATCAAGTCTAAACACTTCCTAATTTGTTTCCAGCTTTTCTTCTCTGTCTTACTTTCTCTTACACAGTGTGTCTACCAGGGACTAGCACAATGCTTTTTATAAAATTTTACAGAAATTTTAATGTGAATACCTTCAATTTGTTTGATTTCACAGCATGGCCCACCACATCTTATTTGTATTAGATACTGATGTATCACACATTTAGGTTATATGTCTAGCCCTGGAGGATATCCTTACCTTGCACCCCTTGCCTGATAGGTGTTTTGGAGTTTGTGCTCTTCTCTTACAGATCTGTCACATAGTCTTCCATCTCTTTTCCTTGGCTTTGGCTTTTCCCTTTTCCCTCTACATATTCAAAGTCAGTTTTCAAGACTATAATTAGGCCACCCCAGTTTACTGTATTCTTTCCAGTGTTTCTTTTCCCCCATTTTACCTTGTACTTCCATTATAGCACTTATCACAGTTTGCATGTACTGTATTTTGTTCTGTGTATGTCTTTCTTTCCCAGTAGATGTTGAGTCCCTGATGGGCAACAACCATATCTTATTCATCTTTGTATCTCCCACAGTGCTATGTTAGCAAATATTTATGGTCTTAAGTTGATATAAATAATAATTTGTCACAGTTTAAATCACTAGTCAGAAAGATGTTTTAGTTCTTTTTTTACTTATATGCATTTATTCTTGTTTGATATGTAATCCAAATGTACTGTCTTTTTCAAAAAGATCATTTATTTTTTAACATCTTCAAAGCAAAGAATATTAATTACATAAAACTTGTAAACATGTTTCTTTTGTTTTTTTTCCTATAAATAATTTTAGTTTTGGTCTAGTTTAAATCATATTGTATAGTTTATCCTTCTTTAATATTCATATTCATTCAACAAATAATAAGTATCTGCTGTTAGGCAGGGATTCTTTTAGAACTCTGGGGTTATAGCAGCAAACAAAATAGTAGAAAATGTCTGCTTTCATAAAGCTTGCATTGTAGTTGAGGGAGACATAATAAACAATAAATAAATACACACACACGCACACTAAGTAATATGATGGTAAATTATATATACACATATACCACCATTTCTTTATTCATTTATCAGTGAACACTTAGCTTTCTTCCATACCTTGGATATTGAAATAATGCTGCAGTGAACATAAGGGTGAATATATATTTTTGAGTTAGTGTTTTTGTTTTCTTTGGATAAAGACTCAGCAGTAGAATTGGTGGATCATATGGTAGTTCTCTTTTTAATTTTTTGACGGACCTTCATACTGTTTTCCATGGTGGCTGCGCCTATTTACCTTTCACCAACAGTGCACAAGGGTTCCCTTTTCTCCACATCTTTGACAACACTTGTTATTTCTTGTCTTTTTGATAATAGCCATTCTGACAGGTGTGAGGTGATAACTTATTGTGGTTTTGATTTGCATTTCCCTGATGATAAGTGGTGGTGTGCATCTTTTCATGTGTCTGTTGGCCATCTGTATGTCTTCTTTGGGAAAATGTTTATTCAGGTCTTCTGCCCATTTTTTAATTAGGTTGTTTTTTGGTAAGGGCTGTAATCCCTAAGAAAAGGAAAACTCAAGAGGTGAGCTCACTCTGGCTTTCCAGACTGCAGCTCAGGGAAGTAGAGCCCACCCAGAGACCAGAGATTTAATGAGATGGTGGAAACAGTGATTGGAGTGCATGGCTGCTGAAACAGCTGGAATTGGAGGTACTAGAAAGGAAGGAGATACTTATAGAAGGAGCTTTAAAAATTTCAACAGTGGTTGTCAGATTCTTTGGCTGAATAGTGACCTCCACATGTGCAGGACAGGTCTTTTTTCAGAGAACAACTACTGGGACCTTTAAGTCAGCAGGAGATTCTGAAGGTCACATGTTGCTGAGAGACAGAATTTCAACCTGAAAGGTCAAGGAAAGACTTTGCTGAGCACCTTGGATATTAGTTGAGACCCCAGAAAGTCTTATATTTTAGGGCTAAGGCTATTTTACCCATAGAGTAAGGGCTGTTCTAGACCTACTCCAACAAAGCTTAAAACTAAGCTTCAACAGAATCAGGTTGAATTGCCATACGTTAACTTCCTGCCAGAATAAAACACACTTTGAAGGAACTTCAGACACTCAACAACATAGTACCCACAGTGTCCAGTTATATAAAAAATTATTAGACATATGAAGAAGGAAAATGCAACTCATCTGTAGAGGAAAAAAACAATAGGAACAGACCCAGAGATGACAGAGATGTGGAATTAGCAGGCAGATATTAAAAATTATCTCTGGTAAATGGGACTTCCCTGGTGGTCCAGTGGTAAAGAATCTGCCTTCCAATGCAGGGGACGTGGGTTCGATCCCTAGTCAGGAAACTAAGATCCCACATGCCACGGGGCAACTAAGCCCATGCGCCACAACTACTGAGCTCGCATGCCTCAACTAGAGAGCCTACATGCCACAACTACAGAGCCCACGCACCCTGCAGCCTGTGTGCCACAACTAGTGAAGAGAAAACCTGCATGCCACAACTAGAGAGAAGCCTGTGTGCCGCAACAAAAGATCCTGCGTGCCTCAACAAAGATCTTGCACGTTGCAGCTAAGGCCTGACACAGCCAAAAAATAAATAAATAAATAAATAAATTTAAATTGATTAATTAATTTAAATAAATAAATAAAAATTATCTCTGGTAAATATTTTCAAGGGTGTAAAGGAAAAGATGGGCATGATCCATGTGCACAGGTAGGGAATCTCAACAGAAGTGGAAATCTAAGTAATTATCAAATGAGAAATCTAGAACAGAAAAATTCAGTATCTGAAATAAAAATTCACTGAATATGTTTAATAGCAAATTGTAAACTGCAGAAGAAAACTTGAGTGAACTGAAGCACAGAGAGAAAAAAGAGAGGAAAAAAAATGAACAAGCCTCAGTGATCCATGGGCCAGTATTGAGTGGTAGAACATTTGTGTAAATAGGGCCCAGAAAGAGAAGAGAGATTGGAGCAGGAAAATATTTGAAGATAGTAGTTGAAAGATTTCCAAATTTGATGAAAATTCACAGACCTGTGGTGGTCAAGAAACTCCAAGTACAGTAAACACAAGGGAAGCCATACTAACGTATCAAGTCAAACTGCTGAAAACCAAACATAAAGAGAACACCTTAAAAGTAGCTAAAGGGAGGGAAAGACATTGCATTATACATAGGGGAACAATAATAGGAATGAACACTGATTTCTCATCAGAAATAATGGAGACTAAAAGACAATGGAATATATTCTTTATAAAGTGCTGAAAGAAAAAAAAATTCAACCTGGAATTATAAATCCAGCAAAAATATCTTTTAGCATTGTAAGCAAAATAAAGACGTTTTCAGATGAGCAAAAGCTAAGAGAATTCATCACCATCAGAATTCGCTACTTGTAATACTAAAGTAAGTCCTTCAGGCTAAAGGAAACATACCAGTCAGGAACTCAGCTCTAAATGAGGGAATGAATAGGGCCAGAATTGGTCTTTATTTAGGTAAATATAAATAACATTTTTCTAATTTCTTATTATCTATAAAAATTCTATTTAAAATTGCCTCTTTAAAACAAAAAAGTTAATACATTGTGAGATAAAGTAAAAAACATGGGACAGTAGCACAGGATAGTAGGAACGTAAATTGAATCACATAGTTGTGAGATGATACAATGGTGTAATATTAACTGAAGGCAGACTGTGATAGATTAAGGATATAATATAACAGATCCCTAAAGCAATCACTCAACAAAGTGGTATGGCTAAAAAGCCAACAGAGATGATAAAATGGAATACTAAGAGATACCAGATGAAGCAAAGCCAACCATATTAATATTTACCTTAAATGTAAATGGACTAAACATTACAGTTACAAAGCAGAGATTTTCAGACTGAATAGAAATGCAAGACCTAACTATATACTGTCTCCACGAGATGCACTGTAAATATAAAGATACAGACTAAGTGTAAAAGGAAGGAGAAAAGACATACTGGTAAACACTAATGAGAAAGTTGGAGCTGCTCTGTTAGTATTAGACAAAGTAGTCTTCAAGACAAAGAGCATCACCAGTGATGAGGGACATTTCATGATGATAAAAGAGCCAATTAATCAAAAAGACCTAAAAATCTAAAATACGTATTTGTGTTGTCATATAATGGAGCTTCAATATACATGACACAAGAACTGATTAAAGAAGAAATAAAAGTAAATATTGTAGTTTTGCTAGTTAATAACCGAGGAATTAATATATTTTAGGTTTTTATAGTAAACTTCAGAAGGGTATTATGTTACCAACCTTTTTTTCCCAGTGTCGTCTTGCTCACTAAATTTTTATCTGAATTTGAGTTCCTTCACTTATTTACATTAGTTTATTCACTGTTCTAATGGACATTAACTCTCTAATTTTGCAGTTAGGTGTTTCTGTTACCTGGTATTGGTAAACAGTGAGTGTATACGTTTGTAATAAGACAGACCTACATTTGAACTCTGGTTCTTTTTCTAGATTTGTATTTCTTTGTACCTCATTTTATAAGCAATGTATATAAAATACTATGTATTGACACTTAGTATGTGATAACATTATTACCTGGGAGAGTTTTTGTTTTGTTTTAGTATTTTTTTGCTTTGTTTTGGACAGAGGTGATTAGATCTTGCTTGTTGCTCACAGCACATGCTGTTAAAGTTCAGTCTCTACTTCCTTCCCAAATAGAGAATAACTATACTTTACTTTGTCATCCCTTCTTGCCTCTAGAGGCCCAGATACTGTAGTTCCATAAACCAGGCTCACTGTGTTTTCTCCAGTTTCCCAGGTAATCAGCCTGACAGTGCATTGCCCCTGCTGTGGTTTTAGGGACACTATGTTTCTTCTGTTTGGGATTTAAGACCTAAGGGACTAATGATGTACAATAGTCAGTAGTCAGTGAATTGTTGAAGGACTCCTTAGAGCCTACTCTTTAGGGAAGATGTAGAGAAAGATTAAGTCTCAGTCATAACTGTACCAGGGAAGAAGGCAGGATCAAGGAATATTGGTTCTCTTTTTAATATGTGAATTATTGAATATGAGGATTAAGCTCTATGCTGTTATTACATGCAGTAGACCTTGGTGCTAGTTCATTACTGGAGAAATAATAAAAGTGAAAGAAAAACTGACAAATTGGTTTGGTTGAGTAAAAGAATATTGATAACTATCATTTACCTGAGCTATTTAGCATTTGTGTCTGAATACTTTGCCAGAAAAAAAAATGCATATCATTAAATTTGGGTCAAATTAAAGCTATAATCAAATAAATCTTACATACTGTGCAGTTGTTACTGTGTTCTCAGACATCCTAACTGGTGTTCAGATTATATGGACATTGACTCATAACTTAAAATGTTTAGTGGAAAAGATAAAGTATTTGCTTTAGAATAGTCCTTGCATTCACTTGTGCCATCAAGAGGAAGCAATCGCAAAAATCCAGAGTATGTGACATTATCAAGTCCACTGTCCTGGACCTGGACTCTTCAAAAAGTGAATGTCATAGGGGAAAAACGGAAGATAGACTGTTCTAGATAAAAGATACAAGAGCCACTTACAGTGTATGAATCTGGATTTGATCTGGTTCTGGGATAAAAGCTATACTAAGACATTCTTGAGATAATTAGGGAAAATGTGAATGTGGGCTACATGCTATCTTGTGGAATTATTATTAATTTTCTCAGGTGACATAATGGATTTGTGGTTATTTAGGAGATTGTGCTTATTCTTAGGAGATGCATGCCAGACTCGTTAGGGATCAAGTGTCTTAGTGTCTACAACTTTTAAATGGTATAGCAAAATGCATGTGTTATATATACTATATATGTGTGTATGTATTAAGAGAAAATAAATTTGGCAAATAATTGTTATTGAATCTAGGTGAAGCATATATACAGTTGTACTTTTTTAAAAATTTTTCTTTGCTTTAACTGTTTTTATAATGAAAAGTTTGAGAACACCTCCACATATTTAGTAATTTAAAAAATATCTTCAAAGAAGAAATCATGATGAATATTAGAAAATATTAAGAACTGGCTGATAATGAAAAGATTCCCTATTAGAACTTATAGATGTAGCTAACTGGTACTTAATAGAGAAATTTGTAGCTTTCCTCGCTTGTATTAGGAAAAAAGAAGGATTGAAAATTAATGAGCTAAGCTTTCAGTTTAAGATGAAAAATGAACCACAGAATTAACCCAAAGAAAATAGAAGGAAGGAAGTAATAAAGGTAAGAATAAAAATCAATTGAATAGAAAACCAAGATATAATAGGATCCAACATCAGAGTTCGTTTCTTTGCAAAATCCTGTTAAATGGTCAAGACTCAGGAATGATGAATCAAGAAAAAAGTAGATAGAAATAATATTAGGGATGAAAAATGAGATGTAACTATGGATGCAGCAGAGATCAAAATAAGGGAATTTGTAAGCAACCTTGATGTCAGTAAATTTGAAACATTAAATGCAGTGGATAAATTTTTTTAAAACTTTAAATTACTTCAATAACAGAAAAGCTGGATGCCCTTTAACCATTAAGGAAGTTGAATCTGTTCTTCAAATATTGCCTACAAAGCAAATACCAGCTCACAATAGTTTTAGAAGTGAAATCAACCAAATATTTAAGGAACAGATCATTCCAATTTTACACAAATCTGGAAATTAGAAAAAGAGAGAATACTCTGTGGTCATTGTAAAATATGTTAAACTCTTTGGGTACTGGCTGGACCTATTGATGCAACCTTTTTTTTTTTTAATTTATTTATTTTGGCTGCTCCAGGTCTTAGTTGCGGCACGTGGGATCTTTCGTTGCGGTGTGCAGGCTCTTTGTTGCGGCGGGCGGGCTTTCTCTCTCTAGTTGTGGCACACGAGCTCCAGAGCGTGTGGGCTCTGTAGTTTGCGGCACGCGGGGTCTCTAGTTGAGGCACACAGGTTCAGTAGTTGTGGCACGTGGGCTTAGTTGCCCCACAGTATGTGGGATCTTAGTTAGTTCCCCCACCAGGGATCGAACCCATGTCCCCTGCATTGGAAGGCAGATTCTTTACCACTGGACCACCAGGGAAGTCCCCTACTGATGCAGCCTTAACAGAAAAAAAGCAGAAGAGACGGTATGAGACTTTAGAGAGTAGTTCTTAAAAGGCGCTGCAGCTTCTTCCTCACTCTGTCTGTTGGATTACTCATTCTTGGAATAGCCAGCTAATTATCATGAGGACACTCAAGGCTATGGAGGAACCTCTGTTTGAGGAGGTGAGGCCTCCCACCAACAGCATGTGATTGGGCCATCTTGACAATGGATACTGTAGCCCCTGCTGACATCCTGACTGAAACCCCATGAGAAATGCTTAGACCCCACCCAGCTAAGCCACTCCCAAGTTCCTGACATACAGAAACTGTTAGAAATGTTTGTTGCTTTAAACCACTAAGTTTTTAGATAATGTATTACACAGCAAATAACTAATATATGCTGTTACTCATTTTGTGAAGCTAGGATAATCTTGGCACCCAAATCAGATAGAATATTTAAAAATGGTCTTTAATTTTACTATACCACTCAAACATAGGAACAGAATGTCCAAAACAAAAATAAGAAAATTGAAGCCAAAAATGTTTAAAAAGGTGATATATCTCAGCCAGGTTGAGTTTTACAGAGTACAAAGTTAGTGCATTAGCAAATCTATTCATATAAATGACCACTTTAACATGCAGGAAGACAAATTATTTATCTGTGATGCAGGAAAAGAATTTAATAACATTCAGTATCTGTTTATGATAAAACTCTTAACAATCTAGGAATAGAACTTTCTTGACTTGTTAAAGGGTATCTACAAAGAAACTACAAAAAACATACCTATTAGTGAAAAAGATTTAAAATACACTTTTTAAAATCAGAAACAAGATGGGGATGTTTCTTATCACTCTTATACACATTGTACATTCAGAAATAAAGAAAAAAGTAAAGTGAGTTAAAGTTAGGAATAATTACAAGGAAAAAGCAAATGTATGGGTTAATTTGTATAGAAAACTCAATCTACATAAAAATTACTGAAATTATTAAAATAATCTGGCAAGAGTCATTTGCATTTGTATACACAACAGTAATTTTATCTAAAAATTTATATACAAGTATAAAATTTAATTTAAAAACATATTCAGTAACAAAACAAATAGGTTCTTGTAAATAAATCTAACAAGAAATGTGCAAACCTTTTAATAGATTTTAAAACCTTACTGAAAGATTTAAAATAATTTAGACCTAAATAAATGGAGAAACTTACCATGTTTATTTAAAGACTACTATGAAGATTTTTTTTCATTTCTTACCAAATAGTTCTACAGAGTCAATGCAATTTTAATCAAAATAGTGTTTTTCAAAAAAACACACTATCTAATTTTAAGCTTTTTGTGGAAGAGTAGTCAAGATGCTCCTAAAGAAGGACAAAGTTAAGAACTTGCAATACCAAATGCCAAGGCTAATTATAATTATGACTACAGTTATTTATGGCACAAGGGTTCCAATTTCTCCATGTCCTTACCAAGACTTGTTGTTTTGTTTTGTTTTTTTGTTTTGTTGATAGTAGTTATCCCAATGGCTGTGAGATGGTATCTCATTTTTCAACCTATGGAATTGCTCCAGCACTGTTTGTTGAAAATCTGTCTTTCCTCCGTTATTGCTTTTGCACTGTTGTCAAAAGTCAATTGAGCATGTTTGAATGGGTCTATTTTTAAGGTGCTCTGTTCTATTTCATCGATCTATGTGTGTTATCACTCTGCCAATATAGTGGTAATCCCAGCTTCATAAAATGAATTGAGTTTTCCCTCCTCTTCTATTTCCTGGAAAAGACTGTAGAGTTGGTCCTAGTTCTTAAATGTTTGGTAGAAATCTCTAGCATTTCTGAGCATTTAAATAAAAGTTTATTTAATTCTAAAATTTTATTAATTTTGTGTCAGCATAATGAAAGTGAAAGGATAAGTCACGAACAGAGAGAACATGGTTGCCACATAACTGAAAGATTAGTATTTGAAATATATGAAGAAGTCCTCCAGATTACTAAGAAAGAGAAACAAGTAAATAGAAGTTTGGGCAAAAAATGTAATCAGGCATTCCATAAAAAGGAAACATGTTTGTTTGTTTGTTTGTTTATTTATTTTTGGCTGTGTTGAGTCTTCGTTGTGGTGCGCGGGCTTCTCATTGCAGTGGCTTCTCTTGTTGTGGAGCGCAGGCTCTAGGCGCGTGGGCTTCAGTAGTTGTGGCACACAGGCTTGGTAGTTGTGGCTCACGGACTTAGTTGCTCCGCGGCATGTGGAATCTTCCCGGACCAGGGCTCAAACCCATGTCCCCTGCATTGGCAGGCGGATTCGTAACCACCGTGCCACCAGGGAAGCCCTTGCTTTTATTATCTTAATTGGCACCCTTATAGGTATTTTAGATTTCATTCTAGACAGTGTAGCTGTTTCATGTGTTTCTATTTACATTAATTACTCTGGTTGCTTGTTTACTTTAACTTTGTGCTGTGACATTCAAAAAGTCCTTAAACATGCCTAATTTCAACTGCAGCAGCTTTAGAATCAGATGGGTTTTTGACCCTCACTCCTATTTGATTTCATAAAGTTTCTCTTTTGGTTTGCAGGAGCGTAAAGACCAAAATAAGATTTGGGGAGGGTAGGATTTTAATTAAATTAATCTTGTATTTCATAGACATTATGACTTGAATATAGGAAGAGGGTAGGTATTACAGCTCTCCAGACAGATCATTGCCTTTTATACTGGACCAAATCAAAAAGGTGTTCCTGATAATTAGTCCTTAGAGTTTATGTTAGAATATTGTTAGGAACTACACCTTCAAAGCCTACCCTAACAATACAGTATATTCTGTTCTTAAAGCCCTTACCAACACTCTAACGTTGATTCTCCCTGGGGTTGTGGAAGTAGTCTTTCTTACCTGTGCTTCTAGATCATTATTTTACAGCTTGAGATACTAGTTTCTCAAGCTGATCCATGAGAATAAAGTATCTTTGTTAAATTAGTTGGGAAATGCTGCATACTGTAGCCCTCTTTCTAACCCACTCTAAGATGGAGACAGTGCATGGTAGCATGTTAAGGTGCATGAACAGTCCTGTATTATAAGGATGGGGGAATCTAGAATATGTTTAATTTTATTTAACTCAACAGTTCCTAAATTTACTTGAATATTGGCCACTTTTCACATGGGATACCTATTTATATTAGGAGGAACAGTCCTCATAAAATGCAACTCTAGAATAAATACCAGCAATATGTCGCTAATGTATACTAACCTTACAGTTCTCAGTTCCAGATGGCTGGCTGCTAACATTTTCATACTCCTTTTTACTTGACAACTACCTTCTCCCTGTATTATGTTATAATCCCTGTATTATGTTATAATCTCTTATTGACTACAGCACATAAATGGTTTATCATCTGTGCCTGTGATTCTTGGTTTTAAGTGAAGGACAGCAGGATATTAACTTAGTGACTTCTTTTGGTAGGGACAGATACTGGGATACTGATCCCTTTATTGTCCTAGTAAGATCTAGAAAAGGAATTATTCCACATGAATCATGAAGGCAGTCTACCCAAGAGATCGATAGTTTCATATACTTTTTAAGGAGTAAATATAATTAAAGAGTAACAGATGACCTATTTGGTCTCTGCTTGCTTACCTCTGAAGCCATCATCAAACGTACTTATATTCTTTTAAGTATAGCTCGGGAGACATACTATGCCATACGCCTATGCTATCCAGTACACTAGCCACTAGCTACATGTGGCTATTGAGCACTTGAAATATGGCTAAATCATATTGAGATGTGTTAAGTAGAAAATACATACTGGATGTCAAAGATTTAGAAGTATGAAAATAGGATCTAAAATATTTTAATGATTTTTATATTTAAATACTGAGGTGGTAATTTTTTTTCTCCCTTAATGTCTTTTTATTAAAAAAATTTTTTATTCGAGTATAATTGCTTTACAATGTTGTGTTAGTTTCTGCTGTACAATGAAGTGAATCAGCTATATGTATACTATATCCCCTCCCTCTCAGACCTCCCCCCCGCATCCCACCCATCTAGGTCGTCACAGAACACCGAGCTGAGCTTCCTGTGCTTTATAGCATGCTTCCACTAGCCATCTATTGTACACGTGGTAGCATATATATGTCAGTCCTAATCTCCTAATTTGTCCTACCCTCCCCTTCCCTGTCCTGTGTCCACATGTCCGTTCTCTACGTCTGTGTCTCTATTTCTGCCCTGCAAATAGGTTCATCTGTACCATTTTTCTAGATTCCACATGTGTGCGTTAATATACGATATTTTTTTCTCTTTCTGGCTTACTTCAGTCTGTATGACAGACTCTGGGTCCATCCACATCTCTACAAATGACCCAATTTCATTCCTTTTTATGGTTGAGTAATATTCCATTGTGTATATGTACCACATCTTTATCTAAAATATTTTAATGATTTTTATATTGAAATACTGAAGTGGTAATTTTTTGATGTATTACTTATAAAATATTTAATTAAAATTAATTTCATCTGTTTTTTACTACTTACTGTGACTACTGGATAATTTAAGATTACTTATGTGGCTTGTATTATATTGCTATTAGTGAGACTATAGATAATTTTCCCATGAACTGACAGATCTTGAACAACTGAACCTCGTTATTTAGGTTTTTATAAAGCTTTCTGGCTGAGGGAAGAATTCTGGTTTTGTTTTGAAAACTTCTGACCTAAGATCAAATGATCCTTCGTTCTATAAGTCTCTTTGAAGTATCCCAAGAAGAGATTATTACCAGACCTTCCTTTATGAAATCATGCTTTAGGCATAGAAAGATGAAAAATCTAGATGTTTCTAACTGTATCATTAATAAATTATTTTACCTATTTCCATTGATAACTATTCTGTCTTTAAAATATATCAGTCTTAGTATCTTCCTTTCTAAAACATCTTCTGAGCATTGAATATCTTTGATCTCCTTGGGTGATCTACTTTATAGATTGGAACACTGTTTTTAGGTTAGGCTCTCTTCTTTTGGTTCTTTTAGTGCTTTGGGGGAAAGAATTTTAGTATTAACTATCAAATTGGTTTTTATGGTTTTTACCTTTCTGACAAAAGTCCTTGATTCTTGAGCTTAAATGGCGGACAGTAGGACATTGAACTTGGTGGCTTCGTTTTTTTGAACAGATATTGAAATACTGAACCCTCTACAGTCCTAATAAAATCTAGAAAAGAGTAGTAGTAAGTCATGTCTCAAGAAGGCAGTATACACGAGGGTCATTTCAAGTACAATTTTAAGAAATATTCTTGTAGCCGTTTATATGAAACATTAGCATAGTTTCTGATCTGCACATCAAGCATCATTGCCTGCATCTGCCATCTTAGAGAAAGTCTCATTTTAAGTTCAGTCCTCTATAGCCATCCTCACTTTGGTTTCCTTCTTTTAGAATCTCAGTTAAGCATCTAGTAATGACTACCACAGGTTGGTATAATGCTTTTTAGTTTAAAAAGACTTACACATATGTCACCTATTGATCACACATAAGGTACCTCCAAAGAAAATAAAGTCACTTACCTTTATCTCTGTTTTTCTCAATTTAAAGATCTGCCTTATCTCTGATCCTGCTTTTTCATAAGGTAACATAAGAAGATATGAAGCTGCATGGCTGTGTAACTCTTTTTCTGAAACTATGCAGTAGGGGGAGAAGAATAGTTTGCCCCACTGGGCTACCCACATGATTCTGTCCTCTGCATATTTTAGTTTGTTTTTGAAAGTTTAATATGTTTATTATAAAAATTCAAACAAAAACAGAAAGTGTAAAAAGTTTTTTTTTTTTTAAGTTTGAAAAGAAAACAGAGCCTCTCAAAAATCTCATCTCCCAAAGAAAACGGAGTCACCTTTATAGATGGGTCTCTATGTGCATGCACTTGTCTCATGTTTCACTTCATTATTTTTATGGGCACTGTTACCTGTTCTGTTTGGAACCTGAGGCTGCCTCTGCAGATCAGCACTAGAGGGCATTGAAGCCCAGCAAAGAGTATATGGCTTGAGAGCTAGTCAAAGCCTTCATCCAGCTCACTTACCGGCAATACCTAATGTTTTTTGGAGAAGTAAGTTCCAAGTGATGAGACTAGGGCACAGTTTTTCTTCTTAATTAAAATATCAGTGTAAAATAGAGGCATTATTACCAGGTAGTATTTTTTACTGGATAATGGGGCAAATAAAAATCAATGTGTGACTACCAAATGTAAAATAGATAGCTGGTGGGAAGCAGCCGCATAGCACAGGGAGATTGGCTCCGGGCTTTGTGACCACCTAGAGGGGTGGGATAGGGAGGGTGGGAGGGAGGGAGACGCAAGAGGGAAGAGATGTGGGTATATATTTATATGTATAGTTGATTCACTTTGTTATAAAGCAGAAACTAACACACCATTCTAAAGCAATTATACTCCAGTAAAGATGTTAAAAAAAAAGAAATCAATGTGTGACCTTGCACAAGCCATTTAATCTTTTTGATCCTTAGTTTCCTTACTATAAATGAAAAAGGATTTGACTATTTAGTTTCATTTAACATTTATTAGCAATCTGTTACTTGCTTGTTGTTGCAGTATGGCTTTTATATAAATCATCTTGTTTAATCTTCACAAAAAACTTTGGAGGTATCATTCCTCAAGAAAAAACAGTTCATCTAAGTAAGAAGCATATCGCTGGTAGTGGCAGAATTGGAGTTCCTGCTTTCAAAAACCACAGTATTGGGACTTCCCTGGTGGTCCAATGGTAAAGAATCCGCCTTACAATGCAGAGGACGTGGGTTCGATCCCTGGTCAGGGAACTAAGATCCCACATGCCGCGGGGCAACTAAGCCGGCACGTGCCACAACTGCTGAGCTTGGGCGCCTCAACTAGAGAGCCTGCATGCTGCAAACTACAGAGCCCATGCCCTCTGGAACCTGCACACCGCAACTGCAGAGCCCACGTGCCCTGGAGCCTGCATGCCACAACTAGAGAGAAACCCATGCACTTCAAAGAAGAACCCATACACCACAACGAAAGATCCCGCATCCCGCAACTGAGACCCGACACAGCCAAAAATAAATAAAATAAATTAAAAAATAATAAATAAATCTTTTAAAAAAATGATGTTTTTTTCCTGCTACATGTATCATGGTGTTTCTTACTACATAAATTTCTTGGAAGGAGTCTTTTTAACTTTAAAAAGTATATTGTATGAGCAAATGCTTTCCTGTTATTTGCACATTTGAATCCTGTTGACTATTTGAACTTTTATTATCAACCTGAAAATCTGCATTGAAAAAAATTGGGCAAATGCATAGATTGAGACTAAAGAGAACAGCCAATATTGTTCAGTACACTGCCTCCCCAAAGTACAGATTTTTATGATCCTTTTAGAGCAAATTTTAATGGTAAAAGTCAGCATTTGGAACAACCAGCTCATATAATGACAGATGCCTGTATGTGGAAGAACAGCAAAAAAAGGAAAAATAACTCATTAGAAACTTTCTATGAAAATGAGTCATTATAGTCTAAACTTTATAATACAGTCATCCCTCATTATCTTTGGAGGATTGGCTCTAGAACTCCCCTCGGATACCAAAATCTGCACCACTGAGATCCCTAATATAAAATGGCATAGTACAGTTGGCCCGCAGATACTGAGGGCTGACTGTACTACCAACATAATTTTTCAGTATCTCTCAGTAGACATTGGTTATAGTGGATGAATCTGTGATTCTTAAGTATTCTATATAGTCCTCTCATAGAATGTAAGTCCTTCAGAGTTTTAATCAACATCAGAAGGTTTCTAGGTCTCAAACTATTCTCTTAGCTTTAGGACCTACATGGTTAGTTTGCTTTTCTTTTGAAAAGGAGCTACTAGGTACTCCCACTTCCTAAATGTTATTTTGAAAAATTTTAGTTGTATACAGAAGGAGAGAAAATGCAGTGAACTCTCCTGTCCTTATTCAGCCTCAACAACTAATCTCATAGCTAATCTTATTTTTATATAACCCCATTTATAACCCTCCATTGATTATTTTGAAGGAAATCTCAAACATCATATGATTTCATCTGTTAATAATTATAGCTCTGTGATTAACACACACAAAAAATAGTGATTCCTTAATATTTGCAAGCATACAGTCAGTGCTCAAATTTCCACATCTCATTTTGTTTTATTTTTTCCTTTACAGTTTGTTTGAATCAGCATTCATACACTGCTATTGGTTGATAATCTCTTAATCTGTAGATGTTCTTTTAAATTTTTTCTTGTAGTTTTTTTATTTGTTGAAGAAGCTGGATCATCTGTCCTCTGGATTTTCCCACAGTCTGGGTTTTGCTGGTTTCATTCCCATGGTGCTATTTAGCATATTTTTCTTCCCCTCTTTTTCCTGTATAGTGGTGGTTAGATGTATATATGGTTCAGTATGTAGACATGGTTCAGTATTTCAGCAAGAATACTCCCTTTCACTCTTATGGAACATACTTCTTATACTATACTGAACTAGATACCATAATGTTACTCTAGGGAGCTGTTTTTCTGCTGAGGGCCACTGAGACAGAAGTCATTCTAGGTCTCATTCTTTTCTTTGTTTTCTATTGTCCCCCGCCCGCATTTGACTTTCAGGTTAAGAATGGTTGGGAGGAGACTATTCACCCACCTGTTGATTGTTCCTTTTGATTGTTGTATTATTTAGTTAAGGGTATAGAAGCCACATGACTGTTCTGAATAGTAGTAAATACAGCTTACCTTTTAACAGCTTTTCCAATCTCTCTAGGCTTTTTCCAATATCTCTAGCTTTTCCAATCTCTCTAGGCTTCCTGTGGTACATATAGCCACCTTTCCTACAGGAAAAATTCAGCTAGAGTTATTATATCGAATTGTTGGTATATCTTTGCCCTTTATACTTAGGCTTTGGTGAACATTCTGCAAAGACTTGATGTAACAATCAAGTGATGCTTACAACATCACAGTTTTCTGGATTTTTGAACCAATTCAGCACCAGCAAGGCCATATTCTCATCCTGGGAGAGAAAAAGCAGAGTCAGTATCAGTTACACATGAGTAATATCTTTGCCTCTAACTTTCAAGAGTTCTGGAAAGTCATCTTCCTGCAGACCACCCCTGAATCTGTTTTAATACCTTTTGACTTGTATGGATCTGATATTTAGTTTGCACCAAGGAGTATGATCTGAATGCTTTTCCCCACACTGCCATCCCTACCTTGCCTTCCTTTCTTTCCCTTTTCTTCCCTCTATTCCTCCTTTTAATGATCACACATTTATAACTGCCTAATATGCCCCAGGAAAAGAGCTTTTAAGAAACAGATTAATAAGACATAGGCCTTGTCTTCAAGGGAAAGGGTGGACTGCTGGGACCTTTAGTTATCTATATGAAAAAAAAAAAAGCTTATATCACATGCAGAATCCAGGGAAATTTAACCCCCTAAATGTGAAAAGCAAACATTAAAAAAAAAACAAACTCTGTGGCCTCATGATAAGACTTTTTTTTTAAAGGAAGACTTACGACACTAAAAGCACTTCTCATGAAGAAAAACATTAATAAATTTGACTATATTAAAATAAAAGCTTTCTGTAAAACAATGAATGCCATAAAAAGAAAAACAAGCTGCAGATGGGGAGAAGATATATGTAATTCAAATAATTGGCAAAGGATTAGTATCCAAAGTATAAGTGGGCTCCTCTAAGTAAGTAAATATATATATATAATATTGGAAAACAACCAAATAGAAAAATGTGTAAAGGATATGAGTAGGTAGTTCACAGTCAAAAGATTAGTGGTCATTAAACACGTAAAGATGTTCAACCTCACTAATAGGGGAATGCATATTAAAACAACAAAATATTTCACACGCATGAGATTGGCAAAAGCCAATCATTACCACATTTTGGAGAGGAGAGAGAGAAATCATTCTCATACACAGCTGATGGAGTGTACTTTGAAGGGCAATTTAGTAATAATTAGAAAGTTGAAAATCAGCATTCCAGAATTCCCCTGCAAGGTTTGTCTATGTATGTTTGTATATGTGTCTGTCTGAGGAAAAGTCTTGACAGTGTGTATAGTAAGATCTGTGTGCCACATGTTTGTTGCAATATTGTGTGTTACAAAAATAGAGCTGGAAATACCATAAAAGTCCTTCAGTGAAAGAAGGTATAAATAAAAAGTGGTATGTTCAAATAATGGGATACTGTATGTATTAGTTTGCTAGGGCTGTCGCAACCAAGTACCACAGAGGAGGTAGCTTAAACAACAGAAAATAATTTTCTCATAGCTCTGGAGGCTAGAAGTCCAAGATCAAGGTTTCAGCAGGGTTGATTCCTTCTGAGGGGTATAAGGGAAGGATCTTTTACAGGGCATTCTCCTTGGCTTGTAGATGGCCCTCCCCTTATGTCTCTTCACGTTATCTTCCCTCTATGTATTTCTCTGTGTTCACCTTTCCCTTTTCTATAAACACACCAGTCATATTGGATTAACGTCCCTCAAATACTGATTTATTCATTTTGACTTGATTGCCCCTATAAAGACCCTATCCCCAAATAGGGTCACATTCTGAGGTACTGAGGGTTAGGACTTCAACATATGAATTTTGGGGTGGGAGAGATACAATGCAACCCATCACACTATGTAACTTAAGTTAAAAATGGATAAACTAGAATGAATCAAAATAGATAAACTTCTAAAGCCTATTAGGTAAAAGGAAAAAAAAGATAGAGTGATATATGCATCATAACTCCATGTCTATAAAGTAAATAAAACTGCTTTATATAGTTTATGAGTATACTCAACATCTATAGTAAAAATCTCAACATTTATGGGAATGGTAAACAGCAACTTCTGGATTGTTCTCACCACTGAGAAAGGAATGGTGAAATGCAATTGCAAAAGGACCATAGCGGCTTCAGTTTTATCTGTAAAGTTTTCTTCCTTAAGGGAACAAAGGCAAAATGTTCAGATTTGTTCAAACTGGCTGGCAGGTACATGAGTGTTATTAATATTCTTTGTAACTTTCCTATATTCCTGCAACTTGATAATTTAAAAAAGAGTAAGAGAAAAGAAAATACTAACTCAGTGAATGGAATAATGTCACCAAGTTGAAAAGTTAATTTTAATAATATAACCAGTAATTAAATCATAGGCAAAAGTTATAGAGTAGTGACAGAGTTAATTCTGGTTGAAATTAGTTTTAATGTTCAGGGCAACAAAATGAATTTTATGATAAAATTAACAAACATTTATAATACAGGCATACCTTGGAGATATTACAGATTCGATTCCAGACCACTGCAATAAAGTGAATATCAGAATAAAGTGAGTGGCATAGATTTTTTGGTTTCCTAGTGCATATAAGAGTTATGTTTACAATATGCTGTAGTTCATTAAGTGTGCAATAGCATTATGTCTAAAAAAAAAAGCAATGTACATACCTTAATTTAAAAACACTTTATTGCTAAAAAATTCTATCACCTAAGGCTTCAGCGGGTCATAATCATTTTGCTGGTGAGGGTCTTGCCTTGATGTCGATGCTGCTGACTGATCAGGGTGGTGGTTGCTGAAGGTTGGGGTGACTATGGCAATTCTTAAAATTGCAGTAAAGCTAGCCACATCGATTGACTCTTCCTTTCAAGACTGATTTCTCTGTAGCATGCAGTGCTGTCTGATAGCATATTACCTATAGTAATAGAACTTCTTTAAAAATTGAAGTCAGTCCTCCCAAACCCTGCCACTGCTTTATCAACTAAGTTTATGTAATATTCTAAATCCTTTGTTGTTATTTCAACAATCTTCACAGCATCTTTACCAGAAATAGATTCCATCTCAAGAAGCCACTTTCCTTGCTCATCCATAAGAAGCCACTCCTCATCCATTCAGGTTTTCTCATGAGATTCCAGCAATTCGGTCACATCTTCAGGCTCCACTTCTAATGCTGGTTCTCTTGCTATTTCTATCACCTCTGCATTTACTTCCTCCACTGATGTTTAGAACCCCTCAAAGTCATCCATGAAGGTTGAAATCAGCTTCTTCCAACTCGAATCATGAATGGAATCTAGAGTGGTAAATCCTTTCCAGAAGGTTTTCAATTTACTTTGCCCAGGTCCATCAGAGGAATCACTGTCTGTGGCAGCTATAGCCTTACAAAATGTATCTCTTAAAGAATAAGACATGAAAGTCAAAATAAGTCCTGATTCATGGGCTGCAAAATGGTTGTGTTAGCAAGTGTGAAAGCAACATGAATTTTGTTGTACATTTCCATCAGAGCTCTTGGATGACCAGGTACATTATCGATAAGCAGTAGTATTTCGAAAGGTATCTTTTTTTTTTTTTTTTGAGCATAAGATGTTCAATAAACTATGTTATAAACAGACGTGATTCCATCTAGGCTGAGTAGATTTAGCATAATTCTTAAGGGCCCTAGGATTTTCATAGTGGTAAAATGAGCATTGGCTTCAGCTTAAAGTCACCAGCTGCATTAGCCCCTAACAAGAGAGTCAGCCTGTCCTTTGAAGCTTTGAAGCCAGGCATTGACTTTTCCTCTCTAGCTATGAAAGTCCTAGATGGCATCTTCTTCCAGTATAAGGCTTTTTTGTCTACGCTGAAAATCTGTTGTTTAGTGTAGCCACATTCATTATTGATCTTAGCTAGATCTTCTGGATAACTTGCTGCAGCTTCTACCTCAGCATTTGCTGCTTCACCTTGCACTTACATGTTATGAAGGTGGCTTCTTTCCTGGAACCTCATGAACCAACTTCTGCTAGCTTCAAACTTTTCTTCTCCTTCATTGAATTGCAGAGAGTTAGGGCCTTGCTCTGGATTAGGCTTTGGCCAAAGGGAATGTTGTGACTAGTTTGATCTTCTTTCCAGACCATTCAAACTGTCTCCATATCAGCAATAAGGCTGTTTTGCTGTCCTATCATTCATGTGTTCACCAGAGTAGCACTTTTAATTTCCTTTGCATTTGCAAGTTGGCTGACTGGTGCAAGAGGCCTAGCTTTGGGCCTGTCTCAGCTCTCTACATGCCTTCCTCACTTAGCTTAATTATGTTTAGCTTTTGATATTAAGTGAGGGACATATGACTCTTCCTTTCACTTGAACATGTAGAGGCCATTGTAGGGTTATTTATTGGCCTAATTTCAAAATTGCTGTGTCTTAGGGAATAGGGAGGCCTGAGGAGAGGGCAAGAGATGGGGGATTGGCTGGTCAGTGGAGCAATCAGAACTCACATAACATTTATTGATTAATTTTGCCATCTTATATGGGCTCAGTTCATGGTGCCTCCAAACAGTTATAATAGTGACATCAAAGATCACAGATCACTGTAACAGGTATAATAATAATGAAAAAGTTTGAAATATTGCAAGAATTACCAAAATATGACAGAGAGACATGAAGTGAGCCAGTGCTGCTGGAAAAATGGCACCTGTAGATTTGCTTGATGCCGGGTTTCTCATCAACTTTCAATTTGTAAAAAATGCATTGTTTGTGGAGAGCAAAAAAGCAAAATGCAATAAACCAAGATATTCCCGTGTCCTTTGTAAAAAGCAAGAAGTTCACTTTTCATACCTGAAGAAGTTTGAACTTTTGAAGTGACTCATTTGTGGAGCATTGTGTTGGGCATGTTAGGAAGCATCTTATATGTGACTCAACACATAGCATGTAAATGACTTTATTCTCTACAGTCTAGAGCAGTGGCTCTTAACTAGGTATGTATGGTAGTAGGTGGGGCGTTTCTGGTTGTTATAATGTCTCTTGACACTTAGTGGGCAACATCTAGTAATGCAAAACATCCTGTAATGTATAGGACAAACTCGTACAGTAAAGAAGGATGCCAATAAATGTCAATGGCCCATTGAGAAATGTTGGTCTACAGGCTAATTTCCTTTCAAAGCAGATCACCTGAAGGTTCATAAAAGCAGATAAGAACTGTGAGACAGTAACTATTTTTAAAGCATTTTGGGTTATAAAAATAAACAGTACTTTCTTGATTAGTCACCGGTAGCATCAAAATGATTTTTTCTTAGTTTTATGATAACAATTATTTGTTTTTCATTGAGGTAAAATTTACATAACATAAAATTAACCATTTGAAGTGTACAGTTCAGGGACTTCCCTGGTGGCGCAGTGGTTAAGAATCCGCCTGCCAGTGCAGGGGACATGGGTTCGATCCCTAGTCTGGGAAGATCCCACATGCCGCAAAGCAACTAAGCCTGTGTGGTGCAACTACTGAAGCCCGCGCCTAGAGCCTGTGCTCCACAACAAGAGAAGCCACCGCAGTGAGAAGCCCATGCACCACAATGAAGAGTAGCCCCCGCTCAACACAACTAGAGAAAGCCTGCATGGAGCAACAAAGACCCAACGCAGCCAAAAATAAATTAAAAATAAATAAATAAAGTGTACAATTCACTGGTATTTAGTACATTCACAGTGTTGTGTAACCAACACCTCTGTCTAGTTCCAGAATTTTTGTCATTACCCCAAAATGAAACCCCATATGCATTAAGCAGTCACTTCCCATTCTCCTGTCCTCTCAGCCCCTGGCAACCACCAATCTGTCTTCTTAGATATTGTGGGTATTTTATATATATGAAATCATATAATATGTGACCTTCTGTGTCTGCCTTCTCTTACTTAGCATAAAATTTTTAAGATTCGTCCATGTTTGGCACATGTCAGTACTTAATTCCTTTTTGTGGCCGAATAATCCCATTGTGTGGCTGTATTGCATTTTGTTTATTCATTCATCCATTGATGGACATTTGGGTTGTTTTCACCTTTTGGCTCTTGTGAATAGTGCATCTGTGAATATTTATATACAGGTTTTTGTTGGCATAGCTGTTTTCATTTCTTTGGGTATATACCTAGGAGTAGAATTGCTGGATTGTATGGTAATTCTGTGTTTAACTTTTTGAGGAAACGCCAAACTGTTTTCCACAGCAAGTCTACCATCTTGAATTCCCACCAGTAGTGTATAATCGTTCCAATTTCTCCACATCCACACCAACAGATCCCAGTTATATTTAAGATTACATACTAAGTAATTGAATCAAAATGTCTGGATAGTGGGATTCAGGGTAGTTTCTGTTTTCTTTTTTATATTTTTCTGGCTACACCTTTTAACCTTTATAGAATTAGCCACTATTACTATGGTTATTTTTTTAATGTAAAATTTTATTTGTTCTCATTTGAGCAAACTAAAAGTAAATGCTTCACATTCATTATCGACAAGTGTAAGGTTAAAATTCGTTTTATATGATGGACTGTGAGCTGAGTTGTAATCCACAAAAAAGATCTGAAGTTTTAATATATTTTAACAGAAGTATTTTACAAGAGAAGAATGTAAGAGTTTGATTTGTCCTGGCAAGACTAGAATGCAAAAGGTTCTTATGGTTGATGTATTACACGGTACCTCTGCTACCTCAGATTTTCTGTGGCTGAAGTCTCGTATCTAGTGTTCACAGATCTCTATTTCAGCAACACAAGAATTTTGAATCAAGAATATAGGAATTGTGAGTCTGAATTCAAACTTGGGACTCCAAATAAATTTAGAAGTAGTACTGAACTTTTGGATGGAGGCCAAACTGGTGTTGGAAGAGATGAGTGGGAGTCTCTTAGAATGATATTATTTGCATTAAACAAATAGTTTAGAAACAATTTGTTTAAAGTGGGGAAACAGAGGTTCTGAAATGTTTTTAGCAAGAGAAGTCTCTAAGTGTTCTTTCACGCATCCTTTTACTTAACAGTGTATTTATTATATACCATGTGTGTTTGGCCCATGACTGTTAATTTAGTTATTGTAGCATATTTTAAGTCTGAAGAAAGGGAAATATTACAGGGTATTTTTGTGAAGTGTTTCTTTGAGGTAAAGTAGGCTTAGATTAAGTTGATTTGTTTTTGTTTTTGTTTTTTAAACACGTGCTTCTTAAATTTACTCTCTTTTGTGTAGTCCTACTGGGTAAGAAAGTTTTCCCCAGCTTCACTCTGTAATTTGATTTAGGGAAAACAAAATATGCTTTCTCAAACTGTACCCCTCTTCCTTAAGTTTTTATATGCTCTCCTTGCTGGTGTGTTTTCCCCTTTTCCTTACTCCATTGGTCTAGGATTAAGCTTTACTTTATAACATTGTGGTGATCTGACTTGATATGCGAAGGTTGAACTAAAAGATTTAGAAGATGAATGATTGGCATGTTTCATAAACTTTGTAATTACAATAGCACAGCAAAATTATGATCCTGATATTTTGTTTTTATCTAATACCAAAATACCAGGTTGATACTATTTAATTAAAATGTTTACAAAATAACGATTTTTTTAAAAACTCAGTGAGACCAAAAGTTTAATGCATATCAAATATTATTAATTATCAACAATTCAGAAAATGTCAAAAACCTTATAAAAATATGAATGTTAAATATATGTTATTTGAACATAAGCTATTTGTGGATAAAATTAACAAAATAGTTTTATTCAAAAATAAAAATGAAGAACACTTAAGTGCAGGTTCAAATGTGCATCAGTGGTTCATTATCGAGCGATGATCATATCTTTGTGCATATTTTTCCTGCTGCTGAAGAAGTTTTCTTAAACTTAACAAGTTGAAATAATGGTGAAAAAATAATTACAATCCCCAGTATATTCATAGATAATCTCATTTCTTGTTTGATAGCTTTGAGATTTTTAATTTAAATTTTATATATTTAATTTTTGTTTTTGATTGAAGTTTTAATGCTCATAGTTTAATGAGTCAAAAAGGTCTTACAGGACTAGCTAAGAACCACAGTCCCCCAGCCACTAACTCATTGCCTTGTCAGAGGGAAAAGCCAAGTGCAATAAATACCTCCTCTCTCTTTTGCTCTCTTACCTCCTTCTCGTGACTAATATCAGCCCACTGGAAACCAAAAGGGAAGGAAGCCATATAGATACAATGCATAAAGGCCAACGTCCTTTTGCAGAGGGTGGGAATTGGATCTGAAAGGGCAAACAGGAAAAATTTAGCCCAATAGTTTTAATTTCTAAGACACCACTTTTTAGTGACTTTTTTTTTTTTTATAGTAATATAGTACCCAATTTTTGGTTTTTACCTTTGTGAGGATTAAAATTTTTTTCCTTCTTTCATGGTCTTCTTCCTTCCAAGTGTGGGTTTCATGCCCCCCTTATAAGGGGAATGTTCTGTCTTTCATATTAGAGATTTTCCCCAGTTGTATACCCATCTGAGTGAATTTAAGAGTGAGGCACAAAAAGCTGACAGGAAGGTCTTTGCTGGTGGATGGGGCTTCTGCTTTCTCATTCAGTAGGCCTGAAGGGGGACTTACAAATTTGCATTTCTAACTAGTCCCAGGTGTTGCTAGTCCAAGAATCACATTTTAAGAACTATTTTATTAAGGCGACTCACATCTATGAGAGGAATGGATCGGAAGGAAGCAGAGGGAAAGTTAAGCTGCAGTGCGGAGAGTTCTGAAGCTAGAATGGCCCATCAGAGATGTCCAAGTTAAGACAAAGAGCTGGGCCTTTAATACCCACATGTTGATCAGCCTCTGGATGTGGGCTGTCCCTGGAAGGAGATATGACCTTAGGGAGTGAAGTTTTCTTCAGCATAGGTATCCCCATAGGGGGCTGACAACTGAGGGCTTTCTGCTGGAAGCACTCCCAGCAGGTGTCGGGGACAGAGTCCTTCTTTCCTGAAAAGGGGAAATGGGACAGTATATTACAGAGTCCATGTATGCTCTTTCCCAGTCATTTGCCGAGCTTCTTTGGATATGTAAGTTTGTGTTTTTTGCAAAATTTGGGGAAATTCTGGTCATTATCAGATATTTTTCTGTCTCATTATCTTCTCCAGTGGTACATAATTAGACCACTTGATATTGTACTATGAATCTCTGAAGCTCTGTTTATTATTTTGAAGATCTTTTTCTTTCTCCTTTCGAATCAGTAAAATGTATTGATTTATTTACTGGTTTAGTGTCCCCTTTTCTGCTGTAGCTGATCTCCTTTAAGGTAATCCAATGAATTTTTCATTTCAGATATTGTCCTTTTTACTTCTAGAATTTCCATTTGGTTCTTTCGTTTTGGTTCCATCTCTCAGCTGAGATTCCTCCCAGGTGTACATTTATTATGACCATATTTTCCTTTAAATACTTGAATGTGTTTGTAATACCTTCTTTGAAGTCTTCATCTGCTAATTCTGATGTCTAGGTCATTCAGGATTTTGTTTCTTTGAGCTGCTTTTTTTTCTTGACTCTGGGTCTCTTTTTCCTTTGTTCTGGTAAATTTTGCTTGTGTAATGGGTATTGTGAGTGATATGTTGTAGACTTTGGATTCTGTTATTTTTCTCTGATGAGTGTTGATTTTTTTTATCCTGGTTGCCAGTTAACAGGGCTGGATTCAAACTCCAACATTATCTCTTCTGTGTTAAGTAACAACAAAAGTCTCAACTCACATCTTTACACCTTCCAGCTATTGCTTTTTGCTGGTAACCTTGGAGTCTTCCCCAAATGAAGGTCATCTGAATATTTGGGCATAGTTTATACAGAAATTTTGTGGCATTTTCCTTTCTGGGATTCATCTTTATTTTACAGTGGCTCTGGCAGCCCTAGACTTTGTCCTGTGGCTCCTCAGCTAGCAAGAAGGCAGATTTCTGCTTCCATCCTGAGTGAGTGTTGCTGTGTGGGCAGATAAGTGCTGTCAGGCAACAGCCCTATAAATACAGCTCCTACCTGGTGCAGTTCCTTCTTTTAAGGATGGCTTCCCTCCAGTTGCTACCTGTTTTTGGTCTTGTTTGTTTTTATATTTTAATGTTTGTTTTTATATTTTATCCACAGTATATAATTGTTAAGGGTGGGAAGGTTACTCTAATATAAGTTAGCTTGTCATTTCAAAGCAGAACATTACAATATTGAAGCATTATTCTATTTTAGTTCAGTCAGTCAAAACATCCATTATTCAAAGAATATTTTAGGAAATTGTAAAACATCCACTAAATGGAATATTACAATACATTATGTTAAATTTTTTTTTTTAAGGGATAAGTACATTTTTTATTTATTTATTTATTATTTATTTATTATTTATTTTTGCCTGTGTTGGGTCTTCGTTTCTGTGCGAGGGCTTTCTCTAGTTGTGGCAAGTGGGAGCCACTCTTCATCGTGGTGCGCGGGCCTCTCACTATCGCGGCCTCTCTTGTTGCGGAGCACAGGCTCCAGACGCGCAGGCTCAGCAGTTGTGGCTCACGGCCCTAGCCGCTCAGCGGCATGTGGGATCTTCCCAGACCAGGGCTCGAACCCGTGTCCCCTGCATTGGCAGGCAGATTCTCAACCACTGCGCCACCAGGGAAGCCCTATGTTAAATTTTTGAAACAAAATTTGGAAACAACAAGGATGTCTGCTATCACTGCTACTCTTCACCTTTAGATGAGAGATTTTAGCCAAAGTAATTAGATAAGAAGCGGGGGGTGGGGGTGGGGGGAGGTCTAAAGATTGGAAAGGAAGAAAAATATTTTCATTAATTGTAAGTGAAATTATTATCAACAAGAGAATCTACATACTATTAGAATAGATAAGAGTTCAGGAAGGCTGCTGGATATAAGGTCAGCATAGAATACCAATAGTTTTTCTGCACATCAGCATGCACATTAGCAAAAGCCAATTAGAAAACATATTAAGAAAAAAGAGATACAGTTTACAATACCATCTACAAACTACCTAGTACTCTATAACAAAAGATATAGAGAAAATTACATGACATTTTTAAAGGACAGACAAGAATAAATTCAAATTATCAGTCAACTCCCCCAGTTCAATCTATAACATCAGTGCAGTTCAATAAAACTCTTAGGACTTTTGTTGAGTTGGAAAAACAAAAAGCTCACCTGGAAATGAGAGGTCCAAGAATTATCAAGGCTGTTCCGAAAATGATTGAGGAGTGTCGTACAAATTCAAAGTGTGGTGTTGGCTTAAGTATAGACAAGTAGATTAATAATAAAACTGAAAAAAAGCTGGAAACAGATTCAAACATATATGTAAACTTGACATAATAAAATAGAGAACAACTGGTTTGCCAAATACCAAACAAGAATAAATTCTGATTAAAATAAAGATCAAAAACAAAAAAGCTAACTTCAAAAATTTTAGAATGAAATATAGAATGTCTTTAAAACCTTAGCTAGATAGGATTTCTTATGACAAAAAACACAGGTCATAAAGGAAAAAAATTAATAAATTTTACTAAGTCAAAAATTTAAACTTTAGTAAGTTATTAAAATGTACCACTAACAAACTTAAGATAAGTATATGTAACAAACAAAAGATTAGTATCCAGAATATATTAAGAACTACTACAATTTAATAAGAAATCATCAACTCCACTTAAAAATCGGCAAAAGCCAAGAACCAACAGTTTATGGAGGAGAACCCATGTGGTCAAAAAGCAGGTGAAAAGGTATACAACAATGCTAGTAATTGGGATAATGACAAGGAGTTTTTCATACCCATTAGAATGGTAAGTTTTTTTTTTTTTAAAGGAATTCCTTTTTTTAAAAATAATTATGTATTTATTTATTTTTGGCTGTGTTGGGTCTTCGTTTCTGCGCGAGGGCTTTCTCTAGTTGCGTCAAGTGGGGGCCACTCTTCATCGCGGTGCGCTGGCCTCTCACTATCGCGGCCTCTCTTGTTGCGGAGCACAAGCTCCAGACGCGCAGGCTCAGTAGTTGTGGCTCACGGGCCTAGTTGCTCCGCGGCATGTGGGATCTCCCCAGACCAGGGCTCGAACCCGTGTCCCCTGCATTGGTAGGCAGATTCTCAACCACTGCGCCACCAGGGAAGCCCGTAAGTTTTTAATATATGTCAACATAATATATGTATCATATATAAATGGCATATGTATATACATTTTTTTTTCATGGAAGTTGACAGGAAAATAGGGACTACATATACTGCTGATGGAAGTATGAATGTATACAAGTGCTTGCGAGAGGAATTCTGTAATACATAATAAAACTGAAAAGATACATCCATGAATCCTAGAAAATCAACTTTTAGACTTATAACTGAGAAATTTTTTATTGTGTGTACCAGGAGACATGTACAAAGACGTTATTGCAGCATTGTTTGTAGAAAAAGTGGAAAGTACATAATTGGCTTTCAATAGAGGAATAGATGAATAAATTTGATACATTCATTCAATGGACTACTTTGAGCAGTTGAAATAAATGGACTTCATCTAAGTGCGTCAACATGGAAAGATCTCAAAAACAAGGTTGAGTGAAAAGGACATTTGCAGAATATATACAATGTAATGGCATTTATATAAACATTTAAAAGCTTCATGGAGCAATAGTGTATGTTGCTTGTAGATCTAATACAGGTATTGAAATACCACCTGGGAAGGTTATACATCAGATTAATGATGGTTGTGTTTGGGAAGGTAGGGGAGGGTGTGAGACTGGACAGAAGAACAAAGGGGACTTAAATGTCTTCTATATCCCTCTATCATGTTTGTGTTAAGTATGAAGGGCTAGATTTAGATGTGTTCCCATTTTACTTTGTAAGTTTATTCTTTAAAAGGCTGTCTTTTACATATTCTTTTCAGAGATTTACCAAGTTGTTTGTTTGTGATAGGAAGTCACAGTCATCCTCCTTAGATATCCTGTAGAGCAGTCAAGTTTCTCGTAGAAGGGGAATATATTTAGATCTATTGTTTTTAAAATAATCACATTTTCAAGTTCATATTAATTTCTCTAAAAACACTTTCTTAAGTGGTCCCAAAGAGTTGTCTTTATATGGGGGACTAAATGTCTGTTTGTCATTCATTTATTCAACAGATTTTATTGAACATCTAACATATGCCAAATGATAATACAGCAGTGAGCAAAACAGATGAATCCTGCTGTCATGGAGTTTAAATTCTAGACAAGGAAGATAGCCAGTAAACAAATAAATTAATAAAAATATAAAATGGTGGTAAGTGCAATAATGAAATTTAAAACAGGATAAGAAGGATAGAGCGTGATGGAGAGTGTTTTACATGAGGAATTAGTCAGGGAAGAAGTGTCTGTGAAAGATAATATTGAGCAAAGTCATGAGGAAAGTGAACAGATAAGTTATATGGGAGAAGATTCTTAGATGCTGACCAAAAAAGCCAGTGCAAGGCCCTACTCCTGCCTTGAGAAGCAGCATGGAGGACAGCGTGGCAGGAGCTGAATGGATGAGGAGTAGACTAATATGAGATGAGATTAGAAAGATAGCAGAGGGCTGGATCATACAGGGCTTTGTTGGCTATGATAAGGACCTTGGAGCATAGGACTAATGTGGACGGTATCACTCTGGCCACTTGGTTGAGCATAGCCCACAAGGTTGGTGGTGGGGATGTAAAAATAGAAGCAGGGCGACCAGATAGAAGGTTATTATAACAGTTTTGAAAAGAAATGATAATGGTTTAGACCAAGGTGGTGAGAAATGGTTGTTTTGGTTTTTTTTAAATTTATTTTTGGCTGTGTCGGGTCTTAGTTGCCGCACGCAGGATCGGCATGTGGGCTTCTTTCTAGTTGTAGCACTCAGACCTGTCTCTAGTTGTGGCACGTGGGCTCAGTCTTTTCTCTAGTTGTGGCATGCGGGCTTCTATCTAGTTGGGGCATGCAGGCTCAGTAGTTGCAGCATGTGGGCTTAGTTGCCCCGTGACATGTGAGATCTTAGTTCCCCGACCAGGGATCGAACCCGAGTCCCCTGCATTGGAAAGCAGATTCTTAACCACTGGACCAACAGGGAAGTCCCGGTTGTATTTTTGATATATTACTTTTTAGCATCAATTCTTAATCTGTAGATTACGTTCTTATCTCAGGGAAACTGTGGGAGTTATTAAGAAGAGGGAAAAACAGCATACTTTAGCTGCTAATGAGTGAGAAGCTATACACACAATCTCCAAAGATTTTAAACTTCTAAAGATCTTCTGTGGGATGGTAAGGAGGGGATTTCAGTTCCTCTTACCTAGAGGTATCATTTACTTTTCCTTTCAGTCATTGTGAATTTTGCAGTTGAGCTTAATCCAGTCATACTTTGTTCTTTAAATAATGAAATTTGAAATTCAAGTACAGGTGTAAAATTTTGAGGTTACTGATTGAGTTAACTGAATTGTGATTTAAATACTTATTTTTTCTTACTCTATAGATTAACTGTATAGCTATATACAAAGGTAAATAACCACTTTTTTTTGCATTTATTTGGCTCTAGAACCTTTTATGGAAAATAATTTGGTTTGTAACATCTATTCAAGATAGTATATAAACTGTCTTTGAACTTTTGCATGATTTCATTGCATTTGCACTTCGATGTGTTAAAATCCAAATTATAGTTCAGTTATTTTATACTGGCTTCATTTGTATTATATATTAATTGTTCACTTATATTCAGTAGTTCAGTTAAATTTTTATATAGTGGCTTTTTGTGTTATTTATTTCTAAATATAGTCTTTCTCTCCCACTTATTACCATATTAGCTAATCTTTATTATCACTTATATGTCTATGGATTCCATGCGTGTGTGTTTGTGTGTGTGTGTGTGTGTGTACATGAGGGAGGGGGAGAAAGAGAGGAGGGGAAGAGAATCTACTTTTTTTTTTTTTAATTTTTTGGCCATGCCACGCGGCATGCAGGCTCTTAGTTCCGCAACCAGGGATGGAACCTGCACCCCCTGCAGTGGAAACGAGGAGTCTTAACCACTGGACTGCCAGGGAAGTCCTTGAGAGAATCTACTTTGTAATAAGTCTTTAGAAATACAGATAATGTTACACCATTATGGCTTTTAAATGCTAAGCAAATCATTGTCCAGAGTGGCAGGCATACAGTAAAAATCATAATTCATTGTAAACTCTGTGTTCTATTTCTATGTGTAATAATACATCTGCACTTTTATGTATCACTAGAAACAAACTTTGTTCAAAAACATCTTTTACAAAGATAGAGCATAACAACAATAGGGTGACTGTAGCAGTGAACTCAGAAAATATTCTGATCATGCTTTAGGATTGAATTTAGTACAATGAGTGGGAAATAGATTTTTGTTTTGCTTTGTGAAACATGCAGTTTTAGGGTATGATGCCTAATCTTAAGAAGTTTTGCTTTTTTTTTTCATAGTACAGATAACGAATTACCATGTCTGTTTGAAAATACTTTGAACATTTAATAAATTTATCAGTCTTATTAACTTAACTTTCTTTTTCTTTTAGCAAAACTATACAATCTAAAGTGGACTGCATTTTGGTAAGTAAAATAACTAATCTTAAAGTTCTTTTGTTATAAGGCTTTTCCCACTTATAAAATAAAACATTTTTGAGTAAATATTTAAGTATAACTCAATTTTAGTGAATAAAACTTGACATTTAATTACAACCCTAGGGGTGAACTGGCTATGTGCTGTCTAGATACTTTCCTATATCCCATCAATAATGAAATCATAATCCGACGTAATTGCATGTTTTTGAAACTTACTGGCTTTTACTAAAGATCACTTCAGCATTTAATAAAGTGAATGTTTATTTTTCTGTTCTAATAACTCTTAAAGGATTTGTTAAAGAAAAAATTCAAGATGTTTGATGGGTTAAGTTTTGTTGTGATAGTGTATTTTTTGTATTGCGTTGCTAGACTTCAGGAATTAAAGCCACAATAATAGTTTACATTCAGGTTTGACTTACAGACTATAAGAATTTGTTTAAATGATAGCTTTTTAAAATACTTTATGGGTTGGTTTTTGTTGCTATAATATACTTTTTATGTTTGGATTGCTGGCCTTCAGGCGTTAAAGCCACAAAAATAGTTTAAATTTAGATTATGTTTTTAGTTCCTTAGATCTTTTCTTAAACATATGAGGGAAGAAGTATGCAGCTACTGAGACTACTGGAATAGTACTGACTTCTTTCATGGAAGTGTTTATTAATGGAATGTTCCCTAGGCTCTAGAATATTCAGTGACTCTGCACTGTTAGATTCCCCAAAATGGCACTGTAGTTAGTCCTCTTTCTATATTTGTGATATCAGAACTTTCTTATTCAGGTTCAGGTCTTCACTATAAGCTAACATTTTTTTGTTAGGGAGTAAGTGTCTGTAGTGTCTGGTGCTGAAATAGTATGTGATCTTATTAGCTTATGATATTATTATTAGTTTCTAGGTAGGTGAGTAGATAACAGTACTTCATAGGAGAACAGGTAGTTTGATCAGTTCTCCTATGCCTTTCTAACCTAATAGTTAAGAAAGAGGACTTTGTGGGGATGTTTTCCCCTTTTTTTCACTTACCTTTATTATCTTTTTTTTTCCACAGTAACCCTCTGAAGTAGATAATCTTGTTACTTCCCTTTTACAAATGAAGAAACTGATGCTCTTGCATTTACTTCAAAAAATAATTATTGAGCCTATGCTAGATAAAAGGGATACAACATTAAAAGGACATGTTGCCTTGCCCTCAAGAAATTCAGTCTGTTAAAATAGATTTAATAGTGCTCTTATGATCTAGGGAGGTGGTGATTGGGGATGGAGGGGCGACCTTACCCCCACCCCCCAGAGCATTTTCTGAATCTCCCATCTCTGGAGTCTCATTGTTTATATCTATCACTCAGTAACTATTGCATAATTACTCTGTGCTAGACCCTGTCTGGGTGTCAGAATACAGTGGTAAACAAGACAGATACAGTTGCTATCTAAGACCTCCTGCCCCCCCCTTTTTTTTTTTTTCAGTATCTGAGATAATGTTGGAGGATTATTGAATTTTTTCTTTTCATTGAGAAAATTGAGACAGAAGACTAGTATAATTTATTAAATATGGCATTTATAAAATACTAAATAAGAACAAAAAGGGTTTTTTTAATCTTTCAAGAGTTCAGAAGTGTTTATATTTTAGCATAAGTTTTAAAGTTATATGTATTTGATGAACAAGATAGTAAGATCTCTGTCTTCATGAATCTTACATTTTATTGAGTGATAGTAAGATCTCTGTCTTCATGAATCTTACATTTTATTGAGTGAAGTAGACATTAAATGAATGGTAAAATAAATAAGCATTATAACTTCAGATAACAATAAATACTATTACAAAATTTTTAAAGGCAAAAGGAGACAACTGATGGTGGGTAAGATAACCTCAGATTGGGTGATTAGGAAAAGTCTCTGAGGAAATGACATTTGAGAGAAGACCTGAATAATAGGAAGCCAGTCTTGTGTGAAGATCTGCCAGTAACACATACTAGGCAGAGGGAACAGAAAGTACAAAAATTCTGAAGCAGGAATGAGTCTGGCATGTTTGAAGAATACAAAGAACCCAGTATGCTGGAACTTATGAAAGGAGGAGAGGATGATAGGAGAAAAGTCTAGATAGGGCTTATTTAGCTATGGCAAATAGTATGTATTTTCTTCTAAGTGAATGGAAAGTCAATTAAAAGGTTTTAAGTAAGAAAACAGTATGATCTAGTTTTGTTTTTTGTTTTTTGTTTTTGTTTGTTTTTTAATAGCTTAGCTGTTGTTGGAAAATGGGCTTGTAGGGGGATAAGAGTAGAAGCAGGAAAGCCAGTTAGGCTATTGGAAAAGTCCAAATGAGAATATAAGGCTCTTGCTCAGATGATGGCAGTGGAAGATGGGGAAAAAATAGATGAATTCAAGGCATATTTTCGATATAAAGCCAGTAGGCCTTGCTTGCTGACGTATTGAAGGTGAAGGGAGAAACAAAGAGGAATTAAGGATAATTTCTTTTGGTCTAAAGGATTTCCTTTAGTATTTCTTACAAGGCAGGTTTGCTCATAATGAATTCTCTTGATCAGTATTTATCTGTGAATGTCTTTATTTTACTTTCAGTTTTGAAGGATAGTTTTCCTGGAGATAGAATTCTTAATTAACAGGGTTTTTTTTTTTTTAATTTCATCTCTTTGAATATGTCATTCCACTGCCTTTGGCATTCATTGTTTCTGATGAGAAGTCAGTCATTAATCATGTTGTTTTCTGGTACATGATGAGTTGTTTTTCTCTTATTGCTATCAAGATTCATTCATAAATTCATTCACTGTTTGTTCACTCACCCACCTACTCTTGCTTTCAACAGTGTGACTATCTATGTAGGTGTGGATCACTTTGTGTTTATCCTACTTTGGGTTTGCTGAGTTTGCATCTGTAGATTAATCTGATTTGGGAATTTTTCAGCCATTATTTCTTCAAATACTTTTTGTGTCCTTTGAATTCCCCTCTCCATAGGAAGCTGCCATTGCACAGCTGTGGAAATGATTGATTTTATCACTCTAGTCTCTGGGGCTTTGTTTCTTTTTTTCTGATTATTTTTCCCTGTGTTCTAGTTTCTCTATTTTTATTAAGATTCCCTATTATTTCATTCCTTGTCATCATGTTTTCCTTTTTATGTTTAAACACAGTCAGCCTCATCCATGTGGGATAGGTCATGGGAGAAGCGCCAAGCAAGAGTAAAACAGACTCTCACAGTACCTGAAGTTCAGCAGTTTTTAATGACCAAAGACTTCTCAGTTTGTTGCCTTTCATCAGTTTCCAAAGCCCTAAAATCATTCTTTTTGACAATTTTTCATCATTTTAGAGTTATTTTGAGGGGAGGATTTGCTGGCTATTCATTCCATTTGGTCTAGATAGCTCAGCTTTCTCACATAGATTTTATCATGTTTTCTTCAAGAAGTTTTATAGTTTTAGCTTTTTCTATTAGGTCTGTGAACCATTTTGTTTTAAATTTCTATTTGGTGTAAGGTGAACTGCAGTGTTTATTTTTTACCATATGGATAGATATCCAGTTGTTCCAGCATCACTTATTGAAAAGTCTACCCTTCCCCAATCACCTCCTATATCAAAAACCATTATGTGTGGGTCTTTGACTAGAGTCTCTTTTTCCATCAATTGCTGTCTCTTTCTTTATGACATCACCACACTGTCTTGTTTACAGTAGCTTTGTCAAAAGTCTTGACATCAGGTAATGTGATAATTCAAATTGGTTTTGGCATTTCCATACAAATTTCAGAATAACCTTGTCAATTTCTTTCAAAAAAAAAGTCTACTGGGATTTGTTTGTAATCACAGTGAATTTATTGACAGATTTGGGGCCAGTGGACATCCTAATGACAAGTTTTCTAATCCATAAGCACAGTATATCTCCATATTAGTGGATTCTTCTATAATTTCTCTCAGCAGTGTTTTCTAGTTTTCTGTGTATAGGTTTTATATATATTTTGCTTAAATTATTCCTAGATATTTTAAGATTTTGGATGTTATCACAAATGGCATTAAAAAGTGTTTGTTATCCAATGTTTTGTTGCTAATATTTACATTGACCTTGTGAGTATGCAGACTTACTAAATTCTCATATGAGATGTAGAGTTTTTTGGATTTTCTACCAAATCAATCATATTATCCATGAATAAAGAAAAGTTTAATTCCATTTCAGTCTAAATGTCTATTTATTCATTTTTCTCACCTTATTCACAGCTAGGACCTTCAGTTCAATGTTGAATAGAAATGGTGAGAATTAGATTTCCTTCCCTTGTTCTCAGTCTTAGGAGAAAGCCGTTTATTCATTCACCTTACAATGTGATGTTAGCATTAGCTTTTTTATGAATGCTCTTTTCAAGTTGAACATGTTCCCTTCTGTTCCTATTTTGCTAAGAGGATTTTTATCAAAAATACATGTTGGATTTTATCGAATGATTTTTCTGCACTTACTGAAATAATCACATGGTACTTCTACATGATTCTATTAACAAGGTGAATTAACACTGATGGATTTTCCAAAATCAACCATCTTTGCATTCCCCTGGTAAACTCCATATGGTGCATATATTTCCATATGTTGTGTTATACTTTTATATATTGCTACATTGGATTTGCTATTTTTTTAAAGACTATTGTCTGTGTTAATCAGGACTTTTGATCTGCTGTTTTCTTATAATGTCTTTTTGTTTTTGCTCTCTGGGTAGTGTTGGCTCATGAAATGAGTTTGGAAGTGTTTTTCCTTTATTTTTTGAAGGGATTTATTTAAAATTAATATTATTTCTTCTTTAAATGTTTGGGGTTTTTTTGGGTTTTTCTTGGCTGCACTGCACGGCTTGTGAGATCTTAGTACCCCAACCAGGGATTGAACCCAGGCCCTCACCTGGACCGCGGCAGTGAGAGCACAAAGTCCTAACCACTGGACTGCCAGGGAATTCCCTCTTCCTTAAATGTTTATGGTAGAGGTCACTAGTGAAACTATCTGTGGAAAAGGTTTTAGTTATGAAATCAGTTTCTTTAATTATTATAAGGTTATTAAATTCTTAAATTTTTTCTTCATGCAGTTTTGGTGTTTGTGTCTTTCAAGGAATTTGTTCATGTTTCCTATGTTAGTGAATTTGTTAGTGTAATGTTCATAATATTTCCTTATCATCCTTTACTATCTGTAAGATTTGTAGCAGTTTCCTTTCATTTCTGATAATGGCCATTTGTATCTTCTTTTTTCTTGATTAATTTAGCTAGAGTTTTAAAAATTTTATAAATAAAATTAGTTATATTAAATAATTTTGTTACTTTGTAAATAAACTTTTGGCTTCATTTATTTTCTTTCTTGATTGTCAGTTTTCCATTTTGTTTCTTTCTCCTCTAGTATGTGTTATTTTTTTTTTTCTTCTGCTTTACTTGGCTTTAATTTACCCTTAGTTTTCTAGCCCCTCAATAAGGAAATTTTAAACTTTTTTTCTTTTCATTGTAAGCATTTAATGCTACAGATTATCCTCTAAGCACTGGTTTAGCTACATTCCATAAATTATGTTGTGTTTTCATTATCTTTCAATTAAATTTTTTGTCTATTTTCCATTCTGATTTATTCCTGTCCCCATGGAACACTTAGATATAGGCTGATCAGTTTCCAAATAGTTGAGTGTTTATTGAATCTTGTTTATGGTATATCTTAGTGAATGTTTCATATGTACTTGAAAAGAATGTATATTCTAGTGTTATTGGATGGACTGCGCCCTCTCTCTCTCTCTCTCTCTCTCTCTCTCTATATATATATATATATATAGATATATAAACTGATATATGTATATATCAGTTGGTTATTGTTTTTCAAGACATATTTATCATTACTGATTTTTTTTTTTTACTTATTTCAGTTATTGAGAGGGATGCCTAAAATCTCGTATTTGTGATTGTGAATTTTTTTTCTCTCTGATCTTGTCAGGTTTTGCTTCATGTATTGAAGCTGTTAATAGGAGCTTAAATTTTTAGGATTTTTATGTATTCTTCATAAATTGATTCTTTTATTATGATGATATTTCTATTTTTAATTCTGGTATCATTTGTTGCTTTCAAGTCTGCTTTGTCTGATATCACCATAGCTCCTCCATCTTTCTTATAATTAGTGTTTGTGTCTCATATCTTTTTTCGTCCTTTTACTTCTAAGCAGTCTGGGTCTTTGTAGTTAAAGTGTTTTGTTGTTGTTGTTGTTGTTGTTGACATCATATGCTTGTCTCTTTCTTAACCAGTTTGACAAGTTTTGTCTTGTGATTGGTTGAATGTATGTATACCATTTTGCTATTTATCTTCTTGTAGTGTAGGTCTACTGTTGATTAATTCTCCCAGTTTTAGCTTATCTGAAAAAGGTCTTTAATTTCCCTTCATTTACAAAGGGTATTTTCACTGGGTATAGCATTCTAGATATTTTTTCTTTCAGCATTTTTGCAATGTAGGTCCATTTTCTTTTAGCTTGCATAGACTCCATTGAGAAGTTTGTTGTCATTCTTAACTTGTTTTCCTGTGTGTAATGTGTTCTTTTTTTCTCTGGCTTCCTTTAAGATTATTTATTAGTTGTTTTCAGCAATTTTATAACCTTAGTATGGTTTTCTTTGTTTTTGTCCTGCTTGTGGTTTACTGAGCTTCCTCAAACCTGTGGGCTCATAATTTTTCATCAACTTTCAAAAATTTCCAGCCATTCAAATACTCTTCTTCGCCCCCTTCCATCCTGGGACTCAAACTATGCTTACGTTGCATTCCTCAGTAATTTTCCACAGGACACTAAGGCTATGTTTATTTTTTTCTCTTTTTGCTTCATTTTGGATAGTTTATATTTCTTTATTATTATTATCCCATTCCTTAATCTTCTTAAAGTGTCTAATCTGCTATAATTCTATTCAGTGAATTACCCATTTTAGACCTTGTATTTTTTAAGTTCTAGAAATTTCACGTGGTTATTTTTTTTTATATATCCTCCATTTCTTTCCTTGTTATATCCTTGGGCATGTTTATAATAGCTATTTTAAAGTCCTTGTTTGCTAGTTATATTATCTCTAAGTCTCTTTTTATTTACTGAGTTTTTGTTGCAATTATGGGATCACGTTTTTCTGCTTCTTTCCATATCTAGTAATTTTTAGTTTAGTATTTATTTAGAATGTCTAGATTTTGTTCTCTTTCTTTAAAATGTATTGCAGTTTTCTTTGGCTGGCAGCTAAACTACTTGCAGATTAGTTTGATCCTTTCGAGGCTGTGTTTAAGCTTTGTTGGGGCAAGTCTAGAATAGCTAGACTTTACTCTAGAGTTAGTTCAGCTTTTATACTAGAATGTTACCACTCTAGTGTCTGTACTGCATTCCTTGGGTGTTGACTGAGATCTCTCAGTGCTGTCTGATTGGAATTTGAACATGTCACAGTCAGTTACAGTTCCCTGGTAGTTCTTTTCCCAGCCTCATGGAGTTTTCCTCTACCCATATATAGTTTAATACTCAGCAGTAGATTCCAAATCTATGTAGGGATTTGTATAGATTTTGAAGATATTTCTGTGTCTTCCTTCCTTTTGGTACTTTGCCTTCTCAGACAGTGATCTCAGAAACTGAACTGCTTGGGTTCCTACTCCCTATACCACAGTTCAAAAGTTGCCTTCAGACAGAATCATCTCATTTATTTTTTTCGCTAAGAACATTCCATCCAATGACAGTAGAATATACAACTCTGTTTTCAGAAAATGGACAACAAATATGCTCTTTTTAACTTTAGCTTCTTTAGCTAAAGTTCCTAAAGTCACTTCTGTTGTCAGCAGATGATCTCACCTCCTACTTCTCTGAGGAAGTAGGAAGATGCAGTGTAGGTATCCCACAAAATTAAAACCACTTTGTATTCCCAACTCAGTAGTTCCTCACTTCTGTACCATGTCTTCCTTCCCTTCCTCCCAACAGATGAAATATCTTTCTGCCTATCTGAAGGTTGATCTCCTCTTTCTAGGCCCTGGATACCATCTCTTCCTGTCTCTGAATTCATTTATCCTCTTCCTCCTGTTCTTTTATGCTCTCATTTTCTCCTGACCTTTTCCCATTAATAGTTCACTGCTTAATTTTTTTCCATCTAAAAAAAATCGTTCCTGAAACCCACAACCCTTCTTTAGCTACCACCCTGTCTTCCTCCTTTTTTTGAAAGAAGAAAGTCAAGGTTTAAGTCAAAGTGTTGATTGAATTCAGTCTCCTCCTCTGAAACTTGTGTTTATCAAGGATACCATGACCTCTCATTGCTAAATATAATGGACAGTCTCAGTTCCTAACTTGACAGCCCTTTTTCGGTTGACTCTGTTGACCATCCTTTTACCCTCCCTTGTTTAGTTCATTCTCATTCTTTTAATTCATTAGATGCCACACTGTCCTGGTTGTCCTGTTACACCTTAGGCTGTTCCTTCCCAGTTTCTTCAAGGGCCTCTGTTCCTCAACCTAAGTCCTCTGTATTCTGTCTATATTTGCCCATGGTAATCTCATCTATTTTGATGGTTTCAATTAATCTCAGTATACTGATGATTCATAATTATACATCCCCAGTTTAAGCTCTAGACCCATACAGCCAAACTGTTACCAATTGACCAGTTTTACTAAGATGTCACATAGGCACTTCAGACTCAGCTTTTCCAGAACCAATCTCACTGTATCACACCCCAAATTCTGAACATATTTCTATTTGTTTCTTATTGCTGCTGTAACAAATTATCATAAATTTAGTGGCTTAAAACAACACTCATTTATTATCTTTTAGTTCTGCAGGTCAGCAGTCTGACACAGGTCTCACCTAGATAAAATGAAGGTGTCAGGAGAGCTGTGTTCCTTTTGGAGGCTCTAGGGGAGAATCTGTTTCCTTGCCTTTTATAGCTTTTAGTGGCTGCATCTTCAAAGCCAGCAATGGCTGCTCAAGTCTTTCTTACACTGTATCACTCTGACACATCTCTTTTTTGTAGTCAAATCTCCCTCAACTTCCCTCTTACTAGGACAGTTGTGATTACATTAGGCCTATTAGATAATCCAGGATGCTCTCCCCGTCTCAAGGTCCTTAATTTAATCACATCTGGAAAGTCCCTTTTACCATGTAAGGGAACAGATTAACAGGTTTCAGGGATTCAAGGATTAGGACATGTACATCTTGGAGGGCCATTATTCTTTCTACCATATTGTCTTAGTGAATATACTCACTCATCCAACCTAAAAGCCTGGTGGTCATTCTTGTTTTCATCCTCTTTCTCACCTGCCTCACATCCAGTCAGTCACCAAGTCCTGTCACTTCTGTCTTCATAATTGCTCCATTTTTGTCTGTCCCTACTGCTACTACATTAATCCAGATCATTGTACTTGTTGGAAATACTGTAGCTATTTTTCTGTTTCTCGTCTCTCCACTTTTATTCCATTCTTCACAGTATCATTACAATCATCTTTATGAAATGTGAATCTGTATGTTTTGCACCCTTGCTTAAGACCTTTTGCTGGTTCCCCATTGTTCTGTCTTTAAGGCATTGAAGACCCTTCATACTCAGGCTTTACTTTTCTTATTTAATGTCATCTTTCTCTACTCCCTCCACAGGCTGTCAGCAAGCTGTAATGAACACTTGTGGAGTAAGAAAAGAGAATATATACTCTCTCAATCTAGAACAGCAATGGCCATTAGAACATTCTGTGGTGGTAGAAATGTTCTCTATATGCACTATTCAGTATGGTAGCCAGTAGACACATGTGGCTATGTATTAAGCACTTGAAATGTGGCTAGTGTGACTGAGATACTGAACTGTTAATTTTATTAATTTAATTTTAAGTCAAATAGCCAAAAGTGGCTAGTGGCAACCTATTTTAAGTCAAATAGCCAAAAGTGGCTAGTGGCTAGTGCATATCTAGACAGTGGTTCTCAACTGGAGGCAGTTTTGACCCCCAGGAAACATTTGACAATATCTGGAGACATTTTTGTTTTGCTACCAGTTGAGTGGGTAGAGGACAAGTATGCTGTTTAAACATCCTGTAAAATACAGGACATCACTTTATCAGCCCAAAATTGTCAGTAGTGTTAACAGTTGAGAAACTGTGGTCTAGACTATCCTCTTTTTTTTCCCTCTATCTAGTTATATTTTAAGATTCATCTTCACCCCCTCGGAAAACCATCTGTGATTTGTCAGGTCTGAGTCTGATACATCTTCTGTCCCCTAATGTCCTGTGCTTACCTTTATTTGTTTTATGTAGTCACCTCTATGATAGTCATAATCAGCATTTTTATTTGTTCTTGGCTTCTTGAGTGTAGGAGCATATTGGAATATGCCCAAAGGCACATGAGGATGATCAATAAATATTTGTTAAATGTATGAATGAGTATAGTCTAACGACTCAATTATTAAACATATTGCAATTTAAAATGTAAAGAAGTGTTACCACCTTCAGTTGAGACCTTTTTAGAGACCATGTACTTGATAAAACATTGGAATTTATTTGTTGGAATTACTTCACAGTTTGCCCGTAAGAACAGAAACTGGTCTCATTCATTTAGAGGGAAAGAACTTTTTTTTTTTCCTGGCATTCTCCTCTTTTCCCCTGTTCTTCTCAGCTTAGGTATTTCTCTTCCTCCTACACTAACCTGTTGAGAGAGAACCAGCCGAAACCACTCCCACTCATCCCCAGAGTACAGATGGGGAACTGAAACTTTATTGCATAGATTCAGGAAGGATTTAAGCAAGTAAAGTGGGATAAATAGTTCAGAAACTAAGAGAAACTGGCAGCATAACAGAATGGCTCAGAGCTGAGGCTATAGAATGACACAGTCCTGAATTTGAATCTTTGCCCCTACCATTATTGCCATTATTGTCTGATTTTGGATAATTTTAACCTATTTTAGTTATATTTTTAAAGGTGATAATAATAGTACCTAAGCCACTGAGTTACTGTGACTTTTAAAGGAAATAACAACTGTACTTGTTACAGGCATCCCTCAGAGATGCTGAGGGTTTAGTTCCAGACCACTGTGGTAAAGTGAATATTGCAATAAAACGAGTCACACAAATTTTTTGGTTTCCCAGTGCATATAAAAGTTATCTTTATGTATATGTATGGCTGAGTCATTTTGCTGTGCACCTGAAACTATCACAGCATTGTTCATCAGCTATACTCCAATATAAAATAAAAAGTTTTAAAAAGAAGTTATTTTTATACTATACTGTAGTCTCTTAAGTGTGTGATAGCATTATGTCTAAAAAAAACTTGCACACACATTAATTGAAAGATACTTTATTGCTAAACAATGCTAACCCTCCTCTGAGCCTTCAGCAAGTCTTAGTAGTAATATCAAAGATCACTGATCACAGATCACCATAACAGATATAATAATAATGATGGAAAACTTTGAAATACTGTGAGAATTACCAAAATGTGACTCAGAGACACAAAGTGAGCAAATAAGATTGGGAAAATGGTGCTGATAGATTTGCTCAACGCAGGGATGCCACAAACCTTCAAATTGTAAAAAACACAATATTTGCAAAGTGTGATAAAAGGAAGCTCAATAAAAGGAAGTATGCTTGTAGTATAAATACAGTGCCTGGCACATCGTAAGCACACATGACAGCTTCAGCTGAAGGTGTTGTACGTGTAAATTGTTAATGTGGATCTAATTGACTTTATTGCCACAAATTTATGTTTCTAGAAGTCTAAATGTTAGTCAGGGATAACATTTTATGTTCATCATCACAAAACTTACCATTTAAGAATGAATGCTTACCATATGGAACCAATGAGGGGAGAGTATTGAATCCCTCAAACATAGAGAGTGGAAGACAGAGAAGTTGGGAATCACCTGGCTAAAGCTGCCTGGAAGCCAGAAGGTACATATTGTAGAACAGCTGCCAGTATCAACACTCTATGCTCCCTCCCCCTTCAGGCCTTTGTAGGTGCTGTTTCCTCTACCACCTGTGCCCTTCTCAGATTTCTTCACTTGGATAATAACTCCTAGTCCTTTTGGACTTGGCCCAGAAACCCTTTTTGGAATGCTTTTTATCTATTAGGAATGCATTCAGTTGCAGATAACAGAAAACCCCAAGTATTGGTGGCTTAAAGAAATAAGAGTTTGTGTCATCTAATAAGTCCAAAGTTAGGCATCCAAGAGTGGTGCAGTAACTCAGTAATGCCTCTGGAATCCTAGGCCCTTTGTTTTTTGCTGTGTCATCTTTTATCCTGTCACGTCATTGATGGCTGCTGCACTTCCATGCCTTCTGTCCAAATGCTAAGGCAGGAAGAAGGGAGGAAGGGTCAAAGGGCTTTCTTCTAGGGAAGCTCTGTCTTTGTTTTCAGTACACTAACTTCTGTTTCAAAAACCCACTTCAGGAACTTCCACCTCCAGGGTAATGTCACTTGGGTGCCTCTAGCTACAAGGGAAACTAGGATATGGAGTATTTTGTTTCTAGCCTCTATACCAGAAGAAGACCAAAAAGAAGGTGGTTAGCAATATACGTCTGAGTCCAGCCTGTCTGCCATAGCTTCTCATGTTAAGGTCCCCTGCTGTCATGCACCTTATAAAAAGCTTTATACCCCTATTAAAGCTCTTACCATATAGTATGCTAATCCCCAGATTAATTGGTTTTCTTCCCCAGGAATAAGCTTTTGGTAGTAAGGACTGTGTCTTACGGTCTTGGTATCCTCAGTGCTTAGCAGTGTCTAGTACGTGGAAGACATTCAGTAAATATTTGCTGAATGATTATCCACAAACAATAATTATCAAAAAGAATGTATAATATGCACATAATATCCCCAGAGTTTCTTTATACGTGTTGTTGTTATTATTATTAACATTTATTGAGTATTTATTATCATGTGCCAGACAAGTGCTTTACATATTTTATCATTCAGCCCTCATAATTTGCCTATGAGCTTTAATCTGTTATCCTCATTTTACAAATGAAGAAACAGGCTCAGACAGGTTAAGTAACTTACTCAAGGTCATAAAACTTGCTAATTGGTAAAATTAGGCTTTTAATCCAGATAGTCTGACTCCAGAGCCCAGGCTTTTAAAAAACTGTGATATACATAACATTTTTAAAGCGTCTGAAATATTAGGTTATTATATATGAATTTTTAAGAATCTACTTCTTCATCTTCCTATAATTAAGAAATGTTCCTGAAAGTAATTATCCACTTTGAAAATAAATCTGAAAAGAAAAAATGAAAAGCTGTCCTCATTATCTTACTGAATTTTAGTAGTCAGTAATTCTAAATTCAGTCTCTTTTTCTGCAAGCAGGTTGCTTGAATGCCATTTTAAAAACATAATATGCTCATTAAAACAAAATTGCTAAAATGATTTCAGCTATTTAAATTGATTACAATTGTGAAGACTATGGTGCTGTGAAATATGCTAGAAGTGAAAAATAGAAAATTGTATCTGTGCTATTTTTAAAGCCTAGTATTTTGCCTGCTTATCAGTAAAGACAAATCGAAAATATTTGCAGAAGCATAATTGTGAACAGAGTTTTTTGTTAATATTTTAATGCTTTTGCAATAAAACAATTGATTTTTACTTAATTTTAACAATAATCAACATGACTTAAACTAAATTTCTCATGAGTTGTAACAATTTTAGGTCTATAATGTCATTATACATTTGTAAAGCCGATCCAATTATATTTTTCATAACCAGCTTAATAGTCAAGGCAAAAATCTTACCATTGATACTCCCAACCCCCTAGGATTAGCTAGACCTCAGCAGAGTTTGAAAGCTACTCATTCCATATTACCTAGGCCCCTTATTTTAGTTGAATGAAATTGGACTACCTGAAAGCTATAGCGAGGCCTAAAATGTGAGAGAAATAATCCTGAATGTTTGATGGAGAAAAGGCCTGGTTTGGTGAGGCTCAACCACAGAAGGAAGGGAAATAATAGTTAGTTTCCCAAAATATGGTCCTTGGAAGAATAATTCCATAGGATGTTAATATGCAAAAAGGGTTCCAAAAGTCAAATATGTTTCGTGAACTCTGGATTGAAGGATGTGTTAAGAGCTGTTATTAATATGCTGCTGTGTATCATGAATCCTAACAAATATTCAATATATACAAGACTTTTTTCCCCTCATAAAACTTCTCATGAAACTGATGTTCTAAGACACACTATTTGGGAAGTGATTGATAAAACTGATAGGGTAAGTTTCTGCACTAGAGAGAGAAATTATTTTCCATGTGCCATCCAGAACTATCAGGATATTGAGAACTTCCTGTTTATATTACTGTATATTAGGTGTGTATGCTACCAGGAAGCAATCTTTCACCAGTTCTAATGTTCAGGTCCCCTACATTGATTAGTTGTGTTGGAGTTACTAGAACTAACAAGAGTTAAAAGAGGGGGGAAAATGACCATATATTTTGGTTCCTGTTAGGAAAAGCTAATGTAAATATTAAAACAAATAACATTTCGCTTATCAGGAAATCAGTTGAAAGCAAGAAGAAAACTATTTCTGTCTCATGGACTGGGCAATTCGACAGCAATCCTAGTAAGATTATGGAGGTAAGAGTAGACAATCTTTGTTTACTTTTCTTCCCATCAGCTGGAGAGATAAAAGGCTTAAAAGGAGGAATAAGGGAGGCTAAGTACAGTTGACCCTTGAACAACACAGTTTTGAACTGCTTGGGTCCCTTATGTGCAGATTTCTTTTGCTAAATATGGTACTACAGGATCTGTGGTTGGTTGAGTCCCCAAATGCAACTGTGGTATGGAGAGCCAACAGTGAAGTTATACTCGAATTTTCAACCACAAGGATGGTAGACACCCCTAACCCCCATATTGCTCAAGGGTCAACTGTATTTTAGATCCATTTAAGTCCATATTTTAAATCTCTCTGGAAGAGTATACTGCCCTACTTTTAGGGCTCTCTACTGACCAGTATCCTAAGAGAGGACTCTTATGTATTGCCAGTTACTTCTAAGTTTAATAAATGCAGTGTTGGTGAGTTAACATGGCCTAATAAAGCATGTGCTTTACAGAACATTCTATGCTCTGCACCGAGAAGGGCAAGTAAACTCAACTGGACAGAAATTGAACATGTCTAATGAGTTCCTTGCACAGATGAGTCTAAAGGCTTCTTGACCTAAGTCTGCTATACTGGGAGAGGGCGAGTTATATTCATGCGAGTTGAACCAAGGAGGACTTTCTAGGATTACCAGTAAGAGAGAGAAGTTGAAAGTGATGTGAGGTTGCCAGAATGCCTGTTCCTTCTGGAGAGCTAGAGAAACTTGAAATTTGGTGATAGATGTCGTCATTCAGGTTATTCTGTAGTGAGGCAGGTTCCCTACAGGGGAGAACTCTCAATAGCGTCCTCTTGCAAGGGAATACAGTAGAAAACTTGAAAGGGTGAGATTGTAGTGAATCAATAGTCAGTATGTGTTAGGTTCTGAATGCTGATTAAGTAATCCTTCAGTACTCTGCTGTCGCCTCCCACCCATGCTGGACTAATGTTTGTCCTCCCTGGGGGAAATGAACAAAAATTAGCAGTCTAAGCTATGTTCTATAACAACTTTCCTTCTGTAATGGACACCAAAGTCTATTATTAGATGAGTCCTAAGAACCAACTTTCTGGCCACACGTGAGTTGTCCATTATAAATGCTAAAACCTGAAAAGAGAATCACAATGGAGGTACTAAGTACCCCATCTGAAAAACCCTGTTTAGCATAGTAATAAGTTGGTTAGAAAACAGGAGGGGGAAGAGCAGGGCAAGCAATCTGTCTGTAGCAAGTCTATTCATTTATCATGGATATCTATGTGGAGGTTCAGCATTACTTACATTCTCACCAGGGTCGTATCTGGAACATTGCAGTAGAGAATATTTCCCTGGGTATAACCTTCCCAGTATCATTTCATCTTGGCTTATAGCATCTTATTCATATAGCTAACTCTGAATCAAAGTACTGTACATTCCAGAGATCCTGGATTTTAAAACATATGGTTGCTCAGATATGGACTGGATGGTAATAACAAGCAGGCCTGGTCCAGCAACTCAAGCATCTTGGTGCTTATGGCCCTGGAAGGAATCAACCCTTAACCCTGTAGACCCGAGGAGCTAAACTGGAGACCCACAGACTAGATCCATTCCACAGAGGTGTTTCCTTTGGCCCACGGTAACATTATCTAAATTTCTAATTGGTTGCCATATTTCAAATTTGAAATTTTAAAATTGGGAGAGTTCACAGAAAAAAATCAGGTGTCTGGCCTCTCTGAAAACTTAGGACACTGATGAATCTTTATTTCTACATGATGTGTGTTCTCCAGTTTTCTTGCATTTTCCTGCCATGCATTTAACTCCTAAATATATATATTTTTCTTACCTGTAGTCTAGTTTAATCATTTGCATTACCTACCTGGCATTTGAGCTTGTGACCTCTGTGTTAGATCCTTTGGGGGCAAGATTTTCCTGAGAGCCATTCATCACAGGATTGGAGGAGCCATAATAGTATGTATGAGGACAGATAATGAGAAGGCAGCCTCCATTTTTGTCTCAGTAATGTGGCCTCTTTACTGTCAGTTCTTGTCCTGCCTGGCCATTACAACAGTCAGTCAGTAGAAAGCAAAAGTAGGGTAGGACAAAGAATAATGGTAAAGCTCTTTGAGAATCTTTCCTATTGGTTAGCCACTGTGTGAAACGTTTTATCTTCATACTTTCCAATGAAACCTTCCCTGACCAGTCTAGTTTAAATTGTACCCACTGCCAATACTTTTTCTTTATAGCATTTATCATTATCATGTAACAGATGTTCTACTTTTAAATTTTATTGTCTGTCTCCCTGGTACTAAAATGTAAGGTCATGCATGTCTAAAGCATAGTTGGCACTCAATACTCAGTGAATGAATGAATGAATATAATCTCATTAATTTTTTAAACTTTTCAAATCTATCCCATAGTTAATGTTTTAAGTTAGAAGCCAAATCTTTTAATGTGCCGACTGCTGAAGTGGTTGGATGAGAAGTAAAAGATATGTGAAGCAGGGTGTAGGATATCTGCTTCCTGAAAACCAGACTAATGTTATTAGAGTGGGACTTTCTAAGACAGATGACACACTCCCAGAAATAAATTCGAGTAACTTGCTCAAGGGAGAATTTTTCACAAAAGGCACACCTCCTCTCCTGCTCTCCGGAGATATATGTTATTGAGGGGGCATGTATGAGGTGTATACAATTTGAAAAGACTTCTTTCCTCCCTTTCCTCCTTTATGGAAGAAAGCATGCTTTCTCACCTCAAATCCTTGCTATAATGAATACTAAATGATGACCAAGGTCAATTTCCTGACCCAGTATTGATTGAAACTAAAAATTTTGTTTGGACTATTTAATTAAAATACATCAGACTTGAAAAAGGCTCGTTGTTAGAATAGAAGATAGGGTTTATCATGTGATGTAGCACTGAGGTTACTTTTAGTAAAGACCTAGCTTAGAATCTGACCGTTTCCTTTCAGCCACTTGGTGGAGAGGAAATGAGTACCTTACAAGAGAGCTACTTTTGTGTAGATTTTACCTGTCCTGGCAGGGGTTGGGGCATGGTGCTTGCTGACAGAGGGGCCAGATTTAAATAGCTGCATTTGCTTTGTTTTTTGAGTTATCACAAAAAGAAATCATCTGTATAAGGCCATGCCATCCATTCAGAGGAATTTGAACCCTTTATTCTTTTTTATTTACATCAAGTACATGAGTTATTTTATCCCTCAGTATGGGAGGACAATATAGTTATAACGTTTTTGGTTTTTTGGGTTTTCTCCTGTTAGGAATTCAAGTGGACTAAATTGCCGCTAAGGCCCAAATCATGAGTTCTGGTTACTTTTCTCTTCCATAATTGTAAAGAGTGCCTTTACCATTGTCAGCTAGCTTTCAAATTCATTTTATTGTCACAAAGAGGAATAGGATAGACCAAGATGGCAATCTCTCACCCATTTACCTGAAATAAGTCCAATTTTCATTAGTACCTTTATATTCAAAGAATGACATAATACACTATAATGCATTTTGATAGAAAACAAATGAATTCTTATAGTATTCTAGTTTTTCTATTTTTGCATTTTAAGTTATTTTCAGACTTACAGAAAAATAAACTAAGGGGGAAAGAAGGAAAGGTTAATAGGAGCAGAGACAGGAATTAAAGAACTAACTTTTCCTCTGTGGCCGACATCTTAGTTGAGGCTGTAGCTTTGTGATCTTGAAGAATCAATTAGAACAAATCCAGTTTTTTGGAAACATAATAGTAGTTGGGCTCCCAGGGACTATCCTTTCTTTCCATGCTATAAAAACAAAAACAAACAAACAAAAAAACTTTAAACACAGTGACTAGAAAGACCTAAACCTTATCCTTCTTGCTAGTGCCCTCAGCCTTATCCCCAACCACTAGTAGAACCCTAGGATCTTTTCAAACAGCATACAGAAACATTGATAATAACCTTTGCCTCACCTAAATGAGCCAGAGAAAGATTACTTGATCATTCCGTGATGCTCACTTTTTGTAGCATTTAACTATGGGCAGAAGTATTCTCCCTAGAGATGGCTCTCATTTGAATCCTGTTTCAAAGGGACTCAAATCTATAGGTTTATGTACCCTCTGCCTATTTGAACCCTAGCAATATGCCCTTGTCTCAGCATTTCATTTGGTTTTTAGTCATCTGGGCATTTATGTAGCTGTGGTACTTGCTACCATGTTATTCATTATTTCAGTTTGAGGGATTTAGCTTCCTTTTTTGTTAAGCCCTAAAAAAAAAATCAAAGAGTATATTTTAGGGCACATTTATAAAAAATGACCACATGGTTCTCATAGGAAGTTAGGAAACTGAAAATTGCTGAAAATTAAGAATTCTAAGCAAAACGAATTGAAAAATAGAGTCCTTATACCTTGACCTTTTTCTCTATCTTCCTTATTCAATCCTGTGGAAGGACAGCTTTCACAACTGCTGGGGCCTGAGAGAATGTAATATCAGGTATGTTCATTGTTTCCATAAATTTTTTAAAAGGCTATAGAATAAGGTTCTACTTTCCCCCTTCAAGTCCTTCTGTCAGTGATGCTGGTGAAGAAAGAGGCCTTTTAATAACTGTGCTCCAGAATCGGTGTCTCTTGTCGGGGGAAGAAATAATTAGAATTTTTTTCACGTTTTGTTTTGTTTCTGAAGTTTACAAAATTAAAAAACAAATTCAAGTCTGATTATCCTGTCATTGTATATATTTTCCCTCCTTACCTGGTAACTTAACTGAAGAAACTGTCAAACTGGAGAATTTAAGTTTCTGGATTTTAAGCTAACTGTTCTAAATACAAATTTAAATTAAAACTTCTTTTAAAACCTTTTTCTGATACTAGTTTGAAAAGTAAAATTTAAAGAATAATCATGAATGTGATACCCTGGTTGGTCATCTTCCATCAAGACTCTGTCATTGTCAACCTGACTAGTTCCTTGAGAGGTGTTTATACATCTCAACAGGAGAGTTTCTGCTTCTTTTGGAAATAAAGATAATGATCCATCAAGGATTTGCATGAAAGCTCCTCAGTTAAGTCCTTACTTGTTACCATCTTTATAACCATCAACCCTTCCCCAGTTTTGTGACCTTGTAAAAAAAAACCAAACAAACAAACCTGAATAACACCTGAGAATAAAGTCTCATAACAAGAAACACATCACTGCAAAAAAATTTATTTCAAACAGGGAAAACCTTTTTTAGTAATGTTTGCGAAGTTGTGGGGTAAACCTGATTCAGGATGTTCCCTAAAAACCGGAGCAGATCTCTCCACTCAGACTACCTTATAACTGTATTCTATGCCAGTAAATAGTGGGAACGTTTTTCCTTACCATCTGCTTGAAGGTTTTTAAGTTCTAGTAATAAGACATTGAAAATTCTACCTGGTTCTCTGCAATTCATCTGGTATGTTTTGACAGTTTGGAGGTGGATGTCCTGAGCAGACAAGATGAAGCACTAAAAATTAACTCAGTTTTTTGAAATATAGAATATTGTTTCAGGTATTTTTTTTAACAACGGAAAGCAAATGGAAAGTTATACATTTTTTTCCAAGTCCAACCTAGGGAAAGCTTTTATTTCTGACCTATTCTGCTTAGATTGATTCCTTTCTCTCTAGTATCACAGTTATCAGAAATATTTTCTAACTTCAGTTACATCTTGATGGCTCAGGAAGGAATAGTGTCGACATTTTTCTGCACTTACCCTGACGAAAGTCAGTGCTGGTGGAACATTGTCTTCAGTAATTTGTGGTCAAGTCTGATGCTCATATAAAATCTAGGAACCTTGCTCTTGTGGTATACCTCTTAAGTTAGTGGAGGTCACCAGGCAAAATATTTCCTAAATTTCTTAAGATACCTTGCTTTTTCAAATAAAAGATTCTATACTTGTTGATAGAATTTGAATTATAAACTCTTTTGCCAAAATCTGACTTTAAGCAAGTATATATTTCAAAATAATATTTATGTAATAATAATACCTATTATAGATACCTTTTATAAATTTCTTTTAATCCGCACAAAAATTTTATGGGCATTTTATCACTGTTTTACAGACTTGAAAATTAATGCTCATCTTGCCTAATATCACAGAGCTAATGAGTGGCAAATCTGGAACTCTTCTGATTCTGTATCCTGTACCTTAGCACTATATCCTACTGTTTTAGATAGATTAGATTTGAAAGGTCCACCAATCAAGCTCAAGTAGCAACTGCTTTATTCATCTATAATATATGATATAGGTCCTTTATCCTTATTAGCTATTAATTTATCAATACGAGACTTGCCTATTAACCTCAGATTTCTAAAAGTTCCATCAAAGCTGCTTTACTACTACACTAATCAGTTACTGGGAGATATTCTTATATGAAAAGTCTGTTTCACAAGTTCAAGAAGGATCAGTGAATCATACATTTTGCTATGTGATCCTCTCAAGGATAAGGTGTCAGATTTTTTCTAAGTTAAATTCCAACTCAGTGAAAGTTGTTTTTAAATACTGAAAGTAAAAACGGCATTATTTTTAACCTTTAATAAACAAGAATCCCATAATAGATGTGGCATGAAAATTAGAATTGGTGAATCATTCAATAAATTTTACTAGGAAAATTAGCTAACCTTGTGGAAAATTTTTAATTAGGTTTCTACTTCATAAATTATAGAAAAATAAATTTTAGAGGAATTAAGTACAATACCTAAAGACCTAAATATGAAAAACAAAACTTTAAAAAGAAAACATGGGATATCTTAATGACATTGGGATAGAGAAGGATTTCAAAATAAGACACAAAAAGCACAGATTATAAATGAAAAGACTGATATATTTGACTGCCTGGAAATTAAAAACTTCTCTGCATCTCAAGACTCCAAAAACAAAATGCAAATACAAGCTACAACTAGAGAAGATATTAGCAACACTTCTAAGCAATAGAAGATTAGTATGTGGACTACATAGTAAATATTCCCATTTTTAAATGTGTAGTTCCTTGAGCAGTGGTTCTTCAGATGTGATCCTCTGACTAGCAGTATCAACATCACTGGGAACTGTTTAGAAATCCGGGTTCTCAAGGTCCCTGCTCCAGACTACTGAGTCAGAAACTGTCATCTTTAACAAGCTCTCCAGGTGATTCTGATGCATGGTAAAATTGGATAGCCATTGAATTAGAGTAAACTCAAATGGTAAATAATATGATAGTTTCATCGTCAATCAGAAAATGTAAAATAAAACAGTGAGATACTTTTTCATACTTATAAGATTAGCTAAAATGGAAATCTTAATTTTTAACAAGGATGTGGAGAAATTGTAGCATTGCTGTTGGAAATATAAATAGGCATAACAGTTTTGGCGAGCAATTTGGGAATACCAACAAAGTTGAAGATGTGCATCTTATATGACCAAGTACTTCTACTTTTAGGTAGGTTCGTACTATAGAAAAAACTCCCACTCAAGGACACAACAGTCACAAATAAAAATTTTTATTGCAGCACTATTTGAAATAATGGGACTTTATAACAACTCTGTCATAAAGAAATGGATAAACTGGTTTCAGTTCATATAACAAACACTACTGTATAATCTAAAAAGTTGAAAGAATTCTGAAGCAAATATGGCAAAAAGTTAGCATCTTTTAAATATGGATAGTGATACATGTGTACCTACTTTGTATACTTTGGTTGAAATACTTTATCATTTTAAATTTAAAAATTAAATGGGGTATTAAAATATTAAAAGGAGTACCATCTGGCTCTGTCTTACATTTCAGGATTCTGCTTCAAATGGTGATTGAGTTTGGATAAACCAGAATCTTCGATCTAGGTGAGGGGGGAGGGTGTAACTAGATAGCGAAAAACTTTTTTTTAGCAATCAATAAATGCAAATTAATTGAGTATAAATCCCTGAGTAATTGCTGTGGCCCAAAGTAAAGGGACAAACAGGCATATTATAGGACCTTGTGTACAAAATCTATTAGAGTTGAATTTTTTAACTAGGTTTTTTTTTTTTTTTTTTTAAATACAGTGGGAGAGAGCGTGAAGGCTGTATATTCTAAACTGGTACTTCTTAACTTTTTTTTAGCCCATATCTCATTTTGATAAACATAAATATCTTCTATTCTTGGTTGATATAATTTGAAATTTCAAAATATGTTAAATACTATTCTAAAAATGAGTGAATGAAAGCTTTTGTGATTAGAGAGGAGCCCAGTTCCTCTCTCAACGTTTTTATCTGCATATCTAAAAGGGATCTTCAGTTCTCTCAGAAGTGCTAGGGGGAAAGGTCTGACTTGCTGTATTAATCAGGATGGGCAAGGCTATGCTGCCGAAACAAAGGAAGCCTGAAATATCAGTGGCCTAACCAGAAGAACTTATTGTCATTCACACTACATGTATAGCACAAATCATTGGAGGGCCCTGTTCCACGTAGTCCCTCAGGAACCCACATTGACAGACATTGCCATGTTGTAGCCTCACCACTGAAACACAGGACTGCCAAGGTGCCACAAAGGGGGAAAAAGGATATAGAGGTGACACATTGGTTCTTAACTATGTCAGCCGAGAAATGAAATGCATCACTTGTGCTAAGTTCATGGCCCTAAACTAACTGCAGAGGAGGCTGAGCAATGTAGGTGAGCAGATGGAATATTTGGTGGACTGTCTCTGTTCCTTATTCTCTTCACCACTTTACTTACATCTCACAGAAACAGCTAGATAGCTCCATGCTCCTCGTTCCTCCTGTGAATATTCTTGATCAGCCAGAGTTTCAGAGGGGAAGGGCATAGGAGTGGTAGAATTCGAGCACAGAACTCCACCTTGATCTTCCAGAAGTAACATGATCTTGTATATTTTGCTTTACACCTTTAATTTTCTCTGGATCACATGATATCAAAGTGAATGTTGAATCTGGTTGTTTGCTATATGCTTTTCTGTCTAGGATGTGAAAGAGCAACGCACTATCTAGGTCATTTGCAACATTAAGTCTGTAACATTGCTTTGTTTTCATACCCAAAGTTTCTGAAAAACCAGCTACATAAATGTATGCTTATGTAAATGGGATGATTGACACACAAGGTCTGCTTACTTACGTGGAAGTAAACAGGGAGATTTTTACCAAAAATTCTCCAAAGGGGTTTCCTGGAATGTCTTTGACATCTAAATCAAACTTTAGTTCCAAGATTCCTTGGATATCTTCTTGCAAAGATTGAACTGTGTGAGAGAGAAGTCCCCATAAACTTTTGGGCAAGATTTTCAACTACAGTAGTGGGAAATCATCACCTTAGTTCATTCAACAGACTAGATAATATTTGAGGTTCCCCCTAAACTTGAAGACGTTTTCAATAACTTTGCTTTGAGAACTTAACTTCTTCAACTCAGGAAAATGAAGACTTTTAAGACTAATGAGTAGAGATGTTGTTGTTTGTCATTTGAAGTTTCAGGTCAGATATTCAGATATATTTGCCAAATATGCCAAGCGCTATTAAAAATTGTGATTTTTTTATTGTAAAATACACGTAACATAAAGTTTATCATTAGTGATATTTATTATAGTATATTCACAATGTTATGTAAACACTACCTCTACCCAGTTCTAAAACATGATTTCGTCACCCCAAAAGGAAACCCATTAAGCAGTCAGTCCTCTTACTCCGCTCCTCCCAGTCCTTGGCAGCCACTAATCTTTCTCTCTGCATGGATTTGACTGTTCCGGGTATTTCATAAAAGTGAAAGCATTTGATATGTGGCTTTTTGTGCCTGGCTTCTTTCGCTTAGCATAATGTTTTCAAGATCCATCCATGTCGCAGCATGTATCAATACTTCATTTCTTTTTATGGCTGAGTTTTTAAATTATAATTTTTTTAAAATTTATGCAGTTGGTCTTTTTCCTAATACTCTAAAAATAGAGCAGCTTTGTCCTTCATTTCATAAGTGCATCAAACATATTTCTTTTTGACAATCAATGAATCTCCACTTGGAACAGAAAACTAATTCTTTATTTTTTGGCGGCATTGGGTCTTCGCTGCTGCGCTCTGGCTTTCTGTAGTGGCAAGCGGGGGCTACTCTTCGTTGCGGTGCGTGGGCTTCTCATTGCGGTGACCTCTCTTGTTGCGGAGCACAGGCACGCGGACTTAAGTAGCTGTGGCACGCAGGCTGTAGAGCACAGGCTCAGTAGTTGTGACGCACGGGCTCAGTTGCTCCGCGGCATGTGGGATCTTCCCGGACCAGGAATCGAACCCATGTCCCCTGCATTGGCAGGTGGACTCTTAACCACTGTGCCACCTGGGAAGTCCAAAACTTATATTCTTGATGTTTAAATATTTACAAAGTATTTACAAAGTCAAATAATCTGAGGTTTAACATACTTGCCAAATGATATTCTTGCCTTGATAATCAAGCAAGGTTAAGGTCTTCTACACCACTGATCATTGTTTTGGAAGCCAATGATTAGCCGTAAATGACAAGTGTATCCAAAACCAAAAATCCTCGTGGTGAACTCAGCTTTGCTAGACTGGAATGCCATCACTATACACTTGCGTCGTTTTGTTCTCATTTGCTTCATAGAATTTTGATAATCAGTTTTAGTAAACTCTCCAAATTTTTTCTTCTGTGTGTTGAGTCCTACATAACAAATAAAACAGTAATTGACAGTAGTAACTTTTCATTGTTTGAAAGGCAAAAAAAAGGGGGGCAGCAGTGAGTTTGATCTTTTTCAAAACTATTCCGTCTTTAAATTAAATCTCTTTGGCACTTTATCCTAATTTGGATTATCTTCTGAATTCCTTCTGGAATTTCTTCTCTGTTCTTTTCTCTAGTATATATAAAAATTGAAAACTGTAGCATCCAAAGTTTCTCCAACAGTATGAAGTTTTTTTATTCTTAGTCATCAAAAATGATGTGTTTTTCGTTTGATGTTTTTTAAGTGAGGTGTAACTGATGTAACATTATATTAGTTTCAGGTGTACAACATAATGATTTGATACTTGTATATACAGGCACACCTCATTTTATTACGCTTTATTACACTTTACAGATACTGCATTTTTTATAAATTGAAGGTTTGTGGTAAGCCTGCCTGCATTGTCAGATGATGGTTAGCATTTTTTTAGCAATAAAGTATTTTTAATTAAGGTATGTACCTTGTTTTATTAAACGTAATGCTATTGCTTACTTGATAGACTATAGTATAGGGTAAAGATAACTTTCATATGCACTAGGAAACCAAAAAATTTGTGTGTCTCGCTTTATTGCGGTATTTGTTTTATTGCGGTGGTCTGAAACTGAACCTATAGTACCTCCGAGGTATGCTTGTATTGCAAAATGATCACCCCAGTAAATCTAGTTAACATCCGTCACCATACATAAGTTTTCTTATGACAGGAACTTTCAAGATCTACCATTCTAGCTACTTTCAAATATGCAATACAGTATTATTAATTGTAATCACCGTGCTATACATTATATCCCTATGACATTCATTTTATAACTGGAAATTTTTACCTTTTTGACCTCCTTTACCCATTTTCCCCACTCACACTCCCACCCCCCACCTCAGGCCACCACCAGTCGTCACTGTATCCATGGGCTCAGGGTTTTTTGTCTGTTTTGGTGTTGTTTTTAGATTCCACATATAAGGGAGATCATACGGTGTTTATCCTTTTTTGTCTCACTTATTTCACTTAGCATAGTGCCCTCCAGGTCCATCCATGTTGCCAAAAATGGCAAGATTTCACTCATTTTTATGGCTGAATAATATTCCATTGAGAGAGAGAGTTTCTTTATCCAAAAAAATTATGTTTTGTGTTGTGTTTTCTCAGACTTTGCCCATAATAATACCCATGGTTTTTTTGGTAACATAATCTATTTTCGATTTAATATGATAGGCACTGTTGGGATTAAGTGGGTGATGTTAATAATATTGAACAAGAGGTATTTTAGGGATGATAATTATTTATTTATTTTATTACTTATCTCCATTACATCATTTTATTTTATTTTTTTTAACATCTTTATTGGAGCATAATTGCTTTACAATGGTGTGTTAGTTTCTGCTTTATAACAAAGTGAATCAGTTATACATATACATATGTCCCCATATCTTTTCCCTCTTGAGTTTCCCTCCCTCCCACCCTCCCTATCCCGCCCCTCTAGGTCGTCACAAAGCACCGAGCTGATCTCCCTGTGCTATGCGGCTGCTTCCCACTAGCTATCTATTTTACGTTTGGTAGTGTATATATGTCCATGCCACTCTCTCACTTCGTCCCAGCTTATCCTTCCCCCTCCCCACGTCCTCAAGTCCATTCTCTAGTAGGTCTGTGTCTTTATTCCTGTCTTGCCCCTAGGTTTTTCATGACCATTTTTTTTTAGATTCCATATATATGTGTTAACATACGGTATTTGTTTTTCTCTTTCTGACTTACTTCACTCTGTAAGACAGACTCTAGGTCCATCCACCTCACTACAGATAACTCAATTTCATTTCTTTTTATGGCTGAGTAACATTCCATTGTATATATGTACCACATCTTCTTTATCCATTCATCTGTCAGTGGACACTTAGGTTGTTTCCATGTCATGGCTATTGTAAATAGTGCTGCAGTGAACATTGGGGTACATGACTCTTTTTGAATTATGGTTTTCTCAGGGTATGTGCCCAGTAGTGGGATTGCTGGGTCATATGGTAGTTCTATTTTTAGTTTTTTAAGGAACCTCCATACTGTTCTCCATAGTGGCTGTATCAATTTACATTCCCACCAACAGTGCAACAGGGTTCCCTCTTCTCCACACCCTCTCCAGCATTTATTGTTTGTAGATTTTTTGATGATGACCATTCTGATGGGTATGAGATGATACCTCATTGTAGTTTTGATTTGCATTTCTCTAATGATTAATGATGTTGAGCATTCTTTCATGTGTCTGTCGGCAATCTGTATATCTTCTTTGGAGAAATGTCTATTTAGGTCTTCTGCCCATTTTTGGATTGGGTTGTTTGTTTTTTTGATATTGAGCTGCATGAGCTGCTTGTAAATTTTGGAGATTAATCCTTTGTCAGTTGCTTCACTTGCAAATATTTTCTCCCATTCTGAGGGTTGTCTTTTCGTCTTGTTTATGGTTTCCTTTGCGGTGTAAAAGCTTTTAAGTTTCATTAGGTCCTGTTTGTTTATTTTTGTTTTTATTTCCATTTCAACAGATTAAAGTGGGGAAAGGCTGGAGGCAGGGAAAGCAGGTAGTTAGACTTTTTTAGTAATTCAGTAATCATTGTAAGTTCCTTAAGGGCAGGGGCTATTGTTGTGTTGTTCATCTGTCTATTTCCAGTCTTTGTATAGGTTGTGATACACAGTATAAGTTCATAGTTATAAATCATCTGTGGAACATTTCAGAAAGTAAACTTAGGGAATAAATAAATGAGTAAGTGAATTCTCCTTTATTGTTTAAAGAAAGACAGCTAAAGACCTAAACTAATGTGGTGGCTGGGAAAATAAAGACTAGAAGAACATGGTGGAAAGAGTTAAGAAGGCTAAATGAAGGATTAGAGTGTAATACACCAAGAGGAGCAAAACTAGGCAGACTCCAAAACTGAACACTGGGAAACTAGAGAAAAGAAGGTGTTAAGTAACAACTGAGAAAGAAAATGTCTGTGTATGTGTAGGGGTTTTTTGTTGTTGTCAAGGGAAGAGTTATGTAGGATATTGCTGATCAGTCTATCAGATATTAAAGCAAGAGCTAATTGGAAAATACCCCATAGACAGTGGAATGAAAAAAAAATGTGGATTTGAGAGTTAATTGCATATAATTGATAGATTAAGTCATTCTATGGATAAATTCTAAGATTAAACTGTTTCGTGAATGAATTCTGGTGAGAATAAGAATAGGCTAAATTATATCATTGTAAGCTTTTTTAAAAAATTGGATCTATGTTTGAGCTATGCTTTATTGTGTAAGAATAAATTCTGCCACCAAGAATGCCAGTAATCTGTCCATATTTTCCATTGCAATGCAGTTCAATTGTAATGAATTAGGCTACCAGAATTTTATTATGATATTTTTATTGCAGTAGGATTTGTGGCACATTTAAAGCTATCCTGTGGCAAACTCAGCTGGGAAAGAAAACTATACAGTCCTCTGCATAGCAGAAATTTTCTTAAAGGGTACATTTATAGACAAAATGACAAAGTTGCACAACAGTAGTGATAGACAGTCTTACAAGTAGGTTCTCCAGATAGCATCCACTGTTGCAAATCAGAGAATAATTACATCTGCATAGCATGGAACAGATTGTTGGTTGTACTTTGGAATAGTTGGCCCTCCGTATCCACAGGTTCTGCATTTGCGGATTAGACCAACCCTGGATCAGATTTGATTCCTCCGTTATGGAGGAGCTGTGCATAAGGAGGACTGACTGTATAACACCATTTTATATAAAGAACTTGTGCATCTGTGGATTTTGGTATCTGTGGAGGGGAGAAGGGGGTTCCTGGAACCAATTATCCACGGATATAGAGGGATAACTATATTTTTTAACCTCAATTCCAACCCCAGTGACAGTAGCATCATCAGTCACATGTTCTAGATTTTTGAGAAATAGAAAAGAAGCCTAGAAATCATCTCATTCATTTTACATTTCTAAGGAAAATCCGCCAGAGCATGGAAGCCTCATAGCCAGTTAAATAGTTAGGCTAAGACCAACTAATAAATAGTCTCTTGACTCCCAATCTAGTACTTTTCCTGTAATATTGCACAACCCTCCTTCTTTAAATGTGATTTAAAATGAGAAGTTTTCGTCTAAGCATTGATTTATGATTTTATTTATACCTAGAATGTAAGAATTAATAGGAAAGTACCATTTTCTCTTACTAATCAACTTTTTATATGCAATAAATTTATCACACAACTTGACTGTATTATTTTACTGATAAGAAAAAAGCCTAGATTCTGTTTTCTTTGGCAGGTGATTCATTCCACCTGGTTTAAATTTAGATAGTATTTTTAGGGAGGTGTTAGTAAATTTTGTTGAGGGAGACACAAGAATTTTTTAAATGATCTTTCTTTTTAATCCTTTTTAACCAGCAAGAAGTTGAGAAGTTTACAGACCTAGAGAAACTCTACCTCTACCTTCAGCTGCCTTCTGGTCTCAGCAATGGAGAGAAAAGGTAATATCACTTCTTGTCTTTGCCTCAGTTACTGTGTTTATGTGTGTGTTGTGGTTGTTATTGTTTTGCACTATTCCTAAAATCATCAGGAAACAGACTGTCAAAACAGTAGATCTTTTTAGTCTTTGATCATATTTGGTTAAGTGTTTACCCATAGTTTTTGCTAATTCATTTGTGTACCTGGGTGAATGCTGTGAAATGCAATTGGGTTATGTTTTATAAACAGATTAGTGTATTTATACAGTGTGCCAGATTTTGAAAATTGAACAGAAAACCAAAGAATAAACAGGTAAGTATTGTGAGCAATAAAGTGCAAGAGTTTTTTTAGGTACTGTCAGGTAAGCAGATCACAGAGCATAAAAAAGAAAAAAAATGAATTGCCTGTATGGCACATGAATTTATGATAAATGTGTGATGTTTTAAGTGCTTGCGGGGTATTACTCTATTTTCATTAGTACAAATATTTAATAACCTCATTTAGAAAATATAGAGAAAAGTTGTTGGTTCATGCATACTGTTCTTAAAGGAGTTTCTCTACCCTTTTAAGTATTTCTCAGAGTTCATTTCATTCATATAAGTTATGCTTAACATTACTTTAAAAGTATATGTATGAAAAGAAATGGAATGAAAAATCTGTTGCTTTTACTTTTTTCCCCTTGGACCACATTTTGTAACTATTTTAATAATTTTCTGTCCTAGAAATTGCTCAGTAATTTCTTTGAAAATACATAAATTATTGTTTTCGTAGCTGAGATGAATGTCAGAGTCAAGTGAGGAGCTTCCCTCATGTTATAAGAGACACTGCCAGATAATAAAAATTTATGATGTTTAGTGGAGGTGTTGTCCTGGAGAGGAGGACTGGTTACAGAAAGGACCATAGAGGGAGACTTGTCCTTTCAGGATCTCTCCAGTGTGAACTCCATTCTGGAGCATAGAGGCTTTAGTAAGATTCAGGGTAGTTACTTGAGATCGCTAAGCAAATAGAAAATAAACAATTTTTTCCATAACTTTCACTTTATAGTTTGATGATTTGGTAAGTTTAGGCAAATGAACAGGCAAGTAAGTAAACAAATATCCCCTTAGAGGTAATTTTGGCCAAAACAAATACCTTATGTTTTCAATGCTCCATCATCTCTGCCAGTTTAGAGACCGTGGCGGGGATGGAACAGGGCAATAACTTCAGTCAGACACTAGCTATAGAAAATGGCTCACAACCACAGGTGGACAATTTGTATTTGGATAACTGGGCATATACTTTATGTCCTGAGTTTGGTTTGGTCATTTATAGTGAGTTTACACACAGTCCTTTAGTGGAACATTTAGGCCTGGTTCAAAAATTATCAATGAATTCCTGTCTATTTCAGCTAAAACATGTTTTTGTTTTATGATTAGTGATCAGAATGCCATGTCATCTAGTCGGGCACAGCAAATGCATGCCTTTTCCTGGATTCGGAATACCCTAGAGGAGCATCCTGAGACTTCACTGCCCAAACAGGAAGTCTATGATGAGTACAAGTAAGTATTATGTGTATATGTCAGGCATGCAGTGTATTAAAGAGATTAAGTACTATACTTGGCTACAATGATTTGTTTTATCATTGGCGAATATCATACTGGTATATGAGAGTTTAACTTAGAAATCTCTAAGATTCCATCCATCTCTAAGCTCCTCTGGTAGCATGTGTAATAAAGAACAGGATTACTGAATAAAAGGATTTCTTTAGAGTTCTTCTGGATCACAGGAGGGATGTCTGAGGGCAGAGGGACAATGGAGTAGGGTTGGTGAATAAAAGGATTACAGTAAAGTTCTTAAGGATGACAAGAAGGGTGTGTCTGGGGTTCGTAGAGGGACAGTGGATGGCAATAAATAAATCAATGCATATGGAAAAACTAAAACATGTTTTTTATTTAGATTCCTTAAAAGTCTTTTTCATGAATCCAAAACTTTTCTAATCATTTTCTGTGCCAACCAGAGAAAAAGCTAAGTATCTGGAATGTTGTGAATTACTTACTCAGACGAAGGAGTTCAGTGGCTTGCAAATAGAAGACACTCAAACAGTTTTGATTGTACAGATAACTTATTTAAACACAGAAAACACAAGTATAGAGGCTAATGGGCCTTTCTGTATAAATGTCATAGATGCTAAATCTAGTCTTGTTTAACGTTTTATAATTGATTTGGAAGCGGAAATTTGTTCTAGCAGAGTAAGTGAAACCAAAATTTTCTGAGTATTGAAATATCAAAGCAGGGAGCACGTATGTGTTGTACTTACACAATGTGGAAGAAAAGTGTCAAATAAGTGCTGCTGTTAGCCAGTGTAAGATGATGCAAAAGAACTACACTTACTGAGAAGATTATTGGTATCTAGAAAGGAAACTTTCTATGCTCATTCAAAATTCTGATTCCCTCACCTTAAGAAATGCAATAGAGCTGGAGAAAGTCTAGAGAAAAATGTCTGAAATAATCAAGGGAACAAGGTTAAACTGAACAGCTTTAGATTTTTCCTCTTTAGAAAAATTGAAGCTAAGAGTACATGTGATCCAAGTCTATAAAGTTCATTTTCTCAGTCTACAACAGTCTACTGAATACCTGCTATGTGCCGTGTCAAACCCTGTAAGAAGTTCTGAGGATACAACAAATAAAACACAGCTTCTGCCCTCATCAAGAATATGAAAAAACAAAAAACAAACAAAAAATATATATATATAAAAAATATATATAGTGAGCATGAATTCTTAATTAAATTCAAGTTAATTCTAATTAAGATAGAGATAACCTTGTGAAACTACAAAGAAGTAAATTTAAATTCATTAAAAGTTTATTAATATCAAACAAACGTGATATGTTTAAGAAACCCTGTATCGAGGATCAAGAGAAAAGGTTCTGTCGTTAAACTTGTGTGACCTGCACAGGTGTTTTAACCACTCTTTTTTCAGTTGCATCATCTATAAAATGAGGTGATTGAAGAGGTATGAGGTTTCTTTTAGCTCTAAAATTCTAAAATTGTCTGAGGTAGGAAATGAGGAAAACAAATTATCCAAAATGTCTCATGTTTCCCAAAAGGCATATCGGACAAATTAATGCATGACATTTCCATAATGAATTAATAAGGAAACCGATGATATTTATATATTTTTGAAGTGATATCCTTCCCCTGCACAGCCCTTTGCATCACCATTAGAGACAGCACCCTACATTTGTGGAAGTATGACTCTGAACCATTAAAGCAGTCCTTACGTTCCTAAAAGTTTCCTGCCTTGGGCAAAGCACAGCTATATTTTTCTATAATATTTTTCTGTGAAATCATTTTCTAAGGTTCTCATAAATTCTTACAATTTTTTTCACTAAGAAAAGTTAAAGGTTTTTCCTAAACAAAAGAGAACCAAAACATAACATTGTTTTGGGACAAGGAATGGTAGCTCCAATTTTGAGCAGTTTATTCGCAATTCAGTAGAGAGCAACTGAGATAAAAGGAAGTAACTTAGACTAGAGTTTTAAAAGGAAGTAGTAGGTAAGGGAAATTCTTTATAATGATGTAAATAGGAAAGAAATACCAGTTCTGTTCATGGAATTTGAAAGTATTATGCTAATGATTGTCTCTTTATAAAAATCAGTATATTACTATACAGTAGTACTGTAACTGAGTCTGAGTATTTTAGTTAAAAACACATTTCACTAAGAATATAGGTTATGCACTGTTGTATTCTACACAGTGTTTCCACATAGTAGGCACTAATTTAATATTAAGAGTGACTAGAGACCAGTCTCTCCCATCAGGAAACTTGCACAAGCCTCTTAGATAGCCTCATCCACCAGAGGGCAGACAGCAGAAGCAAGAAGAACTGCAATCCTGCAGCCTGTGGAACAAAAACCACATTCATAGAAAGATAGACAAGATGAAAAGGCAGAGGGCTATGTAGCAGATAGAGGAACAAGATAAAACCCCAGAAAAACAACTAAATGAAGTGGAGATAGGAAAACTTCCAGAAAAAGAATTCAGAATAATGATAGTGAAGATGATTCAGGACCTCGGAAAAAGAATGGAGGCAAAACAAAGATTGAGAAGATGCAAGAAATGTTTAACAAAGACCTAGAAGAATTAAAGAACAAACACCTAGAAGAATTAAAGAACACAAAAACAGAGATGAACAATACAATAACTGAAATGAAAACTACACTAGAAGGAATCAATAGCAGAATAACTGAGGCAGAAGAACAGATAAGTGACCTGGAAGACACACTGGTGGAGTTCGCTACTGTGGAACAGAATAAAGAAAAAAGAATGAAAAGAAATGAAGACAGCCTAAGAGACCTCTTGGACAACATTAAACGCAACAACATTCGCATTATAGGGGTCCCAGAAGGAGAGGAGAGAGAGAAAGGACCCGAGAAAATATTTGAAGAGATTATAGTCAAAAACTTCCCTAACATGGGAAAGGAAATAGCCACCCAAGTCCAGGATGCGCAGAGAGTCCCATACGGGATAAACCCAAGGAAAAACACACCGAGACACGTATAATCAAATTGGCAAAAATTAAAGACAAAGAAAAATTATTGAAAGCAGCAAGGGAAAAATGACAAATAACATACAAGGGAACTCCTATAAGGTTAACAGTTGATTTCTCAGCAGAAACTCTGCAAGCCAGAAGGGAGTGGCATGACATATTTAAAGTGATGAAAGGGAAGAACCTACAACCAAGATTACCCGGCAAGGATCTCCTTCAGATTCGATGGAGAAATCAAAAGCTTTACAGACAAACAAAGCTAAGAGAATTCAGCACCACCAAACCAGCTCTGCAACAAATGCTAAAGGAACTTCTCTAACTGGGAAACACAAGAGAAGAAAAAGACCTACAAAAACAAACCCAGAACAATTAAGAAAATGGTCATAGGAACATACATATTGATAATTACCTTAAATGTGAATGGATTACATGCTCCAACCAAAAGACACAGGCTAGCTGAATGGATATAAAAACAAGACCCATCTATGTGCTGTCTACAAGAGACGCACTTCAGACCTAGGAACACATACAGACTGAAAGTGAGGGAATGGAAAAAGATAATCCATGCAAATGGAAATCAAAAGAAAGCTGGAGTAGCAATACTCATATCAGACAAAATAGACTTTAAAACAAAGAATGTTACAAGAGACAAGGAAGGACACTACATAATGATCAAGGGATCAATCCAAGAAGAAGATATAACAATTATAAATATATATGCACTCAACATAGGAGCACCTCAATACATAAGGCAACTGCTAACAGCTATAAAAGAGGAAATCGACAGTAACACAATAGTCGTGGGGGACTTTAACACCTCACTTACACCAATGGACAGATCATCCAAACAGAAAATTAATAAGGAAACACAAGCTTTAAATGACACAATAGACCAGATAGATTTAATTGATATTTATAGGACATTCCATCCAAACACAGCAGATTACACTTTCTTCTGAAGTGCACATGGAACATTCTCCAGGATAGATTGCATCTTGGGTCACAAATCAAGCCTCAGTAAATTTAAGAAAATTAAAATCATATCAAGCATCTTTTCTGACCACAACACTATGAGATTAGAAATCAGTTACAGGGAAAAAAACATAAAAAACACAAACACGTGGAGGCTAAACAGTACGTTACTAAATAACCAAAATATCACTGAAGAAATCGAAGAGGAAATCAAAAAATACCTGGAGAAAAATGACAACGAAAACATGACGATCCAAAACTTATGCAATGCAGCAAAAGCAGTTCTAAGAGGGAAGTTTATAGCAAAACAAGCCTACCTCAAGAAACAAGAAAAACCTCAAACAATCTAATCTTGCACCTAAAGGAACTAGAGAAAGAAGAACAAACAAAACCCAAACTTAGTAGAAGGAAAGAAATCATAAAGATCAGAGCAGAAATAAATGAAATAGAAACAAAGAAAGCAATAGCAAAGATCAGTAAAACTAAAAGCTGGTTCTTTGAGGAGATAAACAAAATTGATAAACCATTAGCCAGACTCATGAAGAATAAGAGGGAGAGGACTCAAATCAATAAAATTAGAAATGAAAAAGGAGAAGTTAACAACACACACCACACTAATACAAAGCATCCTAAAAGACTACTACAAGTAACTATGCCAATAAAATATACAACCTGGAAGAAATGGACAAATTCTTAGGAAGATATAACCTTCCAAGACTGAACTAGGAATAAATAGACAACATGAAGAGACCAATCAGAAGTAATGAAATTGAAACTGTGGTTAAAAATCTTCCAACAAACACAAAAGTCCAGGACAAGATGGCTTCACAGGTGAATTCTGTCAAACATTTAGAGAAGAGCTAGCACCCATCCTTCTCAAACTCTTCCAAAAAATTGCAGAGGAAGGAACATTCCCAAACTCATTCTATAGGCCACCATCACCCTGATACCAATACCAGACAAAGATACTACAAAAAAAGAAAATTACAGACCAGTATCACTGACTGATGAATATAGATGCAAAAATCCTCAACAAAATGCTAGCAAACAGAATCCAACAACACATTAAAAGGATCATACACTATGATCAAGTGGGATTTTTCCCAGGGATGCAAGGATTCTTCAGTATACGCAAATCAATCAATGTGTGATACACCATATTAACAAACTGAGAGTAAAAACCGTATGATCATCTCAATAGATGCAGAAAAGGCTTTCAACAAAATTCAACACCCATTTATGATAAAAACTCCAGAAAGTGGGCATAGAGAGAACCTACCTCAACATAATAAAGGCCATATACAACAAACCCACAACAAACATCATTCTCAATGGTGAAAAACTGAAAGCATTTCCTCTAAGTTCAGGAACAAGACAAGGATGCCCACTCTCGCCACTATTATTCAACATAGTTTTGGAAGTCCTAGCCACGGCAATCAGAGAAGAAAAAGAAATAAAAGGAATACAAATTGGAAAAGAAGAAGTAAAACTGTCACTGTTTGCAGATGACATGACACTATACATAGAGAATCCTAAAGATGCCACCAGAAAACTACTAGAGCTAATCAATGAATCTGGTAAAGCAGCAGGATACAAAAGTAATGCAAAGAAATCTCTTGCATTCCTATACACTAATGATGAAAAATCTGAAAGAAAAATTAAGGAAACACTCCCATTTACCACTGCAACAATAAGAATGAAATATCTAGGAATAAACCTTCCTAGGGAGACAAAAGACCTGTATGCAGAAAACTATAAAACACTGTTGAAAGAAGTTAAAGATGATACCACAGATGGAGAGATGTTCCATGTTCTTGGATTGGAAGAATCAATATTGTGAAAATGACTATACTACCCAAAGCAATCTACAGATTCAATGCAATCCCTATCAAATTACCAATGGCATTTTTTACAGAACTAGAACAAAAAATCTTAAAAGTTGTATGGAGACACGGAAGACCCCGAATAGCCAAAGCAGTCTTGAGGGAAAAAAAACAGAGCTGGAGGAATCAGACTCCTTGACTTCAGACTATACTACAAAGGTACAGTAATCAAGACAGTATGGTATTGGCCCAAAAACAGAAATATTGATCTATGGAACAGGATAGAAAGCCCAGAGATAAACCCACACACCTGTGGTCTACTAATCTACGACAAAGGAGGCAAGGATATACAATGGAGAAAAGACAGTCTTTTCAATAAGTGGTGCTGGTAAAACTGGACAGCTACATGTAAAAGAATGAAATTAGAACACTCCCTAATACCATACACAAAAATAAACTCAAAATGGATTAGAGACCTAAATGTAAGACTGGACACTATAAAACTGTTGGAGGAAGACATAGGAAGAACACTCTCTGAAATAAATCACAGCAAGATCTTTTTTTGATCCACCTCCTAGAGTAATGGAAATAAAAACAAAAATAAACAAATGGGACCTAATGAAACTTAAAACCTTTTGCACAGCAAAGGAAACCATAAACAAGACAAAAAGACAACCCTCAGAATGGGAGAAAATATTTGCAAACAAATCAATGGACAAAGGATTAATCTCCAAAATATAGAAACAGCTCATGCAGCTCAATATTAAAAAAACAAACAACCCAATCCAAAAATGGGCAGAAGACCTAAATAGACATTTCTCCAAAGAAGACATACAGATGGCCAAGAAGCACATGAAAAGCTGCTCGACATCACTAATTATTAGAGAAATGCAAATCAAAACTACAGTAAGGTATCACCTCACACCAGTTAGAATGGGCATCATCAGAAAATCTACAAACAGCAAATGCTGGAGAGGGTGTGGAGAAAGGGGAACCCTTTTGCACTATTGGTGGAAATGTGAATTGATGTACCCACTATGGAGAACAGTATGGAGGTTCCTTAAAAAACTAAAAACAGAATAACCATATGACCCAGCAATCCCACTACTGGGCATGTATGCAGAGAGAACCATAATTCAAAAAGACACATGCACCCCAATGTTCATTGCAGCACTATTTCCAATAGCCAGGTCATGGAAGCAACCTAAATGCCCATATACAGACGAATGGATAAAGAAGTTGTGGTACATATATACAATGGAATATTACTCATCCATAAAAAGGAACGAAATTGGGTCATTTGTAGAGACGTGGATGGATCTAGAGACTGTCATACAGAGTGAAGTAAGTCAGAAAGAGAAAAATAAATATCGTACATTAACGCATATATGTGGAACCTAGAAAAATGGTACAGATGAACCGGTTTGCAGGGCAGAAATAGAGAAACATATGTAGAGAACAAACGTATGGACACCAAGGGGGGAAAGTGGCGGGCTGAGGGGGTGGTGTGATGAATTTGGAGATTGCGATTGACTAATATGTATAAAATGGATAAATAATAAGAACCTGCTGTATAAAAAAATAAATAAAATTCTAAAATTCAAAAAAAAAAAGAGTGACTAGAATGGAATCTGATCTTGACATTCATAATAAAATTTCAGTGTTATAAGACTTCATAAGTCTTCTAGTACACTACCATCCTCATTGTATAGGCAAAACATTAAAACTCAAAAGTTAGGTGACTCTTCCAGTGTTCCAAAATTTGTCAGGGATGAATATAAGGCTAGAACTCAGATTCCATGAGTAGTTCATAATAGGTGAGAAGGCAAACCTGTTAAATTTGAGTGATATGAAGCAGAGTGAGTAGAATAGGTTAGGAAAGTAGTTAGAAATAAAGTTGGCTAGGACTTCCACTTATTGTGAATAAATAAGCTGCACAAAATATGAATCTGTTAATATACAGTTAGTATACATGCATACAGATAATGTGAGTGTTGTAAGAGACACAGCACAGTAACATCTATTAGCAGCATGCCATGTTCTAAGAAGAAAGTATGTTTGTGTTTCCACAGAATTACAGCGTGTGGGAGCTCCAAGCTATTCTCTAATTTCATTGTACATTGCCTAAAACCATAATTTGCTATGTGGGTTTTAATAACTTGATGAAAACTGTAGAAAGGCTAGAGACAGGCAAAAAGTAGATCAAAGTATTAGGAAATAGATACTTAAAAGTTTTTAAATTATGTTGTCTAGAGAGAGCAAAATGGAATATAGCTGTATATTTTTAAAGGACAAGAAGTTTAAATCACAGGAGGAGAGATTTCAATTAGACACAAAATAACACTTCCTGCCAGAAGAGATTTTTAGAGAAATTTTGTCCTTTTCTAAAGGCCTTTTGGACTAGTCATTTTCCAGTTTGGAGTGCCTTAATGAGGTTTCCTGAGTAAAAACTTAACATAGAGTGACAAATCTTAAATTGATTCTGTTCCAAATATTCATTGAAAAATATTATTAATATGAAATGTACATTTATTTTAAGCTATTCCTCTTCATTGCAGTGATGTTTAGATATATTTGTGTGAAAATCAATCCCTTTCATAGTCATTAAAATCAAAATCCCTTTGAGAGAAAAAATGAAGATGTAATCTAAAACAGTATGGTTTCTTTTAACTGTATTTTTATGCTAAATTATTAATAGAACCAAAGTTTTAAGGGACTTTCCACATGCAAAGACAGTTGATTTACAAACTATTGTGAACTTTTATATTTGTTGAAACTTCTTAAGTCTGATAATCACAATGTGTTTATGAAAGTGATGATTAATGTGTTAATTTTTCTGATTATGAAAGTAGTATGTATTCATCATGAACGTTTTGGCAGGTAGTCATAAATGTATAAAAAGAAAACTAGCACCAGTAATCTTACTACCTACAAATAACCATTTTGGCTTATTAATTCTTTTTATTTTTTCTAACGCCTTCTTTTCATGTATATGTTCTTGTTATTGTTTAATCAAATTTTGACCCCACTGGTTACACAATTCTTGAATGGGGGAACAGTTGCAAATAATACTGCAGTGAACATTCTTGACTATATAATTTAGTGTAGATTATTACAATTGGAATTGCTGCTTATGAACCATTATATATTAAGGATATTAACTATTGAAATATAAATTTTTTTCAAGATTGCTGTTTATTATTTAATTTTTTAATAAGTAGTCTGATCTGTCTACTTTCTTTGCAGCTTGTAACATTGCTATTATGCTTAGAAAGAAATTCTTCCCAATGCCACTAGCAGCTGAATACGCATGTGTATTTTCCCTAGATATTACTTACTTCATTTTTCACATACTATGCATTAGTCCTTCTAGACCAAATATATACATTTATTTTGATAAATGACATAAGATAAGGAACTAATTTTAATTTTTTCTAAATGGTTAATTTCCCAGTCTTATTTATTGAAAATTTTTTTCTCAATACTAATCTATAATGTAATTTTTATCTTACTAAAGCCTTTTGGACTAAATTTTCTTCCTTTGTATTTTTCTGTTCTTATTCCAGTACCATACCATTTTTAAGTATTTTAGCCACTAAATGTTTAAAAAGCTAGTGGGACCTGCCTTCCTTCATCATTCCTCTTTTTCAAAAATTTCCGTGGTTTTATTTTCATATCAATTAATATTTCTCGTGAAGATTGGAATCACTTTTCTAACTTTTTTTTAAAAGGGAAACCTCAAAGGAGTTTTGATTCAAAATGCATTAAATACGAAAATTTATTTTAGAAAAATTAACTTCAGAGCTAGAAGTATGTTTCTTAACATCTTTCTCGTGTCGTTCAGTAAAGTTTTAGTTATTTTTCCTTCAATTGACTCCACTTATTTTTCTTGTTAAGTTTATTCCTTACAAATTTTTATTATGTTATTTATATTATGAAAAATATATTTTATTATTTCATTATTGGTTTGGTTTGTAAGATATCTGTAGACTTCTATTATATTTATGTTGCACGTTTTATATTTAGTGAACTTTGTTTAATCCTAATTTTTCAGCTATTACTTTGGACTCTTCTGGGTAGCGTTTATCCTGTATATCTTCCTTATCCTCTTTATTTAATTACATTTAATTGAGTTTCCTTCTGACTTTGAATAATAGCAATAATAGGCATCATTTCGTCTTACAGTTCTTTGATGTTAAGGGTGTATCATTTATAATTGACCAAGACTTTATTGGCTGTTTTATGAGAAATTGATATTGAAATTCATCTAATGCTTTTTGGGCATCTGTTAAGATTATTCAGTGCTTCTTCTGTTACCTATTGATATGATATATAACGATACTACCTAATATAAACCCTTCTTTTATTCCTAGAATGAATGTCTTCTTCATGTCAAGATCTGTAATCTTTTAGCATACTGTTGGTTTCTATTTTCAAGTATATTTTTTAGGATCTTTGCATCTATATTCATAAGTGAATATGGTCTGTAATTTTCTTTTTTTGTGCTGTCTTTGTCAAGTTTTGATATCTGGGTTAGACCAGCTTCGTAAATGAATTGGAACTCTTTCCCTAATTTCCTGTGCTCTGGAACAGTTTATATAGTTAGGGAATTATTTGTTCTTGAAAATTTTAAAGAACTCAACTATAATACCATCTAGGCCTGGAGCCTTTGTTGGAGGTAATTCTTTGACAATTTTTGGGGGTTTTTTTCTGGTTAGATTTTTACTTCGTTAGTCAGTTTTGGTAACTGGTTTTTCCTGGAATTCATTCAGATTTTCAAATATATTGGCATAACATTATATATACTATTCTCTCACAAATTGAATATCTTCTTTATCTGTTATATTCTTTTTTATATTTCTAGTTTTAGTCATTTGAATTTTCCTCTTTTTTTCCAAAGTATATTTAGCTGTAGTTTATTTTATTGGTTTTCTTTAAAAGAAACTAAGATTGATAAGTCAGTTTTATTTTTTTTTTGCCTGATGTCTCATTTTTAGGTGTCTATTTTTGTTATCCTGATTTTCTCAGGTTTTTTCCTTATTAAATGGAATGCTTACTTTGTTTTCATTCTTTTCATATTTAAGATAAAAAAGACGGCGCCATTACAATGGAGAAGCATATGAGGATGATGAACATCATCCTGGGGGGGGGGGGTGTTCCTTGTCAGACCTCCTAATAGGGCCAGTGAATAACACTCACCATTGGCATTTTATTTGCAGTAGTGATTGAGTGAAGGACTGTAATCATAATATGCTCACTACTTGCTACTGTTTGTTTTAATATTCAACTATAGTAGTGTTTTAAAAGTTAAATGAAGAATAAACTTGACTATAAAAGCTCAAAAAAAAAATCTCCAAATTGGATCTTTATTTTTAATTCCACTTTCATTCCTCCGCTATACACGGCCTGGTAGTCAACATTCTACACGACTCTCTTTCCATTCAGAAGAGCCATCTTTATATCTATGAATTTGCCTCTTATAGTTGTATTCCTTAGGTATGAATATGATTACCTTTATTTTCTAATATACCTTTATTTTCTAATAGTGTGCAATTATAGCTTTGATTTCTTCTTTGACCCAAAATAGTTAAGAGTGGTTTTTTTTAACTTTTCACGTGCTTGAGGGAGTTGAGGTTTTTTTCCATTTTGTTTTGCACTTTATTAATTCCTAGTTTTATTATATTATAGTCAAAGAATGTGGCTCATTCAATTTTTGATTTTTTTATAATCATTGAGGTTTACTTTCAGGCTGACATTATCAATTTTTATAAATATGTCTGGACATTCTCTTTATTTGCACTGTATATTGATAAGCACTGAATCCAGTTACTGTAATTTTCAGATCCTTTGAATTCTGCAAAAAGTCCTTACTCTTTTGTCTGTTTAATTAGTTTAGCATGAATACTGTGTTAATCTCTTACAAAAGTAATATTTCTCACAGTTCCTTATGGTATTTTTAATGGGTTTTGCTGCACAGGTCTTGGGGCTGTTAGACAAAAAACATTCATGATTGTATATCTTTATGATAGTTAAAGCCTATTGTCAACAAAAAAAAATGATCCTCTGTCATATTAAATGTATTTTGTCTTAAATTCTCCTTTGATTCCAATATTTGTAACCCATTCTGGATATCTGTCTAATATAAGTGTATAGTTTTCCATCCTTTTATTTTTACCATTTATGTCATTTTGTTTTAAGCAGTTTACATTATTATGTTTCTAAAGTTTTTAATCTAAAATCGTCTCTGGTCTTAAAATCTGACCGATAGAAGAAGCTGGTGGAATGAACCAGTCTCAGAACTCTGGTGTTTGCAAACACTTAGCAACAGAGACAGCAGCAGCCACAGTTCCTGCTGCTTTTTCCTGCTGCATGCTAGAGAAACACAAGCATTAATCCTAAGTGGATTTCTTACTAAATAATATGTAGCCTGTTTTAGCATTCCTGAAAATCTGTTTGCTTTCATTCTCGGTAGAATCACAAATGTTCAGATTTATAAACTTGACAACTTTGGCTGCAGTGTTTCCTGGGACACAAATGTTCTCTCTAAATCCTTTTTTTTTTTTTTAATCTATGTAATATTTTAAGGAATATGATTATTTTGCTTTTTATTTTTTTTAATTAAAAAAAATTTGTTATATTTTTATTTTTGGCTGTGTTGGGTCTTTGTTGCTGCATGCGGCCTTTCTCTAGTTGCGGCGAGCGGGGGATACTCTGTGTTGCAGTGCACGGGCTTCTCGTTGCGGTGGCTTCTCTTGTTGTGGAGCACGGGCTCTAGGTAGCACGGGCGCGGACTTCAGTATTTGTGGCACGCGGGCTCAGTTGCTGTGGCTCGCGGGCTCTAGAGCGCAAGCTCAGTAGTTGTGGTGCACGGGCTTAGTTGCTTCACGGCATGTGGGATCTTCCCGGACCAGGGCTCGAATCCATGTCCCTTGCATTGGCAGGCGGATTCTTAACCACTGCACCACCAGGGAATTCCCTGTTTTGCTTTTTAGTTTGTGCATGGTCATTGATTTTGTATGTGTGATACTTTAGTGCTTACCCATCTAAGTTTGTAACTTCTGTTGTATTAATCAATGTAAGTTAAATTCTTAGGACAACCTTGAAGGTAGAAATAGATTCTAGTAACATATTTGTGGGTTTTTTTAAATTTATTTATTTATTTATTTTTGGCTGTGTTGGGTCTTAATTTCTGTGCGAGGGCTTTCTCTAGTTGCGGCAAGCGGGGGCCACTCTTCATCGCGGTGCGCGGGCCTCTCACTATCGCGGCCTCTCTTGTTGCGGAGCACAGGCTCCAGACGTGCAGGCTCAGTAGTTGTGGCTCACGGGCCTAGTTGCTCCGCGGCATGTGGTATCTTCCCAGACCAGGGCTCGAACCCGTGTCCCCTGCATTGGCACGCAGATTCTCAACCACTGCGCCACCAGGGAAGCCCAACATATTTGTTTTAAGAGCTTTAAAATAGTGAACATTTCATGAGTTAAATGACATATAAATGTTTTACAGCAACCTATAATCTAGGTCAGACCTAAACGTGTAGAATTTATAAATTTCTTAAATATATATTGTTTAATGTTACATCACCTGTATGAAATAAATGGAAGCAGATATTATTCCTGCTTTATGGATGATGTTCTTATGATTCAGAAGTGAATTGTTCTGGACAAATCTGAAACCAGGTTTTCTGACTTCAAAGCTGGGCTTTTTTTACATTAATCCCTATTACCTCTAGAAACTTGTCCCAAATGCTATCCTTTTTCTTTTTTTATAAATTTATTTATTTATTTATTTAATTTATTTGGCTGCGTTGGGTCTTCATTGCTGCGTGCGGGCTTTCTCTAGTTGTGGCACGTGGGGGCTACTCTTTGTTGTGGTGTGTGGGCTTCTCATTGCAGTGGCTTCTCCTGTTGCAGAGCACAGGCTCTAGGTGCGCGAGCTTCAGTAGTTGTGGCTCGCAGGCTCTAGAGCGCAGTCTCAGTAGTTGTGGCGCATGGGCTTAGTTGCTCCATGGCATGTGGGATCTTCCTGGACCAGGGCTCGAACCTGTGTCCCCTGCATTGGCAGGCAGATTCTTAACCACTGCGCCACCACGGAAGTCCCTGCTATTCTTTTTAAAATTTAAAATTTTGGAGTAGCATTTGCCAAGCCTTAATTGTATTTTAAATATATATAACTAATTGGAAATAGTAAACTAAAACTTAAAAGTGATCAATTTTGGTGTTACTAACTTTTCGTTCATATTTGATAGTTAAATATGTATACTAAATATGCTTAAGATGTAAATTGGTTTAAGATTTTTACCATTTAAATTTACATTAATATTTGTAGTCTGAATTGTTACCCTAAATACATTGTCTAGCCTTTAAGTTATTACTTTTCAGGTAAGTTTTTTTTCACACTTCCTTGGTGTGGCCTGTTCACAGAGGTCCTTATCCTAGTTTTCTCTTTTCCCTGTGTTTCCTTTGACTTGATTCTCAAGGAGCTAGTTGATAATCTGTCTTTCCCTCACCTTCTCTATGTTTCTGACCACTGGTACTTTCACAGAGCGCTCATTTACTCTCATCTTTCCCTCCTCAACTCTTTACAATAATCATAGGAAGAGCAGTAACAGCGCAGTGGAGAATAAAGCTGGAATTGTAAATATTATATCAGGAAAGGAACTAGTTCTGTTATTTGACCCATTTGTAGAGAAGACTGACTGACTTGTCCAAAATTACACCAACTGTACTAAACATATGTTATAGTCATAACTGGAACTACAAACCAAGTCTCCTAATTTAAAATCAGTCCTTTCCAATACCCCGACCCGTGTAAACTGCATGTTCATGAGCCCAGCTGTTCCATATCTTGAATCTTTCAGTTATCAATCCATCACTGCTCTTACTACCTTAACTTTTTTGTCTGCCACCAACATGATATGTTGCAATTGATAGGCACTGAGTACTTTTCTTTTAGCTAATGCTATTAAGACTTCAACATTACTACTCCTGAGGACAAATTAAAATAAATTATTAAAAATAAATTAATTTGAGTGCATTAATTCACTGAGCATTATATGCACACAATCCCTGCTCTCAAATAGGAGAAACAGACCAGTAAGTAAACGGGTGCAAAGAAAGAGTTACTATAGTTCAACGTGGTGAATTGAAGGCAGACATCACAGAAGAGATGACTTCTATAAAAACTGAGAAGTTTACCAAGCAGACTAGGGATTGAGAAGGGTGTTCTAGGTGGAAGGTGCAATACGTAATGCATGGAGGCTTATAATCAGAGTTCAGGAGAAGATGTCAGAGAGCAGGCAAAGTTAGACTACTTCCATGGCCAGGTCATGCAGGGTCACTGAAAACTTAATAAAAACAAACATCGGCAGAAAGTGAGAAACTGTAAGGTTAAGGAGAGAATTGGTATTTAGGAGTTAGGAACGGGAGGAACAAGAGCCCTCCAGAAATGAAGAGGAATTTAAAAGAGAAGCAAGAAAGCATGTTGTGTTATAATGTGAGAAAAGAGATTATTTTGAGAAGGGAATTTGCTCCAGTCTCCTGTGCGTCAGGCAGCTCAAGTAAGAGGAAGACAAGAAAGAAAGTCAGTTAATAGCCTATTGGAATCTGTTGCCAGAGCAGTTTCCATATCGTATTAGGGAAAGAAGCCTGATTTCAATGTCATGAAAGGTAAATAGGTGGGAAGTAAAGAACTTGAGTAGAGACTCATTTTTAAAGGGTTAGAGAAAGAAAAAGTAGTTAGAAGTAGAGACGTGAGGTAGTGAGAACAGATTTTTTTTTTTTTTTTTAGTCTCATCCATTAGGGATCAAGTTAATTTGCATATAGCAACATGCAATGAGCAGTAGCTGCAACAAGAAGAAGGAATTCAGTTTTCCTTTTTCCAGCTCTGTAATGTTAGCAGGGATCCAGGCTTCTAAGTCCCCACTCCACCACCCATAATACTTAGTCTGGTTTTACTTGTTGCGTCCAAAACGAGCTACTATGGCTGATGGGAAAACTAAGCGACTTAGAATTCAGATACATTATGGAAGGGAGGAAAAGTTTGAAAAATCACTGATTTATGTTACTTATTTAAAACTAATCATCCTGTCTTCTTGGTTTTCTAAATTACCATTTAAATAGAGTGTTTTTTTCCTCTTCCCAAATAGATACTTTAAAAAAAGAAAACCTTGCACTAAGCCTTGCTTATAATAAAACTACATTTCATTTATTTTTATTTGTGGTAAAATACACACATAAAATTTACCATCATAACCATTTTTAAGTTCATAGTTTGATGGTACTGAGTACATTCACATTGTTGTGCTACCACACCACCATACATCCAAGGAACTCTTTTCTTCTTGCAAAACTGCAACTCTGTACCTATCAAACAATAACCCCCCCGTTCCCTCCTCCCTCCTCCCTGAGCACCTGGCAACCACCATTCTACTTTTCTGTCTCTATGAATTTGACTCTTCTAAGTATTACCTCATATAAGCCAAATCATATGGTATTCTCCTTTTGTGAATAGCTTATTTCACTCAGCATAATGTCCTCAAGGTTCATCCATGTAGTAGCATGTATCAGAATATTCCATTATATGTATTCACAGTTTTGTTTATCCATTCTTCTGTTGATGGGTACTTAGCTTGCTTCTACCTTTTGGCTGTGATGAATAATGCTTCTATGAACATGGCTGTACAGATATCTCTTCAGGACCTACTTTCAATTATTTGGGGTATATGCCCAAAAGCAGAATTGCTTAATCATATGGTCATTCTATTTTAATTTTATGAGGAACTATCATAATGTTTTTCATAATGACTATACCATTTTACAACCTCACCAGCAATGTACAAGGTTCTCCATATCCTTGTCAATGCTTATTATTTTCTGGGGGTTTTGATAGTGGCCATTTTAGTGGGTGTGAGGTGGTATCTCATCGTGGGTTTTTTTTTTTTAACTTCTTATTTTATATTGGAGTATAGCCGATTAACAATGTTGTGATAGTTTCAGGTGCACAGCAAAGCATCTCAGCCAAACACATACATGTTACCATTCTCCCCCAAACTCGCCTCCCATCCAGGCTGCCACATAACATTGAGGAGAGATCCCTGTGCTATACAGTAGGTCCTTGTTAGTTATCCATTTTAAATAAAGCAGGGTGTACATGTTGATCCCAAACTCCCTAACTATCCTTTCCTCCCACCCTTCCCCCCTGGTAACCATTAGTTCATTCTCTAAGTCTGTGAGTCTGTTTCTGTTTTGTAAATAAGTTCATTCATATTGTTTCTTTTTAGATTCTGCATATAAGGGATATCATATGATATTTCTCTTTCTCTGACTTACTTCACTCAGTATGACAATCTCTGGGTCCATCCATGTTGCTACAAATGGCATTATTTCATTCTGTTTAATGGCTGAGTAATATTTCATTGTATATATATACCACATCTTCTTTATCCATTCCTCTGTCAATGGACATTTAGTTTGCTTTCATGTCTTGGCTATTGTAAACAGTGCTGCAGTGAGCACTGGGGTGCATGTATCCTTTCGGACCATGTTTTTCTCTGGATATATGCCCAGGAGTAGGATTCCAAGGTCATATGGTAGCTCTATTTTTAGTTTTTTAAGGAACCTCCATACTGTTATCCATAGTGGCTGTACCAATTTACATTCCCACCAACAGTGTAGGATGGATCCCTTCTCTCCACACCCTCTCCAGCATTTATTGTTTCTGGATTTTTTTATGATAGCCATTTTGACTCGTGTGAGGTGATATCCCATTGTGGTTTTGGTTTGCATTTCTCAAATAATTAGCGGTGTTGAACATCTTTTCATGTGCCTCTTGGCCATCTGTATGTCTTCTTTGGAGAAATGCCTATTTAGATCTTTTGCCCATTTTTCCATTGGGTTGTTTATTTTGCTGATATTAAGCCACATGAGCTGTGTGTAAATTTTGGAGACTAATCCTTTGTTGGTCACGTCATTTGCAAATATTTTCTCCCAATCTGTGGCTTGTCTTTTCGTTTTGTTTATGGCTTCCTTTGCTATGCAAAAGCTTTTGAGTTTAATTAGGTCCCATTTGTTTATTTTTGGTTTTATTTCCATTATCCTGGGAGATGGATCAAAAAAGGTATCACTGCAATTTATGTCAGAGTGTTCTGCCTATGTTTTCCTCTAGGAGTTTTATAGTGTCCAGTCTCACATTTAGGTCTTTAATCCATTTTGAGCTTATTTTTGTGTATGGTATTAAAGAATGATCTAATTTTATTTTTTTATATGTAGCTGTCCAGTTTTCCCAGTGCCATTTGTTGAAGAGACTGTCTTGCCCCCACTGTGTAGTCTTTCCTCCTTTGTTGTAGATTAATTGACCATAGGTGCATAGGTTTATTTCTGGGCTTTCTATCATGTTCCATTGATCTGTATTTCTGTTTTTGTGCCAGTACCATACTGCCTTGATGACTGTAGCTTTGTAGTATAGTCTGAAGTCAGGGAGCCTGATTCCTCAGGCTCTGTTTTTCTTTCTCAAGATTGCTTTGGCTATTTGGGATCTTGTGTCTCCAGACAAATTTTAGGATTTTTTTGTTCTAGTTCTGTGAAAAATGCCATTGGTAATTTGATAGGGATTGCATTGAATCTGTAGATTGCCTTTGGTAGTATAGTCATTTTGACAATATTGATTCTTCCAGTCCGTCAGCATGGTATATCTTTCCATCTGTTGGTGTTGTCTTCGATTTCATTCATCATCATCTTATAGTTTTCGGAGTACAGGTCTTTTACCTCCGTAGGTAGGTTTATTCCTAGGTATTTTGTTCTTTTTAATGCCATGGTAAATGGGATTGTTTCTTGAATTTCTTTTTCTGATCTTTCATTGTTAGTGTATAGAAATGCAGCATATTTCTCTGTATTAGTTTTGATATCTGCAATTTTTATCATAAATGGGTGCTGAATTTTGTCAAAAGCTTCTTCTGCATATATTGAGATGATCATATGGTTTTTATTCTTCAATTTGTTGATATGGTGTATCACACTGAATGATTAGTGGATATTGAAAAATACTTTCATCCCTGGGAGAAATCCCACTTGATCATGGTGTATGATCCTTTTAATGTATTGTTGGATTCAGATTGCTAGTATTTTGCTGAGGATTTTTGCATCTATGTTCATCAGTGATATTGGCCTGTAATTTTCTTTTTTTGTGGCATCTTTGTCTGGTTTTGGTGTCAGGGTGATGGTGACCTCATAGAATGAGTTTGGGAGTGTTCCTCCCTCTGCAATTTTTTGGAAGAGTTTCAGAAGGATAGGTGTTAGCGCTTCTCTAAATGTTTGATAGAATTCACCTGTGAAGCCATCTGGTCCTGGACTTTTGTTTGTTGGAAGATTTTTAATCACAGTTTCAATTTCAGTGCTTGTGATTGGTCTGTTTATATTTTCTATTTCTTCCTGGTTCAGTCTCGGAAGGTTGTGCATTTCTAAGACTTTGTCCATTTCTTCCAGGTTGTCCATTTTATTGGCAAAGAGTTGCTTGTAGTAATCTCTTATGATCCTTTGTATTTCTGTGGTATCAGCTGTAACTTCTCCTTTTTCATTTCTAATTTTATTGATTTGAGTCTTCTCCCTTTTTTCCCTGATGAGTCTGGCTAAAGGTTTATCAATTTTATTTTTCTTTTTCAAAGAACCAGCTTTTAGTTTCATTGATCTTTGCTATTGTTTTCTTTGTCTCTGTTTCATTTATTTCTGCTCTGATCTTTATAATTTCTTTCCTTGTGCTAACTTTAGGTTTTGTTTGTTCTTTCTCTAGTTGCTTTAGGTATAAGGTTAGGTTGTTTATTTGAGATTTTTCTTGTTTCCTGTTGTAAGACTGTATTGCTATAAACTTCTCTCTTAGAACTGCTTTTGCTGCATCCCGTAGGTTTTGGATCATTGTGCTTTCGTTTTCACTTGTCTCTAGGTAGTTTTTGATTTCCTCTTTGATTTCTTCGGTGGTGCATTGGTTGTTTCGTAGCATTACTGTTTAACCTCCACGTGTTTGTGTTTTTTATAATTTTTTTCTTGTAGTTTATTTCTAAACTCATAGCATTGTGATCAGAAAAGATGCATGATATGATTTCAATTTTCTTAAATTTACCAAAGCTCGCCTTGTGGCCCAGCATGTGGTCAATCCTGGAGAATGTTCCGCGTGCACTTGAGAATAATGTGTATTCTGCTGCTTTTGGATGGAATGCTCTGTAAATATCAATTAAGTCCATCTGGTCTAATGTGTTATTTAAGGCCTGTGTTTCCTTATTGATTTTCTGTCTGGATGATCTGTCCATTGATGCAAATGGGATGTTAAAGTCCCCTACTATTGTTGTGTTACTGTCGATTTCTCCCTTTATGGTTGTTAGTATTTGCCTTATGTATTAAGGTGCTCCAGTGTTGGGTGCATATACATTTACAACTGTTATATCGTCTTCTTGGATTGATCCCTTGGTCATTATATAGTGTCCTTCTTTGTCTCTTATAACAGTCTTTATTTTAAAGTCTATTTTGTGTGATATGAGTATTGCTACTCCAGCTTTCTTTTGATTTCCATTTGCATGGGATACCTTCTTGCATTTTTTCATTATGGTTTTGATTTACATTTCCTGAATGATTAGTGGTATTGAGCATGTTTTCATATGTTTACTGGCCTTTTGTATATCTTCTTTGGAGAAATGTATTCAAGTTCTTTTGCCCATTTATGCATTGGGTTGTTTGTTTTTATGTTGTTGAGTTGTAGGAGTTCCTTATATAGCCTGAATATTAACCTCTTATGAGATATTTACATTAATTTGTTTTTAATTCTGCAAATAATATACAATATGTGTTCATTATAACAAATTAACAGTCTGAAAATATAACATCAAATTAAAATCTTTGTTTATTCCCCCCTTCATCCCACTATCCTCTTGAGATTTAAATATTCCTAACAGCTTTAGCTTTCTGTTCTTTTTTTCTGTACATATGAGTCCTGTCAGTTATTCATACAGTTTTTTATTTAAAATGAAACTATACTGTAAACGTTGTTCTTACTTTTATCACTAAGCAATATATCTTAGGTAGCTCTCCTTGTCTATATATGTAGAGGTATTACATTCTTTTTTTTTACTGCTGCACAGTATTTCATAATATAAATGTTCCATTGTGTGTGTGTGTTTATACCCTCTGTTGATGGACATTTAGGTAGTTCCTGATTTTTTCTACTATTAAAAAAATGCTCAACAGCCTTGAATTAAGTATCTTTGCACTTGTATGAAAGTAACACTGAAGTATTAAACTGTGATTGACTCTTGAACATTGCAGGGGTTAGGAGTGCTGACCCCAAGCAGCCATAAATCCACTATAAATTTACACTTGGTCCTTCATATCCTTGGTTCTACATCTGTGAATTCAACCATCCAAGGATAGTATAGTACTGTAGTAGTATTTATTTTAAAAATTCTGCATGTAAGTGGACCCCTGCAGTTCAGCTTCAGGTTGTTCAAAGATTAGTGGTTCTTGGAATTGTTAGATCAAAAGCTACAGTTTATCCATTCTAATTTAATTTTTGAATGATTACATTCACATAATGGTAAATCATAAAGCATAAAAAGTATACAAGGAAGAAATTCCATCTCATCTTTGTCTTTCAGCCACCCATTTTCTAAACCTATAGACAGCAACTCATATTACAGTAAGTCACCTATATACGAACCTTCAAATTGCAAACTATCAAAGATGCAAACGTGCGTTTGCATGTCCAGTCACGTAAGTTAGTTCACGTGTCTGGCATATATTGTCATGTGCATGCATCCTCCACAAGTAGTTGTGCTTTTATGTACTTTACAGTACTGGATAGAGTACAGTAAGTAGTACAGTATCTTTATTTCAAGCCCAGGATGTTCAGAAGCAGGCATAAAAGCAACAGTGGTGTAGCTGGTACTTTTCAAGGTACTGTACTGTAAGATTAAAAATGTTTTCTTTATTTTTTGTGTTTGTTTTTTATGTATTATTTGTGTGAAAAGTATTATAAGCCTATTACAGTACAGTACTATACAGCCGATTGTGTTAGTTGGGTACCTAGGCTAACTTCGTTGGGCTCACAAAGAAATTAAACTTACGAATGCATTCTCGGAACGGAACTCGTTCCTATGTAGGGGACTTACTGTAGTTTCTTTTCTGTCATTCCAGCAATATTTTGTAATACTGTACAGGTAAGCAGTATTACATATTTTTGTTTCCTCTTTCTTTACATGCTATCTACATGGTTTTTTGCTTTGCATTTGTTCACCCAGCAACATATCCTGAGATCTTTCCATAACAGAACATTAATTATTAATCGTTTTACTATACTGGCATACCTCATTTTATTGTGCTTTGCTATATTGTGCTTCATAGATACTACAGTTTTTACAAATGAAAGTTTGTGGCAACCCTGCCTTAAGCAAGTCTGTTGACACCATTCTTCCAGCAGCATTTGCTTACTTCATGTCTCTGTGTCACATTTTGGTTAATTCTCACAGAATTTCAAGCTTTTTCATCATTATTATTCTTGTTATGATGATCAGTGATCTTTGATGTTACTACTGTGCCTCACTGAAGGCTCAGGTGACAGCATTTATTAGCAGTAGTGTTTTTTAATTAAGGTATGTACGTTGTTTTTTAGATGTAATGCTATTGGACACTTAATAGACTACAGTATAGTGTAAACATAGTTTTGTTATGCACTGGGAAACCAAAAACTTCGTGTGACCTGCTTTATATCGTGTGGTATTCGCTTTATTGCGGTGGTCTGGAACCCAACCAGAAATATCTCTGAGGTATGCCTGTATAATTATTATAACTAAATAATTATAATTAAATAATCATAATTAATCTTAATTATGAATGGCCTCATCTCATTCTATCATATGAATCATTATGTATATTTAGACTTCAACTGATGGACATCTAGATTGTTTCTAGCCTTTTGGTAATACTGACAGTGCTGCCGTCAATGAACACACACGTATATCAGTAAAACAAATTCCAATACATGAAATTACTAAGGATTTGTGTTTTTGTAATTTGGGTAGAAGTCATCTAACACATAGAGATGCACATTTTTTTTGGTCTTCATTTCCTGCATTATCTCTGCTTCTGAATTTTTATTGTTAGTTTATTATTTTTTTTTAAATCTTCTTTCATGTTGGAGATTTTCTTAAACACATCCAGTGCTCTTTGTTATCTTCATATTTTGAAAGGCAAGCCAGAGCTCGTCTGCTGTTGGGCTTTACTTTTAGGTGACCAAGCTTTATTTTGAGAGATTTCCAAATGTCTATATATTCTCCAGGTGTCTCTCTGTTCTTCAGAAGGATTCTTCCAAACTTCTGCTTGGAAGCACCACTGGCTACTGGTAATCGTTCTGGACCTTGGGCAGGGAAGGGAGAAATGGACTATTCTGTTAGCAGACTTTTAACAAATCTGCACTGCATTCCCCTTTCCCCTCCCCACTACCACCCAGACTGGCTTGAGATTTCTACCTCACCTTTTGCTTTCTCTTGACTATCACTCACTCCTTTTAAATTTCTCTGAAGGGTTAAGTTATTCTGACCCCTGTTACTCTGTGCCTTGGGGGGGTGGGAGGATTTATTCCTTATATTAACTTTTTTTTAAGCATGTGATCTGTCCATTACATTTAACCAGAATTTTTCTTCCCTTACTTTGGCATATGACAATGTAATGCAGCATATGATTATGTAACTCTCTCAAGTTTTCTGGTCTTCCAGATTAATCTTAAATCCCCATAGGAACCTAGCACCTAGGAAACACTTCAACAGTGTAAATAACTATCCTGACAGCCTAAGGCAGAGTAACTTTTAGATCTCTAAGAAGTTTCTTTCAGTAGAAGTGGACCATACATTAACTTCCTCATGTCTCATTCACTCTGCAACTCACCATATTCTGTCCTCATTAAAATATTTTGGGCAGAAGTTACTACATTTTCTAATAATTCAAGTCTGTGAATTTGATGAGATAATATAGAAAAATATTTTAAATGTATGCTTAAAAATATTAACTTTATTAATTGTATTGTTTGTGTGCATTACATTCTCTCCCGCAACTCTCTGGAAGAAACTAATCAGTCAACATGAAATCCCTGCATGTCTCTGGGAGCATATACCCTATTAACTTTATCTCCTACACACACACCCCGGCTCCACCCCACCACCCGTCCATTCTCCCTTCCTCCATGGCACCCTACCAACTATAAGCAGCAGTACTATTGAATTTCTAAAAACTTTAAAATTGAGTTGGGTGTGTAGGTTAAAAAATTGTTTACTGAAAGTAAATGAGTTTATAACAAGTCCTTTCTTTCCCAGCCCTTAGCACCTCTTCCCTGAGTGTACTGTTTCATCTAGTAGCCAGACTAGACATGAGCAGCATATACCTAAAATGCACCTGTCCTCTCTTTCTGAGAGTTCATAGATATCCTGGAAAGGAGAGAGAAATTATATATAAAATTGTCACTCCAGAGTAGTTTGGCTAAAAATTGCAGTCACCTGGGGTGCTTTCAAAACAAGTCTGTTTCTCACCCCTGTCTCCCCAGATAATCTGGTTTAATTCATATGAGGTACAGCTGGGCATTAGGAATTTTAAATGCTTACCAGGTGTTCTTACTTTGAGGCCAAAGTTGACATGTACTGCTTTAGAGTACTGGTTCTCAACTGAATGTCGTTTTGCCCGCCAGGAGACATTTTTGGTTGTCACAACTGGGGTGTATTACAGGACACCTATTAATTCAGGTGAAGGCTAGGTGTGCTACATAGGGGCTACTTAACCATTTTTATTTTGCTGTTAGATTTGCCTTTGTGTTTAGGTTATATTATGTTTAAATTGAAGAGTAAAGGGTACTCTGATTTTTCAAAAGCCTTTAACAAGGTAACGTGCCTGGATATTTTTGTTTTTGTTTTTTACTGGATCACTTGGCTGAAGGATAGGGAAGTAAAAATGAGGGTAAACAAATAACATCGTTCAAGGAGAAGTACAAACAGCAGGGTAGTCCTCCGTGGCCATGTAAGAAGAAAGGCAGTTTACGCTGAGCTCTATCAGGTCAAGAATGCCAACAGTATATTAACTGTAGGAACAGTCCTAAGGCATATAAGTTGGCAGAAAAATCCACATAAGCATATTTAATCAGGAAACTTCACTGTGGGCAGAAGTGTATTTAAGAAAATAACCTGTATTACAGGAAGAGGATTTTCAGCTACCTTTTATAAATGGCTCAGGAAGATCTTCATAAATTATATCCTGGAAAGAGTAGCCTAATGTTGTGCCATGGCCAGAAAGATCAATCATAGTGGGTACCATCAGAAAGAAAACAGAATTAGAAAACAAACATTTCACCCTTTCACAAAACCATGATGCTGCCAGGTAACGCAGCCTGAAATTTGCCAAGTAGACACTATACGTCCTACATGAATTCATAGTTTTGGGAATATCCTTACTCTTTTAGATCTCTTAAGCTTCTATTCAGTACTGTCATCATCTATCCTGAAGAACTGCTTTGTGTTCAGGGCAATTTCTCCTCCAGCTTCTATTATCAAAATTTTCAAATATAACAGAAATGTTGAAAGAATAATGTAAGAATATGCACATATTCTCCACCTAGATTCAACAGTTTTTTTCCTGTACCATATGAAAGTAAGTTTTGGATATGATACTTTTAAGAGTAAGAACAATCCCTTTTATAACCATAATACCTTTATCACATCTGGGAAAATTAACAATCCTCTAATCCATCTATTACCAGGTTTGGAGCTATTTTAAATATAGAAAAACATTTTTATCATATTTGGAGTCTGTGTTAAGTTTTAATGACTTGAGAACAGTGGAGCCTTACTTATGCAGATGTGATTGGCTGGCTTACATCTCAGCAAAGGAGTCACTTCCACTCCCCAGTGTTTTATTTATTTATTTATTTTTACTCCCCAGTCTTAAAGCATACGATTCAGATTCACACAGTAGTAACGTCTCATTTTACTGCATATTATAGACTAAGACAGTTATTCACAGGTAGACAAAACTATACATTTTTGTTTTGTTTATGAGCTTTTATATTTTGAGATATGTCACATAAAATTCACTTTTAAATTGCACAATTCTGTGGGTGTTAGTATATTTACAAGGTCGTGCATCAGTCACGTCTAATGCTAGAATATTTTCGTTACTTCCCCAAAACCCCATTATCCATTGGTGGTAACTACCCATTTTTCCTTCCTCCCAGACCCTAGCAACAAATAATCTTTCTGTATGAATTTGCCTATTCTGGACATTTCATATAAATAGGTTCATATATTTTGTGGCCTTTCCTGTCTGGCTTCTTTCAGTTGACCTAGTTTTCAAGGTGTATCTATGTTGTATCATATATCAGTACTTCATTCTCTTTTATGGCCAAATAATATTCCATTGTATGAATATACCACATTTTGTTTATCCATCCATCAGTTAATGAACATTTGAGCTGTTTACACTTTTTGGTATTATAAATAAGGCTGCTGTGAACATTTGTCTATAAGTCTTTATATGGCATGTGTTTTCTTTTCTCTTGGGCGTATATCTAGAAGTGGAATTTCTGGATCATATTGTAACTCTATGTTTAACTTTCTGAAGAATTACCAAACTGTATTCCAGAATGGCTGCACCATTTACATTCGTATCAACCATGTATGAGGGTTGCATTTCTCTACATCCTCACCAACGCTTGTCTGCCTTTTATATTATAGCCATTCTAGTACATATGAAGTAGTAGTTCATGGTTTTGATTTGCATTTCCCTGATGACTGATGATATTGAACATCTTTTCATGTGCTTATTGGCTATTTGTATATTTCCTTTGGAGAAATATTTATTCTTTTCCCATTTTTGTTGTTTGTCTTTTTATTATTTAGTTATAAGTGCTCTATATTTATTCAGGATAATAGATCCTTATTAGGTATATTATGATTTGCAGGTATTTCTCCCACTCTTTGGGCTTTCCTCATTGTTTTGATAGTGTCATCTGATGAACAAAAACTTAATTTTGATGAAATCCAATTTATTTTTTCTTTGGTTGCTTGTGCTTTTAGGTATCATATCTAAGAAACTGTTGCCTAACTGTTGCAGATTTACACTATGTTTATAATTATAAGAGTTTTATAATTTTAGCTCAGGCATTTGGGTCTTTGCATTTTGAGTTACTATTTGTACATGGTGGGAAGTAGGTACCCAAATTCATTCTTTTGTACATGGATATCCAATATCCGATTGTCACAGCATCATTTGTTGAAAAGACTACTTCTTCCCCATTGAATGGTCTTGTCACCCTTGTGGAAAATCAATTGACCATACGTATAAGGGCTTACTTCTGGACTCTGAATTCTGTTCCATTGCTTTATGTGTCTTTCTTTGTGCTAGCATTATGATGTATTGATTACTTTAGCTTTGTAGTAATTTTTGAAATTGGGAAGATTATTTTGACTCTTCTGGATCCCTTGAATTTCCATATGGATTTTAGCATCAGCTTGTCAGTTTCTGTAAGGAAGACAGTTGGAATTTTCATTAAGATTGCATTGAATCTGTGCATCAATTTGGGAGTACTGTCATCTTAACAGTATTACTTATTTCAACCCATGAACATAGAATATATTTCCATTTTCTTAGGTCTTTAATTTTTTAAGAAATGTTTTATAGTTTTCATATATACATCTTATACTTCTGTTAAGTTTATTCCTGGCTTTCTTTTTTTAATGATGTTGTAAATGGAGTTAATTTTTAATTTCATTTTTGATTGTTGCTAGTTTATAGAAGTAAGACTAATTTTTATATGTTGGTCTTGTATCCTGCAGTCTTGCTGAACTAGTTTATTAGCTCTGATAATAGTTTTTTTTTTTTAGTACATTCCATAGGATTTTCTGCATATAATATGTCATCTGAAAATAGAGATACTTTTACCTCTTCCTTTCTAATCTGGCTTTTATTCCACTTTCTTGTCTAATTGCCCTGCTAGAATCACCAGTACAGTGCTGAATAGAAATGATGAGCCCAGTCTGAAGGGGGAAGTCTTTAGCATTTCATCATTAACTATGATAGCTATGGGTTTTCCATAGATTATCTTTTTACATGTGAGGAACTTACATTCTATTACCAGATTGTTGGATGTTAAAATTTGTCAAATGCTTTTTATGCATCTATTCAGATAATCGTGTCAGATTTTTTTCTTATGCAATTAATACAGTGTATTATGTTATTGATTGATTTTTGTATGTTGAATCTGTCTTGTATTCCTGGGATAAATCACACTTAGTCACGATGTATTATTCTTTATATATGCTGACAGACTCAGTTTGCTAATATTTTGTTAAGGGTTTTTACATCTATAATCATAAGGGGTATTGGTCTGTATTTTTCTTTCTTTGATATCTTTGTCTAGCTTTGGAATCAGGTAAGATTGGCCTTACAGAATGAGTTTGGAAGTATTCCTCTTCTGTTTTTATGCAGGACTTTATGAAGGATTGGTGTTAATCTTTAACTATTTGGTAGAATTCACCAGTGACGCCATCTAGTCTTGGGCTTTTCTTTGTGGGTACTTTTAAAATTCAGTTAAATTCATTTAAATTAAATTTAATTCAGTCTCTTTTCAGATTGTCTTACTCTTTTTTGAGTCCACTTTGGTAGTTTGTGTCTTTCTAGGAATTTGTCTATTCATGTAGGTTATTCAGTTTGTTGGCATACAGTTTTTCATGGTATTCTCGAACAGTCCCTTTTATTTCTGTAAGGTTGGTCATAATATCCCTGTTTTATTCCTGATTTTAGGTGAGCCTTCTCTCGTTTTTTATTTTGGTCTGTTTAGCTAAAGATTTATCAGCTTTGTTGATCTTTTTCAAAGAATCAACTATTGGCTTCATTAAATTTTTTCTGTTGTTTTTCTATTTCCTGTTTCATTTATTTCCACTCTAATCCATATTATTCCTCTCTTCTGCCTGCTTTGGATTTGGTTTCCTCTTACTTTTCTAGTTTCTTAACATGGAAGATTATTCATTTGAGACCTTTCTTCTTTTTTAATGTAGGCATATGCACCTATAAATTTTCCTCTAAACACTGCTTTCACTACATCCCATAAGTTTTGGAATGTTGTGCCTTCATTTTTATTCTTCTCAATGTATTTTCTAATTTCTCTTTTGATTTCTTCTTTGACGCATTTGTAATTTCCACATATTTATGAATTTCCAATTTCCTTCAGTTATTGATTTCTAATTCCATTCCATTATAGTTGAAGAAAATACTTTGTATGATTTCATTCCTTTTAAATGTATTGAGACTTGTTTTATAGCCTAACATATGATCTAACTTGGAGAATATTCCATGTACACTTGAGAAGAATGTATATTCTGTTGTTGGGTGGTGGAGTGTTCTATAGATGTCTACTGTTTCTATTTGGTTTATACTGTTGTTTGTTGTATATTTCCTTATATATCTTCTGCTTAGTTCTATCTATTACTGAAAGTGGAGTATTAAAATCTCCAATTATTATTGTTAAATTTTCTGTTTCTCTCTTCATTTCTGTCCATTTTTGTTTTATGTATTTTGAGCTCTGTTGTTCGGTACATAACAGGTTATGATTGTTATATCTTCTTGATGTTGACCCATTTATCATGAAATGATAACTTTCTTTGTCTCTAGTAACAATTTTTGTCAAAGTCTTTTTCTCTGATATTAAAATTGGCATTTCAGTTCTCTTTTGGTTACTTTTGGCATGCTGCATCTTCTTCTTTTTTTTTACTTTCAACCTATATGTGTCTTTGAATGTAAAATATATATGTAGTATGTAAATGACATGTAGTTTGATCATATATTATTCTAAATCCGTTCTGCCTGTCCCTGCCTCTTCATTGGGAAGTTTAATCCATTTACATCTAATGTAACTACTGATAATATTTACATTTGCCATTTTTGTATTTGTTTTCTATATGTTTTATGTCTGTTCCTCAATTCCGTCGTTACTGACTTGTTTTGTGATAAATGGGCATTTTATAATAAACCATTTTAAACCCCTTCATGTTTCTTTTACTATAGTTGTATATTTTAAATTATTTTCTTCTGTGGCTGTCCTGGAGATTACAGTTAACACTTATTTGGATTAAAACCACCTTTATTTCAAAAATATATAAAAACTTTTGCTCCTATATATCTCTGTTATCTTCCCCACCCCCATTCATCTTATACATTGTGTACCCATTCAACACAGATTTATATTTGGTGCTTTACGTAGTTATCTTTTAGATCAGATAGGAGAATAAAGGAGTTACAAACAAAAAATACATTTAGACTGTATTTTATATTTACCTATGTAGTTACCTTTAACGGTGTTCTTTATTTCTTAATGTGCATTTGAATTACTGTTTACTGTCCTTTCATTTAAGCCTAAATGACTCCCTATAGGACCAGTCTGCTACTGCTGAATTCTCTCATATTTTTGTCTGTCCATTGAAGTCTCTACTCAGTTCACTTAATAGTCAGCTGTTGATTGGACAGAGATTTCCTTAAACATCTTAAACCAATAAATCAGTCTTTGCCAGCGGGCTCTGTGTGCATGTTGGGGTACACCATAAACACTCAAGCAATTGACAGCTCTTCCTTAGCCTTCACTTCCTGCTTTTTTGGAGCCTCAAGTTTAGCAAAAGGTTAGAGCTTAGGGACTTCTTGGGTCTTGAATTGCACATAACTCTTTGCATGTGCATGGCTTTCTAGATTCCCAGGAGTATGTTGGAGCTTTTCAAAGCTTCTTTGGACATCTTACTTCCCAGCTTTGCCTTTTAAGCTTTTTGGTTAGTCTATTGTTTGCCCTAATTGATAGCCACTGTCTCAGGCTGTCACGAAGTTAAGATACTTGCCTATAATTTTTTTTAACAACTTCTTTTCCCCATCCTTCCACCCCGACAAAGGAGAAAGCTTTTCACAGTGGGCAAGTTCCAACACAGGTCAAATACAACCAGTAGGTGGGGTCTACCTAGGATCCACCACACAAGACAAATAATGAGTCTTTGGGATGAGGCTTTGAGAGAGCTCTAGCTGTGTTATATTTCTTCTGGTGGCCACCAGAACTAGGAATACGGGCTGTTACTTTTCAAGGCTACTGGTGAAGAATGGGGTGTTTTATGGAGAAGTGAATCATAATGGTCCTTACTATGCAATTTTCATTGATGTTTCACCAAAACTATAAAATTGAAATTCATGAATGTTAAAGGACCAGAAATGGTATATGCAGTTCTGAGTGCCACACTTCATTGAAGTTAACTGAAATGATACAGCAAATGGAATAGCCGTTTCAAACATAAGAAATAAAATTGTTCAGCCGAGAAGATGAGGACCTCTATACTTTCTTTAAAAGTCTACAGTCATAAACTATGAAAAAGACTCATTCTAAATTATATTTAATATTAACCATTGCTACAGAATAAAGTTCAACACCTTTATTTTTCAGAGGAAGGCAGAATTATATGGTAGAGAAAGATTAGACTTTGGAACTAGCCACATCGAAGTTTGAGACTAAAGTGTACTGGGGTTTGTAGCCATAGGCAGGTCCTTAATGTCAGTTGCTTTCTATCCCTTTGTGGAATGTAAAGATACTATACTGTTTTTATTAAGGTTTAATTAAAACCATGTATATATAATGTTTGTCAGAATGCCTAGAACATAGTAAGCCCTCAATATGTGTTAGCAGTTGTTACTCAAACTCTTCCACAATCCAACATTTTGGCCTACCTGGTGTAATCCTTATTTTGTATAAACTTCTTCCCCCTCCTTTTTTCCCACCATTCATCCTACACCTTAGCTATTTTGAACTTACTGAGATTTCAGAAACACACCCTCCTCTTCTCAGTTTTTGTTCACACTCCTCTACACGAATCACCCCCTCCCACACTAACACCCATATGATTAAATCTGCTTGTTTTTTAAGGACCAATTTAAATCCACTTTCTCCATATACCATTTTATCCTCAATGACCTAAGTTAAAATTACTCTCTACTCTTTGATCACATGACATCTTTTTTGTGTCTCTCTTACCATTTATTTACAGTGTTTCATGTAACTTTCATTGAGGTGTAACATACACATAGAAAAGTACACACCTTGTAAGTGTACAACTTGATAAATCTTCACGCAATGAGTATGCATGTATTACTAGCTTCCAGATCAAGAAACTGAGCATCGCCATTATCCCAGAGGCCCCTTGTGTCCTCTTCCAGTCACTACCCTTCCCACCACCTCCACCCCACCCTTGCCAAGAGCAACTGCTCTCCTGGCTTCTAAACACCGTGGATTAGCTTTGCTTGTTTTAGAACATTATATGAATGAAATTATACAATGATCAACATTTTGTAAGATTCAAACATTTTGCTTTCTGTAGTTTTGGTTCATTCGTTCCAATTGCTGTTTAGTATTCTGTTTATGAATATATACCACAACTTCTTTTTCCATTCTACTGTGTATGGACATTAGGGTTTTTTCCCATTTGGGTTTTAATTTGCATTTCCTTGATGACTAAATAAAGTTGACTGATTTTTTAATATGCTTTTTTGGCCAATCAGATATCCTTTTTCATGAAGGACCTATTTAAGTCTTTGTTTTTCTCTCCTGTATAATCATTAAAGGCAGGTAAATATATCACACTCATCATTAACTGCTGACAGTTTCTAGAAGAATGCCATACTGTATACATCATAGCTTTATATATTTATTGATTTGAGACTTTATGCAGCAGATTAAATTGGGAACTGATCGATGTTTTTTTGTTGTTGTTGTTGTTTTTTGTTTTTTTTTAAATTTATTTATTTATCGCTGTGTTGGGTCTTCATTTCTGTGCGAGGGCTTTCTCTAGTTGTGGCAAGTGGGGGCCACTCTTCATCGCGGTGCGCGGGCCTCTCATTGTCGCGGCCTCTCTTGTTGTGGAGCACAGGCTCCAGACGTGCAGGCTCGGTAATTGTGGTTCACGGGCCTAGTTGCTCCGCAGCATGTGGGATCTTCCCAGACCAGGGCTCGAACCCGTGTCTCCTGCATTAGCAGGCAGATTCTCAACCACTGCGCCACCAGGGAAGCCCCCTGATCGATGTTCTTCAGAAGGAAGATGTTGCACTGCCACCAGTTAACAAATATGTATTGAATACCCATTGTATAAAACTCTGCTTGGCTCATTGGTGATAGAAGAACCATTCACTAATGATCTTGCAAGTCATCTTTACTTCTCTATTCTTTAGTTTCTTCATCTATAACATGGTGTGAATACACAAGATGATGTTGGAGTTTGTTGGGGGGTTTTTAAATGTAGACAACCTTGTTCCTATCTGAATTTATCATTTTACTAAAATTATTTCAGAAATGTTTGAAACTATTGAAGAAAAATTGTAGTATAATTGGATTTGAGTGGAAACTCAAAGAACAGAAATGGTTGATCAGGAATTAATTGACTCAAGGCCCACTGCTTCAGTATTTTTGTTCATTCTTAATCTGTATGCAGCAACTACATTCATATAATCTGAACATTTTATGTGAGGTTAATATAAAACAAAGAAAAACTGAGACAATCTAGAAGTGAAAGTAAGCATACCAGTATAGTTTGCACTATATACAGAGAGGTATTTTTTTTAATTAAAAAAAATATACAATCCAAATTGAGCAAAAGGATAATTGTTTTAAATGGCTCTTTTATAAGCAATAGTGAGAAATCAAGTCTTTTTTAAGAAATAATGAAACCAGAAATATTTACTTTTTATTATTAAAAAGTTGACACAAATTTCTTTTTAAAATATTGAGGATTTATCAGTGACTACCCCTGAGGTTTATATTCTTTCACTAGTAATTTTAAAACTTTACAATAAGATCCTTGACATACCAATCATGATTCATCATGACTGAGTCTTTTTCATGGGATTGTTACCTAAAATCATTTCAGTTAATAATCCCATGAAAAAGGAAAGGCAAGTTGGAAGGAAAGACCTGATTACTAAGGTCATACATGATCATCATGATCATTTGTTTATATATACATGGTAGTTTAATTCTTGATTTTTATTTTTTTAATAGATCTTTATTGGAGTATAATTGCTTCAGAATACTGTGTTAGTTTCTGTTGCACAACAGAGCAAATCAGCCATATGCATACACATGTCCCCATATCCCCTCCCTCTTGAGTCTCCTTCCCATCCTCCCTATCCCACCCCTCTAGGTCATCGCAAAGCACCGAGCCTATCTCCCTGTGCTATGCTGCTGCTTTCCACCAGCCAACTGTTTTACATTCGGTAGTGTATATATGTCGATGCTACTCTCACTTCATCCCAGCTTCCCCCTCCCACCCCATGTCCTCAAGTCCATTCTCTATGTCTACCTCTTTATTCCTGCCCTGCAACTAGGTTCATCAGTACCTTTTTTTTTTTTAGATTCTATATATATGCATTAGCATACGGTATTTGATATTTGTTCTTCTCTTTCTGACTTCACTCTGTATAACAGACTCTAGGTCCATCCACCTCACTACAAATACCTCAATTTCGTTTCTTTTTATGGCTGAGTAATATTCCATTGTATATATGTGCCACATCTTCTTTATCCATTCATCTGTCAATGGACATTTAGGTTGGTTCCATGTCCTGGTTATTGTAAATAGTGCTGCAATGAACATTGTGGTACATGTCTCTTTTTGAATTATAGTTTTCTCAGGGTATATGCCCAGTACTGGGATTGCTGGGTCATATGGTAGTTCTATTTTTAGATTTTTAAGGAACTGCTATACTGTTTTCCATAGTGGTTGTATCAATTTACATTCCCACCAAAAGTGGAGGAAGGTTCACTTTTCACCACACCCTTTCCAGCATTTATTGTTTCTAGATTTTTTGATGATGGCCATTCTGACCAGCATGAGGTGTTACCTCATTGTAGTTTTGATTTGCATTTCTCTAATAATTAGTGATGTTGAGCATCTTTTCATGTGCCTCTTGGACATCTGTATGTCATCCTTGGTGAAATGTCTGTTTAGGTCTTCCACCCAGTTTTTAACTGGATTGTTTGTTTTTTTGATATTGAGCTCCATGAGGTGTTTGTATATTTTGGAGATTAATCCTTTGTCTGTTGTTTCATTTGCAAATATTTTCTCCCATTCTGAGGGTTGTCTTTTTGTCTTGTTTATAGTTTCCTTTGCTGTGCAAAAGCTTTTAAGTTTAATTAAGTCCCATTTGTTTATTTTTGTTTTTATTTCTGTTACTCTAGGAGTTGGGTCAAAAAAGATCTTGCTGTGGTGTATGTCAAAGAGTGTTTTTCCTATGCTTCCCTCAAAGAGTTTTATAGTGTCTGGTCTTACACTTAAGTCTTTAATCCATTTGGAGTTTATTTTTGGTGTATGGTGTTAGGGAGTGTTCTAATTTCATTCTTTTACACGTAGCTGTCCAGTTTTCCCAGCAGCACTTATTGAAGAGGCTGTCTTTTCTCCATTGTATGTTCTTGCCTCCTTTGTCGTAAATTAGTTGCCCATATGTCCGTGGGTTTATCTCTGGGCATTCTATCCTGTACTGTTGATCTATATTTCTGTTTTTGTGCCAGTACCATACTGTCTTGATTACTGTAGCTTTGTGGTATCGTTCGAAGTCAGGGAGCCTGATTCCTCCAACTCCGTTTTTCATTCTCAAGATTGCTTTGGCTATTCGGGGTCTTTTGTGTATCCATACGAATTGTAAAATTTTTTGTTCTGATTCTGTGAAGAATGACATTGGTAGCTTGATAGGGATTGCATTGAATCTGTAGGTTGCTTTGGGTAATGTAGTCATTTTCACAGTGTTGATTCTTCCAATCCAAGAACATGGTATATTTCTCCATCTGTTTATGTCATGTTGGATTTCTTTCATCAGTGTTTTATAGTTTTCTGAGGACAAGTCTTTCACCTCTTTAGGCAGGTTTATTCCTAGGTATTTTATTCTTTTTGTTGCAATGGTAAATGGGAGTTTTCCTTAATTTCTCTTTCTGCTTTTTCGTTGTTGGTGTATAGGAATGCCAGGGATTTCTGTGCATTAATTTTGTATCCTGCAACCTTACCAAATTCATTCATTAGTTCTAGTAGATTTCTGGTGGCATCTTTAGGATTTTCCATGTATAGTATCATGTGATCAGCAAACAGTGACAGTTTTACTTCTTATTTTCCAACTTGTATTCCTTTTATTTCTTTTTCTTCTCTGATTGCTGTGGCTAAGACTTCCAAAACTATGTTGAATAATAGTGGCAAGAGTGGACGTCCTTGTCTTGTTCCTGATCTTAGTGGAAATGCTTTCAGTTTTTCACCATTGAGTATGATGCTTGCTGTGGGTTTGTCATATATGGCTTTTATTATGTGGAGGTAGGTTCCATCTATGCCTATTTTCTGGAGAGTTTTTATCATAAATGGGTGTTGAATTGTGTCAAAAGCTTTTTCTGCATCTATTGAGATGATCATATGGGTTTTTTCCCTAATTTGTTAATGTGGTGTATCACATTGATTTGCGTATATTGAAGAATCCTTGCATCCCTGGAGTAAGTCTCACTTGATCGTGGTGTATGATCCTTTTAATGTGCTGTTGGATTCTGTTTGCTAGTATTTTGTTCAGAATTTTTGCATCTATGTTCATCAGTGATATTGGTCTGTAATTTTCTTTTTTTGTGATATCTTTTTCTGGTTCTGGTATCAGGGTGATGGCTTCGTAGAATGAATTTGGGAGTGTTTCTCCCACTGCAATTTTTTGGAAGAGTTTGAGAAGGATTTGTGTTAGCTCTTCTCTAAATGTTTGATAGAATTTGCCTGTGAAGCCATCAGGTCCTGGACTTTTGTTTGTTGGAAGATTTTTAATTACATTTTCAATTTCATTACTTGTGATATATCTGTTTATATTTTCTAATTCTTCCTGGTTCAATCTGGAAAATTGTACCTTTCCAAGAACTTGTCCGTTTCTTCATGGTTGTCCATTTTATTGGCCTATAGTTGTTTGTAGTAGTGTCTTATAATCCTTTGTATTTCTGCAGTGTCAGTTGTGATTTCTCCTTTTTCATTTCTAATTTTATTGATTTGCATCCTCTCCCTTTTTTTCTTGATGAGTTTGGCTAAGGGTTTATCAATTTTATCTTCTCAAAGAACCAGCTTTTAGTTTTATTGATCTTTGCTATTGTTTTCTTCGTTTCTATTGAATTTATTTCTGCTCTATATGATTTCTTTCCTTCTACTGATTTTGGGTTTTCTTTGTTCTTCTTTCTCTAGTTGTTTTGAGTGTAGGCTTAGATTGTTTATTTGAGATTTTTCTTGTTTCTTGAGGTGAGATTGAATTGCTATAAGCTTCCCTATTAGAACTGCTTTTGCTGCGTCCCATAGGTTTTGGGTTGTCATGTTTTCATTGTCATTTGTTTCTATGTATTTTTTTATTTCTTCTTTGATTTCTTCAGTGATCTCTTGGTTATTTAGTAGCACACTGTTTACCCTCCATGTATTTGTGTGTTTTACAGTTTTTTTCCTGTAATTGATTTCCAGTCTCATAGCTTTGTGGTCAGAAAAGATGCTTGATATGATTTCAACTTTCTTTCATTTTCCGAGGCTTGATTTGTCACCCAACATGTGATCTCTCCTGGAGAATGTTCCAGGTGCACTTGAGAAGAAAGTGTAATCTGCTGTTTTTGGATGGACTGTCCTATAAATATCAATTAAATCTATCTGGTCTGTTGTGTCATTTAAAGCTCCTGTTTCCTTATTAATTTTCTGTTTGGATGATCTGTCCATTGGTGTAAGTGAGGAGTTAAAGTCCTCCACTATTATTGTGTTACTGTCGATTTCCTCTTTTATAGCTGTTAGCAGTTGCCTTATGTATTGAGGTGCTCCTATGTTGGGTGCATATATATTTATAGTTGTTACATCTTCTTGGATTGATCCCTTGATCATTATGTAGTGTCCTTCCTTGTCTCTTATAACATTCTTTATTTTAAAGTCTATTTTATCTGATATGAGTATTGCTACTCCAGCTTTCTTTTGATTTCCATTTGCATGGAATATCTTTCTCTATCCCCTCACTTTCAGTCTGTATGTGTCCCTAGGTCTGAAGTGGGTCTCTTGTAGACAACATATATATGGGTCTTTTTTTTGTATCCATTCAGCCAGTCTGTGTCTTTTGGTTGGGGCATTTAATCCATTTACATTCAAGGTTGTTATCGATATGTGTGTTCCTATTACCATTTTCTTAATTGTTTTGGGTTTGTTTTTGTGGGTCTCTTTCTTCTCTTGTGTTTCCTGCCTAGAGAAGTTTCTTTAGCATTTGTTTTAAAGGTGGTTTGGTGGTGCTCATTTCTCTTAGCTTTTGCTTGTCTGAAAAGCTTTTGACTTCTTCATAGAATCTGAATGAGATCCTTCCTGGGTAGAGTAATCTTGGTTGTAGGTTTTTCTCTTTCATCACTTTAAGTATATCCTGCCACTCCCTTCTGGCCTGCAGAGTTTCCACTGAAAAATCAGCTGATAACCTTATGGGGATTCCTTTGCGTGTTACTTTTTGTTTTTCCCTTGCTGGTTTTAATAGTTTTTCTTTGAATTTAATCTTTGTTAGTTTGATTAATATGTATCTTGGTGTGTTTTTCCTAGGGCTTATCCTGTATGGGACTCTCTGTGCTTCCTGGACTTGGGTGACTATCTCCTTTCCCATGTTAGGGAAGTTTTTAGCTATAATCTCTTCAAATATTTTCTCACACCCTTTCTTTTTCTCTTCTTTTTCTTGGACCCCTATAATTCAAATGTTGGTGCATTTAGTGTTGTCCCAGAGGTCTCTAAGAGTGTCTTCCATTCTTTTCATTCTTTTTTCTTTAATCTTCTCCTCGGCAGTTATTTCCACCATTTTGTCTTCCTGCTCCCATATTCGTTCTTCTGCCTCAGTTATTCTGTTATTGATTCCTTTAGTGTGTTTTTCATTTCAGTTATTGTATTGTTCATCTCTGTTTGCTTGTTCTTTAGATCTTCTAGATCTTTGTTAAACATTTCTTGTATTTTCTCAGTTTGTGCCTCTGTTCTCTTTCCAAGATTCTGGATCATCTTTACTGTCATTACTCTGAATTCCTTTTCAGGTAGATTGCCTAGTTCCTTTTCATTTATTCTTCTTGTAGGTTTTTACCTTGCTCCTTCAACTGTGACATATTTTTTTGCCGTCTCTTTTTCTTTTTTCTTTCTTTTTTTTTTTTTTTTGATGGGTGGGATTGTGTTCCTGTCTTACTGGTTGTTTGGCCTGAGGCTTCCAACACTGGGGGTTGTCGGCTGTTGGGTAGAGCTGGGTCTTGGTGCTGAGATGAGGAACTTTGTGAGACCTCATTCCAATGAATATTCCCTGGGGTCTGAGGTTCTCTGTTAGTCCAGTGGTTCGGACTCGGAGCTCCCACCGCAGGAGCATCGGCCTGACCCCTGGCTCGTGAACCAAGATCCCACAAGCCGCGTGGGATGGCAAACAAAACAAAACAAAACAAAAAAACAATTACAAAGTAAAAAATAAAATTAGACTAGGAAACTAACAGATACGTTAGAAAGAACTTAAAAATATAGATGAATAAATAACCGGAAGGTACATCAGTACCACAATAGTAAAAAAGGGGAGGGGGGGAAAAGACAAAAAAGGGGGGGGGAGGCCTTGGCTGTGGAGGGGGTGCTGAAGCAAGGGTGAGGTTTGGGTGGTGGGCAGGGCCTATGCTTAGGACCCACAGGGCTGGAAAAGGCCCTGGGGTCTGTGGGGGTTGGAGTTTAGTTAAACTCAAGGAACAGAAGGGGCCCAGGCATGACCCCACCCCTGGTCTCAGAGGGCAGAGGACCTCACCTGGGATCCCAGCAGGCTTCCTGGGCTCGAGTGGGCAGTGTAAACACCCTCCTCTCCTCTCCTGCTCCTCCGGTCTGGGAGGGCCTCTCCCGCCTGTCTTTCCTGATCTCCCCGGCCTCTCTCCTATGCCCAGAGAACCAATGTGACAGTGGGGAGAGGGGAGCCTCAGAGAACAGGGGACCAGCCTGGAAGCTCAGCAGGCTCCGAGGCCTGCGTGGGTGGGGCAGTCGCCCTCCACTTCTCTCCCGTCCCTCCTGGAGGGCCCCTCCTGCAGGGCCCCTCCTGCCTGCCTCTTCTGATTTCCCCAGACTCCCTCCTATGCCCCCAGGACCCATGCCACCTGGATGGGGCTTTGGAGGTGGGTACCAGCTTGGGAGCTCAACAGGCTCCCCGGCCCAAGTGGGCCAGGCAGTCACCCTCCGTTTCTCTCCCGCTCTTCATGCAGAGTCCCACCTGCCTGCCTCTCTTGATCTCCCTGGTCTCAAGGGTGCCGATCCTGTCTGGCCTCCACTGCTCCTCCTCCCTCAGTCCCTCCACGTCCTACTGGTTCACTTGAGGGTTCCTCCCGTCTCCTTGGGCGTCAGTGTTCCCCACCAGCAGCTGGCAGGTGTCCTAGTTGTGGGGAGATGCTCTAATTCTTCTTTAAATTAACTTTGTTGACTTCAAAGTAATCTTTTAAGTATATTGTTTATTATGTAGTTACCACGAAAATAAGATTTACCACGTGAATTTCAAAGGTGATGTTTGATCTTAGTCTAAGCTCGGCTTAATAGTACTATTAAGAGCTCTTAATTTCTCTCCAGGGCCTAGACTAGAAGACACCATAACTAACCAACAGACTTATGCAGTGCTTTTCCAGCTGTGCTATTCCCTGGGACACCAAACCTTCATGTACTTTACACTGTGTACTTCTGCAGTGGTCTTTGAGTGTTCCTGCCAAATGCCAGACTCTGGTGGACTTTAGCCATGCCTCAGACTCAGCTGTGTGTATTATTGTTCTGTCCAGAACCTGGAACAATAAGAAAAATCAAATCTGTTTATGATCAAGGTCAGGCCCCTTCAAAGAGTTTTCTCTCCAGAGACTGGATCTAATTGTACCTTAAAATTATTGGAGGATTTCAACAACTGTTATGCTTTCAAAGGCTCAGGCTAATTAGATGTTTGACCATATTACTTTTACCTCGTTTATGTATTACCTAGCGAATGTATTATTTGCTTAATACTTGTAAGGGAATATAATTCTACCATGTCTTTGGGACCTTTCTAAATTCCATCTTTTATTGTCATCTGTAATACATGAATGTTAATAATACTATAGGTCTTGGTAATAAAAAGGCTCTTAATAGAAATTAATAAATTCTTCTCTTTAGAAATATTAGAAAAAATTTCAGTGATATAATTTTGGTTGCTCTCCAAGCCATTCAGTTTGCTTACACTCACTGATTAGTAACAAAAGCTTCTCACATATAAAATGAGTGGATTAGGCTAGATGAGCAAATTCTTTCCAGATTCACCTCTCTATGCAAGTGTCTCATTTATAAAATGTGTATAATAAAAAATACCTGGGAAGAACAGTTCAAGATGGTGATGCAGGAAGCTCTTGAACTCATCTCCTCCCATGGACACACTGAGTCTCCAGCTACATATGGAAAATTTTCTCTTTAAAAAAACCTAAAGGCTGGCTGAGTGACAACTACACATCAGGCAAACAGGAAGAAAGCCACATGAAGCAGGTAGGGGAGGCTCAGACCCCAGGAGGCTCAGACACAATCTTGCCATAAACCCCACCAGTGACACAGCAACCTCCAATCAAGAGGGAACTCAAAACCCGGAGCTTCTCATGAGGAGCAAAGTGTTCACACTCCACATTACACACCCCAAGTTTTAAGACGTGCACCTGAGAGACGAACCCTCAAAACATCTAATTTTGAAAACCAGTGGGGCTCACAGCCTGAGAACCACAAGACTATAAGGTTCTGAGACATGGCTACTGGAGGGCCCACACACTCAGACTTACCCGCCCCAGGGTCCAGAGGCAGCCTGTCTTGCCCAGACATAAGGGAAGGAGGATCACCTACTTATATTAAAGCATCAGCCTGAGGGGCAGGCATCCGATTGAAGACACATCTAGGAGACAGCTGGAACACTGTTTAGGGACAGAGACTTGCAGGTGCTATCTTTGCAGTCTCTCTTTGCTGTGCTCCAGAATACCAGTATCTCCCCGAAGGGAGCTACTACATGTATCTGGTGCCCTGATTTTTGCAGTTTCCGCCCAGGAGACACCTCTTAATTGCCTTGCTTTGGAGGCCAGGGGAGCTTGTGTTCCCGGTCCAATGGAACTGTAACAAACAGTCACCCAGAAAGGAGCTTATACCCTTGTCTGGCACCCTGATGTTTGTGGCTGCTGCCAGAGGATACCTCTACATAACATGGCACCGGTGCCAGTGGGGCTTACAGTCAAGGGTCCCACAGGACTGTAATCAACAGAGAAAGAGTTCTTCAACAGCTACCACCTCCAGGCACAGCAGCAGTCACAGACCCAAGAGCTCGGTTTTTCTGTGGAGACCTGTTACCCAGCTGTCACGGCTGCAGCCTGAGGGGCAGGCTTCTAATTAAACGTGTATCTAGCGACTGATTGTAATCCTTTTCGGAGACCTCAGAGGGCTGGTGCTATCTTCGTGCTCTCCCTCTGCCACACTCCTGAATGCCAGTGTGCCCCCAGGGGGAGCTTTCCACTCATCTGGCAGCCTGGTTTTTGTAGCCACTGCCCAGGGGATGCCCCTAAATCAACTGGCTCTGGTAGCCGGGGGGGGCTTGCATTCCTGGGTCATTCCAAAGGAATGTGGCAGTCGGAAAGACAGTTCTTGGCCAGGTACCACCTCCCAGGCACTGCACAGACAGCAGACTGGGACACCCTCTCCCATCCCCAGTTTTTCTGTGAAGGAGGCCTCTTTGCTTTCCTCGAACTATGGCCTAAGGGGTAGGCTTCAGGTTTGGCATATGTCTAGCGGCCTACGGAGCTACTCTCAAGGAACAGATGTAGTCTTGCCTCTTTCCCTCTGCCTTGCTCCACCTCACCAGTATCTCTGCCTTGTTCCAGCTCACCAGTATCTCCAGCTCACCAGTATCTCACACACTTGTCAGGAGCCCTGATTTTTGCAACTGCCCAAGTGACACCTCCAGATTGCTTGGCGCTGGTGGCAAGCAGGGTTTATGCTTGTGGTCACACTGGACTATATATACTTGCATACTTTTAAAAGCTGCCTGAGGGTCTGACTTCCAGTCAGCCTGATTTTAGGTGCTGGGATCCTCTCTTCTGGGACCTTGATAGGTCTTGGTACATACCTAACTACTGGGAGCTATTAAAGATAATAATAAGCTGCTTGGACAAGCAAAAAGTTTAAGGGACAACCAAGACCTAGGACAGAGTTGAACAACAAGTTTCATCTCCTACATCCTTCAAGACTGGGAGGGGTGGTAGTTTCATCTACTACATAGAAACCAACACAGAGTTAAGCAAAATGAAGAAACAAAGGAACATGTTCCAGGGACTTCCCTGGTGGCACAGTAGTTAAGAATCCGCCTGCCAATGCAGGCGACATGGGTTCGAGCCCTGGTCCATGAAGATCCCATATGCTGCTTAGCAACTAAGCCCGTGTGCCACAACTATTGAGCCTGCGCTCTAGAGCCCGCAAGCCACAACTACTGAGCCTGAGAGCCACAACTACTGAAGCCCGTGCGCCTAGAGCCCATGCTCCACAACAAGAGAAGCCACCACAATGAGAAACCCGTGCACCACAACAAAGAGTAGCCCCCGCTTGCCGCAACTAGAGAAAGCCCACGCACAGCAACGAAGACCCAATGCAGCCAAAAATTAATTAATTAATTAAAAAATATATATATATATATATATATATGTTCCAAATGAAAGAACAAGGTAAAACCTCAGCAAAAGTTCTTAATAAAATGGAGATAAGACACATTATAATTAAAATGTCAGAAGTTAAAGACACGGAGAGAATCTTAAAAGCAGCAAGAAAAAACAACTAGTTATGTACAAGCAGACCCTCATAAGATTACCTGCAGATTGGTCAGCAGAAACTTTACAAGCCAGTGGGATTGGCAGAATATATTCAAAATGCTAAAAGGAAAAAAATCTCCATCTGTGATCAAGAATACTCTATCCAGCAAAGTTATCATTCAGAATTGAAGGAGAGATAAAGAGCGTTTAAAACAAGCAAAATCTAAAAGAGTTTATCACCCGTGAACCAGCCTTACAAGAAATGTTAAAGGGACTTCTATAAGCTCTAAAGAAAGGGTACTAACTAGTAACAAAACATATGAAAGAATAAGTGTCACTGAGAAAGTAAATATATAGTAAATGTAATGGATTAGTTATAAAGCTAGTATGAAGATAAAAAAACAAAAGTAGTAAAACTATGATTATAATAACTAATGGATACAGAAGATTAAAAGATGTAAAATGTGACATAAAACATTGGAGGGCAGAGTAAAAACGTTGAACTTCAGAATGTAATCAAATTTAAGGTGTTAACCACCTAAAATAGACTGTTATAAGTTTTTATATGTAAGCCTTATGATAACCATAAAGCAAAAACCTATAGTAAATACAAAAAAGATAGAAAGCAGTACAAGCATATCACTAAAGAAAGTCATCAAACTATAAAGAAAGAAAGCAAGAGAAGAATAAAGGAACAGAGAGGAACCACAAAAACATCCAGAAAACAAATAAGATGGCAATAAGTACATACCTGTCAATAATTACTTTAAATGTAAATTTACTAACTCTTTCAATCAAAAGACAGAGTGGCTGAATAGATTAAAAAACAAAACCCATCTATATGCTACCTACAGGAGACTTGCTTTAGATATAAGGACACACAGAGACTTGAAAGTGAAGGGATAGAAAAAGATATTACATGAAAACAGAAACCAAAAAAAGCTGGGATAGCTATACTTTTATCAAAATTGACTTTCAGACAAAGGCTATATAATAAGAGACAAAGAAGACATTACATTATATTGGTCCAACCCAACAAGAAGATAAAACATTTATAAAATATTTTTTTATCCAACTTAGGAGGACCTAAATATGTAAAGCATACATTAACAAACTTGAAGTGAGAAACAGACACCAGTACAACAATAGTAGCGGACTCTAATGCCCCCTTTACCTCAGTGGATAGATCATCCAGACAGAAAATCAATAAGAAAATATCATCCTTAAAAGACAGAGTAGACCAGGTATACTTAAAAGATATATAAAAGACATTCCATCCAAAAACAAGAGAATACATTCTTTTCAAGTACAGATGGAACATTCTCCAGGATAGATCATATGTTAAGCCACAAGACAAAGTTAATAAATGTAAGAGAATTGACATCATGTCAAGCATCTCTTCCAACCACAGTGGTATGAATCTAGAAATCAATTACATGAAGAAAAGTGTAAAATTCACAAATATGTGGAACTTAAACAACATACTACTTGAACAACCAATTAGTCAAAGAAGAAATCGAAAGAGAAATAAAAAAATACTTTGAGACTAATGAAAATGGGAATATAACAAAGTTTATGGAATACGGTAAAAGCAGTTCTAAGAGAAAAGTTAACAACAATAAATGCCTACCTTAAGAAACAAGAAAAGTCTCAAATAAACAACCTTACTTTTCACCTCACTAGATAAAGAAGAATAAAGCCTAAAGTTAGTAGAAGGAAAGAAATAACAAAGAGTAGAGCAGAAATAAATGAAAGAGACAATAGAAAATATCAATGAAAATAAGAGCTGGTTCTCTGAAAAGATAAACAATACTGAAAAACTGTAAGCTAGACTCACCAAGAAAAAAAGAGAGGACTCAAATAAATAACATCAGAAATGAAGAGGAGATAGTACAACTGGTAGCACAGAATACAAAGGATCATAAGAGACTACTTTGAACAGTTACATGCCAACAAATTGAACAACCTAGAAGAAATGGATAAACTCCAAGAAACATACAACCTACCAAGTCTGAATCATGAAGAAATAGAAAATCTGAACCAACTGATTACTAGTAAGGAGACGGAATCAGTAATCAAAAACCTCCCAACAAACAAAAGTCCAGGAACAGGCAGGTTCACTGGTGAATTCTACCAAACATTCAAAGAAGAATTACTACCTATCCTTCTCAAACTCTTCCAAAAAATAAAAGGGGTGGAAACTCTTCCAAACTCATTTTGTGAGACCAGCATTACCCTGATCCCAAAACTGGACAAAGATGCCACAAAAAAAGAAAATTACAGGCCAATATTCCTGATGAATATAGATGTAAAAAATATTAGCAAACTGAATTCAACAATACACTGAAAGGATCATACACCATGATCAAGTGGGATTTATTCTAGAGATGCAAGACTGGCTCAACATTCACAAATCAGTCAATGTGATTCAACACATTAACAAAGTGAAGGATAAAAATCATATCATTTCCATAGCTACAGGAAAAGTATTTGACAAAAATCAACATTCATTTATGATAAAAACTCAGCAAAGTGGCTATGAAGGGAATGTACCCCAACATAACAGAAGCCATATATTGTACAACAAGCCCACCGTCAACATCATACTCAAAAGCTGAAAGCTTTTCCTCTAAGATTAGGAACAAGACAGGGATGCCCACTTTTGCCACTTTTATTCAGCATAGTATTGGGAGTCTTAGCCAGAGTAGTTAGGCAAGAACAAGAAATAAAAGGCATCCATATTGGAAAGGAGGGAGTAAAACTGTCACCATTTGCAGATGACATGACGTTATATATAGAAAACCCTAAAGACTCCAACAAAAAAACTATTAGAACGAATAAACAAATTGAGTAACGTTGCAGGATACAAAATCAATACACGAAAATCTTTTGCATTTCTACACACTAATAACAGACTATCAGAAAGCAAAATTAAGAAAACAGTCCCATTTCCAACTGCATTAAAAAGGATAAAATACCTAGGATTACATTTAACCAAAGATGTTCAAGACCTGCATACTGAAAACTACAAGACATCAAGGGAAAGTAGTTGAAGAAGACACAAATAAGTGGAGAGATATTTTGTGCTCATGGATTGGGAGAAATAATAGTGTTAAAATGTTCATACTACCCAAAGTAGTCTACAGATTCAATACAATCCCTGTCAAAATTCCAATAGCATTTTTCACAGAAATAGAACAAAGAATTCTAAAATTTGTATGAAACCACAAAAGACCTCAAGTGGCCAAAGCAATCTTGAGCAAGACAAACAAACATGTAAGCGTCACACTCCCTGATTTCAAGCTCTATTTCATATCTATAGTAATTAAAACAGCATGGTATTGGCATAAAGACAAACATGTAGTTGAATGGAGCAGAATAGAGAGCCCAGAAATAAACCCACACATATGTGATCAATTAATTTACAACAGAGGAGCCAAAATTAGTGGGGTAAGGACAGTCTCTCCAATAAATGGAGTTGAGAAAACTGGAGAGCCACATGCAAAAGAATGAAACTGGAATACTATCTTATACTGTACACAAAAATCAACTCAAAATGGATTAAAGACTTGAACATAAGATCTGAAATCATAAAACTCCTAGAAGAAAACATAGGTAGCAAGTTCCTTGACATAGGTCTTGGCAATGATTTTTTTAATCTGACACCAAAAATAAAATTTTTAAAAAGCATAGATAAACAAGTGGAACTGTATCCAACCAAACAACTTCCACACAGCAAAGAAAACCATCAACCAAATAAAAAGGTAACCTACTGAATGGGAGAAAATATTTGCAAGTCATATATCTGTTAAGGTGTTAATATTCAAAGTGTATAAAAAACTCATATAACTCAATAATGAAAAAAAAAAAGTAATTCGATTTTAAAATGGGGTAGAACATCTCAATAGACATTTTCCAAAGAAGACATAAAGATGGACAACAGGTACATGAAAAGATGCTCAATATCACAAATCATCAGGGAAATGAAAATCAAAACTACAATGAGATATCACCTCACACCTGTCAGAATGGCTGTTATCAAAAAGATAACAAATAACAAGTGTTGGTGAGGCTGTGGAGAAAATTGAACCCTCGTGCACTGTTGGTAGGAATGTAAATTGGTGCAGCCACTATGAAAAACAGTATGGAGGTTCCTCAAAAATTAAAAATAGAACTACCATATGATCCAGCAGTTCCACTTCTAGGTATATATCTGACGAATGAAACACTAACTCAAAAAGATAAGCACCTTCATGTTCACTGCAGCACTGCTTACAATAGCCAAGACGTGGAAACAACCTAAGTGTCCATTGATGAATGAATGGATAAAGAAATTGTGTGTATATACAGTGGAATATTATTCAGCTGTAAAAAAGAATGAAATCTTTCCATTCACAGCAACATGGATGGACCTCATGGGCATTATGTTAAGTGAAATAAGTCAGACAGAGAAAGACAAATACAATGTGATCTCTCTTACATGTTGAAACTAAAAATTCCTTTTAAAAAAAAGCTAACAGATATAGATAATATATTGTTGGTTGTCAAAGGATGATGGTGGAGGGTGGGAGAGATGAGTGAACTGGATCAAGAGGTTAAAAATAAAAAATCTTGAAATCATACATTAAGTCAGAAGTATATGCCTTGAATTGTAGGAGTCCATAGCCAAATTAGAATTTTTGGTACACAAATTGAAAGCATGTTCTTATAAATAAAAGCAGTTGGACTTTATGACATTTTATACACATGCTGTTTTCTTTATTTTTTACATAATGATGTAAGGATTATCTTTTGCATCAATCTTTTTATAGGTAATAATGTGTCATTGCAATAAGACAGCTTAATTGCATTCTAGGAGCTACTGTCACCATCCTTATTAACTGGCATTTAGGCAGTATAGGTAACACATATATTTTATGTATACTAAAATATGTGTGAATATTTTCATATAAATAATGTTGAGGCCATTTTTTTTAACATCTGTAAGAAAATAGGGGCTTATTTATAATGGGTTTTGAAATTTAATGTCTCAAAAGAACTATAAAAATAGCTTTGCAGGGAAAAAAAAAAAACCTGCCTCAAGGTGGTTGGGGGGATTAAATGATGTAACACATACAAAGCAGTCCAAAAATGTCCAGGTATTGTTATGTATCCTATGACTATATTTTGCCACAAGTCTTTTATGATTTTTATTTATATTTTTGTACCTTTAAACAATGTTTACCTTTAACTTAATCATTTATTTGTAAATGGTATGAAGAAACATTGAAGACTGACTTGCTTCTGAGGATTTTGAGTGACATGTTGATGGCCATATTAAATATTAAGCTTAATTTCAAAGTCTGTAAAGCATACTTTTAAAAAAAGAGTAAGACCAAAAGAAAAATCTCATTTTAAGAATGGCATTAGAGTGTTAGTTATCCTGTGAACAGAACATTCTCTGTACCTTCCCCTTTTGTGAGTCTTGCATAAATATAATGCGACGCTGAGTTAGGTGTTAATTGACACTGTATCTTGCTTGATCAACCTGCAGTTTAGTTATGAAGCAGGAAAACAAGATGTAAACTATCCAAGATCTCCACATGGCCTGGAATGACCTATGGCATGTTATATAGCCCTGGTTTCAAAATTATGAATAGATAGCCTATAAATATTTACTTATACTAAACAGAGTCACTGAATGTCTAGAACTTCTCAATGGGAAAGAGGCTGTAATAATGAAGTTATTTTTCTTTGAAAATTGGAACCACTGAAAATTGGATAGGCCACGTCACAATATAGAGCCCTTCCTATCAGGAGAAGTGTTCAGAGGTAACCCATCATTCAGTAGGATAGCCATTTCCACACCTGACAGGAAGTTGAACTATACAACCTTCTGAACTCATTTCCAGTTCATTAATTTCACAAAATTAAAGAAATTGATGACCTGTCTCGGTATTGTTATTGTTACTTTCAAATTGAGGCGTTCTTTATTTTCTCTTTGACATGTAAGGTGTCAAAGTATAGAGTTTTGAACCATAAGCAGTTTTATTCTTAACATTGCCTACTATTTGATTCAGGAGGTATAATTTGAGTTGTTTATTATATGTCTCCAAAGTATTGGGTTGGCCAAAAAGTGCCTTCGGTTTTAAGTAAAAATAAAAGACATTTTTCATTTTCACCAAGAACTTTATGGAACAACGTATTCACCACTTTTTTCCACTACCTTCTGCCATTTTTCAGGCAACTTCATAATTCCATCTTCCCAAAACTTTCTATCTTTTTGAGCAGAGAACTGTTCCAGGTGCCTTTTACAGTCTTCCAGGGAATTGAAATTTTTTCCATTAAGAGGATTTTGTAAAGACTGAAATAAATGGAAATCCAAAGGTGCAATGTCTGGCGAATATGGTGGACGAATCAGAACTTCCCAGCCAAGCTGTAATAGTTTTTACCTGCTCATCAAAGCAACATGTGATCTTGCATTATCCTGATGGAAGATTCTGTGTTTTCTGTTGACTAGTTCTGGACGCTTTTAGTGGAGTGCTGCTTTCAGTTGGTCTAATTGGGAGCTTGTTTGACTTAATCTTTGGTTTTCAGGAAGGAGCTCATAATAGAGGACTCCCTTCCAATCCCACCACATACACAACATCACCTTCTCTGGATGAAGACCGGCCTTTGGTGTGGTTGGTGGTGGTTCATTTCTCTTGCCCCGTGATCTCTTCTGTTTCACATTATTGTACAGTATCCACTTTTCATCGCCCGTCACAGTTTGTTTTAAAAACAGAACGTTTTCGTTATGTTTTAGTAGAGAATCGCACGTGGAAATATGGTCAAGAAGGTTTTTCTCACTTAACTTACGTGGAACCCAAACATCAAAGTGATGAACATAACCAAGCTGGTGCAAATGATTTTCAACGCTTGATTTGGATATTTTGAGTATGTTGGCTATCTTCTGTGTGGTATAATGTTGACTGTTCTCAATTAATATCTCAATTTGATCGCTATCAACTTCAACCGGTCTACCCAACCATGGAACATTGTCCAACGAGAAGTCTCCAGCACAGAACTTCGCAAACCACTTTTGACACGTTCAATCAGTCACAGCACCTTCTCCATATGCTGCACAAATCTTTTTTTGCGTTTCGGTTGCGTTTTTACCTTTCTTGAAATGTTGCTTTTTTTCTTCCATCTTCAATATTAAAATGGCTACACAAAAATTCACCAGTTTTGATAAGTCTTTTTTTAAATGCACGCTGATATGACAGCTGTCTCATACAATCTAACGAAACTGTTTCGAATGAAGTTAAAGACAATAAGTGCTACTAGAGCCATCTTACAGAAAAAACCAAACGAACCTTTTGGCCAACCGATACTTTATATATTTATCCACTAAAGAGTATTTTAAAGGTAAGTTCATTGTTATTCTTCCAAATAGTGAATTCCCTGCTTTTAGTGGAATAAATAAGAATCAAAAACCAGATGAAACTAGATGGTCACATTCTGAAATCACACTCAGGATTAGTTCAACTTGACAAGCAAATTTTGCATTGGTCATCCTGATACTTAATTTTGCCAACCTTCCACCTACCCCTTCTGCCAAAATAAAGAACTTTGGTATACTAATATAATGAAAAAAATATCAAAACCTAAATCACAAAAGGAGAATAGAATGGAAATTATATCTCTTATTAGACTCATTGCTTTGATTCTCTTTATTTGGTTTCAGTTTTTTTAGGCCCATCTTCCAGTGCTGTCATAGGAGCCAGTGGGCCCTGTTTTCTTTTTTGTTTTGTTTGTTTTATGTGTTTCTGTAAGGTTTCTTGTCATTTTAAATATGACATACTTATTAAGTCATATTTAAAGTCATTTTAAGTTGTATGTCATATTAAGGTTTAATGTGACACATGGGCTTAATATGACTCTTCAGTCTTGTTCCTAGTGCTAAGAATACAGTGGTGAACCAGATAGATATGGTCACTGACCTGGTTGAACTTATAGTCTAATGGAGGATACATAACAAATAAATTGTCTGTTACATAATTTTAAGTCAGGAGAAGAAAAGAAACAAAGTACACAGACAAGGAATATGGTGGGGGTATGGCAGGAGAGCACTGCTTTAGATGGGGTAGTCAGTAGAGACCCTTTCAAAGTCATAACAAGCAGGGGCTTGAAGGGTAAGAAAATATTCCAGGTAGAGGAAACAAGTATCAAGTCCCTAAGGTGTGAAAGAGATCATTCACATTTTCTTTCTGCGCTGGTTTAAACCATAAAGATGACCAATTTAAGTTGCTACTGAAATGGTTATGATTTGATGCAATTCATTTAAATTGTCAGCCCCCAAAATAGTCACTCCTTCGCTTTGTGCTTTAAACCTTGGCCCCTGAGCCACTTGGAAGTTAGTCTCAGCTTACATATGATGTATCTAATATTCCTTATAGAGGGAGTTCTCGATACATGTTAGCTCCTTTCCCTTCTCCCTACTCTGCAGCATTGTTGAGAATGCATTTGCTAGGCAACTCTTCTCCTTCCCCTCAGCCCCACCCCCAACAGAAGTGTGTGGTATTTGGTGCTGGGATAGGGAGGGCACAATCAAGAAAAACACCAGTCTTCAGACCTACCCTGTTCTCTCTATTAAGGCTCCCAGCGTTCCCAACCTTCTCCTGAGTCTCTACCAATTTGACTTCTGGAATTCAGGTCACTTCAAGAATGTTGCCAGGATATTCACTCATCTACAAGAACTCACGTCCCAGTTACCATTATAGGCTGCCCATTCCAGTGGTTTTCCTTCTTCATCCTAAACCTCTCTCCTTGGCTCGCTACTGCATGACTTCTTCATCGAGAAGCTGCTCTAGTTGATGCTGAAATGGGGGATGAGCTGGGGAGATTTGATTGAGTTATTTTGGAATTCCTCTGACTTGCTCTTTGGTAGCGGTTCTCCCAAAGGCCAACAGTTATGAGGGAGGCCTTGGTAGCCAGAATAGGACGTGGCATTTTCCTTCTGCTGAACTGGTAGAGAAGGAATTGGCCTTTTACCCATGACTGGCAGCTGTAGAGAGAAACAGAACACTTGATCTAGTAGTAGGTAAGACTTGGCTTGTTTCTCTGGTCCCCCTTGAAGTTACTGCCTTACAAGGTACTTTCTCCTGGCAATAATGGGGGGCGGGGGTGGTGGTGAGAACACTGTGCCTTCATTTTTTTCCCTTATTGGTAAAATGAGAGTGTTGGTATAGATGATCCCTAAGGTCCCTTTTAGTTCTAATACATCGTGTTTCTATTCCAAACCATATAGTAGTTTTGTCTCTAATGTCTGACACACACAATGTTTACATTGGAAATTATTCCAGTATGTGAGCTTGATATATATGTGGAAACGTATAGCCCTAGTGGTTGAGCCTGGATATTCTCATTTCAGAATGCATGGTTGGATTGTAGCTGGAAAACTTTGCACTGCCAATGTCTTACTGCAAGTTTTTGCTAGTAAAAGCAGTAGTACTGTGTACCCTGAGGATGAAACAAGCTAAGTAAGCCTGAGTTAGTCTTTAAAGAAGGATGTACATGTATCAGTGAAAATTGTGGTGAATGACTTGAAGATGTGTTTTTTCACTTTGTCATAGGGGTCAAGTTGGACTGAAATAATGCTGTGCTAATGTGATGCTGAGTTCTGTTGCTCTCTCTGAATTGATCCCTCCTTCTTTTGCAGGAGCTATTGTGACAATCTTGGTTACCATCCATTAAGTGCTGCTGACTTTGGAAAGATCATGAAAAATGTCTTTCCAAACATGAAGGCACGTCGTCTGGGCACGAGAGGCAAATCTAAATATCCTTTACCAGAATGGTTTTTAGTAATCTCTTTAAGTTCTCACTTATTACAGAACATCTGCTGCTGTAGTTCAACTAGCAGCTATACTTAGAAATAAACTTAAATCAACAAATATAAACGACTCAGAAGTACTTAGAATAATTGTAAATTGTATTTTCCCAGCTGTTTATCACACTGCAAGAGAAATAACAAATAGTGGTTATTAGGATTGTGATAGATTTCACCTTACTCTGCCACTATAATGTGTTCTTAATGGTCTGATCTTCTTTTCCTTAACAATAAGAATTACTAAGGCACGCCACAGTACAGCAGTTGTAAATTATATCAGTGAAAGTGGAGAAAGATGTTAGTTTATCATCTTTCCTTCCTCTAATTTAGAAACATAGGGATCTCCTTGGCAATATATACAACATTCAAAAAATTTTTCTGTGGAACTTGTGCTGGAGAATTAGTGTTTTCTTTGTATTTTCATCCAACCCTTTAAAGGCTGTATTAAAATTAAAGCCAGGGCATAGAAAAGGCCCCTCTCATGATAGAGAAATACTTAGAAGCAAAGAGAAGTAAGGAAATTAAAATTAAGAGTTTACTAAAGTTCTTCCTACCCTTGGAAGAAGATTGTAACATGGAGGGTCTCTGTATCATATTAGAAATACATCATTTCTCTCTGCTTAGCTTTTAGCCTTTTTCAAAGCATAAAAATTCTGCTGTAGGGGACATGAAAAGGGGAAGGGGAGAGGCTGCTTTTCTAAAACGGCTCCAGGTGTTCTTTAACCAGTTGTTGCACGACTGAGTCTTGTTTCCCGAGTACAAACAAAAATGTCTTCGTGTGTCTTTGGCATGTTACAGGTGATAATCCTGTACGTTTCAGTGGAAAAAGAGAAGTGAAAAGGTTAAAGCCCTTGTGACACTCTTAAGAGTTGTTTTTGTCCCAGTGCCCTGGGCTAAAGTTTCCCTTCTCTCTGCCAGGTTTCCATCTGGATATTCCTTTCCTTCTGACCTGTTTGTTACTGGTGGCTGGCACAGCTTATTAGGAACATTTATTCATAAAATTTATAACAGATGAAAATCATTTTGTTCCATTTAAGCCAGTAACATTCTACAAGGACTGTTTCAGTTTCAAGAGAGTAAAGGTGCCCTGAGTTTCTAATATTAAGTTTTCTTTTACTGAAGAACTCAGAAAGTAGATGGTATCTCAGGCTGATTTTATTCTCATTTCATATATAGTTACTTTTCAAGCGCTAACTATATAAACAGTTCATTTAATTTCGAGTACTTTAGACCTTAACCATTTATTACGTATTGCTACAGTGGACTAAGAAAAAAAGCTTTTGTTCATATGCCAACACTGCCCAATCTTGATTTTCACAAAACTGGGGATGGGGTAAGAATTTCTGACTTTTCTTTTTGATAAGTAGAATTGTACCTTACTATCAACATTGAAACGATTCTGCATGGTATCATTTGGATAAAACCAGGGACCAGGAACTGTCTTTTACTAAATGAATGAGCCAAAAAGTTCAACAGTGGCTGGTAACTGTTAGCATATATGACTTATATCACCATGGTTCGTGAAATTAAGGAGAAAAAAGATGAATCTAAAGTTCCTAATTTGTAGATATATCCATGGTCTATATTGTCAAGAGGAAAATTTAAGTTATAGAATAACATGTAGAACGAATGTTTTCAGAAGAGAAAATACAGCTTATGGCATAGTTTGTTTTCTTGATGTTAGAAAAGGCTTTTTAAAAAATTCAAAAGATCTGTTAGTCTTCATATATGTTTAACAATATATGTTTAAATGTTACATTCACAACGCTGCTGGTAGCTGTGCACCAGTGTGTATAGGCATAGGCCTCGTATCTGCAGGTCTCTACTTTTATGCCTGCCAGTACTGGTCACTTAGTACTACTTTGACTCAATAGTTTTATATTGTATCTTCTGATTAAGAACATGTATCTTAAGTGTGCTTCAATTTAATTTCTCTGAACTTTCTTTTAAAAGTCTTTTCCTTTTTCCTTTGTTTAGTTGGAAGGAGCTGAACCTTCTGGGCAGCTTCAAAATATTGATGAGGAAGTTATCACTTCTGCTTGCCGTCTTGTGTGTGAGTGGGCCCAGAAAGTGTTAAGCCAGCCATTTGACACGGTCTTGGAATTAGCCCGCTTCCTTGTAAAAAGTCACTATATAGGCACCAAGTCGATGGCAGCTCTAACTGTAATGGCCGCAGCACCACCAGGTACAAAATTATTAAGAAGCTAAAATTGACAGGGTGTTAACTATATTTAGAGTTGGTAGTAAAAAGAAGAGCTTAGCCAAAAGACCTCCTTTGTCTTTTTAGTATTTGTATGTGTTCACTCTTATTTCCCTTAGTACTAAATTCAGATGGGCTTGTTGAGCTAACAAAAATAATAATAGTTCTTTCATGATAAACTTTTAAGTTATAGCTTTGTATGTTGCTCTGCTTAAGTATGAAACTTTTATGATTTCCTAGTTGGTATTTCATTAATTTTTCCATTGCTGTTTTAAAGTTTAAAGAGTATGTGTATATGTACTTTTAAGTATATAAAAGTATTTCTAAATTAATAAATTAAATATTACAAGTAAAAAGTAAGATTAAGTTTTTTAATTACTTGCTAAGACTCCTATCCCCAAAACTAATACTTATAAATGAAATGATCTTTGGACAATGTGAAAGGTACCTTAGTCTCACAAAAAATAAACCATGTGAAGCATTCCTATGAAATAGCAAGAGTGATTTTTTTTAATATGCATTCAGATGAGTATTTTTATTCAGATAGGAACTTAAGAATTAACAGTATTAGGACTGACAGTATCGTTGGAATAATAACTCCCTCCTAAATTAATAGCTGTGTAAAGTATCTATTTCAATGAAATTTTTTAAATGTCTTATTTCAGTCATACTTTATAAACCTAAAAAAGAGTGAATACATTTTGTTATTACTCTAGGAAATTATAACTTCTATAAAAAATGTATTAATATGAAACAGTAGATTTATCACAGCCAGAACTATAATTATAATTATACTCTTAAATAACTTTACTTTTCTATCTTAACTTCATTATTTTAATAAGGAATCCTTTTTCTCTGTTTAAATTTATCAGAAGCTTTAAGCATTTGCAGTATGTGTGTGAGAGAGATTGTTCTGTTTTCTCATTTTATTGTCAATTGAGGACCATAAATGTCAGGAAAATAGCCTTTTACAAGAGCCTCATCATAATTTTTCCTGTCTCGATATAAAATGGATGGCCCAAGTTTGTACACTTATAGTTACACAGGGGCAGGAGAGTGCTTAGGCTGCCTCATCTAGCTAGATAGCTCACATCTGTTACCGCATTTATTCCCCCAGCGGTCCTGTAAGATAGGGGATATTTATTCCCATTTTACAGATCAGGAAACAGATTCAGGGAGGTTAAGTAATTTGTCCATAGTCAGATAAGCAGTGGAATTAGCCAGAATTTGAATCCTGATTTGTCTGTCTCCAAAACCCAGGTTACTCCTTTACACCAGACTGTCTTCCTAGCTTCTGGCAAAATGAGGTTCTAAAAGATATGGGCCCTTCAACTTGCTGTGTTCTCTTTCTCCTACCCCTACTGACACCCAGGAGAGTACTTTCACATGTTGCGGACTTAGGAGGTATCATGGGGTAAAGAAACAGAGACATCTCTGTCTTCTTATTTCCCACGTTATTCACATAGTCTCACTGAAAGAAACGTTGAATGAATGGATTTTTAAGGCATAAGTGTGAAGAAAGGTATATTTTTTAAACCAAAATACTAAAAATCACATATATAAGTAGGCGTTTTCACTTTTTGAAAGTAGCTTGGGAGGCTGACTTTTTTTTAACAATCTTCTGAAATTTCGTTCTCAGCCATTGCCACTTTGTTTTTGTTTTTTTTTAATTTATTTTTGGCTGCAGTGGGTCTTTGCTGCTGCATGCGGGCTTTCTCTAGTTGCAGCAAGCGGGGGCTACTCTTCGTTGTGGTGCGCAGGCTTCTCATTGCGGTGGCTTCTCTTGTTGTGGACCGTGGGCTGTAGGTGCACGGGCTTCAGTAGTTGTGGCACGTGGGCTCACCAGTTGCCGCTTGCGGGCTCTAGAGCTCAGGCTCAGTAGTTGTGGCACACGGCTTAGCTGCTCCGCAGCATGTGAGAGCTTCCCGGACCAGGGCTCGAACCCATGTCCCCTGCATTGGCAGGGAGATTCTTAACCACTGCACCACCAGGGAAGCCCCATTGCCACTTTTAAAAATATCCTTTGGTAGGGATGAATCTTCATCCTTTGAAGGTGCATTTGGTTTTTTGTAAGTATCGTCTCCATATTAAGAACAGGTTGTATTACAGATGTCCTTTGTAAGCAGCTGCTTGGAACTCATGCCTGTCCAGAAACCCTGGCAGGAGGCATGAGACAGCGAGCTTGAGCGGTTGGCACAGGCTCTCGGGTGCAGGTGCGGAGCAGCCAGAGCCGAGGCTGCGGATCGGATGGGAGCAGTGCAATTCGAGTTGGATTTGAGGGGAAAGAATAGTACTTAGGTGATAAAAGGGGGGTCAGAACATGCGGGATTGTTGAGCAGTGAGTGTGTGGGTTAGAGTTTACAGTCGCTTTCTCTCCTTCCCCGTCTCCCACTCCCGAAGCTGTTGCTGTTAACCAGATGAAAAGCAGAAACGGCTGGGGAAGGGTAGGTCAGGATGTGCCAGCAGTGCAGGGGTGCCCTCCCTTTGCCTCTCTCCACTGTTTCTACTGACCCCTGCTCACTTTCTAATGATCTTAATGCCGCTCCCTAAATGTGAAATGAGCTTTTGAAAAATTAATTGTATTACATAATCAAGTTTTCTTAAAATTTATCCCTTGCTTATTTTATCATTCCTTTTTCTCAGTGTTGATCTTACTACTACTTTAAGAAGCTTTCTCAGTGACCCTTTTTTTAGAATATCTTAACCTCAGTCTTATTAAGAAACTCTGCTTAATTTCTCCTAGGTCATACTGGAATAATTAAATAATTAATTAATTAATTAATTAATTAAAGCACTTAAAATTGTAGTACCTATTTTCATGAAATTCTTGTAGAATTAAAGACTTGTTTTCCCCATACAATTTTTTTCTAAGATATGGATGGTTTCAGCAAATATTTATTGAGTGCCCCTTGTGGACTGAATATTAAAATCATGAAAATGAGTGAATTTCTTAATTAGAGAAGGGGGAAGGGAGATTTTTCTGACATCTACTGATAAATGTAAAACATGCTCTCTTGGCATTTATCTTAGCTTTTGTACATTAGTGATATAGCTACTACTCTTTTCAAAATCTTCATCTATTATTGCAGGTATAACTACAGCTGTCACCCAAGTTGAACCATATTCTAAGGTGTCAATTAAAACCATATTGACAAATGTTTATAAACTGGAAGTGTAACATTTATGCTTTATAAAGAAATTGTGAGTTAAAATTTGCTGGGTTTGGTTGCTTTGTCCAGTAAATGGCTACATAGTCTTAGAAATTGAGTTGTAACTACTTTCTATAAAGAAGAGTATTTTAGGTTTACTTTCTGTTTATTTTCAGGAATTAAAGGCATTACCCAGCCTTCTGCTTTTATACCTACAGCTGAAAGTAATTCCTTTCAGCCCCAAGTGAAGACTCTGCCATCTCCTATTGACGCTAAACAGCAATTGCAACGGAAAATCCAGAAGAAGCAACAAGAACAGAAACTACAATCCCCTTTGCCAGGAGAATCCTCAGCAAAAAAATCAGAAGGCGCTACAACCAATGGAGTGACTAGTCTTTCTAATGGAAATCCTGCAATCCTCTCTCCTCAGCCTATCGGTATCGTTGTGGCAGCTGTCCCTAGTCCCATTCCGGTAATATCATTAAATAGCATTTGGCCTTACTGGGATCGTGGGAAGTCAGTTTAGTTAAAAGTGGCACAGAAGAAGGAGGCAAGTATAGGTGTAGATTCAGTTATAAACTGATTTTGTGACCACACACAGATTTCACTTCAGTCGGTTGTCTTTTATTCAGGATATACGTTGTTGATTACAACGTGAGCTATAAAAGGAACAGAAGTGAAATTACAAGACATTTAAGTTTGCACATAACCAGTCAGAGCTTTATGTAAGAGATGAGTCATTTTCAGAGTTGTTTCATCTCTATCTAAGCTAAGGTGACACAATTGCAAACTTTTTTTGGTTTATATTTTTTTCCTGTTTAACATTCAGATGGAGCAAAATTGTAATATGTGTTGGTAATACATTAACATAGACTTGTCTCAATGGCTTGCTGGACATGGAACCTCAGGCAAGTCTCTAAGCTACTCTGAGTCTCTTTCCTTATCAACAAATAGAGGTTATGGTCTACTCCTTGCCTCTCTCACACAGCTGAGTTTATGATGAAGAGGCTTTTAAAATGAGAGTGCATGGGCTTCCCTAGTGGCGCCACGGTTAAGAGTCCACCTGCCAGTGCAGGGGACACGGGTTCAAGCCCTGGTCCGGGAAGATCCCACATGCCACGGAGCAACTAAGCCCGTGCACCACAACTACTGAGCCTGTGCTCTAGAGCCCATGAGCCACAACTGTTGAGCCCGCATGCCACAACTACTGAAGCCCGTGCTCCTAGAGCCCATGCTGCACAAGAGAAGCCACCGCAATGAGAAACCCGTGCACCACAACGAAGAGTAGCCCCCGCTTGCCGCAACTAGAGAAAAGCCCACAGGCAGCAACAAAGAGCCAAAAATAAATAAATTAATAAATAAATAATTTTTTTAATGTTTAAAAATAAATAAAAATAAAATGAGAGTGCATCATGCTAAAGCAAGATGGTATTTTATGTTGTTATTTATGATGTTATTAGGGAAATATAGTATCTTGTGGTTTTTCTGTTCTTATCATTATCCTTATCATCGTCATCATCATGTTATTGAAACATGGAATACCTGGGAACCATACTCTTGCACTATTCATTGTAGAGCAAACTGGGGGGGGCAGTGGTTTTATCTGAGACCCTATCCACAGTGGTTTATTAGTAATGCCCATGGTAGATGCATTTATAAGACAGTCTCCCCTGTGAGTGAGTCATCTTGCCACAGACTCCAGTTAGATACCTTTATAGTTGCATGTTTCTTCAAGATTTTATTTCTGCTCCCTATAACCTCCTTAAAATTCATTGTTTTAGCAAGTATTCATCACAAATGTGAAGTTTTTCATTGAAGTCTTCATACTCTTCTTACATATCATTGTATTTGGTAACTATATTACACTGTGTTGCATTTATTATAGTATTTACTTCTCGGGTTATATCGAATCTGGTCTAAAAACTCTTGTCTAACATACGAACTGTCCTTTTTTTTTTCTTTTTAGCATTACATGTATTAAATCCCTTAATACTAATGAATATATGAATTGCTATTTATATTCTAGACTTGTTACATCTGATATTTTTGTTTTCCGCCTTTTTAACAGGTCCAGCGGACCAGGCAACTGGTAACTTCACCAAGTCCAATGAGTTCTTCTGACGGCAAAGTTCTTCCCCTCAATGTACAGGTGGTCACTCAGCACATGCAGTCTGTGAAGCAGGCACCAAAGACTCCTCAGCACGTCCCAGCCAGTCCTGGGGGGGATCGCTCTGCTCGGCACCGCTACCCTCAGATCTTACCCAAACCAGCCAACACCAGTGCCCTCACCATCCGCTCTCCAACTACTGTCCTCTTTACTAGTAGTCCCATCAAAACCGCTGTTGTACCCACGTCACACGTGAGTTCTCTAAATGTGGTGAAAATGACAGCAATATCCCTCACACCCAGCAACAGTAGTGCCCCTCTGAAACATTCTGCCTCAGTAAACAGTGCTGCAGGAACAACGGAAGAATCAAGGACCATTCCACAGATCAAGAATGGTTCTGTTGTTTCACTTCAGTCTCCTGGATCCAGGGCCAGCAGCACCGGGGGACCATCTGCTGTGGAAGTCAAAATGGAACCTGAGATGTCATCAGATGAGCATCCTGTACAGTGCCAAGAGAACTCTGATGGGGCTGACGTGCCCAAAACAACACCTAGTGCCCTCTCGGGGCAGAAAAGTAATACAGAGGGAGTAGTGCAAAAACCTTCAAATGAAGGTGTTATTGAAATAAAAGCAACTAAGGTCTGTGACCAGAGGACCAAATGTAAAAATCGCTGTAATGAAATTCTGCCAGGCACTTCAACAGGCAATAATCAAAGCACTATCACTCTCTCAGTTGCCACTCAGAACTTAACTTTCACCAGCACCAGCTCACCATCTAATGGTGACTCAATAAATAAAGACCTTAAATTATGCACTAAAAGTCCAAGAAAGCGGCTGTCTTCTGCATTGCAAGAGTCCCAGGTGCCTCCTGTAAAGAAACCAATCGTGGAACAGCTTTCTGCAGTTATCTCGGAAGGTCAGAAACCAGGCAGTGTTAAGAAGGACCAAAAGGTTCTGCATTCAGGGAAAACGGAAAGTTCAGCAGCAGGTTCCCAGATTCCTAGCAAGGTATCAACAAATGTTAACTCGCACGTAGTGGCAAGTCAACCGTTGAAGTCCTCTGCTCTTGTTACCAGTGATTTAGCTTCAGAACAGCAAACCACACCATCATCATCTCCAGATATAAAAGTAAAGCTTGAAGGCAGTGTCTTTCTCTTGGACAGTGATTCAAAATCGCATGGCAGCTTTAACCCAAATGAATGGCAACAGGTCACTAAGGATTCTGAGTTTATATCTGCCGGCTGTGAACAACAGCAAGATATCAGTGTTATGACAGTTCCTGAGCACTCTGATATCAATGACTTAGAGAAGTCTGTCTGGGAATTAGAAGGAATGCCACAGGACACGTATTCCCAGCAACTACACAGCCAGATACAAGAATCTTCTTTGAGTCAACTGCAAGCACAGTCTTCAGATCAGTTACCTCTACAGTCCGAACTGAAGGAG